>NC_135689.1:11882689-12487689 GCF_964276395.1 Gasterosteus aculeatus | reverse complement strand
GTCGGTGGGCAGACCGACCGTCCAGTTTGCGGAGCTGCTGGGTGCAGGCAGGAGCTCCACGGTGCCGGAGCTGGCTCCTAGAAAACAATCAAAGGGTTTCACAAGGAAATAATTCAGGCCAGTACTGACGGTGACCATTTCCCGTGGAGAAGCTACTTACCACACAGCTTGTGCAGAGACTTCTCGGAGTAGGTATCGCGGTCGCAGCCCTTCCCGATGTGGTTGGTTTCCAGCTCAATGTCGGCTCGGATGGACGTGATCGGCTCGTCGCACGTCTCCAAGTGTACACTGGGGAAAAGAGCCAGGCTACCTGTGCCCGGCTCGTATTCGATCCGCTTATTAAAACCTGAAAGACAGACCCACAGGTAGGGTGCAATGAAAAGAGGTCCTTGAGCACAGCATCAATAACACACGAGCAGTCGATACTGAGGCTGTCAATAGTAATTCTTCAGTTCTTTCATAAACACAACAAGAAGCCCTCGCATTTTAAATAGTCTTTTTGATAAAGGCAGCTTGTGTGGGCTCTGCACAGAGCTTCCGTTCAACACAGAGACAGCCCCGGACAGTGGTGGTGGGCGAGCTACCACGAGTGGAGGGGAGCTTCGGTACCTTGCCAGCTGGGTTTGCAAGTGGGCTTGATGCTGATCTTGACCAGAACGTCCTCGGAGGCCCGGTTCTTTCCACAGTCGTAGGCCGTCACAGTCAGCTTGTACATGCGCTCCTTGCCGTAGCTCAGCTTCTCTGTGTTCTTGATGAAGCCTGAGGGAAGCAGGAAATAGGGAGAGAGTGCCAGGGAAGCTCTGTTAGATTTCAAAGTTGAATTAAAAGCCCAATACGTGATGCACCATCTTAACCTTAAACACTAACTAGCTCACAGTAGAGCACCTTCACCAACATTCTGCATCTTCACACTGATGGTTCTCCTCCTATTATCCCCCATCTGTATTTTCATTTTTATATGGCAAGCCTTCGTACCTGATGTTATTTTTACTGGACCTCTAACGTGCTTTTACAAGACACAAGCGTGAATAAATCTTTGGTCTGAAACGAACGTCCAACTCGGGTGACATTTCAAGGAGACCATTACTGCTTCACAAGGCAACAAGCGGCCTTGACTTCTAAATGAGTCTTGTTTTCACACAGATCAATATGGCGTGTGTCAATAGTATTGGGGCTCGATAGGGCCTGCACTGCTGCACAGACAGAAAGGCCGCTCGTTGGAGGTTCTCACCCTCTTTGTCGATGGTGAAGGGCACATCGGGAGTGACGATCTCGTAGTTGCAGATTTGGCTGAACTGGAAGGAGCAGTCAGCATCCACTGCCTCCACCTTCAGGATGCTGTCGTACTTCTTCCCCTCGATAACGGTGGCTTTGTAGGACTTCTCCTTGAACACCGGTGAGTACTCATTGATGTCGTTTACCTGGATGTGGACCGTGGCCCTGAAATGGAGGCGCTCTGGTTAGGACTGTTCACCTCACAGGTTCACACCGACTCATTAATATCAGCAGCGTAGAAGAATGGAAATGTGACACGGACTGATGGGCATCACCATTATTTAATCAATTCTGACTGTTATCCTGCATTGTCATTGCTTCGTGGACACGCTCAGAGAAATCTAATTTACTGACTGAAAGGAAGCAAAGAATATGTGTTTATCTTGTCTGGCGGTCAGGCATTTCTCAGAAAGAAAGAAATCATTGATCAGTGAAAGCACCCGAAATGAATCGCCAAATCACTGTAAATCTCTTTAAAGAACTGACCAAATAAAACCAAACAAAACCCGCCCGAGAACACGACCGGAGGTCTAAAGGTCGACTCACTTGTGGGATTTCTTCATGTTGGCGCCATCAGGCCCCTCTCCGCAGTCGTAGGCTTGGATGGTGAAGGTGTGCTCTTTCTGCAGCTCGCAGTCCAGCTTGTCCTTGGCTCGGATGACCCCCTCCCCAGTGGACTTGTCCAGGACCACTGCCTCGAAGGGGACATTCTGCCCGTGGATCCTGAAGCCGCAAATCTCCCCTGAACACGTCAAGAGCAAAGAGAGATTTTGCTCACAATGGCTGATGCATTATTTCTTAATTAAAAATGATGTTAAAGGAAATCGTTAAATTCACGCAAAAAAAAAAAAAGATCAGCCACAATTTTTGGGTGCCAGGGAGTTGTAGATTTGGGAGGGGTGGTGTCTGTGGAGGAAGCCCAAAAGCACCGTCATATGAGTGAGTACTTGAGAGAGTGGGGGGGGGGGGGGGATAGACATTTAGTGTCTTAGAAGACGGAGTGTCTTTTCCAAGCCACTTGAAAACATTCCATCCAGTCATGCAGGCAGAAACCAAAGAGATATGGACAGGCATTTCAAAGGGGTACTAGAATATTAGAAATCAAATCAATGAAACCAAAACGTAGGGACATCAAATACAGTATTTGAAGCAAAGATCATTTATCTCTGTAATGTATAACAATTACAGCCTTTTTTGCAATAGAAACAATAGTTAACATAATAAAATTACAAACTTAAGATTTGTAAAATAGCGGCGTAAAAAGCATAAATTCAGTCATCAAAAACCCCAAAAGGTCTGAAAATAAAACCTCAGCAAACGCCAGCGGAAATATTGTTTCTTAACAAAATAAAGTCTGCGTGTGTAATTTCGCCTTTGACCCCAAGCTACTGCAAAATCAATCAAATCAAATGGAATCATAGAATAACTCAAACCGTAACAAAGGGTACTGGATGAGAACTGGGGTTAGAAATATCAACTTGCTCGACATCCACATCGAATGAGAACTGCAGCCATGCTGATGGTACATTAGTGAGAATTAACTCAAGCGTTCCACCGAGGCAAAGATGCAACAGCAGAAACTTAGTGGCAGAGAGAGTTTGCATTAGTTAACAATCTCAGCAGCTTTCAGTTGAAGACTTTAATGTCACAAAAGTCCACAGAAGTCACTGTTACCTGCACAGATGCGATAGATCGAAGAGGACATCACAAAGGTGGAGGATACCTTTTCACAGCTATTATCCTCATTAAATACCAATTAAGTTTTTTTAGGGAGGTTGAGAAATCATCTTCTGCTCTTTCAGAATTTACTTTATTAATGAAATAGTCCAAAATTGGCTTTCCATTCATATTGTTTTAATTGAAAGAATTGAACTGGACAAAATGGCAGCAGTGACCGAAAACTCCTGTTTTAAAGCAGCTTTCTGTTTCCAGGTGACAGCTGAAAAACTGTTAGGGTCTGCAAACTGCAATGGATGTCTCATGCACAGATATTTCTAAGGAAAGTCAGCCCCACATCACACTTTTCATCCAGCTGTTGGAAGTCAAAAGAATTGAGGGTGAGAAAAACATAAATAAAATCGAGAAAACCAAATGGGGAGATTACAGAGCATAGCGGGAGTTTCTGTGTAAAAGTGTGGATGCTGTTTTTTGCGTTAGTGGGTTAATAGTAACAACTAAGCACAGAAGAAAGAGCCCAAGATCACCTTCTTTGGTAAGGGTCACCTCAAAACTCTCTACAAGGAAGGGAGAGAAGATAAACCCAGATCAGTTAAAAGAGAAAGTTAGAATCTCAGAGAAAGCACAGGACAGGAAGGAAACATACTCCACGCAATAAGCTCACAAAACCACCAGCAGATTGTATTTTCTCACGAGTAAAACTTCTTCTGCCAGTTGAAAGAAAGAAAGAAAGAAAGAAAGGATTAAAGCATTTGTGGAAGGCTGGTTTTGTATATAAATGGCTAAATTCTTTTTAGAAGAAACAACAAGTGAGAGAAGAGAAAGCTCCGTTTTTAATGTTGTCATGATCACGGGTATCCTGCAGTATTCTGGTCCTTCAACAAGTTCAACTCACTTCTGCAGATATATTACAAACTAGTGGATGGATAGCTAACGTCGCTATGCTACAAATGAAACGATTCATTCCATCAGATACGAAGCTGAAGATGATGAAGATGATGAAGTGCTGTTCTGCTGAGCTGCTCGTGTCGAGGGGCCTCCCGTGGGTTCGGTGCTGGTCATTTAGTTTTTCACCTTGTAAATAATTAGAAATGGATTTCACATTAGGGACTGCTGTTCGGGGGTCAGTCGTGCAGTGGGAGTTATGGGCCTCCGTGTTCAGCGCGGCTCTAATGACCGGCTCACACCGGCGGGGGGACGGGGGCGGTGGGCGTTCAGGAGCTCCTCGGCTGCTGCCCGGCCGCGGCTCGGCTCGCCCGTCACGCTGATTGTTACGCATTGACTTTGCAGCCTCGCCCCTGCAGCGCTCGCTTAACCGCTGGCACTAAGCTCACGCGCTGAGTCACAGAGTGAGAGTGTTAACTGGCCAATAGATCAATGGGTTGTGTATTCGCTGGCATCCACGTTGCAGGAACTGCTGTTGCCTACAGATCAATCAAATAACCCGTAGCTGGTGGGAATCGGACCCGCTCGCTGGCGAGCAGAAGAGGAGCGCCGAGCTCTGCGAAAGAAGACCAGCACCATGCAGAGGCTGCCCGTAGTGGTCCCCGCCCCAGCGTTTAGGAAGAGCTGAAGCCGTCCAAAACACGGTGCCGTCTGTCCATTGAAGTAAGCGGAGATTTTCGTTTTTTAAATATCGCACAGCTTGTGTGATGTGAAATGGTGGGAAATGAATTTACAACGCTGTGGTGCTCTGAATGTTTTCCAGAGAGATAAAAAAAAACCAGAGCGAACGCCTCCTCGGCACAGAAAGCACACTCGACTGCGCTCAAAAAACACAAAAGTATGAGAGTACTTTGATCTGATATCAAAAGGGCCGATGTGGAGGACGTGGTAGCCGGTCGGTACGGTCATGCAAATGTGACAGTCCACCACCAGGTGTGCATTTAATGATCTCATTTCATGTGCACAAACATTTCATCTAAAATTAGAGATTGGATTAAAAAGAGTGGAAAAAAAAAACATTATGCAGACGCTAGATTTGGGGTGGCACTTCTATCCTGAACTGCAACCTTTATCTAATAGAAATATGTAAAGATGAGCTCTTCTTTTCTTACGTGGAAGAGAACCTCAAAGGGTTAATGGTACGGATCAATTAATAGGTTTTTCTTTTTTAATTCATTTCATAATGAGTTAATTCCAGGTGCAGCAAAACCCTGAAGCCTCCTCGCTCACCTGCGTAGCGTAGAGGAGCGTCCTTGTCCAGAGCAATCAGAGGAGGGTCCAGAAGCACTTTGTCATCGTTTTCTGTTACGATCCCGTGGTACGTCGTCTCGATCCATGGTTTGTGCTTATTGACTGAGAAACAAGAGAGAGGAAAAGTCAGTGTTTGTAAAACAAAGTTGAATAATGTGGTCAGAGTTGAGAAGTTGCTTCTCCCTCGATGGAAGTAGGAAACGATTTACTTTTTTCTTCTCCTGTGCTTTTAATAGATTTTATCGGTGTTTTCTCCTGCTGCCACTTTGACTTTTATCTTTCTTCCCGAAACAGCTGTAGTAGATTGTTGAGGATTTGGATGCTTTCAATATCATTTTTACAAGCTTCACACACGCACACGATGAAAGGGTGGATCACAACGGGAGCACGTGCTGTGGGACATTTGGCGCAGTGAAAATCCGCACCTACTGACCCTACATTGCACATCATTCCCCAACAAATTCACTAATGCCTTATCTTTGGATTTCAGAGACTCACAGACCACGGCAAGGCATATCAAGCCTTAAATAAATCACTAGGGCTCTGACGTCCAGGTCGTTTACAGCCGGCCTCTGTGTGGTAGTTGTCCTGGGAAGCGTCCCAGCTGCAAACAGGGCTCTTTTGTAGCGAGCGGCTGCACAAAAAGCTGCGGTGAGTGACATGTTTCTGCTTGTTTAGGACAGCGTCGACGCAGGGGAGATGGCGCTCTCTTACAGCCCGTATGTTCTCGCTCTGGAGCGAGAGGGAGAGGGAGGCCATCCCCTGCTGCGGATGTGCAGAGATGATGCTGACTCCGGCTGACGGCTCACTGCCAGGCGATGGAAACATCGAGTGCGGTTTGACTGCATTCAGGAACGGTCATTCAGTTTCGGGCACCTTATCATACCAAGTATGTGAAACGGGGGGCTGCAGACTGCAGAGACGACATTATGCTTTGTGTAAGCTCGGTCAAATGATCAGTGCTCTTCCGACGTGTTGCCTCTGTCCCCTCCCCTAAACCCCCGCGGCCTTCATGGAGAAGGTCACTTTTGATGCAAACACTGTGATCAATTCAATGTGACGACAGGAGATCATCAGTCACAGAGCACGATACGTATTCAGCCCAAATGTAACACGGGATTGTAATTGTAATTCATCAGGGATTAACCATGATCCATTTAATAATTTGTTATTAACAAAAGCCTCATTTGTTTTACAAAATGATTAAAGATTTTAGAAGAATGAAAGAGCACAAAATGAAATCTCAGACGTTGGAAAATAAAAGCAGTAAAAGTTTGTGTTTTCTAGAACGTTTCTGAGATAATTGACTCAAGTAGCTGCAAAAGCCAATTATGGCTAACGTCCTGATTAATGTTATGTGTGAATAAGACTGAGACAAATATAGGACATTTGGCATAAAGTTAAACATCAATTACACGCCTGGTGAGCATTTTCTCCCATTAATTTCACTGCAGGACAAGGCTGCACTGCTGAGCTTCTGAAATCAAAATCAGCTCTGTTCGCTATCTTAAGGCCCATTATGTTTTTTCTTAATCATAATAATGCCAACTTATTCATGCCTCAGCTGCGGGATAACCTGATAATTCCTCCTGACGTAATGGGATCATATCGTCATGAAGTCATACATCAAAATACTGTGATAAACAGTTACATCGTGTTGTCACAGATTTTACAAACTCAATTGAAATTGAAAGAATCCTCCTGATGGGAAAACATCAGTGCAGCTCCATCAAACTATTGTCCACGTCGCATTATTATGTATTGGTGATGAGGCCTGTAAACACAGAGAGTGTATAGCTGGACTTAATTATAACACACCAGCTGTATCCTGAGCAAGCTGCATTACACAGCCTGCTGGACCATGTGGGAAGCTCAATTTGACACTCCTATACAATATTTAAGACTTCTGCGGTGGCATATTTTGTTTTGTGGTGTTTTACACAGAGGCGTGGGCTTCAGTTAATACAATACACTTAAATAAGAATGGTCAATTTGATGAAACAAATCAACTGATGAAGAGTTGATCGATGAATTCATAGAGTGAAATTCAGCGATAGTACTTGATAAAACTTGATGTGTTCACATGTGTTCTCATGATGTGACCCGATTGTTGAAAAAGTGTTTTGAAATGCTGAATAATACCAGCCTCGTTACAGACTGAAGCACGTCCTCCAGCCCCCATTCATCCAATTACTGCGCACAATGACACCGAGTACAACGTTCATCTCGACGAGCAGCATTACGTAAAGTGACAGTGGGTTCATTACCGTGTCTCTGATGAGAGCGCCGGCTAATGCTGCCAAACTAAAAGGTTAATTAGTACCTGGGAGCGTAAAAAAAGTTCATTTAAAAATATAGATGTGGTATTTAGAAAGTCACCTTAATAATTCTGATCGCCATAACTGCCTGCAATTTATTAGAAGGCAACTTACTTTGTAAATCAAATATCACCAACTGCTTTACATAAAAAGCATCAGAACGTACGTCCATCCATCCATTGTCAAACCGCTTATCCTGCACTCAGGGTCGCGGGGGGGCTGGAGTCCATCCCAGCCAACTTCGGGCGATAGACAGGGTACACCCTGGATTGGTCGCCAGCCAATCGCAGGGCAACACAGAGACACACAACCATTCACACTCACATTCACACATCTACGGGCAATTTAAAGTCCCCAATGAACCTGATCCCCAGAGCAGGTCTTTGGACTGTGGGAGGAAGCCGGAGAACCCGGAGAGAACCCACGCAGACACGGGGAGAACATGCAGACTCCACACAGAAAGGCCACTGGGCGGAATCGAACCCAGGACCTTCTTGCTGTGAGGCGACAGTGCTAACCACCACGCCACCGTGCCGCCCCCAGAACGTACGTCATAAGAAAAATACATTTAAAAATAATTAAGAATATTAGGTGAAACATTTAAAACAGTCATTAAAATACATTAAGCAAAAATGGACTAAAAGTTGTTAAGAAATCAAATTACAGCATTTAATTACTTGAAAGTGCCATACTCCTCATTTTATTAACATACATTTTTACAAGTCTCTTTAAATCAGCTGATCCAAAAGGCTCCTGAATATAAAAGGATCCAGAATGATTGGCAAAAGTCTTAAGAGTTAAATCCTAAATTAAAGTAAATCAAATTGGCAGCCGTGTCGTGTTGGAGAAAGTCTCAAACATTCATAGTCTGACAAACAAGAAGAGAGACAACTTGTGTTCAATAAAACAATCTGAGCTACAATTATATTATGAGCTTCAAGCTGTCACCAGATAAAAACAATAAAGACTCCAAAAGCATGAATAAATTAGGACGTTTTCATGCTACTTTAAAAGTCAATCTACCAAACCCAATTTCAGCAAAGCAAATGACTGGTGATGTTTGTCCTCACATAATGTAGTGTAATTCTAGGGCAGTGATTAGCATGCACAATCAACCAAAAGTAATTACAAGCTACTCTTACAGGCCTTGTGGGATGTGTGCACCACTATGAATTATTCACAAACCAAACCCACTTCTTTTCCAGTGGAAGAGCTCGTCCACAAAAGACACGCTTTCAAATTTTGTCACAGACCAAAAAAGTAAAAATGTTCCCATGGCTTAATAATCATTAAATATCCTGCAGCCTTAAATAATTATTAACAAAATATATATATGTATATAGCTGAAAATGTATTTGCTGTTTCGAAGCAAGAAATCGCTGATGTACTAAATGTTACTTTGCTTAATTGTCTTGGTTGGATCTCGTCGGTGGTGATTGAGAACGGGTCGCTCCGAATCCCTCGGAACAATAGATGGTTGCGGCGGAGCGTCTTTTGACCCGCACAACGCTGCCACAGTAATCGGCTTCAGCTTCCACAGAGTCACGGTAGTTGTTGGCCAGGTGACAGGTGAGTAGCTCCCGGCCTTTCGGCACTGAGGTGCACTGAACCACGACCGCCGCGGATCGGCATCAAGCGGCTCCCACGACTGCTGCAGGTCTGTGCCAAACAATTCGGTTTAATTCTAACCAGTAAACCACAAGTTAAATGAGCATGGAGGCGGTCTGGCTGTGCCCTTCCTCTGTGGCCTGTGTGTAATTTCCCTTTAATTTAAACCATGTTTAGCCTTTATCTCCTCCTTGACAGATAAACGAGGGCATTCCAATAGTACATTTTGAGTTCCTGTATTCGGTACACACAGCACAGCCCATTGTGATTTGCACTTTGTATATCTAAATTAAATTGGCTCAACTGTAATGCTCACAAACGGCAAAATGTGGAGGTGCAAACGTGACGCGGGTAAGTGTGCAGGAGTCACACCCAGGAGGCCTCGGACGAATTTAAAAGCAAACTGCACCAGCGCTGAAGTCAAAGCACAAACCAACGCCCATGGCACGCACACACATACACACACACACACACACAACATTTAAAGCAGGCCCACAAGGTTCTATTTGACAGGAGAGCTGCATCATCGCCCTGCAAAGCTCCAGTGAATGTGAAGGACGTTTGCTCCGCTGTGAACATTTGACACAGAGCAACAAAGATATTACTTACACAAGCGCAGACAGCCTCATTCCCTGGTAAGTGAGTGGTTTATTACATCCTATTGTAAGGAGATTTATTTGATTAGAGAGGAGGACTCTCTGTATTGTGAGGCAGGGACTAGTGGGTTTTTTTCAGGACGGAAGGCTTTGTGAGTTAAGGTGGAATGAGATTAGGAAAGGGGCTTTGAAACGTTGGAGGCAGCACTGAGGATGCTCAGCGTGGAAGACTGCCATTTTCCTAATTTAACTTAATTAGAAGACCAATTCCTCTAATGCTGTGTATACGCACCACCGGCTGGATTACAACCTGCAGACTCAGCCCTTCACTCTCATCCAAGCAGATGATCCGAGAGGAATCGCCCCACTTCTGAAACATCGAACAACTGATTCTTATCCAGTAAATTGACCATTTATCTTGTTTTAACCATAATCTGATACAGATGTGCGTCACATGTTTGATTTCTTTGTTTCTAACGTTTTACGATATTTGTTCTATTGAATGCCTGCTTGACAGAAGGCACAAACAGTGGAAGGATGAAGGAAGCTTCTTCCATCACCTGAACACATTGTGGGGTTCACGGCGTACTACAGAGACCCGCCAGCATGTTCGTAGCACACAGAGAAGCCACTGGCTTGAGTGTAAATATTAGATGAGTTAGGATATAAATACACAGATAGGATGCGCTAATGTTTGCCTCCTGCTAAATAATTAATATGACGACGCTGACGATTAAAAGGAACCACGTCTCACCCCAAAAATCAAACAGAAAAGGAACCCCGCTTTCCGCTGTATCGGGTGACACATTCAGCCCCAATCTAGCAAACACAATAAAATAAAATACAAGAATCTAGGAGCGAGTTGGGAGAAGCTGCTGCTGTATGAGCACAGATGGCGGGTCACTGGACCCACTTACAGCCAGACATTCAACAACGCAGCACCCAGCGAGCAATCCGGTTACGCAGCAAATATAGCCAGTGACCCTTAATCCCATAATGGGATGCGTCTACCTCGTTCACAGACAAGGTCGAGCAACCAGCGGACCCAAGTTTTCACTGTGCACGTCTAATGAGCGCATGATACGATGGCATGAGGGGCGGCCTGCCAACACCAGGGAATCGACTTTTAAGATGTCCAAATGGTGGACGGACGGGGGGGGGGCATGGATCACACACACGACACAGGCAGAAGAGAATAAAGCACAATGTGTGAGCGGTCATCTACTGATCAGCTGGACTGTGCACGCTTTGAATGCTGTTGAAATATATTCCATTATACCGAAAGGGGTAAGCTCTTATTTAAGGATCACTTAACATTATTTGAGGCTGCATTTAGTTTGGAGTGAGCTTGTTATTGTGTCTTAATGGGTAAAAATATGAAAGAAATATCTTTGCTGCAGAAATAACATTGCTAAGCTAATGGTGAGACAATAGAGCCAGTAGCTATCTCCCCTTCATCCAACCAGAGACACTGAAATCCAATTGTCTTTTTCATCAAATCGTCTGTGGTCCATTGTGACACAGCGCAGCCACTGGCTTCAGGACGATGAAGGGTCTCATATTGTAACGGCTAAATAAGATCCACCTGGACCCAGTAATGTCATCCCGACTTATTATATTAGTGTCACTCTGACTTACTTCATGACCACGGGGGGACGGTGGTAGCACGTTGACTATCCACATGAAGACAAAGACAAAGCCGTGGCTTTTATTGAAGCTCAACCTTTACAGTGTGACCTCTTAACCGTGATGAAGGGCTTCCTGCAGGAATGTTAGGCCCACAATAGCTCCAGCTAATCCTGAGATTCTTTTTTTTTCTTTTTAGTTTGCGTCGCTGCTGTAACGTTGCTTTGTGGACGGGGGATTAAACCCCCCCACCCTTCCTCCCTCCCCTTGATTCACGCACAAAAAGCATTGCACGTGTCACGTGTCTGCGCAGCCATCACTGCTGCCGATGGCCATCGCTCACTGAGCACAAGAAGACACACGCCAGCTCTCCAGATAGTAGCAGCTGCAGCAGATGATCAGTCTGCGGTTATCAGATGAAGCCTGATGATGTCAGGGAGCCTCTGAGGGCGTGTTGTGTAACGATGACGGTGCAACCAAGTGTCAGGCCTGTGGCGCGAGTGGAGCTCTGCTTCATTCATTCGGGCCTATTTTACTTTTGATGTGCGACAGCCTGGAAATTTTCACCTGCTTAGATTTCATGCAGACGTGGAGGTCTGGTGCACCCCCGGTTACCGAGCAACACCCAACAAGCAATAATAGGTCAATGTATCGATTTACAACCATTATATTGTCTTCTGACTTACAGACTACTCTTCAGTACATATGACTAAACCATCATACTGACAGAAAGGAGTGTGAAAATGTTGCATTGGTAAAGTTCTGTGCAGCTGGTGCTGCATTTATTTCATTGAATGAAATTGATTGAAAAATACTGAATAACCAATCAAAGCTAACCAAATTAGGAATAATTCAAAGATGAACGCCAAACAAAGACAACAAGCAGCATGCGCAGTACAAAACAAAGCCAGGAGGTTTTTCACATGAGCCCCATTAGCCGCAGCAGTCCACAGTAAAGGAGATAATATTGTCCGGGGTCCGGTGATAGTTCCGACCTTGAGTGGTTTCCAAGTAGACGGAAAAGTGTCGAGCTGACAACTAAAATACAGAAGAATTTGCAAAATGCGCCACTTAACATCAACTACCTCCGAGTACGCAATTCCAACTGAGGACTTATTTCTAACTACGCATCACCTCTATGCTGAGCAGAAGGAGCGTTCAACAACCATCACCTGGCCCCTCCGGGACCCAAAGTACCAAACGGCCTGCCACTTGGTGTGTACGAGTCAAGGGGTTACTTGAACCGGAGTGGCCCCCTCAGACCACGCAGCGGGAGTAATCACTGGGCAATCTGCTCGCGGTCTGAAACAGTGGGCACACGTCTTTGCAGTAAAAGCTCCCCCAGCTTGTTGACGCAAGCCACCTCCATCACAGACGGGGGACTGTTCCAGGGACCCCTAGAAGAAAACCCAGACCCTCGGGGCGGGGGGGGGGGCCTCGCTCCCCAAACACCCCGGTCTCACAGGAGAGCCTCTCAGTCTGCCTGCCAGGCCACAACATTTGTTTGTCCTCGCCGTCGCCTCAACCGGCCCGACCGAACCAACACGCTCTCCACGACCGTGGTGCTCCTCTGAAGAGGTGGGGGGGTGGGGGAGGGGGCAGGGGGGGGGTCGTTGGGAGGCGCCGGGCCTTGAATGCAACTCAATCGCCCCTCTGTGCGAGCGGCACAAAAGAGCCAGTGAGGGGCGGAGGAGTGGGGGCGAGGCGGCCGGAGCTCTGGGGAGGCAGACGGGTGGAGCCGAACCTGCGGCAGGTAAAGTGCTCTTTGGTTACTCGCTTCCCACGGAGCCTGAACCCTCATGCGGACACGCCCCAAACCCGAACAGCTCTGCAGTGGCAGCCCCCCCCCCCCCCCCCGGAAGCATTGGGAGGTAAGGGAGGAGGTAACGATAGGACCAGCTAGACCGCAGATGTGGGGCCAAACCTGGAACCTGTTTGCTCTGTTTTTTGTTACACGCTCACCAGCAATAATGACACAATGAGACGGCTACTTCAGAGTATTCCATTTCCAAAGGGACACTGAGGAACCAAATTATCTGTTTGCTAATACAATCTTGATTGTGGGTTGAATATCATGTCCACACAATTGTGCTCCTGGAAAATAATGTTACCAGACTTTAGAAAGCGACATAATTACATAATATGGGGTTAATTCATTTAAAAAAACACTTGATGTTGAAATGTATACGGTCGTGACCGAGGGCTCACATGAGTGTCAACTTGTTCTTCGTAGCGCACACAACTTCCCAGTCATTTGGCACAACTTAATATTCACAACTGAATGACCCATTCTTGACGGTTCACTGACTCCATTCAGCCAGCGGAGGAACCGATGACAAGAAAGTCACAACCGACCCAAATCGAGTCCCGAATTCTCGTGGTCTGTCCTTCCAGCGCTAAGTGGCAAATTTCCAAATCTTTTTTTCCCTTTTGTGGGCTTATCTCAGATACACATTCTTCAGGGGCTGTAGTGGTGATCCTTCAAACAGTGACCCCATTGTGACGCGCTTAGTCGGGATCCTGACCCCTGAAGTCTGGGCCTCAGAGCCCTTTGTTCCTCGGAGAATTCTCTGGATAAATACTGAAAAAATGTAAGAGTTAACTTGTCCGGACAGGATCTATGTGTAGGGCAAGTAAACTGTTATTCAGGACACTGTGGGCTGAAATGCTCGGCCTTCTCCACACAGAAGCAGTAATTGGTTTTAAAAAAACACTATAATGACGATGCAAAGTTCCTTCCCACCTCAGTCCTGATCTTCGGCCATTTTGGATATATCTGCAGAAACGGAGCAGATTTCAGTGACAGGAGGAGTGGAGGTCTGATGAGGTCTGACTGAAGCTACTGGCTGCACGGGCGTTTGAGGAGGCTCGACCGGACACATCGATGCTGTCCTAACAGGTGAAGGGCCGTATTGTTCCTTAGGATCGCCTCCAGTGGGACAAATCTCAGAGCGATGTGAAATGGCAAATGGTGAGGAAGTACAACCGTGTAATAATGAAACGGTCACTCCGTGACAATGATTCTGCCAAATTCACCCTGAACAAATCACTGATATCCTTGTACAGACTTGCAGTATTGATTGTAAATCATTCGTTGAGGAGAATAGAAATAACACAATGGCTATTTTTTAGAGGTCCTAAGTTGCGTCCAGCGACTGATGTTTAAGCTGAATCTTGACGTGACAAAGACATTGCGCAATAGGCGGAGCAGATCGCTGAGCAATCAAATTAAATAGGTCCCATCGATCACAACGACCCAGAGTGGCACATCGGGGATGATAGATGACTTTTTCCTTTTTGTTTTACCATCCGACCGAAGCCCTGACAAGTTAAACGCCCTTTGTGTCGTTAGCCATCATCCTGTTGTCATCTAACGGTGTCCGTTCTGAGGAGAGCTGCATGGGAGGCTTGAACAATGTAGTCATTGTCAGCTGTGTGTGTGTGTGTGTGTCCACATATTTTCCTGTGTCCCATAACACAGCACGATGTCTTACGTCACAACTGATTGTCAAAGATTTGGTGTAGGAATAGCAAATGCCATCATATAAATGCCTCTTATTGGTCCCCGACCAACAAGGAACTACCTTGGCTGAGAGAGATTTGTTATAAACCAATATTGTTTTTGATAACTGATAAAGATACTTTGATACACAAGCATGAAATAAACAGAATATTCAATGAGGCCGTGATCAGGGAAAAACGTCAAGAGGTCGTACAATTTATAAAGTAAAATATTGACCCGATACTTTGCTAACCGTGACTGACGTGTAATTTTCAGCGGATCAATAAGAGGCTTCTCCAGCAAATGGAAGAGGAGAACCCTGCACTGCTGCGTACACTCAGCCCCACTCAAGGCCCGGCGTCCAATTTGTTAAACTAGAATTACTTTCATGACGAATGTGCCAAGAAACTTCCCAGCGGTCAGCTTTCCCTTTGTTTGCCAGTGTGTGTGTGTGTGTGTGTGTGTGTGTGTGTGTGTGTGTGTGCGCGCGCACAGCCGGGCATTTCAGCAGACCAAATGTTGGACTCCAGCGCATGAAGACACCCCGCAGTTGCTCATTAGAGAAGGAAGAAAGAATCACACTGGCGAGGCCAAAAAATTGTCCCAAAACCAGCCTGTCCACACAAGTCTCTGATGGACAAGCTGAGAAACTCCACCGGGACCAGCGGAGGTTTCAAAAAGAGAGCTGGGTTTGAATCCGCTTTTATTGGGTGTCTCTATACCTTAACAATTGAAGTTTGTAAAGAATAAAACGGGGTGGGACATTATTGAAAAAGGGTCGACGCTCGGTGCCCTGCGGCCACAGCGACTGCCCGGGCACGCTGATGTGAAACTAAAGAGCTATAAGCTTAACGTGCTGTGAGGCTTCAACAGGCCTGTCACATGAGATTGTGTGTTTGCACCAGTCTGACATTTCCCTGCTGGCGGTGTGATGAATCACATCGTCCAGGTAAGAACTTGATGTGGATCAAAGACACATTTTTATGCCGACAGGTCTGCCGTTGCCACGTCATCGGCATCCCTCACTCACGTGCCGAAAACAGCCATGGAAACGCAAAGCTGGACTGCAGGGTGACAAGAAGTGGTGCTGAAATGAAGGGATTGACCTTTGGATAATAAAAGATAAGCCCTCACAAGATGGTGATTTCACAGGTCTGCTGTGCTGATAAGAACAGGGAAGTAAGCAGGTGCACTGCTCAAACACACACACACACACACACACACACACACACACACACACACACACACACACACAACATAACAAGCTAAATGCCAAACACTACTACAAAATATTAACCTCCGCACAGACTTTGATTGGGCGCCTCTATAGCTTGAAAAATACAGTGTGTAAAGAATAAAACAGGGTGTAACATATTGAAAGACGCCGACACACACACACACACACACACACACACACACACACACACACACACACACACACACACACACAGTGGCCTGCAGCCACAGCATGCTGATATGACTAGTGACTAACGTGCACCTGCGTCCACACACACACACACACACACACACACACACACACACACACAAAAACCGGAAGCTCGCAACGGGGAGTCATCGCTTTGGGTTTAACACGCAAACAGAGGGTGTAAATCCATCTGTAAGCAGGGGACCGCGCCGCCCTGCAGCAAATAGAGACGCGCGTGCGTCGGCGGGCCGAAGAGGAGCGCGCGAGCTGCACGCGCAGGTCTGCGTGCGGCGGCGTGTGATCACACGAAGGCCGAGTGAGGGCTTTATACAGAAACATGTTTTTTAAAATCCAAAGAGGGGGAACCAGTGGGGAGGATCTGCAATGCGTCCACGACGTCGGCAAAGCAAGCGTATTAAAATAAACTGTCATCACCAGCCCGGAATCAGATTAGATCAGAAATTGGACTGAGGGGTGAGAACAGAGCGCATACGACGTGAGCGTGTATAAATGGGATACATACGCTGAGACTTTAAAAAAAGACAATGTGTGGAAATAACCAGCGCCCCAAAAATAGACTGGATGCGGATGACAAAAGGGGGTCGTTTCGTGGCCTTGGCATCATCTCCAAAGTAGCCTACTTGGTTCTTTAAACACTGCACGCAGATAACGGCCGTCGGCGTCACATCTACTGTTATTTCTCAGTGATTTGAGGACACGCCGATGTTGCTCCGCCGCATCCATCCGGTACCCGGCCACCGTCCCCCGAGCAGGTCCCCTCCGAACATCCCTCCGCACCGCGCGGCCGGGAGGCGGCGACGGGTCCGGCTCCCCGCGTTAAACGACCGCACACCGACCACAAAGAGACGCGCACACACACACACACACACACACAAACATCCCGTCTTAGTTACCTTTGGCTGCCTCCGCCGCACATAAAAGTCCGAGGACCAGCCCGACGGCGGATGCAAAGTGTGCGTTCCCTCGGAACCGCATCACGACTCCCAGTTCAACCGCGGCGCAGTGTTGTTATTTATTTTTAAATGAAGAAAACCCGTTCTTCTTCTTCTTCCCTCGTCGGTCTGGCGGAATGTTTCTCCCGCAAGAAAGAATAAAATCCAGAGGATGAATGTCGGTTACCACGGCAGCTCTAAGATGGACGCCGTCGCCGCCGCTCTGCTCTCCGATCAGCGCTCCTCGAACCAGCTTTGCAGTTTGATGCGTTCAAGGGCAGTGGGGGTTTTCGCGACACAAGCCGCACGCACTCGAGTCTAGACGATACACTTTCCTTTGTCGTAGCGCATTATTGCGTCCCACCCTTGACTGTGTTTTTTTAATGTGATGTATAACCCGCAGGCGCATGCATTATGTTGGGTGAATACACAAAGGACCCACGCGAATAAACAGACGTACAGCGTGTGTTTACATAGCCAGTAGACATAATGCTGATGATGATGAGATGAGGATTTGACCTGCTAAACCAGAACAAACCGCGAGAGTCACCCGTCCTTGATACCTGTTATGTCTCATTTTAAACCCACAAAAGAGAATGCATGGGAACGAAAACTGAATCACCAGGTGAAAAAGCACGCAACTGTCCTAAAACCCCAAAACTCCCAGGGCCCTGAAAGCTCCCAGTTGATTGTGTGCCACGATGGAAACTTGGTGTTGTTAATCATACACTCGACTATTTGAGGGATGCACAACCAAAGTTAACTAAAAACCAGTACACATAATATAGGCTGCTTTGTTACCTGTTGTCTCAAAATAAAAGTTTAAAGAGCTCCCATGTTGAACATTTTAGATGTATTTTATCTGTAAATGACCACATAAAGCTTGCATAAATGCCTTGCTCAAAGACAGGGAGGAATTACACAAGCGGTTATATTTGTAATCCAACAATGGGAGATACATTTGGTTGTCTCAAACTATAGTTCCCTGTATGATATCAATGTAAGCTGATGTATATTGTAAAACTATTATTGTTTTCGAGATTACAAGCAACCCCCTTCCCTCCCAGTATAAAGGTTTGGTCACATGGGATGTTTGATATATTCTTCCTGAAAGAAAATAAACATCCGTCTTTTAATCATTTGCAGTAATGACACATGCTCAACAGTATCAGTGTTTGTGCTCCTTAACAAACTTTTATTTTCTGTAATACACAATTTGCTGATACATTATTTGCCATCCATGGGTAGGAACACTGACACATATTGCACAAAATAGGCTGTTTGTTTGTGATGACATTGCAGAGCGTTGACATTTGCGAAAAAGGTGCACAGTAAAAACATAAACAAGACTTAATATTTATGTCCCTGACAAATTGTGTTAGGTCATTCAAATATATAAAGATGCTGTCAAAACCTTATTTATTAAGGGCCTAAAATATAAAATTATGTAATAACAATTTTGCTTTTCTTAAGCCTATTTTTTTTAAATTTGCTGCTAATGGGTCTGTTTCTCCTGGTCTCTAAAACAACTGCTAACTCAACAAATCTGCTTTTCTTTGTCTAGTTTCCTTCCAACCCAATTCATTTCATCTCCGCTTTACAGCGCAAGCAAGTGCTTAGAAATCGAAGCTTAAAACGGAGAACCTGAAGGCAGCACGTGTCCAACGATGGCCAGTGACGTCAATGCTGTTGTTGTGGGAGCGCATGCAGCTTTAAGCACAGCCGGCTAAACTAAGACCGACGGTGGGGGCCAAATGCCTTCTGGTGGTACAAAGGGGTCGGTGAGAAATAAAGACAACCGATGATTATCCCAATGTGAAGTGCATGACCAAATTAAACACCTACACCTGAAGCTCAGTGGCCAACAACGATGGCCAAATTGTGTTATTCTCCAACCAATAGTCTTCAATGGTTATAGTCCTGAAATAAGATGTTTTACGTGTCAGTCACCCCTAAGCGTTGGTCAGATTGCAGACACATACCCAGCATGCTGCCAGGAGGCCCTGTCTAGATAAGATGGATAGGTACATACATATATATATATATATATATATATATATATATATATATATATATATCCAGGTATATCATGCACTACCAGAATATAACAAACTAATATGCATGAAGTGTTTATGTGCCTGTGAAGCCCAAAGAAAGTCTTGGAATTTTGGAAAAGACGAGCAAAATGGGAACGGAAAATCTGAATCTTATGTTCATTTTATTACATTTTATTCCACAGAGCATCTTTCAGAAAGATTGGCCACAAAGAGACTTCATAATGTATGAGTTAACTGTCATTTTCACCTTGCAGTACAACCCCGCCACAACAAGTGCATGGGAATGTATGAATAGACTTGTGGAGGCTGCTATCTAATCAACACCTTCAGATGTGAAGAAGAGGCTGCGACGCAATCAGATAATTAACACTTTTATATCCTACCTTTTTGCATAATACTGAGCAACCTGAGGTGTCTGCTGCTCCTGCAAATCCAGACAAGTTTGGCTTTTGTGTGATTTTGTACAAATCAGGCCAAGATGGAACATTTTGTGATGAGTTTGTTGATGGAAAGCGAACATGGCCTTTACAGCACAAGCCGTATTTCTTTAGCCTTTTCTCAAATGTCCTTACTTAAAATACTATTGGAAAAGATGCCAAACAAACCACCTTAACATACAAATGTAACAAGAATAAAGGCCACCGGTTAGACGTCAGCTATCTCAATATTTGCAATAATCGTGAAGAAACAGAAGAGATCAGACATAGTTGTGTGAGGCCACAATTAGGTGACGGGTCTATAAACAGAGACAGTCTATGGACATCAGGGCCGCAGCAAAGCCGAAGCACAATGCCTGTTTGTTTCCACTTTGGCAACAAATGAAGTGGCCGTAAGAGAGTGGAAGCGCCCCCCCTCCCTCGCAGATGTCCAGTTCTCTGTGGAAGGGATAGAGGGCCCATTATCGTGTCTCTCTGGGACAATGGCCGGCAATAGGAGGACTTGGTGGATAGGTGTTAGACATTGGTGAATGAGCAGAAAGGTGTTACTTCCTCTGGACCGTCTCAAGGGACTGCTTCCCTTCAGGGATCTCAGTGACTGGGGGTGGTTTCATGTGAACGGAGCTCTGTTGGCAACTACTTTGATCGAACTAAGGTTGTATGCAAGTGAATGCCTGTTTTCTAGCCGTCATATGAAGCTATCGCCCTTAAATTGAGTCTTGATTGGGGTTAAATTTCAGCCAAAAGACGACAAGACGGCACAAGAATGGGAAGTCAATTTTAAATGATTCATAAAAACATCCAGTTACAACCTGCAAACTTCAGTGCGTCAGTCACAAAAATGATTATTTAAGGAGAAACTCTTACCTCCTTCTATCAAATAACCAACATTAAACTAGTCAAGATCAATCTTAGCCGAGAGTGTTTCCTTGTTGTATCCCTATGATCAATTAAAACATGTCTGATACAGATGTACGAATATATTACTCAATCCAACGCAACAAATGCAACTAATGAACCCTTCATAAACTCAGTTTTGGTTAATCATACTGGGTAGGGTTAGGGTTGGGACATCTTACTGATATTAGTCATGTTTTAGTGTAGCCACAGCAGCACAGTCACACAGCGCTGTTTTCCTCTTCTCACTTGCCGTCCCTCCCAGTGACTGAGCTCACTTCTCCAGAGGATTTGGTCCTTCTGCCTCAGTTGATCATTCTGCCAGTGTGGACAAAGGGTGGATGCACGGGTGGGGAGGTTTGGTACATTTTTAGTCACTGGCCAGTAGGAAGTTATTGGAGACATTGCTGCAATCAGGGTGGATGATTGGCAGCAGACGGAGCATAGAAAGGACTTTGCTCTCCTGGTGGTCACAGGGGAGGTGACCATTACGCGCCACAGCGTCTCAATACGCTCTTTCCTCCCGCGTGTCTAGACTGCAGCTCGCGTCTTTAACGACTGTGGGCTTTTCCTGTTTCTTCCCAGCAGGAGATCGACTATCCGGTCCACTTTTCTGTTAATCGGAACAGATAATTACTGCAAATAATTGCTCAGAGACCAATCTCTTGGAGTGGCCAAAACTTTTGTAAAGTGTAATTTCCGTTTACATTTACAGAGCCGGTTATGTGCTTCTTGGCGTATTCTCCCTCAAAAGGAGCAGCATACATCTGAGAAGATGCCCCAGGATTTAATGAGCCCAAGGGAAGAGCTCATGGAAGTTATTTTAGAAGCTTGTCGCTCTGCAGACCATTTGGCCTAATTCTTTATTCATTCTCAGTTTCTTTATCTGATAATCAAAGATATATCGCTTGAAAACCTGAATGTGTGTCGCCGCATGAATGTATAAGCCTCAATTCCAGTTTTGTTGAAAGATTAATTTCATACACAGCGAGACCTCCATTTTTTCTGCTTCAGCATAGATGTCTGCTCAACTTTGCTCATGAATACATTTCATAAATCCTTGGCTGGGGGAAATTAAATCTCACTTTAGAAGTTTCGGATGTTACCAAGTTCCTTTCTTGGGATTTCTTTTAAAGCCAGTGGGTCTTTATGGGTAGGAGTCTGGAAACAAATCACACAGGGAACTGAAGCCGTGCACCTTTAAGCTGCATCTGCTCTCTAATTCATACATTCTCCACAGGGGACATTTAAAACGTACTCACTGTGATTGATTTCGTTCCACTCAAGTTGCTCTCATCTATCTCACGGACTCGGCCGCAGCACGCAGTCATTTATTAACCACCGGCTCGTCCTTAAACTGTGCACACTTTGAATGTCCTAAAAAAATGCCTTGTCAGTCGTCCATTTAAAAATAAAATCAAACTAATCTCACCTTCATTCATCTTTATTTCCCCGTTAGTTCTTTCATTTTTACACTGATGCATCGCAAAATCCTGCCAGTTTATTTTAGTTTGAGTACAAAGAAGCATTAGGAAGAAATTTTCCTCTGATGTTGTCCGGTGGCTGCGATCTACATCCCATAATTTCATGCATTTCCTTATTCATATGTTACGCTGAAGGTTTGTTGAATATTTTGTGGCCTGTTTGGATGGCAGAGGCCAGTTGTTTCAGCTGTCTCTCTGGCCCCAGTGTTACTCATACCAGTAAGCCCAGTACATTGAAAACACATGGGAGGATCTCTACAGGGCACAAGCAGCCTTCAGTCAGCACCTTCAGCTACCTGCATATTGACCAGAGCTATGTTTAGGTTTTATCACTGGTACCAGAACCTGTTTGATTGCATTTACATTCATTATATGGAACAACAAAAGAACATTTTTCATCAATGTAAACAATCTCGATTTGCCACTATTTGTGTGCAGCAGATTCCTCCAGATGAGCACCGGGTCGATCGGGGCACGGCGGTTGCCATGCTTTTGGTGCTCGTGTTTTAAGACAATGACCCCTGACCCCGCACAAAAGGTCACCTCCGACATGCCATGGGGAGGGTTCCCACTGTGGGTCATGCTGGTGTCAAATCTCTCCTCCTTGACTTTATTGCCTTGGAGTGTTTTGGGAGGCGGCACAGAGTCACATCAAGTCCAATAACTCATCTGGTATGCGACGGGTCCTTCGGCTCCCCGGAGACTCACTTTGAACACTGAGAGGAGGGCAGCTAATGACAATAGACACAGTAAACATTGTCAAGTTGTTGTTTACGTCCAAATGTAAATGAAGAAAAGTGTGCATACACACAGTACTGTCGGCCCATGGTTTACAACAAGGGAAACTAAGATAGAGAGCAGCTCAACCAATTTTACAAAACAGGATTTGACAAAACGGGTCAGAGCCCAATGAGCAGTAACACACGAGCGCATGAAAGTGTTGTAACAGTGTGTGATAGCTAGCTACAGCATTGCATATAGTATTAGAAAAAATCAATACCCTTATTGGTAAAGCTAAAAGCACCGGATACACGGTTGAAAGTATTACATGTTTAATAATACCACGTGTGTACCCTGCATTCGAAAAGCAGAAAAACACTTATGAATCAGTGTTACATGATGGGGGGGCCGATAAATGAGCCCTTCAGGGAACCTGACTGAGCAATGGTGCAGTCAGACGAAAATAAATGGGGACAAACTCTCCACATGCACAGAATAGGCCGCGTGTGCACACCCACACGCCGGATGAAGATATGAACACAGAAGTGAGCGAGAGGCAGTGCACACCCGTTTGAACAAACCCCAAGTCTGTGATTGTAATCTGTGTGTTTTGCGAATGACAAAACCTGCCGTCCAGATGGTGGAAGTGAGCAGGCGCTCCCTCATTACCCTTAAAGGAGGCGAGTGGGTGATATTAAAGCGGAGGAGGATCATATTGGCTCGCGGCCGGTGTCTACTCCCTCGCCCCTGTGTGCAGCGTAGTTGGGAGCACGCTGACCCGAAACACGTCCTGCCGACAGAAATCTGATCAATTGTATAAGAACAAATCATATAACAACTGAGATGTGTTGAACACAACACAAAATCACCAGCTTTATCCTTTAATTAGTGCAAAATAGGTCTATGAAGTCATGGGAATAAATGGTGGGATTCATCTTGTGTACACGGATGAAAAAAACACCTGAGAAAGGTCTAAGGCTCCATGAGTTTGTACAGTGTTTTGTTTAATATACTGTGTGTGTCAATGTCATCCTCTGTGACCTTGTGTGATAACAAATTGACATCTAGTGCAAAACAAAAATAGGTGAGTCGGTTCAGTCGGTTCTGATGAGGATGATTTGTTCTCTCTCTCCTTAAACCACAGTCGAATCCTGTGTCCTGCAGCTGCACTCACAAACACTCAAGACTGGAGTCTGGTGCTGAGACATAATGGAGTAAATCACACAACACATCCGGGTGTTGTGGCTCAGGTCTCATTACAGAGATTCCGTCCTGCTCCCTCGCTGCTTATAATTACGTTGTTAGCCCGCCATTAACCGAGATCAGTGATTATTAACGGAACAGGTCGGCAACGCAGACGTGGAGCAATTGAAATACGTCTGGTCAAACTCAGTTCATGCCCTTTGGCCTCTTTAGACGCTTTCATAGTCGATGGTTACGCTTATCAGAATCAGCCAATCGGTGCTCCTAATGCATCCATTACAGTAATTGTGCTAATTCAGAATAGATTTTGTGAAGCTCGGCATTTTCCTTACAAAAGTCGGACTCTGGTCCGAGTAGAGTGAGAGATGCACTTACTGATCACACCGGGTGTCTAAACGGGGAATTCAATTGTGTAACTGAATTTATTTGATAATTGAATAAAACATCCAGTCTTCACAACCAAAAACCCAAAGAGTCAATGGAAGGATATTTCCTCGTCCAGAGGCCCTTTGGCTATAGGCTTTCCTGATATACATCATTAATAATACAAAATGTTTCTAAGAAATCTAATTGGAAACCATATTTTCAAGGCTAATTTCATGTTCACTCTTATGGACCTCTCAACTGGACCTGTCGGACGGTTATTACATGTTTTGTTGGCTGAATAAATAAATGGGTTTTTACACATCAGACTCTCATATCATGTTTGAATTAAGAATTACTCACCTTGCTGTGTGCGTGTTCCAAAGTTAGCTGTTTATGGGATTTGTTGAGTATTACCAGCCCTTTCTCTAGTGAAAAGTTCATCCGTTCATGAGAATCAAATTCATCTGAACGAAACGTTTGCAATTAAACAAATCCTCTATTGAAGCGACTTGTTTAAGGCTCCATGAAGCTGTAGCTAAGTGTGCCTTTAGTATAACATGTCAACTCAGAACTAGTTCAGTGTGCATACTGTAGTGTGTGTGGACTCATATAGCAGGATAAAAGTATTGCATGAATAAATTCCATTGCCGCCATTCAATGCGACCTCGTGTGATTTTGGCTGCTGCATGCTAATGGAGGGGTAACGTATTTTGGAGTTAAAAGACCTTCTCTCTGTCTCTTATTTTCTTTCTCTCCCTCCCTCTGCTTCCACATGACCTTTTAATTATTGATTTCCAACTCGCCAGGCTTCATCTTTCCTCTCATCTCTCTCCTCCTTTCCCTCTTTTTCACCGCCGCTCTCCTTCTTTTTATCTTTCTGGCTCCTTTTTTCTTCCAACAGAAAAGCACTCGCAGCAGCCGCCTAAACACGCACACCCACGCACACACAAGGCAACACCGCCGGCCTTTTCTTCTCCCACTCGCTTATCCTATCTGTTTCTCACAGACTTATCTCCATATTGAAATGCATAGCTGCCGGGCCCCACTTGCTGCAGCGTCAGCAGGCGGAGGGTAACGAAAGGTAATTCACACCCGGCTGTCACCCAGACTAGAGGTGAGTGAGCACATCTCTTCCCCCGAGGAGTCGGCCAGAAATGAGTCCAGTCGAGGAGCTCAGAGGCATCAATAATCCAGCTCCTCTCCCTGCACTAACGACGTCTCATTAAACACCGCACGCTCCCTCTGCCTCCGTGTTTGTATAGTTGGAGCCCAGATAAAGACGGATGGAAGACTCAAAGAGAGTGTCCCTGAAAGCACAAACCACTGCATTCACAGCTGTACATTTTGGTTGCAGATTTTTACTCTGGACATAATGCGACAGCCCTACTGGCGGTTGCACGTTTATGAAAAGCCCCCAAATGTTTTTATACCCACAAGAGGTTTGGATATGTTTTCCATAGAGCACCAGGCCGGCCATGTGAGATGCTACTGTAAATAGACTCTGTTAGGGAAGCAGGCAGCTCACACCCAGAAGAATACAGTTGCAGTCTCAGTGACAAGCGACTCTCTCAAAAACCTCCTCAGGATCCGACAAAAATAAAACATTAGTGTTAAATGCACTAGATGCTTGGCTGCGTGTTTCATTTTTGATTCTAAAAATAGAAAATGTTTATAAAAACTCAAAATCTGCGATTGGTTTTCAACTCTTGCAACAGCGAATAAAAAAATACTAAAAGTGGAGTTATATTAACGTACAAAAGTCACCCTCTTGAACCCTGATTAAGGCCGTACCTGCACGCTAACCTTACGCTGACACTAATGCGTTAAGTGAAGAGGTCGAACGCAAAGCCCCCACTTTAGCAGATGCATATATAACCAACAAGCATTTATGCCTCGCATGCCACGGCCAGGATACCGACACAGTTCAAAATAGACCTTTACCCCCCAAACAAAATGGCTCCCAGCTCCATTTCTCCTCTCTGCATCACCCTCAGGGTAATTTAGTCCGGGATATTCCAGGAATCTGTCTCAGGATAAAATAATCCAGGAACAGGTGTTCTCTAATTTTAAGTTTAGGGCCCGAGAATACGCATCATGGTGAGAGGTCAGAATAGCTGGTTTAAAAAAAAAAAAACAGCAGCACGTCGCACGAGCAGGGCAGAATTTCATTGACACTGACTTCTCTCGCACACTATTCCCACCGCTGCCCCGAGGAGGTAAGGACCTGATCTCAGGGCAGCGAGTGAACTGACAATGAACTCGTGATTCGTCCATTGTTGCCATGGTAACAGCACCCGCGCACGTATGAAAGCGTCCTTAGAGACACTTCAGAACCACTTCTGCTGTGTGGTGAAAGTGTGATTGAAGTGTGTGTAAGTGTGTGTGTGTGTGTGTGTGTGTGTGTGTGTGTGTGGTTATGTGGATGTATCAATCCAGCAGATAATAACCTGGTAACAGGGTCTTCAGTAGTATCTGCGTCATCTGACGAGTGCTGCTTGTCGGAGCGGCTGCTGCGTCAGTCATCAATTACGCTGTTGCATGAGATCCAGGTGGTTCATTATTGCGCATCACCATCAGCCTATTGAGGTACTGAAATGCTTTGGCAGCGCTGAACCTCGTCCATTCATGCCAATAAAGATCTCAGGGAGTGGTATTGACACGTGGATTTGCAAATTCTTACGTCAAGGTCATACAGTAAGCAGCTCCACAGGCTGGTGTCCAGGTCCCTGCGTCGGCAACCATGAGTTACACGTCTTTAAAGAAGAAACTGTAGGTGACGGGTATCATGTAACACACCTACGGGAGGTTGACACAAACGCTGTGTTTTGACTAAGAGATTGGATTGCATTCATTTGAGAATGTTTTCCTGGTATTTTGTGCATCCGTGCATGTTGAGTAGGACGGGGAGGGTGCGGAAGCCACAGCTACAGACAGCAGGGATGTGACAGCAACAACAATCCGTAACCCCCCCCCCCACCTTTGTTTCTTTCTCTTCGTTAATGTTTTTTCTCACTGATTAATTACTCACCATCTGGGAAGAAGAACTGGTTTGTAATACGGGGAGAGCAGATGTAATGTTGCTACCATCAGAGCGGAGTAGTGCCGTGATTGATTGTCCAGCCTGCCAACTCCTCGGGAGAATGTTGAGTCATTTCTATGCATGCAGCCCGGATGCTGCTCCCGCTTCACTGCTCCAATTATTTATCCGGGGTCAAAGTCCACGAGCACGCCGGCGTTATCCTGCTTTTAATGGCCTGTTAGGTGGTTTAAAGTGTACCGGGTCCAAACACGTTAGAGATATAGTCATCCAAATACACTGACATTAGTCTTACCTGTTGCTATGGTTTACAGACTCATCTCGTCTCCTGAATAGAGACATGAATACGGCTGTGAGTCTGTGAATCAATGCCGGGATTGCTGTGCATCCTTCTTTTCTCCTACAAACCTCCTCATCAAAATGAGAAGGGAAGTTTACATCATTTCATCAGGTTAACTCACTCGGAGGAAAAGAAAGACGGAAAAACACCACATTGGACAAAGACACTGCTTTGTCGTTTGTGGATTCCTATGGACCTTTAATGTTTCAGACAGTTGCAGTTCTCTTTGGCACTTGTGTTATTGTTGTAGATCTTCCCTGAACGCTGTTTAAGTATATACGCCGCTCCCGCAGCAACAGCAGTCACTCGTGCTTATTTCAGTCAACGTGATGCATGCTTTAGGCCTGATGGCACAACCAGAATCTGTTTGTTATGACAGCCAGTCGAAGGCATGGCTTGTTATTTTTAGGCCCTAGCTAAACCTTGTGCATGAATTCAGAGATAGTTATTGCATTTATGACATTTGGTGCCCTTTCCACACAAATTACGTGATTTTTTTCAGCTCTTTTCAGATTACGCCTGCAGACCCTTTACTCGTATCAACAGGGATTTTCTGTTTTAATATGAGTTACACTTTCAAACTGTAGTCTATAGACGGTAGTCAAGGTAATGCAAGTCAAAAGCTGGACAGCGATATGACTTCAACCGCAAGAGACCACTTTTGACTACACACGTGTCACATGCAAAAACCAGAGATGGCTTCACCAGACATTTTGCCTACACACTGTATTGTGAACAGGAAAGGAGTCTGACTCAGGGAAGGCATTGGAGTGGGAATCCTGGAGGAGGACAGGTACTGTTGGTCCTGAGAGTATATTGTGGAAAAACATCACAGCTAGAAAGGGTTGGAGCAGATGGCTGCAGTCAGTACGCCTTCAGGGAAGCAGCGTGCCATAACGGCACGGCAAGGAAACAGACTGGAGGCTGCAAACCTCTTTGCTGCTGCAAGTCTCGAGTAAAACTGTCACTGTAAAACAGGAGGTCCACAGCAGCGAGCTCACAACCTCCCAGCAGCGAAACCGACGTGGGGCCCCGGATCCGGAGCGACCTGGTGCAGCAGGAAATCAGTGCAGAAATGAAAATGTGCTTTTCGTGACGAAGAAGGTTTCACGTCACTGCGACAGGGATCAAAACTTTAAAGGGAAATTAAAAAGATGAAGTACTTTCAGAGGTAAGTGAAAAGGAATCTCACGCCGCACGGGAATTCCCAAAATGAAGAAAAAACAAACAAGTGGTGTTCACGATCTCCTCCGGGGGCTTTAAAAACTGTTCACAGGTAACTGAGTGAATAAAGTTCATTCTGAGGCCACCTGCAAAGCTCTTTAAACAGGGTGCGGTACATCGCTATTGAGCCATGCTAAGCCAAACCACACTAAATTAAGGGCAGTATCCCTCATTTCTCAATAGAATTATTTCTATGAATACATCCATTTCTGCATGTAACTGTCATGCTGAGCAGTCGGTGTGTGGTTACAGATCAGAGGGCGTGAAGGGAGACATTCTCCCACCCTGGAGACAGCTTTAGGGCCGGAGAACCTAAAGCCTTTCTGCCCACGTGCCGCCGCCTCCTCTTCTCTGAATCGCTCCTGGCTTTTGCTTAATAATGTTGAGTCATAAGATGGGGAGAGGGGGGGGGTCACCTCCCTCGCTCCTGGAGTTGCCGCATGCTCGTTTTTCCTTTTCCTTTGAAGATGAAAGTTGGAGCTGATCATATTAATTTGGGCTGTAAAGCTGCATCCGTCCTCTGAAATTCATGGGGTGGAGTTATTTTAGTCCCGTTTAGTCAACGTGTTCTTCACAAAATAAAGGTCCCTTCCGATTATCAGTTCAGTTATATTTAAATAACAGATATTTTATTTGTAATAAACATGTATATCCAAGATAAAGCGTTCATTCAGTGGGACATAAACAGTTCATTTAGCCTAAGAATGTGATATTATAAAAGTACATTATTATTATTACTGTGTTGACACTTATTTACAGAGCTATCATTTCCAAATGGGCAAATATTAAACACGCTTATTTATGCTTTTTGAAGGTTTATAAAACTCTAATAATTGGATCATTTCCTTCCATACATGTTAAGCACAGAGACAAGCTACCTGGGTCCTGTTGGATGACAAAGAACTTTTATTCACAATGTTAATATGATGCAGTAACTACGTCTTCTTTTGTTTTGTTTCCACGTGTTCCTAGAAAATGTATTCAATATTCTTACAGGGAAATATCCCAATATTCTCTATTTCAGAATAATCTGAACAATCACCTTCATGACAACCGTCCATATGTGCAATTATAGAAAGCCAGATCTGTAGATAGTGTAAAGTGGGATTATCGTGTGGCCGCGCGTCTCATGTTGCTCTAAAGCTGCCGTCATCAGTACGCGTGGGCTCCTGGCACCGTGCAAGTACACAAACACACACAGACACACACACACTGTTGTATAACGTGATGATAGTGGTGGTGGCAGTGATCGGCTGGCTCGTGCTGTCTGCTGAGCTCTGGGTCTGATCGCTCTGACATCGGATAAGCGTGTCAGAGCTCACGTGTACGGGGGGGGGAGAGGGAGCTCAGAGGTGTTCATGTAGTCGTACCGGGACACAACACCCAGGGCCGGCGTTTGTATTGCTAAGCATCAACTCGTTATAGAGAGAACGTTGTAATGGCACTAAATGACAGCTCCTAAGTTGTGCATGAATATTGAATAAGAAAATGTGCCGACAGCTGGCGTGTTATTCCCAGAGCTTGTTCTCTCTAAATCGTACGATTTTATGCATCTGTGAAAAAAAGGCACGGGAACGGCGAACAGATGTTCATCATTAGCGCGGGAGAAACGTGGAGCCCAATGTGAGGACGAGTCAGCATTTTAAACATCTGCCTGAACACCTGAGAGGTAAATGTACAAGACTGTGGGTAGTTACTGCCAGTTAACAAGAGAGAAATGCAAAATGCCGCTGCTATTTGTGTGAGGTTTTGTTTACCTGAAAGACCAAGAAGCTTTCTGCTAGAGACACTGTCCTTATCGGGGCTAACAAGGTGTAGCATTAGACTGTGACGGTTCACACTTTATAGAAATCTGCAAACTTTTTCGGTCCCCAGAAATCCTCAAAATTCATGAGAACTGATATATTTGGAAACTCAGAAGAAGCAAGCAAGTGGACCTTGAATTGGAAAAGAGATATTTTGACGGCCCATTACAATCAGGAAAGTGGACCTTGAGTAACATATTTTGCCGTCTGCAGATTTATCTTCGCAACTGCATTATCCCGACTGAATAAAAGGATAACTTTATTCTGCACGTACATGGTAACAAGACCAAAGGGTTATTTTTATTATTAATTATTTTTCTTATAACATTTCAATGGCATGAGTTTTTATTTTTAAGGAAAAATGTCATGAGCCTCCAACTGAATGTTGGTTTATTGCCTTGTATTTTTTAACACTTTATGTACAAAATGCACAAAACGTGTGAACTCATGTTAACCAGCGTCCATTTGAGTCAGTGTTGTTGTTTGGGTCAGGGTTTCAATCAGTGACATAGAACACATTTGCTACATCTCTGGCCCTGTGCTCCTGGTACGTCTACATCCTGGTACTTTGCATCTCCCCTACAAGTGGTCTGACTGCACAACGCTGCCTTGAGGCAACAAACCACAATTTTAGTATAGAAATAACAAAATTTGTATTTTAACTATCAAACATACTTCTTTACATACTCATGCGCACATCATCCTTAGTAAAAAGTGAGCTGAATTGCATCCCCGAGAAAAGGCACCCACTTTGCTCCCTCGTTTGATTGGACACAGATATTCTGGTAATAGAGTCTTAAGATACTTTGCTTACGATGAATACTTTCTCCCAGCATCACAGTTTCTCCTTTCCGTGTGTTCCGAGTTCTATCCAATTATGGAGAAAAGAAGGAAAAGTAATCTTTCACTGTTTAAAATATCTTTAATGGTTCAGTTGGTATAGGATTTGGAAGCATTAAGTCAAGACATGGTCAGCCATACAAAACAAAACCAACTAATCAATGTCAACTGAGAGGGAAATAAAATACAAAAGCAATGCAAAGAAAAGAACAATTAGGCAACGTCAGGTCATCACAGTAAAAAGATACATCGATGCTGGTCAAACTCCACAGCGCGCTGAAAAACAAAACCGGTCGCAAGTTCAACGATGATCTCACACACGCACACAAACACACACACACATACAGAATGGAGGCTGTCCATGACAATCCTCGATAGGTCAAATGTACAGTAAGACGCCTTTTAGAGAGAGAAAACAATGCATAGCGTAATAAAGAATGTTTTAAAACAAGAGTAAACGTAAAAAGACAAATGTCCTTGTCAGAAGTGGACAACGTGATCGATCGGTTGGCTGATTACATCGCAATGATTACTGAGGACATTCAAAACAGAAGTTATTGCCAACAACAAAAAATGGATAACACTTTACCCACACAAAAAAATGATTTTTTTTTCTGAAACATGTTAAAAGAGCTAGTAGCTTCCACAAACAATGGTCAATGTGCCACGGATTCAAAGACTTGATGAACATATAAACCACGGGGCACACATGCTTGGCTTCAAAACATCACGGTACAATTATTTTTTAAGTTATACAAGTTGACAAACTGTACTTAAAATACATTAAATATTGATAATGTCACTAAAAGAATCTGTTGGTTGTTAACAAATATTCATTTGAGCTTTTCCAGTTGAGTCAATTAACACAGAGAAGATACCTTTTTTTTTTTAAATCATCGAAGGAATAAAAACACGTTTACAAAGTTTTCTTTTATCCATTTGACCAAACAAAAAAAATCTCTTCCCTAAATATCAAAATGCATTCTTTGCAAATATCCCATTGATGACAGTGCAAGAGATGCAGTCCAGTCAGAAACAGCACACAGCTTTCATGCTCGGCTCTCACGCGCCCAGTTAGAAATGTAGTGTGTGTGTGAACAAAGTCACTGCTGATGACATTAAACGATCTACTGCTTCTCCGTCTTCATCGATGCGTTGGAGGAAGTCAATTCAGTAAACAATAAATTACCACTACAGCGTCTCGTCTCTCATCAATATTCTCAAATCATTGTGTTAATGTTATCTTACAGATTAAACATAAGAAAAAAACAACAAATCAAATAGGCACAATCCATTTTCCAAGATAACTGTACAATAAAAAAAAAAGTTTTGTCACAATAACCCCAAACCAGTTTTTGTTTTTGGGGAAGGTGTATGTTTCATGTATGATTACGCCTGCTAGTGTCTTTAATTCTTGCACCTTCCTCGAGAGAAAAGCATTGCTTCGTTCTCAACAGCATGTGGTTCAAAATAAAGCAGCAGCAGAACAACAAGAGTCTGCCGGCCTCGTCTTCCCACTGGGTCGACCCCGCTAATCAAACATAAATGGTTCACGGCCGGCCTGTTGTGAGTGTTAATGCACACATCACTCAGGGTATCATTATAGTATTTGTACATTAACATAAGGGTCACAGGAGCTCACGGCTCTCTGATTGGTTTTTACGACCAACTCGCCTGCGCAAGGTGATAAATAAAAAGGCTGGAATTGGATATAAAGTGAAATTAATTGCCTGGGAAGAGTTCTGAACACATTAGATTTTATTTGACTACTTGGCCTTCAGCATGCAGGTTTAAAGAGACGTATCGACGCTCTTCAGAAACATCCCAACATCTGGCTGTGGGGGGTCAAATGTTTATAAATGAGGCACCTTGTATGACAGACACAAAGGCCTTTACAACACACCGGCTGAATCAAAAAACATTTGAGCCCCACCAGGGCAAGCAGAAATAATTAGAAATCTCTCCCCTAAAAAGATAAATCCTCAAACTCGCTGCTTGGCCAAAACTATATTTCTCTTTGCTTCAATTAGCTGCTGACCGCTCACTTCCTCCAGCGACCGGTCAGCAGAGACAACATGTAACATGTAACACTGCCTGAACCTCAACACAGACAAAATAATACAAAACAAACCCACCCGGAAAAAAATAAAAAGAAACTACATTTGATATTCATCCACAACCTGTGAGTGTTTTCATTGACTGCCTCGCGGCTGAGGTTTCAACCTGCAGCAAAGCTCGGGGGGGTTGGTGGTGGTGGTGGGGGGGGGGCGGGAGCGGGGCAGCCACCTCGTGGAGTCTCTTCCCCTCCTCTCCTGAGCTCATCAGTGTCGTGTTTGAGGAGTTGCTCTGTGGATCACGTGCGGGAAGGGGGTTGGAGGGGAGGTGAGGTGGATGCACTGGGGAGTAAAGGTGGGGGGCAGAGGGGCCCAGGGTCACTGTCGCCGGTCCTCCGCCTCTGACCGCGAGAACGCCATCACCACGTCCTCTGCACCTGAAAACCGACAGCAGATTGACAGGTTAGCCCTCCAAATGGGTGGCAGCTGTAATTCCATCAAACAGAGACGTTGACCTGACATTCTGCCTTCTGCAGCGGGAGACAATGTCCACAAGAACATTATGCATGCAAAATGACAATCTTATTTAATGCATTTGTCGTACACCTTGGGAATAAGGGCTTTTAAGAGGATTAAGTGTTTATTTATTATACAGGCCAAAGCGATAGTAAATAACAAATGCAGAATGTGAGAGTATTTATCAACTGGAGGCTTTTGTAAATGCAATAAGGATAACATCAAGGCATGATGTCACTATTGTACCGCTTGGTTCATTTATTGTGTCTGGGTAGTGTATTTGTTTGAGATTTTTAGAATTCCTGTATTAATGTCTAGGACAGAAATACTAAATATTTACTTCCATGTCCAAAATAGGAATAAAACTCTATGCTTGAAATCCACACTAGAAGCAACCTGTAACGGGCAGTTCCCGTCTAAATGAACCAAACACTTGGAACCACACCTCGCACAGGTGATCTGCATCCAGATGTGTCCACAAGGAGCTCAAATGTATCACAAGTCACAAACTGGGATCAGATGTGAGTCTCTTACAGGTCACTGGATTCTGACCCAATTCGCACGCACGCACGCACGCACGGCATCCTGCTCGGCCGTGATAACACTGAGATCTGAGGCTTCAAGCCGGGCCGTGTGGCACCGGTGGGGTCTGTGAGCAACACCACCAGATTCTGGTGATATTAACCTCACTGAGCTCTGGAGAAGGAAAGAGAACAGATATGGTCTGCAGCACGCAGGGCTGTGTTGTTCCTTCCTCCTTTATCCTCCTTTTGTGCCTGCGATGATTACGGTATCCTTTACACAGTGAGACTGTCAACTGGGTTTTGTTCAATAAGTAACTTATAAAACGTATTAGTCTGCCTACTGCAATTCATCAGGTCATTTCAGGGCGTCCACACCCGCTGAGACGGTTTTTCTTCTGATGACTAAATGTACAATTTCCATTTCCAATTCGTAAGATAAAACTGACGCACTACTTTTCTACCTCAATGTATGTATCAAAGTATTCTCTCGTATAGGCTAGATTGTTCTTGCAAAGACTTGCAATACGTGCGTAGACATTCCTGAAAGAACGTGTGAGAGCTTAAAAATAATTCCGCCAGATGAAGTAGGAAAGCATGAAGTCCCTCTTGGCTGGTGAGATGCTCCAGTAAGGGAAGGAAATTGATTGAGACCTGAAAGTACAGTAACATCTAAAAAAAAAAAACCTCTTCAAAGCGAGAGGGGGAAATGACAACTTGGCCCAGGGCCTCCAGTAAGGGCTATAAAGTGAAGGAAAAAAACTCTTCACAGGCTGCAATCATACAAATATTAACAGACTTTTACGCCTTTGCAGAGTTGAGTATTTCAAACGGCACATTAAAAACAAACGCTCCTGACCACAGCCTTCAATCGCTTGCTGGATTTAATTATTGTGCAGACATGAAAGTAGGCCAGGGGCTGTGAGCCTCCACATGTATTTGGCACATTGGGCGGACCCTCCTCAGCCAGCAAATACAAATACAGAATTTGGGGTTTTGTTTGGTTATCTCTGCGGGGAAGATGATTACCATGTTTCTTTCGGGGGAGGGGGCGGGTTCAAAGAACTGCCAAGTTGCTCTCGGAAGCGCATTGGCCATCAAATGAGGTTATGGAGAAAACGGAAGCAGGAGAAGCAACTAGACACGTACCAATATTGGCACAGACGTGCTGTTCGACTTCAGTTAATATCCTCATTCCGCTTTGAGACAGCACGCCGGGATAAGGATGCTTGAACAGGAGACAATTATGTACTGCCACACACAATGGACCGGAGCCGCACTGCTGCTGAACACCACTTCTGTTCAAGAGGATGGTTTTGTGTTGCAGAAACACTCGTTTGTCACAATAAATCAGAATCATGCTGTGGTTGTGGGCATAAGTTCACCCTCGTGTGACAGGCCCTTCACGGGCAGGACGCGTTGGACACGATGCAACTGGAGCCGAATGGACAGCAGAAATGCCCCCGAAATATGAGCCAAGTGGACTATATCTGTTTTCCTTTTGACCGAGAGTCATGTGCGGACCTCATCTTGCCACACACGCACACGCTTAAGCCAAATCGATGAAGACGTCAAGTCCCTTAAAGCTGTTGCCTAGCGACAGATAAAAATCAGACGGCAGCAGAGGATGGCAGGCGGCTGCCGCCTTTGAGCCAACGGCTCGTTGACAAGGAGGCGGATCCGTGTCGGTCCGTTCTCCGGCTCATCCCTCCGCAGTGCACTGATCCCAGTCTCCACACAGCAGATCCGGACAGAGGATTACATAAACAACAGCAAGGACACGCATCCGATTTGTCCTCAATGGATACTTAGAGAGGAAGAAAAGCCCCCGCGAATGCACTTTTCAGGCAAAAGAGTATAAGTGTTTTCATATAGATGTATTTATATAGTGTTTTTGTTTAATACATTAAAAGAGGGCAAACATTGATAAAATCACGTCTGAAAGTCCCGTTTGTACCCTCGGGTGTTAAAACAATGATTGTATAGGTTGAGCAACTGAATATCAAAGCAACAACAGCCAAGAAGTGTTTCTAAAATGGTGCTTTGCTAATTTTCTGACAGCTAATAGACAAACAATAAATCTATTACCGTAAGAAAATAAGAAACTAAATGAATGACTAATCGTTGCCTCTCGAGTGTTGAGAGGCAGATCAATTTACAGCCACTAATTTTCAAATAAACAAAGTCTCCTTTCAGACTTTAAATGAACACATAGTTGAAAAAAGGTATCCTGAAAATGAACTAAGCACAGAGAAACTGTTGCAGTGATGAAGCACAGAGGTGTTTGTGGGAGCAGCAGCGCCGCTGGAGGTCACGGTCTGTCGTTGGAGTCAACTTACGACACGCCGTCCTCCCATTAAAAACGGCTTCAGGCCAGGAAAGAAGCACGACACACAACAGACCAGTGTATGTGGTCCACATGTTAACACCAATAAACACAGCAGGTCTACTTCACAGAACTACAGACGGCTGATTCATTACTAAATGATTACTCAGATCAGCATAAATGCCATTTTATTTTATTTGAACAGAAAAGATAAACCTGATAAAATCTCCTTAATTGCATATGCAGATGATTGCTTGCACTAAATTTCAGCTAACAATGATATTTTAGACTTAATGACATTAAGTTTAAGGCATGCGGACGAGAGGGATTTGAGCCACGCAGTCGCTGGCTGTGATTCATGCTGCAGTGACAAACCAGATAACGGATCAATACCGCTCCGCCCCAGGTCGCCAAACAAAGGCGAGTCCGCACCCTCGCATGGCCAGCTCTCCAGAAGGTTGGTGTAAGCATCGCACTCTACATGGTTGTAAGCGTAGATAAGATTGAGCATTGTGCGCGGCCGCTGAAAGGAGAGAAGGAACGAGGGCGATTGCGATAATCACACTATTGCTGTGTCATCAGCACTCCAGCTTGCCTGCAGGCCCCTTAATGACACACGCTCCAATCTACCGAAGCGGCACGACGCAGCGGCACCAAAGCTCGCAGGAAACCGTAGCTTTCCTGGGACAGCTGAGGTTTCCATGACAACCACATCCCCCCGTCCTCTTTTGTTGACGTCCTCAGACATCCTTCTGGGGAGGCATAAACGTTCCTCGTCAAATTAGACACAACAAACAAGTCTACGGTTCAAACTGACAGGTTGTCAGCCACAATTTAAATTGATGGAATGACAGAAGACAAAACCTCGGTGCTCTGAAAGCCACAGTGGTTACACAAAAACAGGCCTCTCCGAATGAGTTCACACTTCATTTACAAACAGAATAACAGCGTTCACACACAGGCGCTCCTCAGCTACGTAAAGCTACCCCTGCTAAGAGCTGAATGAGAAAAAAGCATCAGAGCCTTTTGCCTGAGAATTCCTATTTGGCCTCATTAAAAGTGCCAAACACAATTATGCATTTCAATGTATGGTAATCAGCCAATTAAAACATGTAAAAAATGCAAATTATATGACCCCGTAGATATAAAAGATATACGAGTGGCAGAACAAGGGTGGATTTACTCTTGTTTCTCAGTTTGAGGGAACGATCCAGGTTTCGGGTTACATTTCAATCAGCGCTATCACATGTCATGAATAGATTCTACACACAACACATACACACGTTTCCTTATCAGAATATGCCAAAGCTGACCCCAGACATAATGGTTTCCATTTGTCACTTTAGCTTGTGTCTGCTCTCACGTCTCCAGGTCTATCTAACATTTCCTGAATTCAACCCGCCCTTGACTTATCGCGATCAATACCCGAGCGCGTCTCAACATCGGGATAGCGCCCTCGGCGCCCTCTGAGCATCCCGACGATCGATCGATGAGGTGGTGTCTGACACGTGACGCTTTGGCTCTATGCTGAGACTCCTTGAGGATGCTGGTATCGAAAGCATCCTGCACCAGCATGTCCAAACTGACCTTGACCCTTAATGGTCAGATCTCCAATGATGATAATACCATAAATGCTTTTCCAACTAAACACAGTGTGAGTTTTCCAAATGTTAAGGAATAGCCTATGAATTATTCTATAAACCTGACAAAATGGTATTATTTGACAAGCTAAAAGGGGTGCATCATCCACTCGAAATAATTACAGCAAGCAGAGTAGTAATGATAGTAAACGGTGTGCTTTAAAAAAAAAAAAGGTTTTATTATTACTAGCATTACTAGCTATTGCCATCAAAAACCTGGGCCAGAGAGGCATTTACATTTCGAAAACAGCTTTGTCAAATGGCATCAAACAGCAGTCTTCAGTTCAGTTTTTCAGAGTTCAGACAACTCTTCAAATTGTTATTCCGCCGTTTTACTAAGTTAAAAAAGCCACACTAGCCTATTCAGACAAAATTAAATGAATTAAAGCTTCTTTTCAGGCCCGTCTGCAGTCTGATGGTGGAACTGCTGTGATGCAAGATCACACAAAGATGAACAGCTGGAAATGTGCTGGCTAGTCAGACGGCGCGATGCTCAACTGGGACAGAGGGTACTACAGACGGGGAGGGGCCCGCTGTCATTAGAATGGAGTGAGAACAGAGAGTACAACCTGATTTACCTCCGCACTCATGTACAGTATAATTAAGACATTGAAATTCCATCAACGTGAATGTCTTTGTCACAAAGTGCAGGAGTCGCTCACACAAATACCGATATTTTGAAACTGAATAAAATGTTTTGTTATTATTCATGCTGGTATTCTTTTCTTTTAAATGAGATCAAATGGTGGACTTCTTCAAACTACCTCAAAGGATCTGGAATGAGCAGATACCTTCAAACCGCTGTCCTTCAGCGCTGAATAATCCAAAGTGATTACCTCCCATCCATCTACTCGCATAATCACACTCCTTCGCAAAAGATGCACACAACAAATATTTTATTGGCGCACTCAGTACGTAGCACGCTGCCGATTATACTAAATGTGTCTATTTTTGTGATGCATAATTCATACTCTGAGCACCTCTCACTATTCGTCCATATTAATGAGGCTCTTCTCAGCTGTAGTGATGGCACAGAGACATGGAGTCCTGTGTGTATTGAAAAGCATGACGATAGAGGAAGGTACAAACAGGCCGCTTGTCTGAAGTCAGTTAAGCAGACAGAAAGGGTCCTTCAAAATGTCTATCTTATAATATGCGCTGATGTGCTTTTTGTAGACCTGATACCATCCTTGCCAGTCACTGCATAATGTTTTGCTGCTTAATCAAGAAACGCTGTAAAAAATGCAAACGTGTCTCCTTAATACCCCTGTAAAATCCTTCTTTATAGGAAACCACATGTTTAACATTTCCAACAAAGCTGCAGAGAAAGGACGCGGACAAGGAGACATAACTCTTCATTGCAGGTAAAGTGAAGAAAGCAATTTCCCCGAGTTAAAAAGCTCCCCTGAGGGACAAATATCAGAAGAGACGTGTTGGGACCGAGCCTGGAAAGCTGCAGATAAGTCTACAGGAAAATAGTATTTTTAAGCAATTTGCTGCTACTTCTCCAGGTAACTGCAGTGTCACCCTCCACACACACACACACACAAAACCATTGTATTTCATCCAGCACCCTCTAGTGGTTTGAAAAAAGAAGAAACCGGTGAAGATTAAGAAAGCTCAACAGCGCCCCCTGATGCCCTGTAAAGGCATGACCATCATATCATATGTGTGCAACATAGCATAGTATTATAATCTGTCGACGACCTTTATCAATGGCCATTTGCTTTATCGTGCAAACACGTCAATATCTGAACTCTGCCTTGGCCTCTCGTGATGCACCCAGGCACAGAGGAGAAGTGACTCAGTGCGTTAGTAATCTCACAGTCCTGTGCACCGTCTGGGAAGCTATTGGGCCTGAGGACTAAGGAGGAGGAGCTGTGTGTGTGTGTGTGTGTGTGTGTGTGTGTGTGTGTGTGTGTGTGTGTGTGTGTGTGTGTGTGTGTGTGTGTGTGTGTGTGTGTGTGTGTGTGTGTGTGTGTGTGCGTGCGTGCGTGCGTGCGTGCGTGCGTGCGTGCGTGCGTGCGTGCGCCTTACCCTGGTCTATGTTGTGCTGTGGTAGCTGGCTCATCTGACTGTGGACCACACCCGCGTAACTCCGGAGGAAAGCCTCTTCACTGGGCGTGAGCTGAAAGGGAGTGAACAAAGTGACTATTCCAGTTTGCAAACAAGGACAAATTACATAGCTTATCTTGAGGGAGTACACACGTTTGCTCTATATTATATAGTTTTGGTTAAGGGTTAGGTATTATAAATAATTGATGCATCTGCTTTTCTGTCCACGGTCTCGGGAATATTGGACCATTTGTCTCGTTTAGACAGTGAAAGGGATTGATCGGAGGATGGGTTGTGTTGCTGCAATCACAAAGTCAGTGTTTCAGTCACCTAATGTAGAGCGTCTCATAACATGTTTCTGACCTGTAATGTAATGTAATGTTTCCATCTCTGTGGTTTGTTCAACAGCTACTTGTAAAAAGTAACAACAAACATACAAAACACCTGTTTAAGTACTTTTCAAATTTTATATTTGTCATTACACCAGCTGTATCGGACGTTGTCATAATGAAATATTTTTGACTATATACAAAAATATTGTCATAAATAAACATTCAGAGCTGTCAATAGATTAAGAAAAAATGAACCAATTAATCTCACATTTTGAAATTCATTAATATCGTTTAAAGGTTTGTTTTTCCTTTAAAGACGGAATCTTATAAATTAACGAGTAATCACTTTAGAAAACATGTATTTTAGACTGTAGTTTAATTTTTTTCAGACACAACACTACACACATTCGATGATCTCCGATGCAGAATTCCACCGGGTGGAACATGATAGCAACTCGCTGTCCTTGTGCACTTCTCTCAACTCTCCATCATTTGTTTTGGGCTGTGTCTGAAGTGCCAGCAATCTACAAACAGTGGTGGTCCTCTGCAGACTGCGTGCGGCGCAGGGTAAATGTTGAGATGGAAGTAGCCTAGCAGCTACTAACAGGTTACGGGCCCTAGCAGTCGTGAAGTGGTCCCTCTGCCGCCCGCCCCCCTTTCCGTTGGACACGTGGAGGAATTCTCCACTGTACATTCACATAACACTGCGACTGTATACAAAGAACTGCACAGCCTTGAGTTTATGTCCTCAAAGACAGAGCTTCCTACAGCGAGTGTGAAAATAAACAGCTGATCGGGCCGAAACGCCTCGTAACAGGTTCTCGCTGTTCTTTCTGAAAGCGTTGATAATTTAATCTTCCGAAAACAATATTTTGGAGAGTTGCCTTAAGTCCAAAGTGAAACATTTATCAGTGTGCTGGGACCAGATTGCTGAGTCTTTCTGCGGCTTAAAAGAACCCACAGAGGGACGCTAGGGTACAAGTGGTACCCTAGCACACTAGTTTAAAGACATTTAAAGTACATTTATTCATTGTTATATTGTTAAAAAGAAGGTAGGTTCAAGTAGCATACTGACATTAGCTGGACACAAAGCAGAGCCTGAACCTCATTTTTGCTTCCATGTAAATACGCAAAATGTGAATAACCAAACAACATGGCCACAGTTTGTTAGTGGAGACACTGCACTCACATTGGATCCCATTTTCTTCAGCATGAGCAGGACCCGCACTTTCTGTTGGATGTACATGTCTTCAGGAGACTTCCCCGGGGCCTCCTCGCGGTTCATCCCCCCTGCTCCTGTGGCTCTGGACACACCAACAAATAAATGTTACACAGGAACTGCAAAAGGATGAAGCTGCACACTCGGTGTTGTCAGAAGATAACAAATATTTAAAGAGTGATGTTTTTCAGCCAGACTATCTTGAAAAGCGATAAATAGTTGCTGTTCCTGTTCCGTGTGTGTGTTTGTGTGTGTCCTTATCAGGCAGCAATTTCAGAGTCTGAAAGGTGAAGACAAAGCAGGAGTGAATAACAATTCAATTCTTTACTACTCTATTGGAAAAAGTGCTTCGGCCGTGATTTATTACCTCAGCAAACCTTTTCAACACACCATTGGGTTCAGTTTGTGAATTATGAGCATTTAGTTCTTTCAATGTGCATTCTCAGCTCAATATGAAATGTCACATTTTAGTCACCTAACAATATGTTGCTCAGCGTTCAGTTGTACTTAGTTCCACCCTCTTCCGACACATGAGCCCAGATGGCGACGATCGAGGTTTCGGAATGGCCGTCCACCAAGCAATGGATGATCGGGACCATGTCCGCCTTTTACATGACTCTATGTGTAAAGGATCACGTTTTTCTGACCGGACCTTTCTGACGTCCAGCACTAGGCTGGAGCTAGAGGTACAGACGGTTTGGATAAAAATGGAGTCTCTATCCAGTGGTCTAAAATCAGTGGCAATATTGTAAGTCACAGAGCGGGTTTGGCACTCCGCAGCGTGGACAGCCGTCATTAATATTGCATGGCAGTTTTCACGCAGATCTCGCCACGGCCCGCTTCTTCCATCTCATATTCCCCGTCTTACTAATGACCTATTTTCTCTGTCAGTCTGCAGAGATGCAAAATATAGGCAAGATGGAAGAAAGGGGGTGGGGGGAGGGGGGAGCTGCCAAAGCTAATGCGGATGACAGAAAAGGGATAGGTTCCGCTGTGATGTGCACACATCAAGGTCAGCCGCCGTCGCACCAGAGCTCCGTTTGCGACGCGCCTTGACTTCCAGCCTTAAATGTACTAATTGATATAGCTAAAAAGAAAACAATTACTCGTCGAGAAAAAAACATCTTTTAAAGATTTAGGCTGGTCTGAAAATAGATTTCACAGAGAGGACATCAGTATGCGAGTCAGGATTTGTTCTCTCCGAAGAATCACAAAAATCCAGAGAGAAACACACTCACTACGATAGTTCTGGCAATTTATTTTGGCCTGTTATCTGTACAAAGGGCCACTAATGCATGTTGACAGTCCGTTTGATGTGGGGTTATATTTAATTGAGGAGCTGGCTCGTCGTCCCCACTACCCAGCGCCGGGTGGGTGAGGGGGATTGAATGGGGGCACCGTTGGCTGGCGTTTGGGTGCGACTGTGAGCGCGGGGATTCATCCAGATCAGAGCAGCTGGAGGGCCGAGCTTCTGGCCATGTCCTCGTAGAATCACACCAATCTCTGGCGGCTGTTTAATGCAGGCAAATAACACTTGACTCTGGTCTTCACCTCTGTGTTCCAGCCACAGGACACCGAGCGAGGGAAAGGCATCACTTATTCACTTCCACCTGAGCATCTGCCGGGGTTTATTTGGAGAGCCGGTAAAATCCCAAAGCGCCATGACTGACTGGTGTCGGTCGCTCAGTACACCTTCGGCGAGGATGGTGGCGGCAAGGGTGAAACTGGGTGGCAGTGTTTCCGTGTATCAGCAGCAGTGACGCCTTTGATCAAGTTTCAAAGCGCATTTCGCCAGACAAGTGGAGGAGCGGCGACTTGAGGCAGAGAGGCCAAGCTTGGTACAAACGCGGGCGCGTCAGGAGCTCGCTGGGCGCAACGCGGCACCTGTGCGTGAGGTGAGAGTAGACGGTGAGTGGAGAGAATGGTGGTTTCTTGACTGTCGAAAGGTCGCATCTCGTCTTAGAATAGTTAAAAGATGACGATGAACCAAACATCCATAGATACTCGACATTTAACCATTTTCACATCCCTTGCTGTACAAAAGTCATATATATATATATATTCTACACTCATCATCTGTATGACTTGGCCTGGTGCTTCCATGACTGAAGCATTGCTGATCCTCTGATGTTTGCGTTTGAACTGTGAAGACTGGATAGATTTAGTACCCTCTCTGCCCAGGCTGCTGTTCTGAGGGTTGCATTTTGTATTTTCACAGTTTATATATCTGCTATAAAAACAAAAGTAGTGCAGGGAGAATCTCTCTGGGAGGTAAAGAATGGTGGAAAGGTGAAAGGTTGATAAACAATATGACATGTTTAAAAATCACAGTATAAAAGAGGAAAGGTAAAGGAGTCATTCTTTTGTGTATTTCCCATAATTAATGTTGCAAGGCTAGAAGGGGCAGTGCCACTGTTAAGTAGAGCGTTTGGGGCATCAGAGTAGCTACAGAACTTCATCAGTCATTACAGTTGTGGTAGTCAGTGACAACATGTATACAACAGTGACAACGATGTGTACTATTAACTAATGTGTGGTTTCATTTGTGTAATCCCGCTGAACAAACTAACTTTCCAACCGTGTTTCTAATTCCAGCAATGAGCCAGATGGTACTCGGCTGCCTGGCATACAGGCCTCACTGCCACAGACTTGACCTCTGAACAATGGCTCCCTGCGTAACACTGCTGGATTACAGCATTTTAAAAACACCGGGTCGAGACAAAGTACATGATTCTAAAGCCAAACGTCCCTAACAGTATGTTGTCATTGTTGGCAAGTATATTTTCAGTGGCCTGTGTTCTAAAATAGCACATAAGATAATAATAATTCTGCAACTAGATCATTTTTTTCATCCCACGGGGAGGATTAAACTGCTTTTTTTGGCAGAAGTAGCTTTCCAGACATCCAACTTTGTACTACTCAAAATACAGACTGACAATAAGTTTGAGTGGCATGATTCTCATGTAATATTTCTTGCACCAGTGTTGATGAAACTTTACTTGGAAGAATAACGTGTGCTGACAAAAGCACAATTACTAGGATCTCCAGATCCTTCCTTGACAGACAGCTAGACCTCATCTCCTATTTTTTCGAGGAAAATCTGTGTGATTTGACCCATTGGCCTAATCATTTCTAACAACACCGCTTAGAAATAGGAGGCAAAAAACAACATTTTATGAATAGATTCGATCAGGATGGGACAAAGAATAATGGCGATTGACACAACTCTGCTAAAAACCTATAAGTAGCGCTCTGGAAAACAAACTGTCCTTGAGACTTCTTTGGGCATTCTAGCATTATCCTGACGTACGCACCCCTCAGGGGAACATGTCTGAAATCATTTCTGGGACCACAACGGGAAGCCCGTCAGAGTCCTTTGTGTGGGCCCGATGTCAGGTTCTCGGGGTGGGCTGGCTCGACACTAATCCCCCGAGGGATTGCTCAGCCAGCCTCAGACGTGCGCGGCTAATATTCCAGACGTAATCAAAGGCTTTCTTTAATGCTGATCTAGGCCTAATCCCCCCCACCTCCCCCAGCACCTCCTCCTCAGCCCCTGTTGGGCTCTTGTCAGTGTTGTCATGTTGGGTGGAGATGTTGAGCCCCTTTTGCCAGCACAGCTACCAAAGCACCGCTGGCATTGAACAGAGAAATCTAGGAATCATCATTTAAATGATGGCGTCAACATATATACGTATTGCAGAGTTTGGAAAAAAACTTTAAAAGGAAATATCACATTATGCATTACAGCTGTTAAATCAGATGTGTATTGGAGAATGACCCGCATGCCGATGTTAACATATATATTATGGTATCACCAGTTACCATCTCACTCCATCTGTGCACACAACAGATTACTAAACCTGCTGTTGGTATAGTAGGTAGCAATACGGTCGGAATTAATACCATGATACTAGTGCACATATTCTTTAAGATACCTTGAAGATGTTAAGATAAATGTATGCAACATTTGAAAGAAATACGTGAATTTCTATTACAAACTATTATAAACTATTACAGCAATAAGCTCAAAACATTTCAGAGCTGCAGGAATGTTATTTTTACCTGGTGAAAAGCATGCAAGGATTGTGATTTAGATATCACTGTAAGTTAACTTCAGAGTTTACCAGAAGTACTGCAAAAATGCAATACAGCTAAAAGAAAATTACACATTTAGTAATGCTGCTTAAACAGGGAGGGAAGCCCATCCACTGCCCAGCCTCCGCATTCCAGATTTCTTATGAACACTTGTGCATCAGTGTCCATCAGTGACTCTGAGAAACAAAAAGAGTTTTTTTGGGCGGGCCACGCGGCGGAGTGGAGATCTGCAGCCAGAGATTACGGTATGCAATGTGATAGGCCCTCACATTTGCTACGGGTCATTCGGGGCAGAGGCTGCCCAGTCCACTTGTTAGGTTGGTCATTGGCTCTAGAATCAGCTGTGCACATAGGCACTGGGCCCAGTGCTCCCCCTGCTATTATATTGGGCGGGGGGGTGGGGGGGAGGGCTTCCCGCACCCCTCAAAAATGGCTGGAATTTAAACAAAACCTTTTTATATTTTATTGTGCACGGTAGTTCATAATACTACCACCCATGCCACGTTGGCCGACTACAGTTGTGATCCACGGGGAAACACTGACGTCTCCTTGTTTAAGAAATCAAATCCTCCTTGCAAACTGAAAAAGTTGACAGACGAACCAAGTTTAGCCTAAAACAGATGCCACACAAACCGGCTGAACTCTGTAAGACTCTCCGAGAGGACACGAGCCTCCAGCCAAAACCAAGAAGGAAAAATAACCAAGAATTCAATCATGAGCTGCGCCAACATCCCAAACAAACGTGTGAGAAACTTCAGTAAGTCAGAAGTCTGGTGTGGCTGCCAGCTGAGCTGCCAACAACCTGTCCTGGTGGTGCCGAGCAGCTGTGTCCCCCCAGGTACACATGGCTTGCCATGTCACAAAATCTACTAAAAACAACTAGTATTAACGCTGAAATTGGGACAGAACAATCTTCTTATTCAACCTTTTATCTCGTCACTGAGAAATCTTACACAAAACATTTATGAACTCCGTCAACCATTTTGTTTGCAAACAAACGTCAACCTAATGATTCTGAATTGATAAAGGAAGTAAATACTCACTTTTTACATGTTGGAAGCACTAAATAGCCATCTTGCTTGTTAAATTATTTCTGAAGATTGATAGAAAATCCAAATTATGTACAGTGTACTTCTGTCAATCCACTTAATATTTCAGCACAAGAAAAATCTAATATTATTATTATAATTTTGATAGTGACGCCAGTCTCTGCCCATCCGAACCGGCAGCAGACACGATGAAACCATGTGTCTTCTCTACCTCGGGTTATGGAAACAGCAGGAGCCAGACGGGTGGACATTACCGCCCCGAAAAGCTCCGGCTTGGACATGTTGGATATCTGCATGCTCCCTCTGTGTGATGCCATCTCCTAATAAGTACAGTGCCCACAACAATGGCTACAGTATTTGGGGACAATGGTGGTGAACTGTATTGTGAAAACATGATTGATAAGTAGGTCATGTCTTGTTGTCACCATGCGAGGCATGAACTCCTAAATCCTGCCCAACGTTACAGGCGTGGTTCATAGCTGGGTTTCTGTGGCACATTACTTCAAAACTTGGCCGCATTACAGCAGGCAGGACATGACATTTGACTAGCGACTCCACCAGGCTATAAATAATACTTTTTATAATTGAACCGTATTATATGTATGAAAAATGAAGAGAGAAAATAATATTTGATTCACACATTGATGCTATGTACCATGTTTATCTGGTTTATGATCTCAGAACATCTCAGCTAACTTCTCATGGTGCCTCAAAGGAATTGAAACAGAAGCTGCTGCCTCAAGGAGGTCCCATCGGGGTGCGGATGCATGATTTCAAAAGCGTAGTCATAGCCTTTTGTGTGCGATGGAACAATGTAACGCATTTCAAATGTGCACGATATCATACACACCAGGCGACGGACTACGACCCGGAGAAGTTGGATTCTCTGGAACCGTTTGGAAAGACGTGCCCGTCGCCAGGAAGCCTCTTTTCACTTGGAACTGCGTGCGTAAGCCACAAATGGATCCAGGCCGCTCCGGTATCATCGTGGTGGCATCACCACTATGTGGGCCGGGTAAATGCCGACAGACTGACAAGTGAGCGTGCCAAGCGCTGAGCAAGGGGTTGTGAGGTGAAGAAACTCTTTGTCAAACTCTGCTGCAGGCAGCTGATGAGATCCGCCGAAGACCACCTGCTCCGACTGCAAGGGACGCAGGGCGGGGGGGTCCCAAATCTCTCTCCAAAAAAACCCCCATCCATGTGGAGGAGGGGTGCGCAAACTAAGGCGGCCTTGACACACTATCGTCCATGACCGACTCTTCCAGTTGCCAGAAGGATTTGGGGAAGTTCGCCTGTGGCCAAACCCTCATCAGGCATCAATGCCCCGCTGCCGGCAGCCTGCCAGTTTCACCCCCCAACGGGGTTGTCAGCTATCTGACATGGCGGAGGGGGGGGGGGGGGGTAACAGGCAGCGTGGCACAATGCATCCATGGGTGATCCAAAAATAGAGAATCGAGAAGAGTTGGGAAAATGGGACTTGACCCCGGAGATGGAGAGAGAAAGTGAGCACATAGTAGAGAAGCAGCAGTGGATCTCCTGCGTGAAGGATCACTGACGGGTCTGCAGTAGGAATACAAGTCTACACATGAAGTCTGCTACACGTCATGATTTGCGTGATTTGGGAGACCACAGTGCTGGCGACGTCACAAACTCACGTTAACGAACGTTACCACAACGCGACGGTTAACGTTGCACGCGCGTTAGCCGAGATTTCTTCCACGAGTTTTTTTTTCTTCATTTTTTTAAATTTTTTAAACCACGATAATTTTTCTTCCTAGTCTTCTTCTCTAACCTCGGACTTAAAAAACAGATAATAACCCAAAACAAGAAACCGACGAATACACATGACTAAACGGACCTTGTTATCATGTCGCGGGACGCCGACCGTTGAAACTGTAGCAGCGCTCATGCTAGCGAGCAGCGAGCCTTCAACGCAGTTTCTTTCGACGTGAATCCGACTCAATATCGGCGGCGGTTAAAACACCCGCACGGTTCACCCAAAGGCTCCCGAAGACACGTTCGTTTTCGTCTGGGCAACAAATTCAAGTTGGTCTCCACTCAAACCTCGCTGTGCGCTTTGGCAAAGCGGTCGATGCTAACCAGCCGCGCTAGCTCGCTAGCATGCCCGAGACAAAAGCCTGAATGAAGTTCCTATGGGTGCAAACACCCATCCAGGTGCCGCCGCTCTCTGCCAGGAGTGCACACGCCCGGGAATCAGACGCACGTATCGTTTCGAGAGGGAAAAGACGCCTGACAACGTGGAGCCTCGTCAAGAAGAAACGACACGCGTGAGCCTTACCCCTCCTGGTCCAGCTTTTCTTTCTTCTGTGCTCTGTTTGAATGGTGTGTTGTTGTAGGGAGGGCGTCCTGTTCCGGGGTCACATCCCTCCAGTCGGCGCAGCTTCGTCGAACTACCGACTCAGCGCAGCGAGCGTCCTGCTGCATGTTCAGTACCGCCACCGGCCGCAGGGGGCGCCACCGCACCGGGAAACGCTGGCCCTCTTCAGAACTACACATGGCATATCACTGGATTATAACTGCATTAAAGTGTGGGAATTACTAATGGTGCAAGGAGTTATTCAAACTACTTTTCTTTGACTGCTGTATCAACACAAATACCTCATAAGTGTATTAGTACATTTAGGTACTGTATTAATGATCTGAATCTTCAAAGATACTAGATAACAAATGCACGTAGTGCAGTGAAAAGTACAACACTGTTTAAAAAAATACGGTGTAGAAGAAATATAAGTAGATTTAAATTGAAAAAAAAATACCCAAGTATCAAATCACAAGTGTACAGTACTGCACTGCTAAACGCAGGTCTGCTAAAGAACAAAACCTTACTGATTGAAGTAATTTAATTTGGAAAAATCTGATGTCCTTGCTTGTCAAATGTTCATCCCAAATCTGACAAATGTATTTTTTAAGGAAGCTCATTTATTTTTTAGGCAAGTCCTTCATGGAAAGTGTTACCCACAAAAATTGAACAAAGTATTCCAGTGTCAAATGTGTACTGGCTTTAAAGTTACAAAAATGTGCAGCCAACATTGATGCTATTCATATGTAAATGTTTCATGTACATACTAGTAAAGCGATCACAACATTCAAGTTGTGCTATGAATATATAACTTGAATACACTTGAAATCATCAGTATCTCTCATCCTTACAGTATGTTCACTAGAATTCGCCACATGTCTTATATGAGAATGTGGTTCTGTGTCCAAAATAGAGAAAGAAAACCATACAAAAAACAATGACCGTATTATACAATATGTAGACTGTTTGTAGTAACCACCTTCCACTCAGTTTAATTAACAAACGTGTTTTTTGTGAAGTGTAAACTCCCACAGACTCGTACAAAAAGCTATTGCTTTGAAACACTGCGCCTACTTAATGATTGGGTGAATTCGGTGGGACTTCATCTTTGATCAGGCTTTTTTAAAGTTTTTAAATTAATTAAGCATTTAAATTAAATTAAACTAATCTAACATATGGCTCCTAGAAAGTCAGCTCTGCTGTTGCACACTGCTTATTGAGTGTGTGTGTGTTTCCCTGAAGCGGTTGCAAAAACAGGATGCAGATAAAGGAGATGCGTCTCCATTGGACATATCTTGACAGGATCATTTATCAGCTTTAGCGGCACACGTGTAAACAATATCTGAATGATAAAATAATTGTACCATCTGACAGAATTCATGAATTACAAACAATTAAAAAGCCAACGGCAGAATATTTAGCTATTTGCAAACATTGCTCATACATTCAATGGACTCACTCCTTCTGGCTTAAAGCAGCATAGTTTGGTTGAGTCCATTCTTACGGACATTAATGACCTATATGGAAAAAGGCTTCCCACTGTGACTTATTGAGTAAGGTAAGGTAAGTACCGTAAGGTAAGCTACACTTGTTATTCTCTGAAACTCATCATCGTGGATTGTTTGTATATGTTATATGAAATAAAAAAGGTGATAAAAAGCCCATAGTCTTCTTTGCATAACTGACAGCAAGACATGCAGCATGTGAGATATACTGAAAGCACCATAAAATGAGATCATACAGCACACCAGTATTGAGGTTTTTGACAGTACAGGCAAAACAAATATTTTTCAAAGTACCTTGCTCATCAGTTTAAAATGCAGTGGATATCACAACGCATAACTTAAATATCAGAAAATGACAAAAGGAACACACACACTGCATGTGGCACTCCAGAGGCAACATGCTGCATTTCAAGGCAATATTATACAACCAAACAGCAGTTAGACACACCTTTTTCTGCAAATACTTCAGAGAAACCACAATCAAATCATATATAACAAAAAAAACAAAAACACAATTGCAACGAGGCAGTTGAAATGAGAGGAAATGGCACAACCATCATCGTGGAAAAGAGGTTAAACTGCCGTCCTGTTGCTGAACTGAGCGGCGGCGTCTGAAGTCATTTTAAAGTGTGTCTGCAGTCTGCTCGCTGCTAAGCGTTGCACCCCGAGCGAGGAACTCTGATGCTGTTTCATTGCTTCATGATACCTTTGCACGTGCAGGTGGATTTTAATCAGCGACTCTTGACACATCTATGAAGCCTGGGAATCTTTTTCTTTGATATGTTCTTGAGTGAAAGGTATTTCCACGTCTGATGGGGGAAAGATCTCCATGTGAAAAATATACGTACTGAGCTTATGCCCCATTGTTGTATCGTTTTTTCATGCCTCCACTTTCATTATTCACCACGCACAGGCCGGTCCGACGTAAACACAGCGCTCAGAGTTTTTCAATGCCATCAATAAAGTAAAATATTTCATTCTTTCCTTTTATCTCCATGAATTAAAATCCCTACTTTTCGCTCAGCAGTCTGGTTTCCTGGGTGCAGTGTTCTTCACGGTCTGTTGTCTTTGGCCAGGGAATGCATCATCCAGTTGACTTTTGTCTTCCAGCTTTCCCGCAGAGCTTCGTTGAACTTCACCTTAAAATTCTTCAGTGCCTCTTCCTCTGATTTGCCCAAAGCTAAAGAGTCCTTTGAGAAAATAAATAAATCAGTATTATTATCCCCCTTATCGTGCTCATCAGCGGCGTCGTCGTTGTTGCGTACCTTTAGATACTGGATGTCTTTGAAGGAGGTGAGCTCTGGCAGTCCTGCCGCCTTCATCATAGCAAACAGGTTGACGAACAGCATCGCGTTGCGACAAAGGATCTTGTAGGCCCGCTCGCAGTACTCCCGGAACCTGCCACCAATCAGAAGGATGTTATAAAATACAATTACGATTCCTAGATCGGTAAAAACAGGCGGACACAAAAAATACCGTACCTCTCAAACTTCTCACTGTTGTTGGTCCTTCCTTGTTGGATCACGTGGACAAAGTCGTAAGTCAGGATGAAAGGCACACGCTCCCTGTTGATCCCCAGTTTCCGCTTGAAGTTGCCCAAGATATGCCCAAAGTCAATGTGGAACAGCTGGGGAGCAAAGGTGAAAGTGACTTGTGGGTTCTGAGTCACTGCTCGCAGTCACAATTGTTAAAGACTCACTAGCTGGTGATGAGTGACATGAAGGAATTCACTCCAAAGTGGCCAAATCTGACACTATGTTAAATCAAACAAGTTCATAAAATAGTCACCCTGTCTTGGAAATATAATATGTTTAGCTATATTCTGATATATATTATGAAGTGGATCACACTTATTTCCCACTACATGTCTACATGGACCCTAGTGGTAGATTTCAGTGTGGTAATGGGATGACAAATATCAAAATGGCAAACCCCACCTGTCCAGTTTCCCTGATCATGATGTTGTCGTTGTGACGATCTCCGATGCCCAGGACGTATGTAGCTACACAGTAGCCGGCACAGGACAACGTGAACTCTTCTATTGCTGGATCAAGTTTGTCCCTGGTGACCAAAATATCAGAGAAATAAGGAAGCAAAGAAGAAGTGGGTTTTGTTCTTACAGTACATGTACAACTTCTCATCATATAATCTCCATATATATTTTATGAACACACGCAGACACACACACACTTACAGACAAAGTAATGAGGCAGGATTTCCTCAGTGCTATATGAAATATAAATAATGATTGACTGTCCGGTGCTTTCACAGTGTTACACTTTTACTAATTTGTTCCGCTCCATTTTGGGCCCTGCAGCATTTCAAGCTAATTACCTTTCTGGTCTGTCAGCAGTCAGCTGGGCCTGTCTTCTCAACGTGACGCACAAAGGCTTATTCATTACTTTGAATGGTTATCTCTTTTCCCGAAGCTTTTAGAATAGACATGACCTTCAGACCCTCTGCCACAAATTAAAAATCTAAAACCTGTAGTCTGTAGTAAATGCTGCGCACAATAAATACTTTGAAGTAAACTCTTTAAACCACGCAAACATCCAAAGGGCAAAAAAATAAGGGCCTTCTTTCTCCATACCGTGAAGAAAATTATATTTTATTCAGTGACTGTATTAAATCAGTTAATAATAAAATTTGTAATAAATATTACAATGTTTACTTATTCATGCAGCACCTAAACTAATAAAACCCAAACTTTTAAAATAACATTGGATCTTGATTGGAATTTTCAAAGCCTCATAATGTATTTAATTTGCATATCACTGCGGAGGGTCTAATGATGTATGTAAGGATTAGTATATTTGAAAACAATGTAAGAAATTGGTAACATTTCTAAAATGTTGTTTTAAGCAGATATTATAAAATGTTAACTAATGTACAGTACTTATTACCAGTTAGTTATAACCTCAGTGAACTTTCTCTATGAAGACATAAAGTCTAGACATACACTGTGTTTTGTTGATAACAAATACAACATTCAACAATCTAAATTGGCATCAGCTTTATAGTGTGTTATAAACTTGCTTCAATACTGTTTATAGATAATAAAACAGGGGGAGGGTTAATGGGTATTATATATAGTATTACTGACTAAGTATTACTGACACAACTAAAATGCCCGTACAAAACAGAGGCAGTGACTCATTTCCCACATTACATTATGGCAATTCCCTAAGACATGCAAATGACTTTATTATTGGCGCACTTCTGGGGAATTTGTTCACCCACATCACGATGTTCTTGCACACATCAGTAGGTGATGTAGTGAATACATCTTACTACATTACAGAAATAGGAATAGAACTACAGAAATAATACCAGTTGTGCATTGTGGGCCTTCAAGCAAAATTAAATTTCATAGACCTAATACAAATGTAAATGATTCACAAACAGGAAGTAGAAAATTGGTTTGTGTTGCGTGTCCTATTGGATGTAAAGGGGAGTTTTAGGGGGTTAAAACGGTTTGGTGTTTTCATGGTGTTAAAGAGGGTCATCACTTCTAAAAAAGATCAACACAGTACTGAGATCTTAAACAATGACAAGGCTTTTAACCACCGCGTCCAGCTTGTCCATCGTACTCACTCAGGGTTCTTAGATTTGAGCCAGTTGAGCAGAGCGTCCTTGTTGAAGGCAGCGGTGGCGGCACTGTTGCTGCTGTTGCGCTGGATGTTGGCTATTGTGTCGGAGTTCTTCACCACTTCAATGAGACCCATCTTGTTCCCGGTGGACAAGCAGCCATACGGGAGCATCCTGTGAGTGTGTAACAGTGTTAGGCTGTTCCAGCAGTGCTCATTGTTAGAACGCATCAACGGCTGCTCCCGCTGTACCTGAGATCAAGGCCCTCTCTCTTCCATAAATTCTCCATCAGCTGGATCATCTGCAGGGTCAACATGTCTTGTCGAAGATCTTGTGGTGACAAGTGAAAAAAGTTCATTTCATTTTCTCAGAAGACGTATCACATTTAAATGTGTTTGACTACTTGATTACTTCCTCTTTTTTTTATATATAAAATATAGGGGACATCCTTTTTCAAACCAGCTGGGTACGTTTACCTTCAGTGCATTTTAATGTGAGACAATCCTTATCTTTTTACGCTTCGGTGTATTTCCTTTAAGCTGAGCTAAAGTGAACTACAGCTTGAGTCTCGGCACTGTGAGCTATTGTACGATGTGTACTAATTGTGCGCCGCCACGTCTCTCTGTTGTCTTGTATCTCACCATCTCCGTTCTTGAAGATGATGCCCACCGTGTCTCCTTGAGCCCCGGAGTTATACATCAGCCAGAGGGGCTTCATCTTCGAGTTCATAAACCTGCACTTGTCTGCACTGCAACAGCAAACACACACACAGTGGAAACACTTAATAACCGCACAAGGGTCATGGACTGAGGAAAATGTTTGTTTCACAAAAGACATTGACGTTGAAGTTTTCCCCCTGTTGCCATGTTATGTATTAAGTCGTGTATGTCTCAAGAGCGGCGCTTATGGGGATGATGAACAGTTGTCTGAACCTTGTCATCTGTAAGGCTTTTAGTGGTGATACAATGGCATATAGTACAATTCAAAATAAAACCAAGTCTACTGGTGCTGTAAGGAATAAAGGATCATTTGTCAATATGCTACGTAAAAGTATTATTTTGTAATTCAATAGAGACGAACCAAAACTGCCCTTGATAATCCAGTTAAGGAGTCAAAAAATATCATCTGTTGTGTGTGTGTGTGTGTGTGTGTGTGTGTGTGTCTGGCACTAACCAGATGTCAGCAAGGCTAATGCTGGGGTTGAGTGGTGACAGCAGGTCTGACAGGGCCTCCAGGTAGGACTCCTGTCTGATACACAGCTTCAGGTCGTCTGCTGTCATCTTCTGGGAGCCCGACTTGACAAAGTCACTCAGGGCCTTCATTTTGCCCAGAGCCTCATTCTGTGTGCGAGAGGTGAGGTAAGGAGATTCAGAGCAAAACCCAAACTCATCATTTCAGACTTTGATGTCAGTGTGATGAGATTACTTGTTTGGTTAAAAGCCTGATGTGATGGATGTTTCCCCGGCAGTAGGCCTCCAGAATCAGCCCGAAACGCAAACTCACAGAGGCCACGTGAATCTCTGACCTTCAATGAGAAATGCTGCTGTCAAGAAAAAGGGGCTTCTGATGCACACTTCCCAACCTCGTGTTTTCTGCTGATCCGTGTCTCACCTGAGGTGCCAAAACAGGAAGTGTCCAATCCTCCAGTTGGACAGAGCCCTTTCTAGCAGGAAGGTGGTGAGGTCACAGTCTAGGTAGGACTCGTACTTTAGGACCTGGACCAGCTGGATTAAGTACTGTAGCAGTTCATCGTCACTGCGGGAAGAGAAAATGTTCCTTACATGATTTCGCTGATGTGGGTGATGTTACATGGATGCAAGTAAAAACCAGGACATGAGTGTACCTGAGCTTCCTGAGGCACGCGATTGTGAACGAACGGACTGCTGGGTCGGGAAAACTGTAGTCCAGGAGCTCCAAGGCATGAATGGCCGGGAGGTCCGGCCAGTTCCTCAGTAAGCTCACCATCTGAGGAGAATCACATTACCATTTTCTACCAGGATGACAAAAATGTAAACTCTCATGTGTTTTGTTGATGACAAACATCTCTGCGTTTGTGGCTGATGGTTGGTCAGAATGATCACTAAAGAAAAATAAGATAAAGCTATTGATAAGCTATTTTAACATTGAAAATATGGGGAATGTGTTAAATCTCAGATAGAGTCCTTAAGAGGGGACATTAATGGTAGTAGTTTTGTATATTGTATATTGTGAGGATTCAAATATATTTTGGACTAGTTTTATGTGAAACTAAATTCTATAAAGATTTTTCTTTTTTAAATTTAACAATAAAAGGTCTTTTAGGAAGAAAATTCTCTTCCAAAACGCCCCATTGGTACCTGAACTACGTCCTCGTGCCGATTCCACTTGGTGACGAGGAGCAGCTTGGACAGACTTTCATGGAAACGGTCACGGACTTCTGTGCGGAGCTTCCACAGGAGCTCTTTCTCGTCCTCGAAAAACTCTGTGGAGTTTTTGTTGTCCATGATTTCTTTGAGTTTCAAGTACTGCAAAAGAGCAAAACATATTTCCAATAATAAGTGTTCAGCAAGTAACAGCTACTGTTTGTATTTGAACTTTAACTGTGTTAGAATTGGAAAAAGTGAAGATGTGGAGTATTACCTCTTCTTTTGTGGCAACAGTTGCATCCCCATTTTTCTCCATGTCACCACTTAACTGACAACAGATAAAGACTCAATGTAATGCAAATGGCAATTTCACACAATGTACTCAAATGCAGGTTTTTTGAGAATAGTTACCTTGTCCAGTGGAGGGTAATAGAGAGGATGTGGCCGGATATTAGGGAAGCGGATGAGAAGCCCAGCAGCACTGTCCACATTGGGGTTCTTCTCAACTGTTCCCATTGGGTTCAACAGATCGCTCTTGTCTGTAAAAAAAAAAATCATACATCAAATGAGTCATTTGGTAGATGCTTTATTCCACTTAGTCAAAAAACATTTCAATTCAAACAACCCCTATATCGCTAAAAACGTGTTTTACTCCTCCAACCCGCAGAGAAAGATTCAATCAATTTTAGTCAATAAATAATTTCGACACCAACAGACAGATGTGATATCCAAAAATCCAAAAGGCCACATTGTACATCAGAAAACAAATAAAGTGTAAATATGTGTGGTTTTGTTGCTGCTAGCTGCTGTGGAGGAGTGTAAGAATAGAAAAGGCCTGAAAGTACCAGGAACAGATGGCCATGTGGACAAGAGGAACTCCCCAGTCTTCAGCTGGTCCTTGTAGTCAAACACCATGGTGTTGACCCAGGCGATCGGGCAGTCCTGAAGAAAGGGGACGACACGATTGGATTGGTTATCAAGCAAAGAGGCAGCGGGACAGCGACACACAGAGGACTCCGATGTTCAATCAAAGTTATATTAACATTTGATTATCAACTAAATGATGTTTTTAATCTAAATGTCTAATTTGCCAAAAAGTAATTTATTGAATTAATAAACCTCTGTTGTATAAAGTCTGTTTTGTGTTAGACATTCCTCTGAATTCAAATCCAATAGCACAAAGACAGTGAAAAGTGTAAAGTGTTTTTGGCAGTTTACTTATTTATCAATTATGTTTAGTCAAGAGAAACAAAGGATAAATAATGTACATGCTAGCAATGTTACACGTATGAGGCCTAACAATTGCACTAATGGGCAAAATTGGAAATAGCATCTGGGCAGATCTTTAAAACAAACACATTCAGACCGAAAGCAGCCAGTTAAAAACCCCCCAGCAAAAACCAGTTGCTAAACATACGCTAAAATAGCTCAACTTCTGCCTCTCTGCAGAACTTCTCTTGCAGGCAAAAGAAGCAAGAAGTGGCTCGAAAAGCAGAAGTGGCCTCGATGCCCACAAACGCACCTGGGCAACATGTCTGAGCGAACCTCTAAAACACGTTGTCCACAATCACTTGAACACGAGAGCCCAGCTGCAGAGCGGAGGGGACTCAGTTGTTGTTCTCTGCACTTGTCACTGTACACTGAGCGGGTGCGAGGTGCCGTTACTCAGTGCAGCACTACTGCTGTCGTGGTTTGCTTCATAAAACAGGATTTGAATAAAACAAGTAAATGTCAAGAGGTAAAACTCAAAACTCAGTACGGCTCTTGTGGCTTATTATTGATGCTACTAATAGTTATAGCAAGATGTAGCATGTTTACATTTATGAATGCAACCAGGCCATGCAGTCTATGAGTAAACCTTTATTGATGACTGCTCTGCTGATTACTTTCTATGAAATGTCAAAAGTTGTCGTAACTAGAAATGGTGGCCGTTAAAATTCCTTGAAAATGTCCCTTCCTTCCTTGGAGTGGTGTACAGATAAAAGCGTTGAGGCGGATGACTAACCGCAGCATTGCCACTGAGCGCACTTGCACAACCAGAGACAGCAGCAAAACACACTCACACAGGATACTCTGACTACACACACTACACAATAGAGAGAGGAAACAGATCTGTTTGTGCTTGCTAACAAGTTCTCACCCTAAAAACGGCTCGAGTCTCTGACAAACTCACCGCTTTCTTATTCTTCTTTTTCGTGCCCCGGGGTTTCTTGGCTTTCTCAATGACGGCATAGAGCGCGAAGCACAGGCGGCTCATGCGAGGCAGGTCGGCCACGTTTATGTCGAACTCCAGCTTTTGATCCCACAGTGGCTCAGAGCACACGGACACCTCCGAGGTGGTCATCACCTTACAGAGGAGCTCGCTGCCGTGGAACAGACCGGCCTGCACCACCAGCTGGAGGGGAAACACACACACACACACACACAGTGGCGATTAGAAGAGTTTGTGTGGTAGATTGTTTGTGGAAGATTTGCAGACTTCAAGAGATGATTTGGAGTTTCCTGCTTCACTCCCCGGCTATGACTCAGGGGGTCTAAACATTCATAACGTAACAGCCATTAAGCCCCTCTCTTTTGCCAAACCAAGATAGTCTCAATCTATTCACCAAAATATAAGAGTGCACATTATCCCCAAGGGTGTTTTCAGACCTCCGTCTGCCAACTGCAGCTTGACTGATAATTATGTCACAACAAATTTGCCATGAGTCATGATGCGCTCTACGGCAGTCGCCGGAAGTGCACTTACATTAAATAACCCGTCCAAACAGTAACATAGTTAGTTATACATCTGAATCACAAAACACAGACACATCTACAGACTTTTTTCTTTTTTTTTTACAGTTGGTTGAGGATAAAAAAGGGAGAGAGAACACAGGGTTTTACTAGAAATTCTAACATGCTTTTGCCATTCTCATTTATAGAAACGCACCTTAACTAACTTCTATCTAGTAACAAAATGTGTGCATTGCCTTAAAAAAATTCAGAGGCGTACTGAAGGCAAGAAAGGGAGAGACAGCATGCATTCTGTCAGTTTTCTTAGAATCTAGGCCTCAGAATGAGATGTCAAAAGCAGATAGGCCCTCCCCACTTCCTGTTTTGAAGTTTCAACCAACCGCCTTGATGTATTATGGGAAACGTGTGGTCTGGACCATGTGACACCCCTGTCATTTTCATGTCAACCCTGCTGTTCCTACAACTGAAATTGAGATATTGGTAAACAAGTGAATGCCACATTTCATTGAGTATCGAACCCACGCAAAACCACACCAACCTTCATTCCTTCGCCTGCATTGACTCGACTGCCCTGCAGCAGGTGAATGTAGAAAGGCTCCCTGATGGACCACAGAGAGGAGGTATTCTGCTGCGAGGAGTCAGAAGAGAGAGAGCATTCTTTTAAAATATGCATTTATAACATTCAACACAACTGCTACAATTTTCTGTTTGTCACCACGTGCACACTTGAAACAAAACGTGAAAAAGGGGAACAAACTGAAAAACAGTCCTGAAGGGAACTTTGAGTTAAGTCCAAAAAAGGGTTCTCGTTCTTCACCGCCTATATTTCTTGATTTCACACCTTTGTGCATTTTCAAAGTAGGTAGAAACGTGCCCTCGGTGATGCTGCAGTAAATAAAAGCAAAGGTGTGAGGCAGAGTGAAAGAGCCGTCCGCTGCACTCTTACCTTCTTCAGGGGCAGAGGAGGAGGTCTGGACAAGGAGCGACTCTTGTACAACTGGCTGCACATTCTGCCCTGCTCCTCCTGATATTTGTGGATGGCGGAGTGATGCACCATGGTAAGATAAGGGTTTTCTCCATTCCTCAAACACGAGAATATGTACTGTAAAAGAGGAAAACGGGAGGAGTGTTTTTTCTTTTGTTACGGCCATCAGTCAGCTCACCCGCAGATATTTCCCAGTGGTCTGATAGCACTGGTTAACTCCTCGAGTCTGTTCATTTGCTGGGGGTTAATGCAACTGAAATCTCATTACGTGTGGATGGATGCGCGTCCTTTCTGCAGGGCTGCTAGACAGATATGAGTCACCGCTGCAGGTAGCCGGAGCTTTAAGGTCAACGATGGAGTTCCCTGCCACCAAAACCCCTGACTCAACCCACTCTTGATCTGACAATTATGTTTGCCACTGCAGACCAGAGGGGAAAACTCACGGGGCAGGATGTAGACAAACAACAGAGAAAAAAATTCCCCTCATCCACTAAGAAAATAACAGCTCAATTTTGTATAAAAAACAGGTGGGGTTTTGATTCCCTAATTATTCACCCGTTCACTATGACACTGTGCACAAAAACAAAGCAATAACATAATGAAGACAAAAGGAGATTTTGAAAAACTCACCAAAAAAGGAACACGTCATGTAGGAAAATGAGAACCGGAAAAATGGATCAATTATGACAAAGGCGGCGTTGCTGTGGTCACTCACTTTAAACTGGCACATGGGATGTTTCCCATAGATGAACTCCCACCTCCCGTTGACCTGCAGAGTGTAGTCTTGGGGCTCCTGTCGCAATGTGGGAAAGACTGCGGCCTTCTTCTTCAGGGCGCTCCTCATCAGAGCCACGGGGAGGTCTTGAGGGTCCTGTTGCACCATGAAGCTTTCCTATGAAAGAGATACATTAACACCAATAAAAGCAACACCACTGCAGAAAATCACACAGTGCAGCTTTCATGTCAGGAGTTGTTGCCCGTGAGAGATGTTTTGAGCGAGGTGTTTCTGGTGTGCCAGCGGGATTTCCAACGGTTCTCACGTTTACTCAAAATCATTCTTTGATTGGTCTTAACCTTTTAAAAATATGACTCACACAAACTACAGCAGCAGATCAACTCACATCACAAGCATCAAACTTGACATTGATGAAAATCTTCTTCTTGTTTTTCGACTTCACGCGGCCAAATCCACACGGAGAGCAGCACGGCTCCAGCTCACATGGGAAGCTGTATTCCATCCACTGCTGCCACGGCAACATCTGCCTCTCCTGGGCCGTCTCTTCGCAAAACGCACGCATCTTTGCCCGAAACTCATTCACCTCGTGGTTCTTCTGGGCCTCGAACTCATGCAGACCTGAAAGATCATGATGAAAGCAAAAAGAGATCCAAGCCTCGTACAGTGAAATCTATTAAACTGAAAAAAGGTAATTGCTTTACTGTGCCCGATATTTGTCATTCAACTGTTAGTTTGCTAAATGCTCAGGAAAATAGCTGGAATTTGGTTCTGCTCCTTGAGGATTTCTGCCTCCAGGCTACATTGAAGCGCGTCCATAAGAAAGACGCTGCATTAAACGGTCCACCGATGGTTTAAAATGGTATCCACTTCCAGTCCTCTAACTGGGGGACACCCCCTTATTTTGTTTGGTGCTGTGAATGTTGTGTGCATGGATGAAAGCAGATACGGTTACACTTGATGCTTTTCTCGAAGACCAACAGTCATAATAGCATGAAAGTCGTTGTTCTCGAACGTTAGTTGTAAAATCCTGATTTGTCTCCGTGAAAAATGCCATTTCACTGTCAGAATGCTTAGAAAATATGTGGCTTGTGCAAAATGATTCCAGTATTTTATTTTGGTGATTACGGAACCAAAGAATTGGTCATAATCTGTGTTCATGTTCACTTTTTCTATTGGAGTTAATAGACCCCGGGCCTGCTGCTTGAAGGGGCACGGCACTGGTGAAACCCTCGAGACACGAATAAAGGAAACCGTCTCTAAAGATGGGTAAGTCACACAGAGAGCTGCTAACACGAGCACAATAATGTCAGACTGAATGATGTAGCAATTTGACGTGAGTTGCCCCATTGTTTCCCTTCATTGTTGTATTCAATATATTTTATAATGCAATGTTATATTATCATAAATGATTGATTCTATTAATATAATCACTTTGCATTGCTGACAGAAGAATGGAGGACTGGAACAAGGTTAGAAAAAACTCTCATCTTCGATTTGACAGCGGCAGAAGACGTCTTCTGATGGAAAACTTTGAAACCATCCTACAATGTCACACACCACCAAAAGACTCGCTTTATCGGTGACGGACGCTGCTAACCTTTGCCAATCAACAGGCTAATTTGGGTGTTGGTGAGCTTCTCCACTCTGTCGCCCTCCCTCGCCACCAGCCTCAAAACGCACATGAAGGGCCGCACGTCACGGATGCGCCTCGATTCCTCCTCCAGCTCCTCCCTTTCGGCCGTCTGGTTGATGCACGTGAAGACGTACGCTTCGGGGTCACCCAGTGCACTGAACAGGGCCTCGCTGCTGGCATTCTTCCAAACCATCTGAAACAGGAGACAGCGAGAGCACATGAGGTGGAGAGCGCAGCGGGGGATGTCCTGAGGTGGACGCGTGGTCACGGGCCGGTTAAACGTGTGCTTGAAGCGTCAGGAAAAACAAGCTCCATCGAAACAGTGATTCAAAACACATGCGTCACGACTGTTTTTAGAGGCGCCGTGAAAGAAAAACGTAATGGCCACCACTCAAATTACTCTCATTTCTAAGAATAATATTAAAGTGTGCAAACGTCTTCAGCATTTCAAATGCTTCCACGAGTGTCATCGGTTAACACAGCCCTCAAGCGGCGGAGCTGTTGGCATAGAAACCGGCACGGTCACGTTTAACAGCTGGCTTAAATAGCTTTAAGAGCTGGCCGTGCATGAAAGATGTGGCTCCTTCTCTAATAGTTGCATCAAAAATGCAGATGTGTCAGAGCCACAAGGAAGTATTGCTCGGATTATGTCACATTTTAATAAGCCTAATGTCTGGAGTCAAGCAATTTGCATTAAAGCATCGCGATTCAATATTGTAAATAACATTGTTGTTTTTTATAGTCTGTAAAAGCAGTTACTGCTAATTAAATGGGAATGTGCGGTGACTTACCTTTTTGATGCTTTTGATGGTGTCATTTGGAGATACAGGGAATTTTAGGTAGATCCCAGTGGGCAGCAGGAACTCCATCCCTATCTGCTGGTCCCACTCCTTCTCCCATTCCTCCTGCATCCCATACTTCCCTGGGGGCATGGTGACGGCCTCTCATTTACCGTCAGCTCCTCTGCTGCTCACCAGAACAGAAGCCAGCCGTCCGCAGAGGGAACACAGCCGGGGTTAATATTAATGTGACTGTGCAGGTTTTTTTTGTTTGTTCCTAAAACCCAAATGGTGTATGTTGAGATGGTTGTTTATTGGGATTAAAAAGCATGTGAAGAGTGTGTACGACATGAATGAATGACAATATGGCTGATAAACAGTAGCTTGTTTTCACCAGATCCCTTTCTTCACCACAGCAATATTTTTAAATGCACATATGAGAATTTAAAATGTTAAAATGAGCCGATGGTATTGAGTCTTTGAGTGCGATCACTTATGGTCTGCAGTCTAATTAATTCATTTATCTCACCTTCTCTAGAGGGAACAAAGTGCCCAGAGGTAAAATGAGGTGAACACACAATACAAAGAATATTCAAACTGATAAATCAAATGACAAAAAAAAGTGCAGTTTATGTAGATTCCTGTTTCCCGTAAATCTATTCAACGGACAGAACATCGACTGTAATTTCCAATAACTTACCATAAAGTAATTCTACACTATTGATTTTGGTAAGAGGAGCTGAATAAATATGAGCCATGTAGGGTAATTTATACCTGTACATCAAATATATAATATATACAGTATGTGTACAAATATACAGGTATAGAAATGTATGTTTAAACATACAATATACATCAAATTAACATTTATAAAAGAAACATTTAAAAATCTCCAATGGGAAAGAAAACGACAGGTGCACAAACAACAACAACAACGATAAAACCTGATATTTTCCTGTTTGAATAAAACTTGCCCTGAACAAAACATCGGAAAGCTTGCCAACCTGTTGGCAGAAAACCCAAAAGACCCACTTGCCTATGAGCTCTCCAAGCCGGTCATCTCTTCACGGTTTAAATTCCAGCGAAGACGGAGGCTGTAACATCACCGCGACACGCGTCGCTCAGCCGGCTGTATCCGTGAGGTGGACTTTATTGTTATTATTATTATTGTTATTATTAATCCAACTCCGAGGCACGAAGTGCTCGCTACACGGCTCCTGCGTGGCGGCGAAGTGCGCTGTCATCCGTGCAGTGACGGCGTTGCGCTGACCCGCACTGAGCCGCTGCGCCTCTCCAGCTCGCTGCGGGCTCAAGGGACCGTCCGACAAAAACTTCTGCTCACGCGAAGTGAAAGTAAAACAGAAAAAAAAAAGAGAAGAAGAAAAAAAAGAAGAAAAGTCTCTGAACCCCCCGCCCTGCTTCCGGTTTGTTCTGCCAGGTTGAGCTTCCCATAGGTGACGATGAGCTGCTTTAACGCTGCATTCTATTTATTTATTGTTTTATTAATAGATATTTTCCTCACCAAGCTCAACACCGCAAGCGAACCACTCGCAATAGTTGCTCTTTATGAGCTTACTAAATAACTTTGGGTTTTGGAGAGAATATTCTGTGAGAAAACCCAATGACCATGGCTCAGTGCAGAAAAATGTCCCATGTGTTATTTAAGCTACACTAAACAACACTCCCGAAACCGTTGCGTTATTGTACTGTGGCAACCCACGGGTGCAGGTCCCTAGGAGCACCAATCAGCACCAAGGTCAGGTGACTAAAAGGGGATACGCCCCGCCCCCCCCCCGGGAGACAACGAGCGGCACAGCTGCGGCTCATGAGGCTGATGAAGGTGAGCCCCACTATAAAGGACCAACCGTTCCAACAGCCAGGCAGAACTAGACGTGAGTAGGAGCTGACGTCAGGCCGAGGCCTGCGCTAACACATATGCGTTAACCCCTAAGGACTTTTCTTCTGTTTTCCCTGCAGTGAGGAGATCGAGTGCTGGACCGTCGAGCGGGACCGAAGGACCCAAACCCTCCAAAGAGGAAGAACTTACTTTGGCTTTTTTTTCTTTTTGTTTGGACGTTTAGAAATAAATCAAACCTTTTTTGTGCAACCACTCGTGACTCCCAGCAGATTCTTTTTGCCCACACCCGTGGATTGCCACATATGGTGGAGAATGCGGGCGCTTCTTTAGTTCCACCGCCGTAACCCCGAAAGCAGGAGACTATGGGAGAAGCAATGGAGGCCGCGATGGCCAGGCTTCTCCAAGCCCAGGCGCAGCAGGTGCAGAGCATGGCAGCCCTTCAGGGGACATTCGACCGGCTGGCTGAGAACTTAACCCCAAGGGCCCCTCACGCGTCCCCAACAGCTCTACTCACAAAGCAGACCCCCGGAGACGATGTGGAGGCCTTCCTTGAGGTCTTCGAACGAACGGCAGAACGTGAAGGCTGGCCGGAAGACAGGTGGGCACACATTCTGGCGCCTTTTCTGACAGGGGACGCCCAGAGGGCGTACCAAGACCTCGGGACCAGGGAGGCTACAGACTACCCAACGCTGAAGGGGGCCATCCTGGCCCACTATGGGCACAATTTAGCCGGCCGCGCCCAGCGGGTCCACGATTGGGTGTACGACCCCCAGGGTCCCGTGCGGAGCCAGGTGGTGCGCCTGGGGAGGCTTACCCGTAGCTGGTTGGTGACCGGGGAGGGTCCAGCTGCCATCGACCGCGTCGTTATGGACCGCTGCATCCGGGCCCTGCCTCTCGACGCCAAGCGATGGGCAGCCCAGAACCACCCCGCGTCGGTGGACGAGCTGATTAACCTACTGGAGAACCATCGGGTCAGCCAGCAGATGACGGCGGGGACATGCCCTGCTCCCCGAGGCCTTGAGGGACGGGCTCCGATCCGGCCATCAGCAACCCTTCTTCGCCCGGCTCCGAGAACCGCTCCGCGCCCAACACCCGACAGGTCTGAGTGGAGATGTTTTTCGTGCGGCCAGTTAGGACATATTGCCCGGCAGTGCCCTGCGGGCGATGTGCCCATGCCCTCCGCCAGCACGGAGGAACAGCACCGCCCAGGGAGGTGCCTCATGACTACCTGTTGGACCCCCCCAATACCCGGCGCCGCAACTGTGCCGGTTCGGGTCGGGAACCAGGACACCTCAGCCCTGATAGATTCGGGTAGTGTGGTTACCCTGATCCGCCCTGAGTGGGCGGAAGGAGAAGAGGGGCCACGCATCGAGGTGACCTGCGTCCATGGGGACCTCAAGGCATATCCAACGAGATGGATCCAGGTGTGTACCCCCCGGGGATCTTTTTCCATACGGGCTGGGCTGGTTCCCGACCTCCCGGTCCCCATGATCATTGGACGCGACTGCCCCATTTTTGAGAGATTTTGGGGTCTGCGACCGAGGGGAGGGCACGATAGGGCCTCCCAGCCAAGACCCATCCGACGCGGGAGACCCAGGGCTGCCTGTGCGGCCCACGCTCCGTCCGGTTCGTCCGACGAGGGCCCCCCGGAAGAGGCAAGACCCCTTCCCCCCTCGCCTTCGACTGCCCCAGGAGGCTCCAACCGGGCGGGGGGCCGAACCCCCGATACGGACACCGCTACGGAGGGATCCCAAATCCCCAGAGGGGGGGAGGGCGGGAGCCTTACGGAGTTCTCAGAATTCCCCTTAGTCGCGGACGGGATGGGGAACAGAAAGGGCCAGTTTGCTACAGCCCAGAAAGAAGACGACACCCTGAAACACGCCTGGGCTCGGGTGCTCGCCCACGACGGACAGCCCATCGACCCGGTGAGTGCCTTGTCTTACCCCTTCTTTGTTACAAAAAATTCATTGCTGTATAGGATGTGCCAGAAAGGAGGGCAGACAGTCGAACAGTTAGTAGTCCCTCGCCCCTACACCAGTAAGGTATTGTATCTGGCCCACTCCCACCTTATGGGCGCTCACCTAGGGATGGATAAGACACGGGAGAGGATAGAAACCCGGTTTTACTGGCCCGGCATGAAAAGGGCAGTCGTGGATTATTGCGCCGGCTGCCCAGAGTGCCAACTAGTGGCCCCCCGGCCCTCAGTGAGGCACCCGCTAATCCCCCTGCCAATTATCGAAGAACCATTCGAGCGACTTGCCATGGACATTGTAGGTCCACTGCCCAAAACTAGTAGGGGTCATCGATACATCCTAGTGATCATAGACTATGCAACCAGATACCCGGAAGCTCTACCACTGCGAGCTGCCACCGCCAAAGCGGTGGGTAAAGAATTGTTCTTATTGTTCAGTAGGGTAGGAATAGCAAAGGAAATCCTCACTGACCAGGGCACTTGTTTCATGTCAAGGGTTTTAAAAGAAATGTTAAGACTGCTACAGGTGAAGCAACTACGAACATCAGTTTATCACCCCCAAACGGACGGCCTGGTAGAACGGTTCAACCAGACGCTAAAACGGATGCTTAAGAAGGTAATGGAGGCCGATGGGAAGAACTGGGACCAATTGCTACCCTACGTTCTGTTTGGGGTAAGAGAAGTGCCTCAGGCGTCCACAGGGTTCTCCCCGTTCGAGCTGCTGTACGGGAGAAGACCCCGCGGACTTTTAGACGTCGCTAAGGAAGCCTGGGAGAGTCAGCCTTCACCCCATCGCACCATCATCGAGCACGTGGACCAAATGAGGACCCGGATGGCCCAAGTCTGGCCAGTAGTGAGGGAACACCTGCAACAGGCACAGCAGGCCCAAGCCAGAGTGTACAATCGGGGTGCCCAGGTACGTGCCTTCCAACCAGGAGAACGTGTTCTTGTGTTGGTCCCCAGCGCAGACTGCAAGTTCCTGGCTAAGTGGCAGGGACCCTATGAGGTGGTGACACGGGTCAATGAAGCCAACTATCAGGTACGTCAGCCTGGCCGGCGCAGGCCCCTACAACTCTACCATGTTAACCTTCTTAAAAAATGGCAGAGTCTTCCAGGACCGCCGGCGCAACCCACCCCGGCCCTTACCGCTCGGATCCCGTTACCGAATGTGCCCATGGGAGACCATCTCAGCCCGAGTCAGCTGCAAGACCTACGTGAGGTAGTGTGGCAGCACCTGGATGTCTTCTCCGACCTGCCGGGCAGGACCGCCGTGGCCACCCATGACATAAGGACCGAGCCAGGAGTAACGGTTCGGGTGAAGCCGTATCGTGTCCCCGAGGCGAGGAGAGAGGCCATCAGGCAGGAGGTGAGTAGAATGCTCCAGCTGGGGGTCATTGAGGAGTCCCACAGTGCCTGGTCCAGCCCAGTGGTACTGGTGCCCAAGCCAGATGGCTCTTACCGTTTTTGCAATGACTTTCGTAGACTCAATGACGCCTCCCAGTTCGATGCCTATCCTATGCCCAGGGTGGATGAACTGATAGACCGGCTGGGAACGGCCCGTTTCATCTCCACCTTGGACCTCACCAAAGGCTACTGGCAGGTGCCGCTGACAACTCGGGCCAGAGAGAAGACGGCCTTCGCCACCCCCGAAGGCCTATATCAGTACACCGTGTTGCCCTTTGGTGTCCATGGAGCCCCCGCCACATTCCAGCGGTTAATGGACAAGATTCTCCGGCCGCACCAAGGGTATGCCGCAGCCTATATCGATGACATTGTAATTCACAGCGACGACTGGGAGACTCACCTGAGCCGACTGAGAGCTGTTCTGGGGGCCCTTCGCGGGGCAGGCCTCACGGCAAACCCAAAGAAGTGCCGGCTGGGCCTAGAGGAAGCTTCTTACCTGGGCTACCGCATAGGACGGGGCAACGTGCGACCCCAGGATGCCAAGGTAGAGGCCATTCTCAGCTGGCCAAGACCCAAGACCAAGCGCCAGGTCAAATCATTCCTAGGTTTGGTGGGGTATTACCAGAGGTTCATTCCCCGCTACGCAACTATGGCAGCCCCCTTGCATGACCTGACGAGAAAACGGGGGCCGGACAAGGTCAAATGGAACACCGAAGCTAACGGGGCCTTTGAGTGCCTACGACAGGCTTTGTGCACCAAACCGGTGCTAGTAACGCCTGCCTTCTCTCTCCCATTCCTAGTCCACACAGATGCGTCGGAAGTGGGACTGGGCGCAGTACTATCTCAGGTACGAGACGGAGAGGAGCACCCGGTGATGTATATCAGCCGAAAGTTTCTGCCAAACGAACGCGCTTACTCTACTGTGGAGAAGGAGGCGCTCGCCATAAAATGGGCACTGGACAAGCTTCGCTACTACCTCCTGGGGCGGAGTTTCACCCTGGTGACCGACCATGCCCCCCTGAAATGGATGGCGCAGGCAAAGGACTCCAACGCCAGGGTCACCCGCTGGTTCCTGACCCTCCAGGACTATAAATTCACGGTGGAGCACCGACCAGGGAAGGAACATGCTAACGCGGATGCACTGTCCCGGCGGGACGTTTGTATGTGGGCGGGACGGCGGGGTCCCGGCTTTCTGCTGGGGTGGGGGAGTTGTGGCAACCCACGGGTGCAGGTCCCTAGGAGCACCAATCAGCACCAAGGTCAGGTGACTAAAAGGGGATACGCCCCGCCCCCCCCCCGGGAGACAACGAGCGGCACAGCTGCGGCTCATGAGGCTGATGAAGGTGAGCCCCACTATAAAGGACCAACCGTTCCAACAGCCAGGCAGAACTAGACGTGAGTAGGAGCTGACGTCAGGCCGAGGCCTGCGCTAACACATATGCGTTAACCCCTAAGGACTTTTCTTCTGTTTTCCCTGCAGTGAGGAGATCGAGTGCTGGACCGTCGAGCGGGACCGAAGGACCCAAACCCTCCAAAGAGGAAGAACTTACTTTGGCTTTTTTTTCTTTTTGTTTGGACGTTTAGAAATAAATCAAACCTTTTTTGTGCAACCACTCGTGACTCCCAGCAGATTCTTTTTGCCCACACCCGTGGATTGCCACAGTACGATAAAGTACAGCCTCTGGTACCTTATTGCTTTTATAATACGGTTCCCAGCTAAATAATAAATAATAAGTAAATAGCTGCCTTTTAGCTCAAAATAGAATTAGCCACCAAACGTTGTGTATTGCATTTCAGTAGCCTAGAGACGAATAGTCCCCGTACGTGCATGTAGCATGTAGCATTGGGTCTCCTTGCAAGCTCTCGCACCATCTCATTCATTCACACCGCTCATGACGTCCAGCTGAATTGTCCTGTTGCGAAAGCTCGCATTAACCGAAACCGATCATTTGTGGGATTTCCCGTCTTCTTTGGCATGAAATACAAATATGCAAGTTAAGTAAAAGAAATTCTAATTTTAAGAACAGTACTTGACTATTCTAGGTCCAATGTATTTTGGACTGTTGTTTGGATGAAAGAGTTTTGAGGATGCCATTTTTGGACTAAAAAACTGGTTAATGATCAGTAATAAAATGAATTGGATGCAACAGCAATAATCTTGTGTCGTCAAGAGGATTTATTGCTTTGACACAAGTCTAACGCACACAAATGCGATCAAAAATAAACCAGAGGTGTCTCCTAGTTTTAACATATTAGGAGCTAGTTAAGCCCTCTGCTTTCATAGCACTGAAATGAGGTTGAATTGTACAATTTCTAATGGATGTAAAAATATGCAACCAGTCATGAAAGACGGAGGGAAACTGTAGTGGGAGTTACCCGTAACGTTCACAGTTAACCTCAGTGAACTTTCCTCAGTCTTCATTTATCTGGAGTTTTCAAGGGTGGATGTCTGTAATAAAACTAGAAACTCTTTTGATGGGAAACCTGACTTCTGACTTTCACATATTTCAATGTAGTAAGTCAGTTTGGCAGCAAATCGCTAACAGTGACACCCGTCTCATGGGAGTGAAACATAAGCCACAGTAATACTACCCTGGAAAGGGGAAATGCAGGGGAAATACATCAACAGCATGACATTACAACTATTCATGCTCAGCTAATTGATGCACAAAGGTACCAAATTCATTGACTTGAAATCTACCCCAGAGTGAGTAAATAATAACACACGTGATATACTTGTCAGTTTGGTCTGCAGGTGTTAATCCTTCATGTGAACATTAGCCTCTTGGTGGTCTAGTAGCTCTAGTAAAAAAACAGGAAGTGAGTGTACAGAAGAGAAACTTTTGGCCATAGCTGCAGACTGAAAGCATGAACCCACTTCCCCCCCTACAGTCAGTGCACTTGTATCAACAATACAGCCCTGTCAGTCAACAAGTAGTCAGCCACGTCCGTAAACTCCACCTGCTTTGATAGGAACTCCGGAGCCACAATATCGCATTACAGGTCACAGAGTTCAGATCATCTTTCCTGAGATTTAAATGAAACTGCGGAAATACCTGCAATAAACACAGGCTAAACAAGCTGTTATTTTAAAACCCGACTCTTTCAGTGCAGGGAAACACAAAATAGATAACGTTACACATATTTACCCTGACAATAAGTGAAAACAACACTGACTTGTTCATGTAATATTCAGACGTGCTACCTATATTTACCGTCTTTGGGTCTAGCGTTTCTTTTTCTTTCAACGATGTCATGAGCGCTGATTCACTTTCTCTTAATCCATGCTGAAATGTATCAGGGACACACAACTAAAAAACAAAACAATTAAACTGTCGGTGAGTCGCTTTGGGAGTAGTTGACATGACATTTGTCATGTCAACTACTCATTCATGACATCATGACATTCGTACAGACGTGACAAAAGAGACCTCTGGAAGGTAACAGACGCGCAGGCCGTAATCGACCAGACAAGTGCGTGTGAAGAGAACGAACGCGCACGTGGCTGAGCTGCTCACACGGCAACTGCGTGAAAACAAGAAGTGCTTGGATTACGAAAAAGGAATTAGATATCACAGCTGACCTTCAATGAGATGGGATATCCATTTGTAAATCAGTAGCAGGAAAACTTGAAAAACGTTTCGAGTTTTAGAGTTTAGAGTACCACTCTTAACATATCGTTACACAGTTTGAATGATTTTGGTCAATTGATCGATTTGTGAAAAGGTCATTCGTAAAGGTGAAACTTACGACCATCTTGTAGTGACAAAAAAACGACTTATGTCAGATTAACAGGAAGGTCTCACTAGTTTATTTTCTACTACATTTATCGGGTGACAGACGGGGTTCACCCTGGACTGGTCGCCAACCAATCGCAGGGCTGACAAGCAGACAACCACTGACACGCACACGCACACACCTACGGGCAATTTAGAGTCTCCAATCGACCGAATCACCAGAGCACGTCTTTGGTCTGTGGGAGGAAGCCAGAGAACCGGAGAAAACCCGCGCAGACACGGGGTCCTTCTGGCTGTGAGGGGACAGTGCGGAACATCACACCACCGTGCCGCCCAATTTCACAAATCAATTATTTTAAATTACTATTGTCCAGAAATAGCCTGAGCAACGTGACCGACTTGTTCAAAAACATTATTTTCACGTCTCTCTCCCAGTCAGAGGATTTGGCATTCTTCTGCACAACATACTGTTGGGGTTTTAATGTGGCTTCATCATCCTTAGAGCTCAAATGAAAACGGGAGGATGAAATCGCCTACAGTAACAATCCACACAGCGCTCCAACATGTTTGATCCATTTTGAAATACGTCGCTGCATGCATGGGCCCTGGAGCTGGCTTTTCCCAACCGGTCAACGTTGAAACCAAGACTCCGCAACCTTTATTCATTAATTTCAGGTCCAAGGACTTTGAAACGCTCTCCAACGTGCCCACCGAGGCCAAGTCGGTTTCTGGAACCGTTCACGTGGATCTGAATGTCTTCAACATCGAGGCTTCGGCTTCTTGTCGCTTTAAGTAAGCAGTGTCATTCTATATCATGTATCTCTCTCTCTCTGCACAGCAGCTGCTGGTTGAGCTCTGATTTACCACTAATGGTCCAGGTTGATAAAATCCATTCCTGCCACAAATTTAAAAAGTCTACACTAAAAGAAACACCACTTGATGCCTGCAACTCATTTCCTGTACATACATTAATTTAATTTGATCACATGGCTTTATGGGGGGGGCGCTCATGGAACGGTGCCAGGTGGAGGCGTAATTGGCCTCAGCTGCTGGGAATGAAGGTTGTTTGTCTCCCTGTATTTGAAACACAGTAGTGGCGATCCGCCGGAGAGCGAAGCAGCCAGACGACGTGATCTGGACGCCCACTGACTACGGAAAAGTGTCCACGATAAAAGTAGTTTCCAACCGACCTGCTGTGTACATCCTCATTTACCCCCCCCCCCAGGATCAGTTAGAAAAACACTTTCAAATCATTTCAACGTAAGTTACATTTTTACTTTGGCTCAGGTCAAGAACTTTAAATAGACACATTCAATGAACACAAATTCAATTTGGACAGTCTGAGAAAAACCACATAACCTAGCAATGTTTTTAAGTTGACAAAAAGACTCCGGTCTAAAATCAAGTGTGTTTCCATTCAACAGTACAATACTGAACATGTAAAAATAAAAGACCCGAAAGCCTGATACTCTCACACAAGAAGCAACACAAGCTAACAAAAGGTATTTATAAACATCTTTCATGTCTAAAATGTACAACGTTTAGTAACTCTTGTTTCCACACGCACACACTCACACGCACGCACGCACGCACTATTAAAATAAAAAACAATTTCAAATCACATATTCAAAATACAAATACATAAACCCCAAAAAGTGGAAACAAGTACAAATGCATTAAAATTGAATATGCATTTGACTGCAAAGTTAAGATTTTTGCCTACAAGTTCTAAGAAAACGTTTCTATAAATCAGTTCACAGCTCAGTTCGGAATAAAATTGTATCTTCGATCCCAGTGCCATTTTTATGCAAACATTGTGTGAGTGTAATTCTTTTAAAATAGATATTGCACTTGACTTTCAGAGCGTTGCCCCTAACAACCTGGAGACACGACACATCAGAGAGATGCAGAAGAAAGCATTAGTGAAAGAACCATTTCTGTAGTGAATGATCGTGACAGTCACCTTGAGATACAAAAGACCATAAAATAATTGAATAAATGTTTACTGTAAACTGTAGTGAACAACACAATGGGATAATAGTTTGACAGAACAGCCTTAGACTATGGCAGAGATCAGTGTTTTGAAATCATGATGTTAAAAAAGGAAAGATTTGTACAGATTTTCCAAAATGCAAAACTCTGTGCGCACCACAAACACAACATGCTGTTTAATGGATGAGTTCTGGTTCATTTAGAGAACCAGAAATGTCATTCAGTCTGGAGAAGTAAAGCACTCATCACGATCAGCATCAGCAGATAAGACGTGAACTTCTGCGTCCAAGCAGCATCATCTGAACAGGATGTTTATTGCACAGTTTAGAGCATCAGTGCAGGAATTGAGCCACGTGATTCAATTTCACATGTGCCTGCCTTCATGTAAGAGGAGCAGTGACAAACCAAAAGACCAAATCAGATCCAGGCCAGATCCCTCCCTCCCACCCTGACTACCCCACCCCCCCCCAAAAAAAAGAAGTCTTGAATGACAAAGCTCGTTCCTCCAAGCAGATGGGAGGTTCACTTTCAAAAACCCGTCAGCCGGACGTCTGTATTCCCCTGAGCCCCAGCAAACAGCAAGTGGCGTGCAGAAATCTGATGGTTCCGGACATGGCTTAATGACCTCCAGGTCGACAGACGCACCCTGGACGTCAAAAGGTCAGACGCCAACTCACTCTGTGCAGTTGAGACGGGAAAAGCAGCAGAGTCATTCGCACTTCATCTCCAGTTGTGGTACATGTAGAGGCAGGCGAAAAAGAGGTTGGAGGTCAGGCTGCCCAGCAAAAGGCCCGGCCAGATAAACCGCTTTATTAAACCTGCAGAAGTCAAAGCGAAAGAAAATTCATTTTTAGGTTGACTGTCATTACATGTGGAGAGAATGTTTTTCCTCTCGTGTAAACGTTGTGAATGTCACAATTCTACTGTTGATTCATTTTTCTTCAGGCTGATCAGAGTCTCGGCTACTTTCATTCCAGGTGCAGTTGTTCTATTACATTGTAGCAATTAGTCATTGCTACACTTGTCAGGAAGCTGATGTTCCGCCTCAGAGAGAGTAACAGGGTGGGCATTGAAACTAGCACAAGCTATTATATTCAATAATCAGAAGAAGAAAGTTTAACAAGTAGGTGCATAGTGGACGGTGTGGTGAAATTACTGTCAGCGTGCAGAACAGAAGCCGCATAGGAGGCACTCGACTTCCCTCGCAGGACAACATCCATTTCTAAGCACCAAGAACTAGGTAGTAGGCAGCGATCTTTCCAAATGGACAAAGGAACGGCCGAGGCCAGTTGACCACTCAACTGACACTGATTTGGTCGGGTGTGTTGTTTGCGACTAGCGGGGAACATAAATAATGCTTCAAATGTTCATATCGGCATTTGAGTGATTCGACAAAATGGGATTCCTTAAACTAGGATTGCCATGTTCTGCGTGACAGATCTCGCAAACCGCTTCCATCGGCCTGCCTTGTTTCCATGGGACGGACCGCTTACCTTTGGGAGGGGGGGTGTTCTCGGGTCCCTGTGTAGTCGTCCCAACGAGGCACGCGGAAGACTCCGAGGAGCTGCCTCGCCGCTCCTCCTCTTCAATCACACTGCCGTCCCTCAAAAAGGAACTCAAATCTGTGAAGCCAAGCCACAAAGCCATGGATGAAAAGATCTCAACAAGTCTCTCCGTAAAGAGGCAAGACATTTCCACCAGCGTAACCTCGGCTGTACTCACCATTCTGGCTTTGGAAGGGTGACACGTCCGGTGAAAAGTGGCCACTGTAAACGGACGAAGCCGACTTTACGTGGAAATGCGACGAGGACACCGACGGGGACATAAGAGAGGGTTCCGGCTCCGCCGCGAACAGCCGGAGTTTGCGACCGCTGATGTTGAGGCGAGCCGGGCTGATGAGGGGGCGCCGATGTCTGGCAGAGCTGGAGCTGGAGGTCACCGAGCCGGCTACTGAAGGAGTGGGAGACGGGCCCGGGGAGGACGGGCGGCTCCCAGACATCAGGGAAAAGTAATCTGTAGCAAAGTACGGCAAGAAATGTCAAACAGTAAAATAAAGATGACAATGACAAAAGGGGGAGAACACAAAAATCACCAGTATTTCTAATACCCGAGGAAGGGGAGTCTTTGTACTGTGAGGCGGGCCTGCTGCCGCTAAACAGGTAACCGGAATCTGAAAATGAAGAAATCACACATTAAGTGATCCCACCATCACATCAGAGCAGAAACAGAACTAGAAAATAAAAGCCAATATTGTTCCGTCTGATGAAGGTCACTAGCAAACAGAAGGCTGTTAAATGAGGACAATGACAATTTTAAAACAGTGAAATGCGGCGCTGGTCATCGTGTCTGGTTATTTTGGTTAACTTCTGCCCCCTAGTGGACTAGAATAATAAATGCAGCTCGGGCTGCAACTATCTATTGTCATTAATGATTAATCTAGTAATGATATAAATAATAAATTGCTCATTTATAAAATGTCAGAATAGTGAAAGATATAATGTAAACGTTTTTGAAGACCCCAAAAATATCCAATGTCAGTAATCACACATGACAAAAGCAACAAATCCTGCTGGTAGCTGAACTGCTGCTGCTGCTTGAAAATAGACAACTTTCTGTGTATTAATATGTTGGCAAATGAGTGAAGAGGTTGCAGTTGGGGGCCCGTTAAAAAAAAGCAATCTCCATTACATGGTTTGTCCTCCAGAGGAGAATTGTAAATATTCAAACAATAATACTTTCAGCTTTTTATAGAAGAAAAAAATAAACCTTGCAGTGCATCTCTGATATGAAAACAACACATGGAAAGAGGGACGGGATCAAATTGTATAACGAGCAGGAGAAGTTTAAAGTATATTTACTGCATGTTATCAATTATAGATCCCATAAGCAGCTGTGCAACATGACAGCAGGCAGAAGTGGGCTGAATATTCCTACTAAAGACTTTGCACTACTGCATCAATTGTCTCGAGCAATTACCTTTTTTTTGTGGTAAAAGACTGCAAATAAATAACAATTCACTAAACCCAATCACACAACAATAAAACAAAAGGTCAAATAGTAGCTCTTGGCCGTATGAGATAAATCCATCTCTCTGTCTCGTCTCTGGGTTGAGATGGTGCCGTTACCTGTCCTGCTGAGCGACGGCATGGTGCCCAGGCACAGCGCCCTGCTGAGGCGCCCGGGCAGAGAGGTGGGGGAGGCTTTGCGCTCGTAGGGACTCTGCTGGCGGTTGACGAGCTTCAAGAGGTTGGGCGGCGGGGTCAGGACGAAGGAGTCCACCGGGTCCTGAGCGAGCAGAGGGGGCGGGACAGCAGCGCTGCCTGCGAGGTACCTGCAGACACAAGAGCAGCCGATCGGTCTAACTGGAATCACAACGTCAACAGAACCGACCGACCGGGTTTCCATCGAGGAAAGAGCTTTACAATTGAACTTAAAAATGACACTTGGATGATTCGTTTGGGACTTATATAAAAGAAAGTAGCCTCCCAATGAGAGTGCATGTCTTATATCAAAACCTTTCCCCACACATCTCTGATGAGAGCGCTTCGTTGTTGCCGAACTGCTGTTGCAGCTGTCGAACAACTTGCAGCAGCTGAAAGCTCCTAAAAGAATAAAAGCCGGAGGGAAAGTTCTGCCCAGTAAATGCAGCTCACGTTTCCACCACAGACATCCGGTGGCCCAGACGTGACCTGCGTCACAGTCGTTCGTATCAGCAACGGAGACCATTAATAAAGTCTGTCTTATCTAAACTCTATAATCTCAACATTAAGGTGATATTTTCCTTGACTTTAATGGTGTGTAATGAGGCTTTTTCTTAAAAACTGGAGAGAAAAATACAGAAATAAACAATAGTGTTTGTGTTGAAAACAAACAGAGGCAAATCCTTTCAACAGCTTTTTATTACATTCCTTGTAAAGCAAGCATTCCTACAGTCTTCACATCGGAGCCTTACAATAATAGAAGGGAAGAAACACAGTTCAGGCACAAAAGCAGCCAAACCGCCGTACTTCTCATGTGGAGTTTGTTTGTTGCAGGAAACCTTCCAGAATGGACGGATGTAGTTTGCGGCGAATACACAATATAGAAAACACGCAGTGATCAAACTGAGATCTAGTTAAAGAGCTTATTCAGGTTGGGAAAATGGTTGTTTGTAAAATATCATGATTTGAAATGAGAACCTATAATTTGTTTACGTCTCGGTTAATTTTAGTGTTCCTTCAAAAACACACACAACTACATCTTGTTAACTATGTGCATAGTGAAAGAGTACAGTACACAACATTCAAAACTCCCTTTGTAAAAGAGCCATCACTGGTAAAACAATGGCACAATGCTACAGTTACATCACATTATAAATGGAGATGTTTCAATGTAGTGACGCTAGTTAGACACATTTATACAGTTCATCTGGTAGATTGTCCTCAAAAAAAAAAAGAACACAGTTATGAAAGGCAAAGAACAAAATGACTTGCCTAATAATTACTAATAATTACTTCTACAGCATGATTAATCAATAATCCAACTAATTTAAAACTCAAGACACCTACGAAATACGGCGTTGCAGTATATGCAATTGATTTTTCATAGGCAAAGAGTCAAACCACAGCTGCTGCAAATGATCCGTAGTGTCTTACATTCGGCAGCACTTTGGTTTTCAAAGTATCGTTACAACATTTTAAAGCCTTTAAACAACTACACCAAAAAGGTGAGAGTTTGAAAACGTAACGCCAAGCACAGAACAGAAAAACATGCGATAGTTACAGCAATATTACCAAATACAATCCATAAACACATTCTACAGTTAATTCAGTGTCAAATAAATATCCCTCTTCACTCAATAAGTTCCAAAAAAGTAAAAATAAAGAGGTGAAATGTCAGCGCTCTCACGTCCATCAGTGATTTTAATCCACAACTATGTCAAGATGTCGGCGAAAGAAAGTTCAGTATTACTGAAAGTGCTGAAGAAATATAATATTTCAAGCAAACAGGAAAGTGCTGACTCTCCAACATTTCTGTTGAGACTTGCTTGAAGCTACTCAAATCTTATCAAGTTCCTTCACAGGTCAAACTATATATAGTATATATACTATAAACTATATCAATGCCCATTTCTGGGATCCTCATGCCTGAAGTTCTAGACTAAACTGTTGTCCATCTGATGGCCGAACTCCGTTGCAGAGCCGGAGACGAGCCAGGAAGCCGACAGGTGAGCGCTGATCTTAAGCCTCAGCTTCTGGCCGAGGGTGACAACTCATAATCAAAATTAAAGCATACAAAGCAAAAAATGTATAATGGGTATTATTGGGTGACGGTTAAGTCCATGCTTAAGTTCTTGGCGGAACTAACAAAAGAAAAAGGGCAGGACACAGCAGGGCCTTTGGACTAAAGGGCAAATTTGGGGGGAAAACATTATTGAACAATGGACTTTTCCCCCCCAGGTAGCAGCCTCAAGGGATAGGAAACAAAGTACAACGCTATGCAATAGAAAAAACCTTTGGGTTCTGCTCTAAGAGCTGATGCGTCGTTTCATCACCGATGTTTAGATTCCATACGAGATCAGTTACAAATGAAAAGGGGTTTCAAACGGCTCGCAGTGGAACACTTATTGGAAATGTTTGTTCAACAAGGAGGGATGTGAAATAAAAACTTCAGCCTGGCCCGCAGTGTCTCCACAAATTAGTACTTCATGCTATTGGCTGTAGTAAGTTCGTTATATTCAAGCCACAAATAAACCAGTGTTAATAAATAAATGAGTATATTCAAAATGCTTTAAAATACATTTTAGTGTAATACTGGTACTAATACTACTATATAAAAACGGCTCTATAACTGCAATCAGTCCTAGAACATGCGATAAAATCTCCCCCCAGACATATTCTGTAGTATTCTTGAGAATCAGTAACTACAAGAATCCTATTAGTGTTGGTTTCTCAATAACTCTTAAGCCTTTTTTATTCCTGAAGGTCCCAAAATAATAATGAATACCATTAAATCAAACCAGACGGATTAACAATTGTTTGCAGTTTGCACCCTAATATTCTTTTAGGATTTGTTTTAATAACATCTTAATCGATATCAACCTTTCAACATTTTACAACCAGCAAACACCTGTAGACTTGTGCACGTGTCATTGAAGGTGAGGCTTTGATGTGATTGAGCCACATGCTCTGCTGTTTTGTTCCCATCAAGCCACTCACACAATCCTTTGCTTCAAGCTCGACTTTCACATCATCACCTCACAGTCAATCGCACACCGCCGCACGGCAGATATGTGCGTGTGAGAGGGGGTTATGAGTAAAAAAGTGGACGGTAAATATAAACTGCTCGTTTCTTGTTTGATTATGGAACATGTATACATAACAGATTGCGTTTAACACTGGTTCTAATGAGCACAGAATCCCACACCTCAAACGTAATTTGAACATCACTGCTCGGATTCTGACCTGCGATATCTCGCTCTTCTCGGGCCCAGTGGTTTGCGCGTTGCCAGGGCCGCGGCGCAGCTGACCAGGCAGCAGAGGGAGGCGGCAGCGAGCTTGGCCGTGTCCATCCAGCCTGCGGCGTCGGTCAAGTAGCCCTCAGCCAGGTAGAGGCTCAGGATGAGGAACCACAGGACAGAAGCGACAGCATCAATTCTCCTCAACCTTCAAACAAGACGGAGCAACACATGAGCTGGCAGAGTGGGTTTTGTTTACTCATCTGAGATTGAAACAAAAAAAAGTGTGTGGGGGGGGGCGGGATAAAGAGACATTGATCACTTACCTCACAGGTCCTGCGAAGATGATTGCAGTGAGACAAGTCAGCAGGCCAACGGACACCACGGCCAACCTGTTGTCCTTTCCATGCTGCCAAACCAGCTTTGTATTTCCTATGAGCTGGTCTGGGAGCAGCTCCAGCAGAGCCTGCCATACGGGCACAGCTCCACCGCTCTCATTGCTGGGGCTGGACGCGTTGTGAGGCTCAGGCTTTGGAGGAGTCACCCCACCACTTAATGTCTGTGGGGCACTCAGCGATGCGGGCTGGTACGGCAAGTCGCACAAAGATGTGGCAACTAGGAAAGTACATATCAGGAAGGCAAGGGTCCGTAAGAGTATGACCCCAAAGGGAGATGACACAGAGTAGGAGCTCTGTGGGAGAAAGGAGAGGTTTTTTGATCTGAATCCTGATAAGTTTCACAACATACGGAAATCAGTAATCGATGCAAAGACTGATTCCTTTAATCTGATAGGAACAGCCAACAATATAGAAAGGAGGATGCATCTGATAAATATTTGCAATTTGAACCACGACTATACTAATGGTGTGACCACACAGTAACCGTTCACTTCAGTTTGACAACTTCAGTTGTCAAAATGCTTCAAAAAAGTACTTAGCAGTGTAACGATTACTGGTGGCAGAGAATCCACAATCCTACTTCAATAAAAAGAATGCTACATGAAAATAAAAACCATGTCCTCCAAACAAAGTATAAAGACTAGAGAGAGAACTATGGGATAGAGGAAATATTCTAAGGACCATATATTAAAACTATAAAGTTAACGTTGACCTTTGTGCCTTTGGATGCCACGAACCTTTATGAAGCCCTTGTCAGATTCTCCACTGCGCCGAAGCGGATGGTTGAGGAGCACGGTGCGCAGTTGCCGGTTCTGATATTTGATGTAGTATTCTACCACTGTCTGACACGGCCTGCACAGCTTATAGGTCTGCTCCAGGTGGTGCTTGTACGCCTCGATTTCCTCATCGTAGTTCTCCTACAAAGACGACAACCATTTTTAAATCTAAAGTATACATTTATGGTAATAATAATGGCAGTGTTGTAGTGAATAGAGAAGAACTGAGTACATACATCATCCCGTGGGACAAACGAGGCCAACTGCTTTATCACCACCGCCTGGTTCTTTATGCACTTTCTGCACAGGAGCATCTGACTGGTGACGCTTTGCTGCGTGTTGGTGGTCGGGGGAAGGCTGCCAGATACTCCGTGGTTAAGATGTTCCATGTACTGAGCTGGGATGGGTTTGTTGTAGTCACCATTCTGAAAACAGGACAGATAAACAAAAACAATAGTATGAAAAGGAAAAAAACATTTTGCGGCTGTGGCAAAAATAAATACAAATAATTGTAAATTTCAATTTCTTGACACGCTGAACAGTCATGTACTTTTGAAACTAACCTCCTGGAAGCCATTGTATTGATCGCAACTGGGACAGTCCCAGCAGTTCCTGTTCCCAAAGGGCACCACAGAATTCTGGTTACAAAACCAGCAGTTCACCTCTGCATGGGACGGCTTCTTTCTGTAACATAGAAATGGATTTCTTACATGATGCAACATAATATTGTCAATCAACTAGGCTAATATTTATTTACTTAATTTATTATACATCACTGCTATATCAAAGAGACACTACTGGTCTAATACACCGAGTAAGTCTGTTACACTGAATCTTGTGTAGATTTGTTTGTGGGTTATTATGTGCAAAACTTAGGGAAGCACTGATGTTCCTTTGGGATTGCATATTTGCAAAGCAATCGTGTTAGTGTAGATGTGTTTATGGGATGAAAACCCTTGAGATGTACCATGTGGTTCCTAAAATACATCACAATCAATGCAGAACAGTGGTGTCATAGATTAGGGGAGGGTTACAACAACTGTTTCGTCGGTTATTTTGCTTTAAATTGGGGACATTACTGACTGAGTATTACATTAACGTATGCAAACAACAGCTTTCATGCACTCAAAAACTAGAAAATGTGCATTCAAATAAGAAAAAATAACATTAATTATGTTATCTTAAGTTAGTTAGCAGCACAGCTAGCAACGTTAGCATTCGGTCCAGCGGGGCGATAGCAGACTCATAGGAAACATAGCGGGCCATTTCTATTGCCAGCATTCCTTCTTTAATGTCACAATACTGAAACACAAATGCAAATGTTTAACACACGTTTGCTAATGTGTTACTAACGTTAAGGGAAATCTAGCTAAAACACATGCAAAACCTTGAAGTTACCGGGTGGCAATTTTGTATATCAGCGCTGCAACGGCGACCGACGCCGTAGCTCCGACTCCACTGTACATTATTTCAGGATACTCCAACAGAAGCTGGTTTAGCGCCTCCATTTCTGCTGAAATCAACAACACACGCTTAAAAAAACGAGAAATGTAAGATTAGGATTCTGTATCGCAAAACACAGCGCGAGGGCGCACGCGGCAGCGATCCCTTTTGTTCACGCCCATAAAACGGAAACGGAAAGTGCGTAACTGCATGGGACGCGTTCCAATATTATTTATTCCTTCCTTTTTGTCCACTGTACAGTAATTTAGAACCACCCATGATCAAACCATTACATTCGTGTGCATTATTTCATTCAAGTTAGAGTTTCTTAGTTGAAAGTTTGATTTAATTGGAATCAATCCCACTTTTAATTGATTCTAAACAACGTTTAGTGTAATCGATGGGTGGTATGAAAGTGTTGGAATGTGAGAGAGAAAAATTTTCTCTCTTATCTTCCCTCTCATCATGGTTTGAACCCCAAAACACTATCAATGTTATAGTAATAAAATGTATGATTATACGATGAATACAGATTAAGGTTTAAAGTTAGTTAATGAATGTGTTCCTTAACTTTGGTCGATTTTGCCTTTCAACGGGGCATATCTAATCAACTATATTTAGTTCATGTGACTCCCTAGTTCATTACCACTTATCACGGTAATATATAGGTTTGGAAGACAGTAACTTAAATATAAATATAAATCATTAAGAGGTAAACGTGTCAGTTTACAGAAAATCATCAAACTTACAAATAAACCTAAAAAGTGGAACACAAAAAATAACTTTTGTATAGTAGCTTACTACAAACCTTATAATGAATTAATAGATTAATATACAGTATGAAGCCATAATCAGAGGAATAAGTCAATCAATAAGAGGAGTTGATGCAAAAAACATTTTATTTGAACAAAGGTGATCAAGTGACCACAGGGCCTAAATGTCCCCAACGGTTGCATAACAGCACAAAGAATTGTATAAAACCAGACAAAAAGAAATAAATAACATACTTACAAATATGTTTCTTCAAAAGCAAGAACATGCTAAATGTAGACAATATAAACTAACCAGGTTGATTTTGTTTAAAAAAAAAACCTCAACAAAAGAGGCATAAACTGGGCCTCAGACTCAAATCACCTGCATTCCTGACATTCACCTGATCAAAAATGTGATTAGTATCGTTCGCGTCACTGGCATTTATCATTTAACATTCAGAACTGCGGCCAACAATTTATCAAAGTTAATTGACACATTTATGTGCCTTAAACAAAACCACCAAAACAAATCAATGTCGTTCTGGCAAATGAGTGACAGCCCAAGTGAAACAGTTGAGAACTGGCTGTCAATTGTCAAAAAAAAGCTATAAAACTCTATTGATCATACGAATAAACTCGCAAATGCTCCGCGTGCCGCGCGTAGCCGGAGACCTGCTGGTAGTTACACGCCACTGGCGCGGTGCCTCCGCCGGGGCTCCCCGGCGGAGGCACCGCGCCGTAGGGACACGCGTTGTGCGGCACCAGCACGGCCGGGTGGCGGTGGTACGCGCCGTACGGAGGGTGCTGGAAGTGGGCGGGCGAGCAGTACGGGGTCATGGGGCCGCCCGGGGACGCGCTGCGTGGATGCCCGGGGATGACGTGGGGCGTCGGGTATCCGGACGGCTGCGACAGACCCCACGAGCCGCTGACGTAGGGCTGCAGGTAGAGCGGCTCCGGGTAGTCCACCGGGTTCCCGGGCGGACACGGCACGCACGGCGGTCCGTAGGGTCTCCTCACCCGCCTCCGCCGCCGGTAGTTCCCCTTGTCGAACATGTCCTCGAAAGCGGGGTCCAGCGTCCAATAGTTGCCCTTCCGGTCCCCCGCGCAATCCCGGGGCATTTTGACGAAGCACTCGTTGAGGGACAAGTTGTGCCTGATGCTGTTCTGCCAGCCCTTCTTGTTATTCTCATAGTAGGGGAACTTGGAGACGATGTAGTCGTATATCCCGCTGAGCGTCTGTCGCTTGTCGCGGCTGTCCTTGATGGCCATGGCGATGAGAGCCACGTAGGAGTACGGCGGCTTCCCCTGTCGGCTGCTCTCCTCCTCACCTTCGGCTTCCGACGGGGGAGGATCGGAGGAGGAGGAGGAGGAGGAGGCGACGGTGTCCAGGAGCCGCAGCCCCTGGCCGGCGGGGGGGTTGAGCTGTGCGTCCATGGTGTCCGGTGTGTGCACTGCGAAAAGCTGCGATGTGCAGACGCCCCGGGAAAAAAAAGCCCGGCAGACGCTGTGATCGTGTCCGCAGGTGCGCACACTCCTCCCACAGGTACAGAGGCCAGCAGTTATCTCTTCTTTCATCTCGCCGGGTTTCTCACGCTTTTTTTTAATGCCCCCCCCTGTATGATACTAGTTTGCATGTGTGTTTGGGTTGAATCCGGGGTCACAGGACTGCGCTTTGACAGCAAAGCGACACGGACACTTTTGGGGCGATGCGATCAAAGACGCGGTTGAGTTGTGTTGATTTTTAGTGACGTTAAAAAGAAAGTAGTCTTTGGACCAGATGTTTTTACGCGCTTTTTGCGAGAGATTTCACTTTATAAAAAAACGAGGAGAATCCCAAATAGTATATTTTAGGTTGGATTCAATATACTTGAACCAAACAAGCCGTAAAGTATTTTTTTGTGTTTAGTTTTTTCCGCCCTCAAATATTTGGTTTTAAGTACACAGTACCAGTAATTTCATTATCAACATATTGGAAACAATTCTATAAATAGAATACAATATCTACATTTACAACTGACAACAATAGCCAATGGGTGACAAGATAGACAACAATGAAGTTGAGTTTACAAAGTCATATTTAGACTGATTTTGACGGACGAGCTTTGAAATTTGGTTAGTAGTTATAGTTTGAATGCAACCGGGTATTTATACATTTATAACAACCTCTAGCCTCTAATGATAAATCACAATTCTTCTTTTGACGTATTGTTACAAGTATACAGCACAGTGTAACTGCACTACTCTCAACCACTGCACACACATTGTGTTAACACAGATACATGTGACGGTATTTCCAGGTTAACATGTCACAGAGACGTGTTGAGACCTTTATGTGTCCGTGCAGCACACCACCCACATACAGTAGGCATGAACAACGGGCCTTTCTGTCCGCTGAGGAAGGAAGATAATGATCAGCTGCCAACAGACAGCCTGTCTGGCCTGAACTGACAGCAACAAGTGGAACAGCAAAGCCGTCCTTGCCACGGATTAGAGTGCACGTCGGCTGCATTATAATCACTGTGGAGATATTGATTGGAGTTATGCTGGATTCTTTTCTTAGACAACACAAGTATTGGCCAGAATTAAAGATAATGCCTGGATCATTTGAAGTTTAGTGCAGTACAGAATTACAAGCCGTGACTTTGTCGAGCCTGTCAATAATCTTCAATTTATCTTGTGATTTTTTCCTCACTCAGGCCCTAGAAATTAAAACACTGTCATCCCATGGTTTCTAATATACAACCGACAGAACAGTAGAAAAAGACAAAAGCCGTGTCATGGCTGTATTCAGCCCTGCTTTCAAGTCATAGTATTCACATTTAGTGGGATAAACTTGAGTTTGTGATGAAATATAATCAATGTGATCTGTTCAGAACTTCAAGTGTAAAGAATTAAAAAATAAATCTTAATCCTTTTTGTCAATACTGTGCTATAGTTTAATGAATATGCAGCATTCTCACTGTATTGTTTATATCAATTGAGGCCTTCAAAAAAATCACTAAAATAAACAGATTAATGCGTTTTCATGGGCAAGTTTGACTGTTATTTCTCTTAAATCGAGAACGATCAAACACACACTGTCTCTATCATTTTAAATAATGAACCCCAAATGTCTTAGAAATATTACTTGACGATGTTGATAATGCACTTGTGTCTGACTAACAAACAAATACCCAAATGTTAGTAACCGTCCAGATTAAGAAATATTAAAAAGGAGAGTTTGACAAATTAAAATTTGACCCAATAAAAATGCGGATTGTCACTGCTGTATTTTTGGAATTATGAATTTAATTATTACACAGTGACATATTAACTTATGATATTAAAATTGTGTTGGATATTTTTCTATTTTTCCTGACTTTGAAAAAAAGGCCTATTTTTTGCAGCTTCCTGGTAGAGGAACATTCACTTTTTAAATATCTCAGGGGAATATTTTCACTTTGTGACAATACGCTGGCAAAACATACGGTGTGTTGAGTTAAACCGCTGTGTATTTAAAGGAGTTAACGAGACACGAGACCACCTGAGCCAACGTGGTAATAGTGCAGCCTTCTTTTTCATGGACACATTCGTTGCTTTTACCATATTCTATGTAGCATGCTTTTAAAGGTAGGCAGTCAGGAAGAGCACTTAAAAGAAAAAATATTACCCCGGACCCGCAACCATGACTTACATCCCAGCAGTCATACCACGGATACCTCATGTGCACAGATGGTGTCTACACAGCTGCACTGGTCCAGAACTCCTCGTAACAGATCAGGTGGCTCAACAACACCTTTGCTTCTCTTCTTCCTGTCAGGGAAAGAAAAGACGAAGGCTGTGTGAGCTGTTGAGATTGAGGCAACAGGATACCTTTCTGTCTGTAGGTGCCGAGTGACGTCCAGCTGCAGACATTTTCTCTGCTCTGGGCCTCTTAAGAATCTCACTACACAGATTACGTTACTGATCCGTTTGATTCATCCTCTCACTCTTCGCAACAAAGTATCTATTGAGAGAGATAGACATTCACACTTGGTTGGACATCTTACTGACAACATTGACAGCGGCTACAGTGAGCCTCTGGCTTTTTACCTCAACTTCTCCAGAAAAATAAAGAACAGAAGTAAAATAAAGCTCGGCGAAGCTGGCAGGTAATCAACAATTGGTGCTTTAGTTGTGAAGAAACTATAATTGATGGTGAGGAAATCAAACTTTCTGAGGACCTACATTTACTTTGCTTATCTTGTTCCACTAGTTTTGAAAATGAGGAACTGATGAAAATTAGCACGTAGAAAATATGTTGTTGGACTTCAGTGGGGCGTAGGTGTGAAATCTGACCCCACAGGGCACCTGTAAAGCTGCAATCAGCGATAAAAGGAAGTGCCAGTATGTGTTGTGGCTCCTGTCTAAACATAAGTGCACGAGGCAGATCACAGCCCGCTTCTTGACTTACAGTAGTCATTTCAGGCACCACTCCCAAACCTCCCTAATCCAAGGATTACAGGAGACTGGACTTCCCTCTGTTAACGACAGAACAAACAACACACTTGATCTAATGTGACGGGAATCAGATAGTTATTCCAACACCAGAGTCAAAACAAGAAGGCCTGAGTTTTAGTTTTTAGGCATGAATGTGGGCCGGCCCATTTCACAAAAGGTGCATGTACGAACGTTTCGAATGGGATGCACGTGATCATTGCTTTCGCTTCTCTGACTGCTTGTTGGCGGAGTTCCCATGCAAGGCGCGGCTCTTTCTCAGGTGATGAGATGCTGAAGTAACCTGTTCAGTTCGTGATCCAAGTGACCCGTGCCTCCTCACACAAAGCTTCCCTTTGTAGGGTTCCGCATGACGGCCTGTCAGCCAGCGCCGTGCCAATCATTTACCCACATCTCCAGGTAACCACTCCCTAAACCAACCTTTCCTCACTGTCCTCTACATAGTGTTACCAAATTATTAAGATAGTTAAGCACACTCGCAGAACCTCCAAACGCAAAAGGTGATACGTGTTAGTGTGTGCCACTTTGTTGGATCTTTGGTGTTTGACAAATGTCCGGCTCAAATGTCGTTATTGTTTTAATGAATGACTCCAAACATACTGGATTGTAGGATTCTTCTCTGCCAAGGTATCTTATTTTAGCTGTTATCAATCCTGGACTGGAGTGTCTCCGTCTCAGGTTTAAGGTCAAATAAATTACCGCCGCAGTAAAGATGTTACGCTCTGAGTCCGATAATTGTCAAAATGTGAGCTCTGCCAAGTTAAAACCTTTCCTCCGTGACAAATTGCTTAAAAACAATAGTGTATCATCTTATTGTCTCAATGTGTTTCATACTTGCTGATGTTCTAACCGAATAAGACTTATTCTGAAAAGAGAATTTTTACAGGGCCGAATCAAACTGATGCTCCTCCTGTTTGACCTGTTTCCTCCCGACCTGTTGCCACACGAATGTTATCTTCAAGCCATCGTGCAGAGTTTGTCACAAGTATGCTCCTGCTTGATTCAGATACCAGTGAGGCCTGTGACATCTCACTGACAAATTACGTCTATACGGGCAACTCGCTGCAGGCTCTCCCAGTCAGCACAGTGAGTTATGTGGCTGAGATCTCATTTATCTGATAAAGACACGGCCAAATACCAACCATGCCTGAATAAACATGATGTACTACGTTCTCACTGTTTTCTCCCATTTTCTATTTTCTCAGTTCCCTCAAGCTTTACCATAAAAACAAGCACATTCGTGATGTGATTTTCCTGTTGGGTTTAATGCCCCGGGAGGTAAAACCTTAAACGACTGTTGTCTGTTAGTCTGTGGTTGTCTGTGCAGTAAAATCTTCAGGTTTCAGTGTTTCCACCTAGGAAGTCTTTTTCAGGCAATCACTCGTGTCCAAAATCCAAATTAATCAGTAAAAATCTCATAATACTCCAGGTGTAATCCTCCAAAATGATACTAAAGAAAGATCTGTGACCCATGCAGGTAGTGTGATACCCCATGTATAATCATATACATCTTCTGCTAAGGACATAATATAGTCTACAGTCCTTTCTGTACCCGACAGCGGTTTGATGTGCTCACTCATCACCTTGTTTGTTTTGGAAAACTCAAACCGTCTCCTTGATTCTTCGTCTCTGCCCTCTTCTGGAGGTGAACGGGATTTGAGGAAGGTGTTTTTACACCCATCAAGATCTTTCTATGTTTCATTATTAAGACATGAAATAATAACTATCATAAAATCGAATATAATCTTCAGAAAAAAGACATTTCAAATTTACTAATAAGTCATGTTAAACCTTTAGCGATCCCCAGAGGAGGAATCTGGGTGTTGCAGCAGCACAAATGCGTATGTAAAGAAGTATGTGCAGATTATTAAATGCAAACGTGTAAAATAAATTAATATCAACTATAATAAAATGACATTATGGCTGAACAGAGAATTAAACGTGACATCAATAAAATAACAAAACATCAATAATATAATGCATGAAATACAAACTCAGCATTCACGCCCAGTATGGTACTTTAAACTTGTTGTGTAGTACTGTCTGTAATTAAAGCAGCAAAGTATAATATGCTAGAAACTATAATGTCTACTTTTGTTGTACGATGGGGATATATGAGAGGATCAAACACAACATGTGTGATCCCCCGCTTTATATTAACTCTAGTATATATCTTGATGACCAGCATACTGGCATTCATCACTGCAAAATCTAATGCAAAGATGTATTAACTCTATGCGATTAAAAAATGAAAGGTCCAATAGTTAAGTGTGGACATTCTTCTTCTGTTGTATGTTTTACACTCTGACAGCAGAGGGCGGCAGAGTGACACTCAAAGCTGCAAAGGGAACGTGTGAATCTTCTCGTTTTTTGTAGAACTTGTTGATGTTGGTTGTGAGGATGATTTGACACTAACATGTGTTTCAGTTCCTTATTGTAATGCCGGAAGAAAGTACTTATCCACATTTCAAAATACCTCTAAAATACCTCATTCAGAACTCTAAATTTGGTCACTATGTTTAGGGCATCAAAATGCATTGTGTTATGACTATACTTATAGTTTTGGTTAATCTTGACGCATATATGATATGTAAGAAGGATCTCCTGTTTTTTTTATTATCTATGATTATGCATACAACCTGCAGGGTTTGGCCTTCTCAGCCCCTTACAATGACCACAGACATCAAAAACAAAGACTAGACTGGATGATCCTTTACGTGTGATACGTTGTGGGGTGTTGCCCATGAATTTAAAGACCATCCAAACAAAGGGGCCTTCTTTTAACTCTATAAAAAAGGTCAATGCCTGAAAAATGTTTGGTCAATCCCTGTGGTGACTCCACAGTTTTAATGTCGCTTGACTTGGTGAGAAGGTTTGGTAAACAACATCCAGCGCCAGACCCTGGGGACCCCTCTGTTTCGCCATTCCGACACGTCCCGTTCCAGATAACTCTGAAGTCAAAAACAAAAAGAGGAAAATGTATCCCCACGGTCTTTGGAATTCATGCGTGGAACCACAAAAACAACACTTCATCAGGGACACCATTCAGTATAGTGATCAGCAATATGTGGGGAAATTCAAATGAGAAGCATTGTGCGGAGGAAAAGCCAAAGAGATTTGTCTCATCCATGGCCCCCTTCCTCCCTTTTTACCGTCCTCTCATGAGTGACTTTGATGTGGACAAGATGATTGGAAAACAAAGCAGCGCGGCTCGATTTAATTCCAGCGGAGAATGGGTTAGTGGGACGAGTGGGATGAGTGGGCGGGACGGGGGAAACGAGGGGGGGAATGCAATTTCATAAGGGCCGAAAACAAGAAAATCACATTTCAGTCAGTGCATCGGTCCACCGTGTGAAGGAGTGGAGCGCGGAGGAGAGAAGGGAGGGAGAGGAGGAGATGCAGAGCAGGGTAAAGTGAGCGGGCTGTGAGAAAAAGGAGCTCCAGTTGATCGCTCTTTAGAAAAGGCCCCCCACTCTCCTGCTGGGTGCTGCTCAGCTCTTGTCCTCCTGGTACAATGCTGGTGGAGGGGCTGCCCCCCCCCCCATTACCAACCCAGAACCCCCACCCCATGTGCCCCCCAACTGCCCTCCATGTGCTGGAGCAACGCTGACAGCCTGGACCCCAGACCCCGGCATATGGGGGCCAGACCAAGGGTCCCGCTCTCCAATGTGCTCCACAGCTGGAGCTCTGCCGGAGTGGCCGGCGGAGCCGCGTCGTCTTGTTGTTAGACGTCCCGACTGGCCAAGATAAGCTGGACATTGTGGGTCTTATTAAGAGTTTGCTCAAGTAGTGGAAAAAGCCTTCTTGTGATAACAGGTCATTAAGTTACTGTTCGTTACCTGCCCATTGCAAAATGTATTTTTCTTGTTTTTATACCAGACATTTCAACTTTTCACAGAACATCAGTGGATAGATTACACTGCTAGCTCAGTGCTTTGGGTTATGTTAATGTTGATTACTATTTGAGTAAATGTTATAGAAACAGGCTCTTTTCAGTGCATTTTGCATTTGAATCACGGTTTAACATGAACATTTAACACCGTCTCTGTTCTTGTGGCCCAGTAGGTCACGACAATTAGCCAACAAGGAAGAAATTCAGCTAACATCGACGCTATTATTCACACCCGGGCTTTTCCTAGAGGAACATGGCAAACTTCTGGCGTGGTTTATGGTAGTCAAAATATGTTTTCTTACTGTCCAAATAAATGTGTGTTTGATTGAAAGTTAGTCTGTGCTGACCTTGTAAACGACCCAGCATCTTAGCAATTGTCCCACTGAATCATAGTCTGTGAAACTAAAGAAAATTCCTGTATGATTCTGAAGATACATACAGGCCACAGGCCCAACTCGTTAACTGAGCTCTTCTCACAATCAGAATCAGAGACATTTGACAGATATGCTGGACGCACGAGGAAATTGTCAACATTTACAAATCTCCAAAATCTGTGAGTCAAACTATAAAACAACTACAAACAATGAAGTACACTCGCACATTGCGGTGACAGTTTACATTTTTGACCCGTCTTCGACCCCTGAATTCTGACATGAACTAATGTTGACTCATGGCAGGAATATGAGGCCATTCTAATGCTAATGGAAGCTTTAACCACCTACTTAACCACATAGTCCTCACACGCCATACAACTCTACTCAAGCTGATCTCAGTGTGTGCGTCTGTGTGTGTGTATGTGTGAAAAGGGGAGAGGGAGGTTCTGAGAGGCAATAGTCACGGCTATTATATCCTAGATTGTCTACCAATAAACGTATAAGGGAAGGATTCATAGAGAAAAAAAATATCACTCCATGGTCAAATTGTTTTATGCGAAACAACATGGCTTCTCGCATAGAGAGAAATCAGGAAAGATAGTCTCAAGATGAATGTAATGAACAACAAATACCAGAAATGCCACTGATTAAATGATTAATCCTACTGGGATAGTGTCACATACATACAGACAACATCGTAAGATAAGTCCCTCATCTTTTGAATCTTTCCAGATCTATGAGGTATTAGGAATCTATCCAAATATGTATATATATATACACGTATGTATGTAATGTGTATTAGGAAAGCCACAACCGCGTTCATTCATTGTTCTGAGTCTTTGATTTTGTCACACAAAGGATTGTGGGGATTTTTCTCGTTACCTGTCTGGGTGGCTTCGGCTGTCGGGCTTGTGTTGGTGGAGACAAGGGTCACCAGTTAGCAATATGACCCTTTAATACCAAGCGGATGTTTGCTGCTTGGCCTGGCATGGCACAATACAGTGCTGCAACAAGGACAGGTGGTCATTAAAACTGCTGTAATCCCCTCACCGGCAAGAAGACGGAGAAAGCAAAGGAAGGAGGCAACGATATGGAGAGGAAGACAAAGAGAAAGAGACAGACAGACAGACAGAGGTGAGGCCGGGGTGCGTTTTCATGCTTGGACCGTGGGGCTTTTTAGCACCGTCCGCGAGCCGCGCTTCAGAGCGGATGTGTTAACAGTTTCAGGCTCAATGGAGGGAGAAATCCCCACAAAGAGAGGTGTACAAATATTGTGGGAAATCCGTCCACTCTTTAATATTTCATGAAGGCCCACAATCTATTCATGGGACTCCATTCCTTTGGAGGGGCCCACATTCAGGCTCACTCCGCAGGCTCAATGGGCCGCCCTTAATTGAGTGCCCGCTCATTCTTCATCTCCCTGGCAGATTGTTCCCCATGAAAGCCCTTGCCTCTTCTTCTCCCTGAGAGTGGCCAAAGAAAAGGGGGCATGCCTTGCTGGTGGTGCATGTGGGAGGGTGAAATAAGAAGGGGGCGGTGGATCAAATATGATAATAGGGCAAGGATGGTTAGTGCGTACAGAGGTGGGGGTAGGGGGCTAATTCTTTGGGAGGGTGATGAGGAGACGGTGAGAGGAGGGGGTGTCATTCCTCGAGATAGCAGCAGTGCCCGTGTGTGTGTGTGTGTGTGTGCGTGCGTGTGTGTGTGCATTTGTATGTAGTGGGCAAGGCCTTGTTTAGGCTGCTTGGCACAGAAAGGACAAATCTGTGTCAACATTCTTAGATTAGATTTTTTTTTGTTGAGGTTCTTCAACTCCGAACAGAAGGCAACAGTCAATGTGGAAGTGTCCAGATCTTCAAACAATGCATGATTTTACAGAATTCAGAAATTGAGCCTTTTCCTCACTTGATTTTACCGTAGCAAACATTGTAAACAATAGTTTATGATCTCAATCATTAGTTTAGTAATACTCTAATACTGCATTGCCCACCAATTTGTAAGTTCCCATTTTGGGTAAAATCAGCTTTGGCACCATGAGGTTATAGACATCGACCCACAAACATCTTGATTATCAGATGAGGTGTGCATTTCAGATGCACCGTGGATTAGTGAAACGTTCTGTTGTTCCATATTAGGTAGGATTCCACATTATACAAGTGTAGTAACCTCTGGAGCAGCTGTTGATATTCATTTGATCAAAGAAAAGTTGATTTGTCTGGGATATATCTTGACCCCCCAAATCCCTCAAACGCATCCGTCTTGGCACCCACACCTTCAGTCCTAACAGCAATGAAAGCAAGTTCACCCAAAAGTCATTCATCAAATCTCATCCGGACCATTGATTTATTGTTCTTTATCTGATTTTTCAGACTCTGATCTCTGGCAGATCAAAACTGGTGTGAATGAAGCTCTTGTAGATTAATGATACTCCATCATAAATGTACACCTCATGCCTGCACTGAGTACTTCTGAGTACTTCCGGCCTTGGGCTTCCCAAGCGTCCTGGCTCAAGGTTGCGGCCAGCTGGGAGTGTGACCGGGGGGATAATCGGGGTTCCCGTTGGCCTCCAGCTGCAGCCTGGACTCCTGATCCCTGATTAAAGGTCATCCTGCTCCTTCTAAAGGCCTGTAAAACCCTGGGAGCCTGGCTGGCTCCCAGTGACTCCCCTCCACCCCTCCGATGTGTGTCCAACAGGCTTATGCTAGCTCATGAAGGACGGAGAGGACCTGCAGAGAGGAGTCCAAGAGAGAGGAAAATCCTCTACATCCACAGTGCAGACTTACGCAGAGACACACAATAAACACAAGCAAAGGTATACACACACGCACACACAAACACGCATTCATTTATCCCAGTGGCACCCCTCTGGTATCCAGCCCAAGGCACCCCCCTGGTGGAGTGTGGCAGAACCATGATAAATGGATTCGGCAGAGGAAGAGATTTAAAGCTTTCACAGCGCTCAGTGTGTTCCAGGCGGACGCATCTCAGGGCTTTGATGGATTGTTCTCAGGTTCATATCTGGATTTTCTGAGATAATTTGTAGGAACCTAGCTGTGATTTAATACGGCCTGGGCTCACTGGGATTTGTGTGAACACAAGATTCAATTTTGTTTAGAGTGAAGGTCCTGTATGTAATCTTTAAAGGGTCCAGCCTCACTTGTAGCGGTGGGGTTTTGTTACATGTCATTTAGCTGATGCTTTTATCAAAAGCAACTTACAATAAGTGCATTTCCACCATAAGGATACAAACCCAGAAGAACAAGAAACAAGAAAGCGCAATTTCATCAAATAAGCCGCTTTACAACTTGCTTTAGATAAGAGTAGTAAGATAGTTTGCTGGAACTTTTAGTCTCTTTAAGGTTTCTTTTTTTTCTCCATGAACTCTTCTGGCTGGAGGACTGCGGGAAGGGGACGATGGGCCAGAACTCCCTGCTTTACCGTTTGCAAAATAATGGGAGAATGAATGAAAATAGCTCATTTTGCCTGTAAAAGATACACCTAGTTTGACTGTGATTGAGAAGTTCAGCTGAAAAAATGTACTCTTTTGCAAGACACCCTTAAAATGACTGAGTGACCAATATTGTCTCACGAGGCAGGATATGTAAACATATGGAAATCAAAACTGTGACTGAAGGACTAAGTCCTGTGCTGCTGTGCAAGTTTGTGGAGAAATAAAGGTCCGGCTGAAACAAGTAATATAATTGTACTTTGCTTGTTAACCTAACAAGTGCAAATAATTAAACAATCTGACATAATCCCTGGCACATGGGCTCAGGAGGAAGTGGTTCAGAAACGTTCTAATCCAGCATTCTTGGGATATGGCCACCCTCGCAATGCCGCTCCACTGGGCCTTTGTATCAGCAGGTATTAACGCCCCAAGTGCCGCCGGAGACTGAGATGGACTCATGATTAGTAGAACTGACTGGCTTTGCTGAAAGCTCTGGGAAGTGGGAGTTGCCGTTCTTTCATTTATCAATGCATAACTTTGCATTGACTTTGCATAACTTCTGTTATCCTGCAACTCAGAATATATTAGAACTCACAAAAAAAACTTTTTTATTGCTTATTTCATTCATTTGACCTCTGAAAAACAATGCGAATACTCATTAATTGCTCCATGTCTTTAAAAACTTGACCTGCTGCAGCCCTGGTCTATAAATTAATTCTCCTAAGTGGCAGCTCTAAAGCCCCCAAATTATTTATACTTTTACTATTGGTCAGGTTGCCACTTAGATAAACACAGAAGAAGTTCATCTCATCTGAGCCACAAAAAGCCAGAGTGTGTCGCTACCAATGGCTGGGCTGAACTTTGACCCTGACGGGTCACAGGGAGCATTTGTCCCTCGGTAATTGGACAGAAGGGCCCTTTCGCTCTTCATTTAACCTTTGGGGTCCAAATCTTTTTCCCCCTGACTATTATAAAGCCCCTGGTCCTGACCCAGTGTTTTCAGGCCTATCTTTCCACCCCCATCACAGGCCTTTGAAAGCCGGAGAAAAGCTGGAGTGTGCTTGCCCCGTGAGAGACAATGGCAGAGTTAGTGACCCCTGACCCTGCAGGCTGAGGCCTTTCTTTCTGGATCAGGCACTGCCTTTCGCTACGGTAGGTTATTGCTCCACAGCTTGGCAACAGAAAGAGGGTAAACACTTGTTAGGATTCTCCTTCTCAAGGCTCACCCCTAACTTCTTTTCTCTCTTGGTTGCCCGGCTTATATATTTTTTTTTCTATTTTGGGGGGTTTGTGGGTCTGTTTAAGGATGGACGGGAGTAAAGGCAGGTTCCTTGTTTTAAATTCAGACAGCAGCTTCATAATCACTCATTGTGACAACTCTTTGTCACTGGTCCAAAGGAGACTGGAGTCACAGTTGTATTGAGCTTGGAAGAAAATACACTAAAGTAATGTAAATGGTTTAGACATCTGCTGGAACCATTTGGACATTTCTTGAAACAAAGCTGCTGAACAACACCATTCGATGCTCAATACATATGATATTTCTAATTATTCTATATAATGCTGACAATAGCCATATTTGTTTGTGGTGAATTGTGCAATTTTGTTTAAAATAAGCTATCTGCTTATGCTCGTTAGTTATTTAGGAACCTGTTGATTAAATATCTGTTAACTTGTGTTATTTCACATGACGTTCAAAAACAGTTTGTGGCACCATTTCTAGGCTTCAATCAATGCACTGGTCAGCATCTTTGAATTCAAGCGTGTTATGCACGTTGGTTTGACTCTGGTCCCTCTTTTCAAATTCCTGGTGGGACTCTAAGTCCAACAAAATTGGGATTTCGCTCCATCCAGACGTACTTCCTTTCCCTAATCTCTTGAGTGCTATACTTAATCCTTGTGTATCACTACAGTGTTACCACGGAGACCCTGCTGCTGCAGTGTTCCAGGGGGGGAGAGACGCTGGACCTTGTGTGTCCAGATGCTGAGCATGCGGCCGCAGCGAGACGAGCATCCTGCAAAGCAGCCACAAGCATATGGGCTGAAAAGGAGGACTCCTCTGGAGCCGCTGGCCTTCTCCTCGGGGACAGAAGCCTATTGTCCCAGCTTTGCCCTACATGCCGCTTAATGGTGCCGAACAGCGCTGTACAGTATTGTAAGCTGCTCTCTGCTCCTTTAGCCCTGTCGGACCCTCAATAGCAGGGCCCTCTCCCTCTTTCCCTCTCACTCCCTCTCACTCAGTGGGTGTTTTAGTGCCCTCTTCTTTCATCCCTTTCTTCAGCTGCCTCTTCCCTTTGCTACTTTTGCTGGCTTGCCCAATGTTCGCTTGAGTGATGGTCTAATTGTCAGGGAACAATTAAGCCATCTGATTTCTCTGCTCTCCTCTTGTCACGAGCGCTTTGTTTTAGAATGGGGCTCTCTGAGCACAGGAAAGGGCTGTAGGTCACATCAATATCAGTCTGGGCTTATATGTGAAGCCCCCTCCATGTGGTCTTCAATTACACAGAACGTCTCAGAAAGAGGTCCATCGGAAATATGAGAATTAACCTTTTAATTTATTCTTGATATGACAATTTGTTCGTGAATGCCATGCTCTAATGATGCGGTTGCAGCTGGTGCTCAAATTGGGTCTTTTCAACAAGAGGAGAGTGAGGCCTCCCAAAACAACTGGACAATTGATTTATTATCCCTTGTCTAATAATCAATCCACTGCAAGGTCTGCCCCTTGTAGTCCCAATAAACCTGTCTCTCCTTCTGTAGTCACCAAGAAATATGTTTGCATTTAATAGACAGGTGAACCAAACAGCTGGGAGACAGCTTTGGCCAAGATGGGATGTCTGCACACTCCAACCCCCGCCGCTCCTATTGTTAGTGTAATGTCACATTTGTGACCCTGTCTGCTCCCCTCCCCCGTTCTCGCTTTCATCCCCTTCCTTGATCATACCTTCCGCATCATTTCATAATGCCTGGGTTCCTCCCAACAAGTGGAGACAAGGCTCTGCATCATGGTACGACAATGAGGTGACAAAACCGTCTTGTCAAATTCCGTTTTAATTTGATCCTCCCCCACAGACATGCAGCCATTTCCCACACTAATGAAACAGGGTATTTAAATCCACATTTCACATATAACGTATGTGGCTGCACCATGTTTCGAACTTTGCAGCTTCAGTTACACACTAACAAATGGAAATTATGCAGTCACAGTATTAGGTAGGTTAACAAGTAAATTTGTAATCTTGGGATGCATCACTGAACTTGCCAGATCCAATGTATCATTAACTTAAAGTTAATGAAAACATTCTTCAAAATCATTCTGACAATAACTGACATAAAATGGAGTAGGCGTTGCCAAAAGTCTTTTTGGCAACTGCAAAATTTTATTTCTATAAAATTCAAGTTATATTGCACAGTCATTTTGTTTAGTTGAGGTTTTGCGACATTGGATGTTAGATAATTGATGGGTTGACTTCAAAAATCCTAAAAAATGTGTATGAGGGGAGGTTTTTATTAAGGAAAAAAAACATCTTTAGAGAAACATAAATTTATTGTAGAATGGTTCTTATTTGAATCTTCTTTTGGGTAAAAAGAGGAAAATGCACTTCTACAAAATATTATTGCGTAGTATTCGTAAAGATGCAGATCTGTTGGTCTTTAGAAAGTTCATTAGTTCGTGTCTCCTTAATCCTAAAAGCATTGCTGTTATTTTCAAAATTGTATTGTTTTACACAATTATGTTTCCAGTGATTACACAAATTTCACTGTAAATATAATATGCATTGAGACAAGAATCTATAATACACTATAGTGCACAGTTTAGAGTGTTGTAAAAAGAGATATTTAATGTTGTCGCAGTTGAAAATGATCTTTTTGTGTATCTCTCGGGGGTTAGTGCCTTGCTCAGGGGCCTCTGACACTGATAACAACACACTCTAACTCTGACGCCTTGTCCAAACCCGTGGTCTCACTTTGTGGGTACCACAGAAATTGCCGTAAACTACTTGGTTCATCAAAACCTATTAATACATTTAAGGAAACGCATAATGGTTTGGGTTAAAATACAAATTAAACCTGTCGCCAACCTCGGTTCTAAACAATATGAAAGTTGTCCGTCTTGTGCAGAGGCTAAAGAATGCCTCACTGTGTCGTATCATAGGCCACGACACTGGCCAGAGATAATTGGTAGTTGTACGATCCATAGTTGTTAATGTTTAAGATAAAGCTATTCTATTATAACAATGCCTTAATTATCTGTAATTAGCTTCTCTATACTGCGTTTCAGACAAAGGCCTGCTTTAAATAAAAGTAAATAAGTAAGCTCAATAGTAAAGAATAACCATTTTTTAAAATTGTCACAGTATTATTTTTCCCATCCCAGCTTGTGGTTAATGATCAGCATGTGAGGGCTCGCCGTGTGACAGCAGTGCAGGGTACTGTGGTGCTAATGAGAAAAGAGGACGGCCAGGCCTGCCCTACCACACATACAGCCCTTTGTCTCTCCCTCTGCCCCCCATCATTAGCTTAATGTGGCCCTCTCCCTCAACTAAAAAGACCACTGCCAGTTTTGCAGAGGGTTCACACATGTAAATCTCTTCCCAGTGCTATTGGAAGTAAATGAAAATTAATTGATTTTCTTTCAAAGACCTATTCAACTGCCTGTTCTCCGTCCATGTTTTTTTAATTTGCAGACCATGCCTCTCCAACAATACACGCTTTCCCCACCACCAAACAATTCAAACATATTGCATGTGCTTTCTTTTGCTATGCAAAGTGGACGATACAAAAGCGAGTCAGGCAGCACATCATCCTGACACTGAGGTATGTATGAGATGTGTACCTTTGCTTCAGACCTGTGGTCTGGGGTGTGGCCAACTTCTATACCAGTTATCTATTTCTGCTAACCTGCCAAGGAATAGTAATATGACTGCATGCAAACTCTACCATATTCAGGTCTACTATATATGTTGCTTCTCTGCAAGTGTAATCCATCCACGAGTTTGATCAAGCAAAGGCTTTGACGATTCATTTTCTCCAAAACAGGACGTGGCAGGCAGCTGGTGATCTATCCATCAAAGACTCATTTTATTTTCATTTGGTGATTGGAAAATGTTAACTATAGGCACTTTGATCATGCAGTATTATGCCTGGCGTGGAAGAACTAATATTATTACAGGTCATCAATGCAGAACTTAGTTTCTGAATTCTTGGGCAAGACATTAAAGGAACGGATGCAGCTGATCTTGACAATTTAGCTTTCCAGAGTGTAATAAAACCACACTGAAGATGTCATCTGAGGCTTAAGGAAAAAAAGTTACTATTTAAGCAGGGACGGTCTAAATAAAGATGCTGCAGTCGCTTAATAAAATTTATGGTTTTGGGGCCTTGAGACCAAAGAAAAGGATCTTTCTTTAGTTTATTTTGTCTCTTGTGAGCCCCAAAACGTCTTCCTTGTTTTTTAACATCTCGATATTTGATGGCATGCAGGTAATCAGGACCATCAACACCTCTGGATACGGCCGTGATAATGAGGTATGACGAATGGAGATGTCACATGTGGAAGATAAGGACGCTCTGCTCATGGGTCCCTTCTGCTTCGCCTATCCAGTCTGTTTGTTTACCAATCAATCGATCACCTTCCGTTTTCCTTTTGTTATTTACCAATCCTCCTTTTCCTTCTCCCCCCCTCTTGCAGCCCGCGGAGCAAAAAACAGAGGACTAGTGAAACATTAACCAGACAGAGGAGGAGGGACAAGGATGAAATAAGCCTGGAGGGATGATGCTGTTGTTGTCTAGCAATGGGATGATTGTTCCTGAGCCTGTAAAGTGCTGCCCGGGGTCAGCTGAGGGGTCGCAGTGGACCATCAACTGGCTTCATTTTCTCGATGAGAGAGCCTCATTATACTGATATACGCGACCATATTAGACAATTATATGACTTTCAGACGTAGGGGCCATGACTAAAGCAAAGCATGTGATCGATTTCTGAACGAACGAGGAACCCTCGCAGCACCTGGGTTTACGAGAAAAAGGGTATCTAGCCGTTATAACTGTGTGAACAGATCGTTGGCGTGTATGAGGTTGAATTTATGGAAAGCTGTGAAAATTGCCCACATGGTGTTTATCTCACGACCTCCCAGGAAGTGCTATTCATATAAAACTGAATCACATTCACCGGCTTTGGCCAATGACAGATAGCTTTACATCATTCCACAGACCATACCGTGAGACCACAGCGCCCATCAATTTAACAAGCAAAAATGTACAAAAAATACCCCCCACCACCCCACCCTCCGAACACCACCACACGGCGACACGGCGACACACACACCCTCACCCACCTCCATAGCGCACACATACAAAATACCACAAAAACCAACACGTTTCAGAATCTCAAACCAATCAAACCCAATAAAACTAACAAAGCTGGGCACGTTTTTTGAGTAGGGTATGAAAGAAAACGAGAGATGGCCCTACAATGAAAGCCAGTGAAAGGAGGGCCATTTGCTAAGCTATCATTCATGGGGTATGGGTCCCATGCCTGTACAAGCTTGCTCCCAGCTCTACACACTTGTTGCCATTGTGACACACTGGCAGAGAGAAACCTCTGTAGTCCCGGGGATCAATTCAAACCCTGACAACACCACACTAAACCAGGGGGCCATTTGTTCAGAGGAACCCCCCGAAACCCCTCTCCCCATCTGTCAGGGGGCCTCTGAGGCACTTTGTGTCCATGTGTATGTGTGAATGTGAGTGGGTGGGAAAGTGGGAGTGGGAGAGGAGGTTAATCAAGATTTGGATGCGGACGGGAGTGGGAGGAGGGCCCGCGCGGAGACGGAGTGTGTGCGTGTGTGCGTGAGAGAGTGAATGTGTGGTAGGGGAGAACGGTCTTTATGCTGATTTCACTTTTTTCTTTCAAGACGTTAGAAGAATACTTTCTTTTACGTCCCTTTTTTCCTTCAGCCCGGCGGTCCACTACCACCTATGCTGCCCATTTTTATTCCCCCTGCAAGGGTGGTCAAAGGGACAGAAATCTGGGAATCAGGTCAATTATGGATGGTAGCTTGCTGATAAGAGAGAAAGAAATCGAGCAAGAGAATGAGGGAGAAACAGGGAGAGGGAGCAAGACTGCTGCTTCTTTAATGGTTTGGTTGAACACTGCTTGCTCACAGCAGCAAGTCTGGTCTGACCTGGTCGCCTGTTTTGTCAGATCTGTTGTGACGCTCCTAACTAGATCCGTTCTCACACAGACCTCCCCCTCGAGTGCCACATAAACTTGATTGTTTTCTTCTTCTCTTTTGCACGGAAGTACTCCCTCCGATAGTTTCACACGCATCCATGCACACCTGCAAATTCTTAAACCACAGCTTTGTTTTCTATTTATGTCTGTGCCATTGACGATGCAGAAAAGACACAACAAAGCAGGACAACTATTTGTTCTGTACTCAATTAAGTAACCGTAAGAGTCCCTTTCAAAAGCTTCCGTGCGGCAAACCGCCTCAAAGCACGGCTCCTGTTCAGTTCACACAGCCGTGGCCCTGAAAACCAACCTGGCACTGTTTCCCGCTGGCCGCACTGTTCGATTGGGGTTCATGTTGGTTCTTCTTCACAATGGGACAAGTGCTGACCTCCGGCCTTGGTACTGACCCCCTCTCTTCCAGAGGTTAGGTGCTGAGACAGATGTGGGTAAACTTCCCCATGTGAACAAGAGAGTGGGGCCCTCTAGTTTAAAGGAGCCGGTTTTCTTCCTCGTCTTGGAGAAAGTAAACCTCAGAGTGGAAGGTGGGTCTAATTGGGGAGGGTCTGGATGGAAGGGTTCAAATAGCAGTGGACCAGCTGAAGAGTACAATGGATATCAGTGAGGAAATGGGAGACTCGTGAAAAGGTTTTGGTATGTTCATGGTCCTAATTGGCAGTATGAATGTGTAATGAGCATGAAAAGAGGCTTCTACTAATATGAGCAACTAATTACACACCTTGAAGAAAAAGGAGCATCCTAAACTAAAATCTATTACATTATGTTTATATGTACATACAGATATATGTATATATTCAATCAACAACCCAAATATGCATCAAGCTAATTTTTTTACAGGAACTAAATGATCAAACTATGCATTTTAAACTTTGTTTTCCCTACATGCTTTTCTGATGGGGAACCAGTAGGTGGCACTCCAGGTCTGAAGGGAATTAGCTCACATTAGTGTATCAACACAGAACGCTGAACGGTGACGCACAAACTATAATCAAATAGTTTGCATTAATGAACAAAATATTATAAAAATTATGTTTTCAGTTGTCTCAAGTTTGTGTTGTAAACATTGTTTATTTCCCGGGTCAGTTCCCTGATTCTTATCATATTCACATTACAATTCATTTGCATTTAACTGCAAATTTAGTCATGTTAATCGGTGCTAAAACAAAGATAACGGATTTGAACCCTCAAAAATACGTGAGGAATTAAAGCTGAATGGGCTGTAAAGGTCAACACCTCTGTTCTTCAATTCTAATTCACACAGCTACAAAGTTTTTTGCAGTACAATATTTTGCATATTTCACAAATAATAATTCACACAAATATTGTATACACATATTACCAGATGACTATTAATGACATAATTGTTTAGTCTTGTGGTAAATTTCATCCTAACAATTAAATGCAACATTTTTCACAGGACGTTTAGGAAGTAGCTTGAGTAAGTTTACCAATGTAAACATACTCAAGTTCAGTGCTTAAATATTTATCATCTTATTTCTGAGATTCACTCTGATCTGCCGTCACTTATTTGAATTTTTGTGAATTATAATCAATGCATAACAGTGTGAAAACCCGGCTGATGCTTATTATTATATCTGTCCTTTAGTGATTGTATGTCTTACTTTGGTTGCCTGGGTTATCACTATCGTTATTTTACCATGCCGGTGAAATACCAACTGCGGACTCTGCTGGCTCCTGTCTAATGAGTGCTGGTGAAACTAATAATTAAATGCAACATACCAGTAGAGAGACAATGGCTGAGAAAGGTAATAACAGGCCATTTAAATCACCCCAAATGAGACAGCCTGGTTGGATTCAGGGGAGACCTTTTCTTCAGCCTTTCAGACACGGCCCAAATATGTGAGGGTCGTCCGCTCAGAGCCGCATCTCTCCCAGTGTGTCGGTGGGAGTACGAGAGCCCTGAGTGTCCTGAGTGTGAACCTTTAATTTTTCCCGTTGCCGAAGAGTCATAAATGTCTTGTTCCTATTGTGTGGGAACTCATCTTGGACGTTGTCCCTGTGGCTCTGCCCACCAGTAGCCAATAAGTGGAACATGGTCTCCTATCGAGCAACAGTCTAGCATTCCTGGCATTTCCAGTCGGCTGTCTGGCATAAGGTCGGAAGAGACACCGTCAAGCCGAGAGACCTTGTTTTGGTCCCTTTCCCTGGTGATGAGGATTTGGTTGTCTCCTGGGTGGAATGTTATTGTCTTCAGCAAGGTTGAACCACGCAGAACCAAAGAGTAATCATTTTGACCTGATGTGGAGATAGAACCAATGTCACATCCAGCTTCTGACCTACTGCAGTACAACAACTATATAACCACAAAGACGCGTTTTTTTGTGCTCGCCGTCCTCTGTGTACCCACAGATGCCTTCTATCACATAATGAGGGTGATAGTTTTTCTCAAAACTGGTAATGAAAACACAAGCCTTACATTTTTGGTGTGTTCAAATGGAAATAATTTGCTTGCAAGACCGCAACCTGTTAACTTTCGGAATTTTAGGCTTTACGTTGGCACGTAAAACAAACACTCAAAGACACAATTTTGCTGATTGAGACCGGTCTTCATGTCCTAAAGCGCTGTCGAGTTTTTGTGACATTAATTTGTGTTTTTCCAAATCCTTACAAAAGGGTTTTGTCCCTGACTGCCCCGTTTGTTTAGGCGTGTGGATTCCCAACCACTGAGTAACGCTAAACTATGTTCATATACTATCGCTTATTGAATTTTTCAAATGTTGCATAAAAAACTGAGAAGACAGAAGTCACTAAGAAGAAATACTGTCAAAAACGAGTCCCTCTTTGGTTTTGAACTCTTGCTGATACATGAAGCTTGCTTTGTCTGAAGAGGCCAAAATGTTTGTAGGCCAGTTCACCAAACGCTAGAAGCAGCTCCAGACAGTCCTTGATGATCATAAGAGTTTTTTTTTTTTAATGATTTCTTTCTCACTCATGGACAAATATCTTCCATTGCTGCTGGATTCTTTCCCGGCTCTGATGCTTTGTAGGTTGTGTCGAGGCCGGCCGTGAATTGCAGTCAATGAATGAGTTGAGTCCCTGGAGGGCCGGAGACGGGTCTGACGTCCAGTCCTGCAGCCCAGTGAAGGCATCTGCCTAATCAACACTCCGGTGGGAGTCTTTGCTTCATCAAGAACTCAACAGTAATTCCCAAGAGAGGTGACCAGAGGCTTTATTGTTCTTGTGTCAGTATGAGTTGGGGATTGATAACTTTCACAATGGGGCCATTTAGCCTTGCCGTTTTTAATTGGAGTTGCTCACAGAGTTTGTCATTACATATAAAAGTTTCAATAACTAAAAAGCATTTCGTATAAATGATATTAAATGCTGGTCTATATTTTTGTGGATAATAGAACAAGGACTCACTGACAATTTACATCCAATAAATGTGTTTTGATTTAACCGCATCATGGAAGATGCCTGAAAACTCAAAGCTTTACCTTTTGCTTGATCTGGTCTGCATTTTTTTTGTCTGCACTTCAGTTTTCATGTGAAACAACTAATTATTACCTTGCTCAGTTTTATCCACAACAACAGTGGTTTAGATAATCTGACTTAAGTGTTGGCTCTTCACAAGCAAAGATCACGGTCTTAGTTTGTTTGATTATCAGACCTCAGTGATAGAGTTAGAATGTTGAATGTTGTAGAATGTTGGAATGGCACATGTGTCAAATCTCTATCCACAAATCTTGCTCTGCTTGTACTTGAGGGGAAAGTAGGTGAGGAGCATTAACTCTTACTTGCAGTCATAAAAATAAAGTGTTAAAGGGAAAACAGCATGCACTGAGCCAGCAGACCCAGAGGCCCCGTGTTACAGCTCGGGATTTAAAGTCTCGTTACTGGGAGATTATTAGACTTAATCTAGTAAACATGAGCGTGAAGTTCCGATCAGCCTGAAGGCCTCTGAGAGTCTTTTAAGAACAGTAGGGGGACTCATCTGAGCCAGCCATATGTTACCTCCCTCGTGCCTTCTCTTGCAGGGGGGAGAGGTGTGGCTAATTCTCCAGCGAAGCCCATTCAAACATCACCTGAGGCTGTGAGCTGGCAGGTAGCACCTCGGCTAGGAGCAGCTCCATGTGTCGTGAATGGGCTGAGATGTTGATGACGGAGCACAGGGTCGCCTGCGGTGTGGAGGAGGGGGGAGCTTTGCCTCGGGGCGGGTGGTGGCTGGATGGCAGTGGAGCGGTGAGGTGAAGAGGGAGACCATCACGGGGGCCCTTTGAACTGCAGGCTGCAGGTGGAATGTGCTTAGTCAGCAGGTCACTTTTTTCATCCTGCTTAAGGGGTGAGCCTGGAGAGTCAAGCTAATGGTAATTGTCCTTGATGTTGTGACCTGGGAGTGAGATTTACCAGTCATCGTGACGAATCCATTGTCCATATTCCGCTCTTCCTGGATCCTCTTTGATCAGATAAACCAAATGGTCATTGTAACCCGGCACCACTTCAGAAGGTTTTGCGTTTAAACAGAAAAACAAATTTCAGGGAAGATGAGTCAAACAGATCTACATCATATTCTCGCTCTGCAACCACGATGGCCTGAATCTGCACACACATATTCTAGTATTGGATATAAGATCTTCATTATAGTGATGACCCTCTGGGGTTTCTTTCACCTGACACGATGCATTCCCACTACCAAAGGTCTGAAATGGGAGTGAGCCTCAGGGCCACAGCTGCTTTTTTGCCAGCTGAATAAAACAACAAAGTCTTCCCTACTGTTTCCTTTAATGTAAACTTCAAGGCATGTGATCCTCAAAGTAAACCAGTTTTGCAAAACAAATGAATGATAAATGAGTGGACAAAACCACCTTATCTCAGGTATTTGCGGAAAAAAAAACATATATCATACTATAATTAAAATAATTACAAAGGTTATTGTTCCTAATAATTGAGGGGTTACCAGCATTGTTGAGGAAGAATTCTTGTGCGTTCATTGTTGGAAAAAGAAACAAAATTAATTTGTGTAATCATGAACTATTTTGTCTGAGTGTTGGTGTTCAGTGTTTTGTAAGCCAAGAAAAACTGGACAAAACTTCAGAACTGCTGATTTATCAATGGTTTGATGTACAAATACAAATGAAATAGATCATTCCTTATGGATATTGTGTAAACATCATTAAAATACTTTCCTGAATAGCATCGTGAACAAAATATTGCCCTTTTAATAGTAAAAAGCCTGTTCCATACTATGGTTGAGCAGGTTTTAGAAGTTTCCGCTCACATTAGTGCAATTGCTTTCTTTTCAGTTAATTAAAGTCATCAATGATATTGTTTAAAAGGAGCACATTTATTCAGCAAATCAGGTCAGATGACCCTCAGTCGGACAGCATTATTCAATTTCCCCAAAGACTTATGGGAAAGCATTTGAAAAATTCACCATATAACCGGACAGCTAAATTCCACCGGAGAGGATGTCGCTCAGATACTGCGACGTCAAACAGCGAGGCAGTCGGCTTGACTGCAGCGACATGACTCGGGAGACTTGCTGTTCCTTCACAAGAACCTCTTTGTGTCTCCACAGACACAGGACATCTGACCTCGGCGGCTCCAGACCATCGGAGTACTGCATAGACGCACCAGCATGTCTCAGCATCACACCCCCCCCCTGTGAGTAAATACCGATTCACAGCAAACAAACTGCCTCCAAACAAGGGTGTGATTTGTTAGTCAAAAAGAAAATGTGGTATCGAATTTGCATGAGATGGCTCGACTTCAAAGAGAGGCTGCACCAGAGGTGCTCGTTTCCATAAGCGTTTGAGATGGTGGTTCTGCAGAAGTGATACCATCAACGGAACAGTTATAAACTTTCTGTTATTTCTGGGGTCTGTGAGGATTATCCTGGTAGGCTGACAGAGGTGTCGCTTCGCTAGGGGAACAATTAAACATGCATATAGAAACATATACTGTACGCGTCGTGGCGCTCTGCGCTGCACACCACGTGTGTGTCACACTGCTGCTAACAGCCAGCAGATCAAGGACTCAGCCCCCGTGGTCCCCTGTTAGCCCCCAGCCGGCCTCCAGGTGGGCTCTGCTAATGAGCCTCAGTCGCAGCTCCGGCGTGGGCCTCTTCTTCCCAGGGTTGGAGGGGCCATGGAGGGGGCAGAGGGGGGAGGGGGGTCTGCCGGCTGGGTCAGCACCAGGCAGGGGGCTGGGGTCTGCGGATGGGACAAGGAAGAGAAACACAAGAGCGAGGAGCTGTAAAATCACACGTTTCAGACTCTATTAATGGAGAGTTTGTATATGAGTGTGGGAAGCTGTGTGAGGATCTTGTACGGCAAAAGCTTGTGCCGCACGGTGCATTACGGCACAGAGGTCCATTTGGTGCTCTTTGATCTGTGTTTATTGGAATTGACTACAGTAGTCCACTTGTTTCCGTGCCTGTTGAATGGGCCAGGCGGTAGGTTCTCTTCGCCTTTACAGTGTGACACACCGTTGTAAACAACCCCTCCTTCGTCCGCGATGTGATACACGTGAAAGAGACTGCAGTGACTAATGGGAGTGTTTGTCTGATGCTGCCAGCCTTCTGCTTTTGTTTCCTGGGCTTTTGATGTGATTGATACACGATGTTTTCAGAAACACAAATCGTCTCCTCTGCAATGTTTGGCCCTAAATAAAAGTTAAAGGGACGGTGCGCACCGTGAAGTGTGTGAATCTCCACATAAGAGGGAAAATGAAGGGCGGCGGCGTTTTGGGTTTGGAGGGGACTTTGATGATATTCATTGCTCCATTCTGGTTAATCTAATGACCAACGGACTTAGTAGTTGTCTTTGCCAACTTGTCCTGCTGGTGTGTGTCCTTTGTTTTACCCTCTGGAATGTCCTGAGCTCAGCAAGGAAACCACGACATACAGGATTGAGTCAGGGATCGTCGTCCCGTCAGGGTCTGGCAGAGTCAGCGTCTCATGCGATCATGGCGGTGAAAAGGGATTCCAGTGCAGGTATTCAGAGCCGAGTATCTTCTCTCATTTTTACAGGGAAAAGTGTGTTTAACTGTTTGGTAGAACTGTGTTATAAGACCAGATTTAAATCAACACGATGCTAAGTTTGGAGGGCTTGAGCCAGAGATCAAGAGCTAGTTAAGTTAACCCTCCTGTTACCTTCAAATAAATTTACTAACATGTTTTACCATTGGGGTCAATTTGACCCCACCAATTTAAACACCCAGAAAATGATCATAATGAAATTTTTAAACCGCAGGTTTATGTATTAAGAACTTTGTTTGTTGACTACCTAAATAGCGTATTCATTTATTTATTTTTAAACCCACCCATTTAAACATCCGGGAATACTTGTTAAGCGACTATGGAGAAATATGCGGATCAGAATAAAATGTCAGTGATTGACATACCATTTAAATTTAGAATATTACCCTTCCAGTGTCAGCAGCCCAAAGGCTTGCTGTTGCTTCCTTCACCTTTTGACTTGTACATTCCTACCAAAATGAAAAATGAGCAACCCAATGTAGTTTGCAAGTCATTCACATACAAATCTTTCCAACTCTCCCCGTACACGGCATCCCTCTACATTTGTCATCTGAAGTAGTAAATCCTTTTCGATTGATGGTGTTATGAAGAGCTCAAGTGCTGATTTGATGTCATGGCTGACAGCGTATCTATCGGAACCTGGAACCATTTTGCATGACATTACAAACTGAGGCGGACCATAATAACTTTACATTTTTGGAAAGTAGAGTGTTTGCTGGTTGAGAGACAACAGGAGGGTCAACAATGAGGGTCTTATTCTCATCCGAGGAGGATGCCTCATAATCAGGATTCTCCTCAACATCATCTTTTGTCTCCGACACATTTTCCTCTATGTCCCTTTCATGGTCGAAGGGCTGTGACAACACCTCGTTGGCAGAAAATCTTTCGTTAGAAGTCATTTTCAGTTGAGACAGAGCAGAATAAGAAAGCACCCAAAGCACCAAGATAAATGCTTTAGAAGGCTGCTGTGCAAACGTTCATAGCACTCACAGGCGGTCAGTTTCACAGTGGCTCCTCGTGCATCGGTCCCAGCTCCAACCCCCACCAAACCCAAATTGGTTCAAATGTGTTACTTTGTAGAATATTGGATAATATACTGCAGGTGCAAGTGCTTGGGCTTACAGGTGCAGATTTTGTGTCTGACCAACGTGATCTCCAAAACCTGTTCGTAAAAATGTATACGAAAATCTTGAACATACAAATTCGTAACAATACATAGGAACTGGCGGTGGTTAACCACGCCCCTTGAGTGAACAACATGGCGAACCATGTTGGATTCTTGAGTGAACGTCTCTCCACCATGTTGGATTTTTTGAGGGGGTTAGGGTTAGTATTGTATTACAATTTAACATTGGTTTCTCGTTAAAAATCATAACACGTTTATTTTACATCGTTAGACTTCACAAAGTGTGTTTACGGGGTGCAGGTCCCCATTCACTTTGAATAGGGTGACGTCATCAGTTGCAGTCCGTATTTATTTCGTATGTATCACTACGAATTTGTATGTTCAAGATTTTTGTATACATTTTTTACGAACAGGTTTTGGAGATCAGGCTGGACTGACCTGTGGACAACCTTATATGTTTTATACAGCAAAAACATACAACATGTGTACAAACATATCATCATGTTCATTTTTTGTTTACCTAGTTGTCCCCATAAAATTAGGAAAAGTCCTGAAATATGAAGCAAAGAAAATGATATGAATTATCTATTTTGAGACGTTAAACATTGAATGGGGTTAAATTGAGCCCAAAAGTAATAACAGGGTTAAAGTCTGGAACTATTACAGGTATCTGAGGACAGAAGTCAAAGTCTTTATTTGTCAAACCACTGCTGGCTATAAATAATTTGGTTCCCAGCTCTTTCAACAGTGCAAAAGGTTTAAAAGGTATTACCCAACAAGTATAGTATAGCCTGGCTGGTACTTACATTACCCACAAAGCAACTCAACCTAAAGTTCGATTCAGGTGTGTTAATCTATCTTTGAGCTGCTTCTTCATGTGCAGCACCACTCCCTAGGTTGAGGACACAGATTTATATCTCTACACTCAGTGTTCTCCTTCAGCTTTACATTTTGCAGTACATTTCAATAACTTGATCCTTAATAAAGGAAGAAGTTGGAACATTCCTCAGCTGACAATAATAAGATGATAATAAATCTGTGTGTGACGGACAGACTGCCACACAGCCTGCAGCCTGTCACGTCGTCCCTCAGCGCTTTTTCGGTTCTCTAAACTCCATTATTGGTGTAAAAAAGAGTTTGTTTTATTGGGGCACCGTTTTTGCACATGTTGGATCTCCTGTGGTGCTGGTCAGTCAGAACGGAATAGCCTTGCGTCACGGGTTCACACCGACGCCATAAAGGAGTCTTTGTCAGCGATGAGTGGGGTCATCTCTCTCTTCCACCGGCCAATAAACATTCACATGCTCCACTTTTTCTTATGATTTTGTTTAGCTCACAGGCTCCAAACAAAGTGCAAAGACTTGAGTTATTCACAGTGAAATCAATAAAGGATTGATTTGCATTGAGTTCACTCCTCCACAAAAATAAAAAAAAATAGAATTTTTTGGCCCCAAAAACTAGAGCAAAGCATTTCTTCAACCATCAAATTGAACAAAAAGATCAATGGTATCTTGGCTTTAAGGGAGGGAAATCTTAAAATTGGTGCTTTGTGTCATATTAGATTTTCCAGATTTTGACTTTTGTGTGTAATTTACGCTTTCGGTCACACATTGAGAAAACATCCGTCTTAGACCTGTGAAGGCTTGGAGAGATTCTTTATAAATCAAAACTCATTGAAGAGTTGGTATGGTAATGTGGCGACAAATGTGCTTTTTTCTGGTCTGTGTTCGCCTATTCAACTTATTCAGCTGCATTCACCACAGCCTGTGATGAGTCTTGTTCTCCTTTTAAACATGTTTGGTTTGGCTGGAATGAATTAGACACAAACTCAGAGGAAAAAGGCAGATTTACCGCCTGCATTTCTCTGTGAATATTGGTTATTTTCCACCACAGTGAAAATTAGTCTAAAGTCAAATTAATTAATAAAGCCTTTCTTAAATTAGTACTTATATTTGTAGTTTTCACAATAACGTTTTTACTCATTAGGCTGCAAAGACAGTGAGAGATGGATTCAGCTTAAAACAAAATCATATGGATGGACACGGCGTAGGTGTTTGTGAAGCTAAACAATAAACTGTGTTCCCTGCAGCTTGCATTTGTCTACATCAAAACTATTTTTTCTTGGCTCCATGATATAATTTACAAAACATAAACTTGTGCACATTATAAAACAAGCTGTACAATCGGTTGTATTTAATGTGTGCTAAATGGGGCCAGGAAATAAAATGAAAAGGACAAATTAAGGTTAACAGGAACGTATGCATATGTTGCACTCAAACATCACTCCTTTGACACTAAGTCGATTTTTAGATTTCCATTGCCCTCCACGTTTGATCCTTTGTCTTTCCACTGCCCACCCTCTGTTTCAAACCCGAGAACGTGCATGCAGATGGACGAGGGGGTTGCCCGTCCCATGGAGCGCAACCTTGTTCAAGAGTGCCCAAGAGGGCCATATCTGTCATAGCACATTCCACCGTGCAGCTATGATATGAATGAAGTGCTGTGGTTCGCCCTCGCTGCAAGTGTGGAGCTCAAAGGGCTGCTGAAATGCTGTAATGTAATTATGTGGACAGTCTCTCAGATCCATTAGCTTGAAATGGTTCCACAGCTCCCATTCAGTCGGTGGGCTGCCATGTCTTTTCTTAAGGGGTCTCTGAAGTCATCTGAAAAGACCTCCTCTGTACTCATTGTGCTCATTGTCTTTGTAAGCCTGTTATTAGCGGGGGAATCAAGTTACGGCACATCACTGATGAGAACTTCTGAGATTTTACAGTTACAGGTGGGGGGGTTTATTCCTGACTTGGCATCTGTGCGTATTAATCAAATCAAATGTAAAGAAAATTAATTGATTTCATTGGGGGGTCAAGAACCCTCCGAACCGTATTCTCCTTTAGTGACTTCCTCTAATGATTAAATCTGTTTAAAAGTGAACAAATCAAGATATTCGATTTGTAGTACTTATAAGCAGTACACAGTTATTGTAAAAACATAGTTAAATATTGGTGTCACTGCGTTGTTTTTGTTCTTTCAAAACAACAAAATCATCAAATCAAAAAATATATTCACATCTTGAAGTTTACAGAAACTATTCCCATCCATCGTAATAAAAATATATACACAATATATTTGTATTATAATGACAGTTTCTGTAAATTCTTTCCAAAACATAGTTTGTTTTAAACAGACAATATGGTCACACCAACATACAATCTCAGTAGACAGTAGAGATTTTCAGAGAAAAAACACCAAATGAATCTGATGATTTAACAGGGTAAGTGATGTTTTTTAGCCTCAGTGTGAAACACTCACATCTTGTTAAATCAGAACGTAAAATCGTGTTTATTACACTTAAAATGTATTTAACAAGTTGGCCGTGAAAATTAACTTCTCATCGAAGTTTCTAGATAAAAGTGTAGATTGTATTAGCCATGTAGTTTACAAAAGTTCCTTAAAACATTTATTTTAGGAATCAAATTAAAGGTTCCAGCAATTTACAAAAATTGATTTAGTGCTTTGTGTTTACCTAATCTCTTGCATTCACACAGACACCAGTGGAAATGTCCAAATGCGTCACTGCACAACTTTAAAGGCCTTTTCCCATGCATAGCGGTCTAGTGACCCATTCTAAATAACCTATATCATTGGGGAACTCTGGTTTATAAAGGAGTCCATTGGGACCTCTGCTGAAAAGGTTTTTTTGGGTGGAAGCCTGGATGAAAAGTGCAAAGAGGAGGATAAAGAAAAAGTATAGGAGATGTCAGGACGCCTTTGGAGGGAAAACAAACTGCAGAGAGCAATGTGAGTTGACTTAATCTGATTAGACTAACCTCATCAACAGCCCACTTAAAAGGGAGAAGAAAGCCCTGAATTGGGGCGAGAAGCAAGAGAAAAGGGTCCCTCTCTGTTCAGAAAGCCAAAGAGGCTCAGTGAATACATCACATTGTACTGGACATGCTGGTCTGCAGATGGCAAAATGACAACAAGCCGCTTGAAAAGTGAGGCAAATATAATTGATCTGAGGATTTTTCCTGCAGGTATGAAAACAGCCGAGAGAGTAATGAGATTAAGGAAGAATAAAGTGAAAGTGCATGAAAAATACCACTTTCCCTCACGTTTGTGGTGCAAACACACAGCTTTGAAGCCTTTGACTGAACACACCCGCCCCTGTAATGCCATGAGAAATATTTCGAAATTCATATTAATATATTTAAATTCTGACCCCTTTTAAAGCACCCTGCAGTCCTGGTAATACATCAAACACTCAATAGTTGACTGGGGAAAAAAAGCTGTTTTAATACCAGCACAATTGATGAGTGTGAAAAAAAACTTTTAATATATCTGGCCACTCCCAAAATGTAAGAAGTCCCTAGCAACAACGCACAATGTCTCGTCCTGGAAGCGGAAAATCCCTTCAGATTGCTTGCCAATGTCTGTGAGGAAATGGGTAAACATCATGACACAAATATTTGTTAATATATAGTTTAATTACTTTCCATAACAAACCATCAACCCTGCGTTTGTGGTATTCTGCAAATCCCTCTACTTAAAGTGGGAGTTGAATGCAGAAGCCACAGGTGGCCTTTCACTCGGAAGCTTAGGTCTGCTGGTGTTGGGTTTCTGGCCTTACTTGTTTTAGAAACCTCGTAGCACCAACAGGTACTAACAGGACCTTAAAAGTCCTGCACTCATCTCTGATGTGGAAACAACAAAATCACGTGTTTGTGTCTTGATCGTCATCGTGTATCTGGATTTTAATTTGTGTCACCAGTGCTGGTGTAAATATTTCGATTCTTTCATTAAGAAAGAGTTGTATTTCCACTCAAAGTCGTTAAGTTTCTTAAGTAAATAAAAGTACTAATGTGTTTTTAGCAAGCAGGAAAAACACTATTGTGCAATTTGACTTCACTATCTTTAGACTCAGCGTACTTATATTTGACTATAGATATAGATCAGTGCGTTGATACATGATGCAGCATCACTGCACCTGAATTATGAGCTTTGAACTGGCATTAATACCTCAATGTTGACTAAGACACCTTAGTTGAACAGATACTCCCCCCCAAAAGATTGTATTATAGTATTAGAATAGTATTTACTAAATGTAAGTTGTATCGTACAGTTGTGGTTGGTAGAGGAGGAGGTCATTTAATTATCTTGTATTCACAAAGCAAAAAGTAACTAAAACTCCATAATTAAAAATAAGTCCAATATTTATCTCTTAAATTAAGCGGAGAAAAATAATATATAAATATAAAACTTCAAATGGAAATACTCAAAGTAAATGATTAAAATGATTAAACGTATATGTCTTACCCATATTTGACAACTTTTTAAAAGCGTTTCATGCACCTAAAGGCAGTTGTTTCAGCTTTTGCAGAATCCTGATTCGTCTCTTTTCTGTTTTGCTTCTTTGAAACAGCCACAGTATCTGAAACAAAGCAAAAGCCACCCAAACAGGCGCTGTGCCCGCTCGGCGCCTGGGATTCATCGTGGTAAACACAGCTACTTGCACTCGATTGGGGAGTGTGTGTAAAGGGATTGTGCAGCCGACACCAGCTAATACAGATATAATTGACTCTCCCTCTGCATTCTGCGCATGGCTTTGGAGAAGTGCACAGGCTCATTGTACAACAACAAATTAAGAAGGCGGAATTGAAAAGGAGCTGCTGAGCATTCACCGGATCTGGACGACAGACTGCTGAACTCTTCAAACACAGCTTTTCCCTCCCTTTTGACCCTTTCATGTCCTCCTGCGGACCACCTCAGAAAGCCAAGTCAGAAAACAAGTACTTTTGGCTCTTGCGGTGAATGTTGATTGTCTCTTATTACACAGCAGTGATTTTACATTCCCCGAGATGGCGGCATCAGCTTTAATGGTGCTCTAATGACGGAGTCACTCAAAAAGATTCTTTCAGTTGAAGGGGAATTCCTGCTCTCTTTGTTGTCTGAGCCCAGGATCTTTGAAACGCAGGAACGAAGAGGGGGGAATTATTGATGGATAACACCAAGAGTTTTCAGACTCATTCTGACTTCGCATCAGGTTCAACAGGTGCCGCTTTTCACCTCCACAGAATTATCAACCCAAAATCGCATTAACTCCACTGCTGCAGGGAGCAGTTGTGTAATCTGTGCGGAGCTCTGTAGAATTAGATCTGCATCATTTGGGCCGATCCGAAAGCAAATAAAGGCCATGTGAGCCCAAGCACACGCAGCTGGCTCTTGAGACTCAGGATCCTGGGTAAACAAGGGTCCGGCATGCCTCAGCACCGCTCACCCATGGGGGGGCACATGAGCCACTGAACAAAGGTCGATACTCTACTGCAGACGGGACTGAAGCAGGGCTTAGCAAAATTTTATTACATTTGGCCTGTTTCAATAGACTGCTCACTAAAAGAGGATCACAGACTTTGTCATCAGTTTTAAGATTACTATGACATCTACGCCTCCTTAGACTTCGTAATGCTCCTATTGTCGCTCTACACCAACTGATTTAACATGGAAATCTGCAGCGCTCTCACATAAAGCTTCCATCTGTGTCACGGTTGCAAATTTATGGAAGGTCACCGGAAACTTTCCCATTGTGTTTTTTAAGAAGCACACCTGCTTTTCACCAACATATTTTTAGATGTTTGTCCATTCACATTGATTTCACATGCAGGCTCTTTCACAGGTTTTCCTCTTGTAACTATATCCTACTTTCCCACGTTCACCTTTATTATACTTTTCTTCGCTCTTATATTAACTTGAACTGTTGAGTAAAATAAGACATAATAACCATTAGTCAGATATGAGAATAAATATGAATCCACCAGACTCTGATAGCATGAGTTGAAATATAGAGTAGCATATAAAATAGCATTCACATTTTAAAGTTTCTGTTTATTACTAATTGTCCTATTTGAACACATATGTGCCACCTTGTGGTATTTTTGTGACAATGCTCAAAAAATATTTTTGTTCCTTCAATACAAGTTCTTCTCATTTTTAAAAAATAGTTTATATGCCACAGCAAATAAACACCTAATCATCTAATGTTATAGAAATTGCAAAAACACTATATAATATAATAGGGACATTCCTATCAGTAATCATTACACCCGCTGTAAGTATCCATAAACACTTATTCCATTAAGCCACAGTCCACGCAGGATCCATTTAAAATGATCTCATTAAAGCGTAGACCTTGAATGTCTGTATTGGGGTACTTTGTTAAAGGAAATCCATCACGTCAAGTCGATTAGCTTCATCACAAATCAGTCGCTAGATGGTGCTCTTCTCCTCCAAACACCGCCGCTCACACCCCATTTAAAACGCTTTAACATAATTACAAAGTTACTTTAAATGTTAGGGGAAATATCTTTAAAATATGCTGTTGCATTATTTACTTTCTTTTCTTAAATGTGCATCATGCGGATGTCACGAAAGCCGTGCATTTAATATTGACACATTAATATTGGGTTTTATTGATTTTGCTTACTTTTATATATACATATATTTATTGTGGGGAATCTCCATTCCATGGGTGATATTATAATGTTATAATGTTAACAGTGCGAAGGAGCAACTGCCTCTTCTTCAAGTGAAATTTACTGCGTCACAAATATATTCGCAACACGTCCTGTGAGTAATCCAGCGTAGGGATTTACATGTGCACATTGTACTGTATGGAAAACTACTTTCCCGATCACTGTATTCTACCCAGGTAATAGGACACGGGCCATTGTGCTTCTTGGTACCCAGGCTGTATTCTGCGAGTTTTGCCACGTGCTCTGCGTGGACCGGAGAAGACTTTAGGCAAATGGCACGCGGACAGATGTGCCCCCTTCTCCCCCTCCTCCTCCTCCTCTCTTGCTTCCTCACCCGGATGATTGACAGAGAGCTGTTCACGAGGCCAATCAGAGTGCGCTGCGCATTATTTGCATAGCCATGCCGCATTCCATTGGCTCGCTGCGTGCTACTGCAAACCGCCTCGCGTGCCTCAACAGAGGTCTCCTCCTTGCAGGCGCACGAGGAGTCTTAAAAATAGATAATGCCTATTTGTTGGCATGCAGGGGCGAGCATTGTGTATGCTTGAAAAAAAAAATACACGTTGTTGATAACAGACATTCCGACCGTAGGAAGGAAATACACGCTTATATGAAACAAAAATGAATATGTTGGATGTCCTTCGGGTATCGGGGCACTTGCAACACACGCCATTCGCACCTAAATATCCCCTTTAATGAATGATTATTCTACTCCTCGCTGCACAGTGTCTTGCGGACTCTACATGAAAGTACTCTGAACACACACACACACACACAAGCGGCAGCCGATAACATTTTTGACGTGCACGCAGCAAAGTTGGAAGCAAACATCCACACGCACTCCCCTCCCTCATCACTTCACAGCTCGGCCGCTGCTGCTCGCTCCGCTTTGTTGTTTGTCCCTGCAGGGCTGATTGAGCAGCGCGTGACCGACGGCCCGCGGGGGTGTTGTCCAATCAGCGGTCTGCCCCGCGCCCAATGGGTGAGTCCTCTCTGCTATTGGCTGAGGCGAGTGTGGGAAAGAATGCAGAGAGGGTTTCACACGAACTGGGAGCACGCGAGCCGTCTATAAGTACCGCCGCGGCGTGTGTCGACCGCAGAAGCGGAGACTCGCCCCGCACGGCGCAACGCACGCTCCTCAACTCGGATGACAGCTCATTGGTAACGAGCGACGTGACGCAAAACCCCAACAAAAAAAACAGAAGAGAGAGAGAGAGAGAAAAAAAAAACGAACCGGTGGGACCGCCAGGCGTCTCGCGTATATATCCCGACGACTTAGCAGTTGAACGATTTGAGCTTTTTTTTCCAAAGAGGATTTACTTTTTCACGCGTTTTCCTGGTTTGGTGAACAATGCCAGCTGACACTATGGAGAAGCAGACGGCTTCCCCTCTCGCCGGCGCCCCCGCAAACGGAACACACACGCCGGACAAACCCAAAAGCGCCAGCGAACATCGAAAAGTACGTTTCTTGTTTGTTTTTTTGGTTTTACTGTTAACAAGTGTCTTGTAGCCTGACGTGCGGTATTCGACTTGATGCACTCCTGTTAACGGAGATCAAGAAGTTAACGTGGAATTGTTTTATTCTTTGCAGTCGTCGAAACCCATCATGGAAAAACGGCGCAGAGCCAGAATAAACGAAAGCCTTGGGCAGCTCAAGACTCTCATCCTGGACGCACTTAAAAAAGATGTAAGTTGAGATCACTTTGATGCATTTACTTTCCATTCACGTTCAAAGATCATTTCATTCGAACAGAGACTCAACTTGTCACGTTGTTCCCTTTGCAGAGCTCCAGGCATTCCAAGTTGGAGAAAGCAGATATCCTGGAAATGACAGTTAAGCACTTGAGGAACCTGCAGCGTGTCCAGATGAGCGGTACGTTCAGTCAAATGAGTGGATACCAAAAAAACAACTATTAAAGCATTAGTGTGCTGTTGCGGGAGTCACAAAATGCGTCTCTAAATGCCCTGTACTCTTCTCTCTCCCCCCCCAGCAGCACTCTCAGCAGACGCCACCGTCATAAGCAAATATAGAGCCGGATTCAACGAGTGCATGAACGAGGTCACCCGCTTCCTGTCCACCTCAGAGGGGGTGAACACGGAGGTGAGGTCGAGGCTCCTCAACCACCTGTCCAGCTGCATGGGCCAGATGATGTCCATGAACTACCCGCAGCAGGCCGCGTCCCAGCAGGCGCACCTGGCGCAACCGCTGCACGTGCAGCTGCCATCCAGCTTGCCCCTCAACGCCGCCGCCATGGGCTCCAAGCTCGGCCCCGCGGAGGCCATCTCCCCCAAGGTCTTTGGCGGCTTTCAGCTCGTGCCCGCGAGCGACGGACAGTTTGCGTTTTTGATCCCGAACCCGGCGTTCTCCTCCGCGACAGCCCCCGTCATCCCGCTTTACGCGAACGCAGGAGTGCCCGTTACGGTCAACGCCAGTCCGGTGCACGGAGGCTCGGGATCGACCGCAGCGTCTCCGATCCACGGCATGACGTCCTTCTCCGTGGGGTCCCAGGCGGTCAGTCCGGTCGCAGTGGGCGCGGGCTCGGAGGGCAACGAGCCCGTGTGGAGGCCTTGGTAGCGCGGAGGACTCGCGTCAAACCAGCTCGCATCACTTCTCCAGTTTAGACTTTTCACTGACGGCACAACCGACGGTTGTGGGGGGTTTTAACCTGTGACTTTTTCGCTACAGGACGGTAACTCTAACCACTTAATGTCCCCCTCTCCATGTAGTTATCATTGTTTCGTTTTATGGAACAAGCGTTGCCTTACTTGGCACAAGTTCTTTTTTTTATATATTTAATTTATCATCTGATTCCAACATTTGGATGTCAGTGATAAATATGCTGTTCTTGTTGAAGATTTATAGGAAAAAAAGTTTTGTTATGAAGTACCTTTTATGAAAATACTTTAGATTTGTACAGATTTGTTATTGATTGTTATACCAAAGCTGTGTTTTATATACGTTGTTATTTTGTGTTGAAAAGAAAAAAACTTGGGTTGTTGGGTGATGCCCAAAAGTTGGGTGATGCCCCCATCGTTTGAATAAATTCCTTTTCAGAAGTTAATGTATTGTCTACAGCCTGTTTCTATCATCCATATTGTTCTGTAATACTATTTGCGAGTATTATGGGTCATTTTGTAGTTTTTTGGAGTCATGCGTAAAATACGCACGGTGCTTATAGCTGAGGTCAAATCGGAGCTGCTGTCACTTTTGTCCCAATTTTAACTCCTATCAATTCATCAACCAAGTTGAAAGTGGCCACCTTGTCACCAGTTTGGCGGGAGCGACTTGCATCTGGCCCAGCGGACAATTGAGGGAGGGGGGAGTATAGTTTTCTATTGCCATAAAGGTAATTAGAAGTTAGAAAGGGCTCTCATCCTGTATGCAGCGGGAGCTTTGACAAGTCTTAAACCCCATTCATGGCCCTGGGAAATGCGCTCAGGGGTTAATGTCACTAACAGATTGCCTCGCTGAAAGGAGAACATGGAAGGATCCTCGCTTGTTGTTTCAATTGTTACACCCTCAATAAACGAGAAGACGGGGGAACTCGGTCAGACTTTGTTTTGATGGCGGGGAAACGCGAGGAGGAAGATAAAGAAACGTATAGCAGGTTGACGAATATTTTGGGCGGATAATGACTTCCTTTGGAAGTGCCCTGGTTTCTTGCTCACTTTTTTTTTTTGCAGTGGATTAAAGGTCACCCCGACACCCGGTGCCCCCCACCCACCCCCCCATTTGTCCCTGTTTATCTCAGTGTAAACTTATCTTTCTTTGACGAGTGGGGCTCGGAACTGCGCGCCGTGTCTGCGGCGCGGCGCAGGCCGTGTGTCGGCCACATGTGGTCCGCGGGCCCCTTTTCTCGGGATTAGGTTACAGCCCGCTGACCACCGCCCGAGACCCCGCGACATTTAATACTCCACCGGACGCCGCGCGCCGCCGGCACGGGACAACATCAAGTCATTTAGCGGACGCTTTTATCCAAGTCCGTTTAAAAGTGTTTCTTAGCCCTGACCTCCAGTAAACACAAAATCAATCTCAGACGGTGTGTGTGTGTGTGGAAACTTCTGTCAACTCAGAAACTTCTGTTAATAAGTAAACAGGCATTGGCACATGAGTGAAGAAAGTGTTTTATTTTGGAAAATAGGCACATTAAAGATATACAAAAACCAGGAAAGGTTTTGCCAAAAACAGTTGCCAAAATAAATACATTTAAAAAACGCTTTCCCGTCTCTTGGCCAATACGTAAGCACGACACCTGATATTCATCTTTCTTTAACAAACCGTTTTGTTATTAGTTTGCTCTCTCACTTCCCCGCAGTGTGCCAGTGCCCTGGAGATGACACCGGCGCAAACTGCGCACCGAAACCCGCCGCCGGCGACGCGCAGGCACCCTCCTCCTCCCCTGAGGCATACCGAAACATCGTGTTGGCACCGCGTGTGGGTTCCGCGGTCGCTTCTTCTGCCTTCGTGTCAGATTTAATAGTTCAGAGATGCCTTTGTACGAGCTGAGGTCGTGAGAACCGAGCGAACTAGTCAGCCTGCGGCCGGGCACTGCGCCAGTCAGTAAATCCCCGCTGGCAGCGCCGGTCGTGCAGCCGCTCTGCGGAGGTGAGGAGGCCGACGCGCGCGCACACACACACACACACACACACACACACACACACACACACGCACACATGCACACACTCACACACCCACGCACACACACACACGCACGCGTGTCCGCCAAGAAGCGAGCCGCGGTCCGGTGCAAACACCAGGGATGTTGGAAGTTGACTTGAGTCCGTCCTATTGTTTTTTAATAGCAGCACGCTGAGAGCGAGTCGGGTTAAAGCCTCGAGTTCTGCTCTGTTGTTGGGAAATGATAAGGAATACGATATGTTACTGTTTTGCAACGACTAAACGTTGTTTAAGAAACAGTTGCAGGATTAACATGCTGATGACACCGATGGCAGAAGATGTAGGACCTTCTGCAGATGTCAGCTGGTGTTAGTGTTATTTATCCAGATGTGGGCTCGTTGGATTCTCAATTCTGCATTATTGGTATATATGCTTCACTTCGGTGCCAACATGGACTCGTATTATAAATCTTATATAAAAAGAAACTGGCGGGAATCCGTCTTTGGTAAAGAAAAGGATTCCTATAGAGGACAGAATGTCCCTCGGGGATACTCGCCATCGCGTCCCATGGGAGAAGTCGCTATTGAAAGGGGTAGGGGTCGTCAGAGGAGCCACAAATTATCATTCTCATTAGCGACTGAATGGAGGAACGAGCGGACGACGTTGCCGCCAAACCATTAACACCAGTTTTCCCTCCAAATTTCCAATTGCCATTGTTGCATTCCTTGTTTAGTCAGCACTTTATAGGCAGCTTCTCCCACAGCGAGTGCTGCTTCTTTCATGCGTGACTGCAGGACTCCAAATACACTCCTTTAATCCCTCTTTAAATTAAAACCCCTCCAGGGCTGACCGCCAAGATCATCAAATTAATAAATGTGAACAGATAATCACATATTAAAAGACCATTGATCATTTTAACTAAATTAAAAAAGGAGGTAATGCAAGATTTAGTACAATTTTCTTGTATCCCACTTATTTTAAGGACTATTGTCTGCTTTCCTAATTTTCGATGAGACATCTGCAACTATTGTAATACTTTTTTTAGTAGTACTTTGGTAGTAGTAGAAAAGAACTAACTTTAGAAAAGTAGCTGCAGTTGTCCTCTATGCTGAAACACTCTGCCCCTTGGATTGTTTGAGAGCTCCACTGCTCTCACTTTCAAACGGATGCCCGGCTATATTTGCTCCTCAATGTGAAGACGCTGCAGCTAAGAGGACACAAGGAAATGTTTGGCATGCTCTTGCCGCAGGTTCTGCCGATTGGGGAAAGGCGGGGCTGTAACGTGCTTCAAGCATTTAACTGTTTTCTTTGTGCACTTGCACCTGTTTTCCTGAGAATCAGAGGGACTGATAGGGAGAGACAGACGAGGAGACAGACAGATTGAATGGAGTGAAACCTGACTAAGAAACGTTGAAACTGTTCCAAATGGTTCCCAGACGTGTGACTGCGCATCACAGTGTGCAGGTGTTTGTTTTAGACGGGAGGTTAAGTCAGAGAATTTTTTGTGTCACTTCCTATTTAATTCCATGACACTTTATTATCAGGTGTTCATTTCTGTTTTCATGCTTTAGCCGTGCTTTCCTCCTCCCACCAGTCGCTCTTATTTGGCTCCCTCGAAGCTTCAGTCTTCTCTCTGTATTTTTAGCAAGGGACCACTTATCCCTGGGACTGGCTGTGAGGTGTTGGGTGTGTGCAGACGGAGGAGGTGAGGCTCAGACGCAATGGGACGCGCCAAGCCTGATCAAATATCACAGGGTTGCCGCGTGGACTCCTCTCTGCTTGTCCACAGAACGTATTTCTGAGGCCAGTTTTGGCTTTTCAGCAGCTTCTCCCGTTTCAAGGCATGAGGCTTGTGGCTTACCGCCTTTGCAACTGGTGCAGATTCCACAAGGGAAAGTTAAGGGCTCTCTTGACAGGGCTAGAGGTCATCCTGCAGACTCCTTGGTGGCCTTGATTTATGTATTCATCTAGTGACGGGGTCATCCCCGTCTTTTCACTGCATCTGTTGCTCTATTTCAGCTCTGGTTTCGGACTTCAGCAGCAGCAAGTCTCGCGGTTACTTAAATAATGCAAGCAACAAGAGTAAAACAAAATACGAGAGATGTCATATGCAGCGTCATGTGCTTTTCGGTGTGATAATTGGTGGTGAATACCAATTTCCTTTAGTATTTAAACAAATTAAAATATGACTCAATATTACCCCCTAGTGACCCCCACCCAGGACTGCATTCAAGTGTCTGTGTGTGTGTGTGTGTGTGTGTGTGTGTGCGTGGTCCACCCATGCGTCTCACCACACGCACAGACTTGTCCCCAATTTGACACTTGAAAACATGATGTGCAGTCATATGACTCAAGTGTGTCTTCTCAAGATGCAACCGACTGTTCATTTGTGGCTGTATTTCATCCTCTTCTTCTAATAAGCAGTGTGTATTTAAGTGTACTTGTTCGCAGTGTGTGGTTAGGTGACATGTGACAAAGACTCTTTGACCCATTGTCACATCACAGTACAACGTGATCTCCAAAACCTGTTCGTAAAAATGTATACAAAATATTTGACATAACAACTATGCATACTAGCTGGCGGTGGTTAACCACGCCCCTTGAGTGAAAGTCTCTCCGCCATGTTGGATTCTTGAGTGAACGTCTCTCCGCCATTTTTTGAAGGGGTTAGGGTTAGTATTGTATTCTTACAATTTAACATTGATTTCTCGTTAAAAATGCAATCATAACACGTTTATTTTACATCGTTAGACTTCACGAGGTGTGTTTACGGGGTGCAGGTCCCCATTCACTTTGAATAGGGTGACGTCATCAGTTGCAGTCCGTATTTATTTAGTATGTATCACTACGAATTTGTATGTTCACGATTTTCGTATATATTTTTACAAACATGTTTTGGAGATCTGGCTGCACAGGAGGTCATGTCAGTGAGCCACAATACACACTGGTAAATCTAAATGGAATGCAGAAGTTATTAAGTACTATTAGTGGCTACACTGGATCTCAAGCTTTCGACATGTTCACCTCTTAATTACACATATTCGGATTGTTTATTTAGATTTTTCATTGACAACAATCTATATTTCTCTGTATTCCTTGGAGTCAATCTTTCTTTGCGTTACAAAAGACAACGAGCATTCTACACAATTTCCTCAATGATTACTACCGAAAGGTCACAGGAACTCTGAGCCCCTGTTTTATATTTAGCAATTGAAATACAAGCACATTTGACAGAAGGATATTCCTCTCTGGGAGGTGTTGAAAAGTTGCACATCCTGACCAGCGCTCCCATGGTGCTGAGACCTGTGGCCCCCTCTGGACCCCGGCTAAGCTAGGTGCTGACAGCAGCCCTGTTGCTACAGCATTATCACTTTAGCACAGTAGAGGGGGGGGGGGGGGGGGCATTGTCCCCTAAGCAGGATGTCCTGGTGTCTGGTCCCGTCCCATATGGGCTATCCTTTGTTCACGGCTCTGTCAGTGGATATTGAGGCAAATCCTTAAACCAGATGTTACCACGATGGGAAAAGGTGCCATCACCATTCTAAAACGTGGGGATCTTCCTTCCTTTAACGTGTCAATAGATCAGCATATTTTTTTTTTCTCCTCTCTTTGTCATGAAGTCCTTCACAGCTTACAAGCAGGCACCAAAAGTGTAGAGAGCATGCGTGTCATTGTGTGTTTGCACTGCATGTAGGGAGTTGGAGTTATGAGATGACCCTTGTCTTTTTTTCTTTCTTCCTCCCTCTCCGTCTCTTTTCATGCCCTGGGAAGGTAAACACTCATCCCCCTTGCTTGTGTTTTTTTTCTTATGGTAACTGTTGAACAGTGTATGCTCCACTCGTGGTTTTATTGCGTTGATTGTCATGCAAGAGACAAGGGAGACAAGTGTCAATAAGTGGACGGCCTCACTCCAAACAAATGTGCCCAGAGAACGTTGCAAAGAGAGCTGAGAATGCAGCTGGGCACACACATGCACACTCACACGCACACACACACACACACACACACACATACACAACAAATGGTTTCCTAACCCCCATCTCCCTGAAGACATTATTCAAACAACATTCAAACGAGATATAGTAGGCCTAACACTGATCAAGTGGCTGTAATTTAAGTCTCAAGGGGACAAAGGCCTTTTCTACGACAACGTATCTATTGAAAACTAACATCACAGTTACAGGATTTAGGTTTTGAAAATCTATTTAAGCTGTACAGAAACCTTTCTTTGCATATTAATTATAAACCAGACTTGTAGAGGAGAACACATGGCCCTCAATATAAGCAATACACATTTTCAGTTTGTAGTAAGTCTGAGCATTCATTCATGCTTTACACAGTTGGATTTATTATTGGGAAACTTCAGATACGTTTTGACCAACTTTATCAGAAAAAAAGCTATACCTTCATAGTTAAACTGTTGTACAAACAGCAATTTAACGTTGGCAGGAGAGTCGGATCTGGTTCAACTGTTTTTAAGTGGACGATTATTATTACTCACCCACCTAGTTTGAATTTGGCAACAGACATAACAGGAAATGTTAAAACACATAATTTATCACCACCTTCCAATTACCCTGCAGACATCCCTCACCTCACTGTCATGCTCTTATCTATATAACAAACAGCTTTTTAGTGGTGCTCGGCAATGGACCGACAGACGGTAAACACGAGTGTCTCTCTGCCCGCTGGCGGTGATCGCTCGTGGATGGATCACCTGTCGAGCACTCATCTCCAGATTCTTCTCTGGAGAGCTGAAGTCACCTCATGATGAATTCATGGAGCCTTGATAAGATTAGTCCTGGCCAAACACACACATGGGGGGGTGTCTGGCATGTTATTCTCAGTCAGAGCCCATTACGAGGGAATCCCTCCCTCTGTGAGAGTCTGGCTGCATGTCGCTCACCGTCACTCTTCTGTTTGGGACGGATCCATGAGTCTGACTTGTCAAAGAAAGGTTGTTCATTAGGATTACTTTCTACAAAATAATCCATTTAAATGTAGAAAAAAAAGTCTGCGTGAATGGTTCTTTCGATGCATGCATTTTAACTATTCTTTGCATGTACCCAACCACCATCTCTTCAGTTTACCATTCAAAATCTATCTTCAGTTTAACTGTAACCGCACATGTGATTTGTAGTAGAAAATATTTGAGAGAAATTTGTTTCAAATCAATGTGATAAAAATTATATATGTTGTCTTCAATTATTTCCATTGACTTACCAGTAAATATAATTATGACACCGCTACTTACTTTTACTACTTCTATTTACATCATAAGTGTCAATAATCAGTATTGTTAATGGGATTTTCTGTTTCTCGTATCACTTAGTACTTCTATCAACAATTGTTCTTGGTATCTATTGACTGCATGTTAATTTAATCCAAAAAAACAGGGGCATTGATTTTATTGTAATATATAAGCACCACAACCTCTGCTGCAGCAAACGTCCCAGAACCTTTGCCAAGTAAACTAAACTGCATGGAGCCGAGGACAAAATATGAATTTGTTTGTAATTATATTGCTTAAACTGACTAAGTCAATCATGCAATTGTTCGTAAGAAATGATGTATAATCTTATCATGAAAAGGAAACATCTTAGTGTCTGTTTCTGAGAACTCTCCTAACTCACTGTTCAAAGGTCTGGGAACAGGCTGATGAACGTAATGTGAGCGTTAACGTCTGTGTGTGTGTGCGTGAGATGCCCGGCCACCCCCTGCAGTGCTGCCCTGCGTTGACTGACAGCACCAGCGCGGCTGTACAATAGCTGCTCTTTGCTCTGTGTCTGACTGTATAAACACAGAGTGAGATGGCTCCCTCATGCAGAACTCCAGTATTGATCATTTCAGCAAGATCCCACAGCCGCACTCATTGTCCTCGTCCCTCTTCTCTCCTGCCAATCAATAGCTCTTTGTGTTGATTTTTACCCATTGACAAATCACTCTGTCCCACTGCCTTTGTCGAGCTGTCAATCAAGCAGAAGGTATCGCCTTATTTGATCCTCATTCAGTCCATAGTTTCATACTCCAAGTGGGAAGAGTACAATCAGTATTAAATAGCATGAATTGTGCGACAACTGAATATAGAATAGTTTATTAACTGTTTTTAATATTTAAATAAGTGGCAAAAAAATCAGAGCTTGTAGTAGTGCAATGAACATGTTGGTTAAACCTTCAAAAGAGTAAAAACATTATACGTATACATAAGCGGTAAACTGTACACTATTTACAGTATGTGCAAAAAGTTGCATGAACTTCAAAAAAAAAAAAGTTTTCATAACTGAAATCCCAAAGTGACATTTACGAGCCAGCGAGACCCAACGTTTCCTTAACAAGGCGGACTGTAAATGAATGGCTCGCATTATTACCTTCATCTTTTCTGTCTGACAATGTCAGCGTCTATCAAGCTGTCACAGCTGAGTCATCAAACCCCATTGTCTGAATGAGTGATCTCTGTTAGTGAGAATGTGACCTGATTTAGTCGAAGTGAGATCTGATCTGCAGCTTTCACCCGCTGACATGAACACAATACTTTTGTCTGAAGCCACCGAGTTGAGTCTCTCCAAGTATATGATGTTAAGATTTTTGTTTTTGCAAGGAAAAGTAATGTTGTTTCAGGGACCTTTGGCTCCGTCATAATCTGTGAGGGGCATTATGAATGAATCAAATTGATAAATCAATCAATCAATTGTTTGCAGGTTTTAGTCTGTTTATTTATCAATATCCTTCAATAAATTTAAATCTGATTTCTCTTTGGGAATTGCAGAAAAGTAGTACAAACTTGATTTGAACTGAATTTATATGATCTGACCCCTGGGGATTTTATTCTTGGTGTTTACATTAACACTGCTTTGTGATTAGATTTAGATTTCTGGTGTGCTTCATATCATTGTTTGAAATAAACACTCGTGAGTCAAGCCGCCGATTATCAGCCTCCAGTGTCCTGGGTCCCGTTCATTAAACTGAGGCTTGTTAACAGGTGTTGCCTGTAGCCACAGGAAACCCCTCACTGCCTGTGACTTTCATGCTTTCAACATCTTTTGCCAGCGTGTAGACAAGTTTGTCCCATTGTGGACACAGGTTGTCTTCCACATATGTGTTTATGTCATCGTGCAGCCCATTCTTTCATACATGGCCAGATGCCACGACTCAGCGGCGATGGTCAGAGGTTTCCACTCCTAGACACAACAGTCTATCCGGGAAAAACAACTCTCTGATGCCTCGGTCTTCCTATATTGTCTGGGACGATTCCGAGTCGGGAGAGGCTGATTGTTCGGTTGTCTTTGTAGTGGAGGTCTATTGCTTCGGAATGTGGGGATTTCCTCCCTTGCGGGGGTATTTTTAGCTATCTGTGTGAATTCAAGGGAGCTCTGCATAGAACTCTGTTGTGTGGGGTCTAAGGGTGGGGCCTGTACACGCGTGCACATGTGTTGGTCTCTTTGTCTGCTCATATGATCCCAGAGGGTGCGTGTGTGTGTGTGTGTGTGTTGAGATATTTTTGTGCCGAATCTCATCCAAAGCGACGGACAGGATCATCAAGGCAAAGGCTCTGCAGACACGAGCATCAAGACCTCTGTTTCATTTGAAATTTCGCGGCGTATTTGCTCTCTGTTTCCGGTTTGTCAGCTCCAGATTGGCCTGCAGGGTGTCGAGTTGAAACCAGGCCTGGACGAAAAGTCCGAAAGGGGGCTTCACCCGGTCACCTGGGGGTCTTTGACCCCCCAGGGTAATGTTCTCCAGTGTGAGAGCTGTCAATGGAGGCGTCCATGCGGGGGACAACCAAGCGGATGGCCGGGGTGAAATCAGGGAATAGACAGGTCACATCCAGAAGGACCTGTCACCTCCAGCTCCAACCAAGTGAGATCTTCTTCCGGGTCTCACTCACAACGTGTCACATCAAGTGACATCAAGTGACAATTTGGCTTGACCTACCGTGTATATATGTTTGTGTGTGTGGGTGTTTATGGTCGGACAGTTCAAGTACTCAAGGATCACTTGTTGTCATGAAACACAAGCGTGCACAATGATGTGCAGGTTTTCCCTTTTTTTAAACGGTATCCACAAAAACAATTCTCTGTGCCACCATCTCACAGTAAAACATCGGAAAATACATTATCACTCAACTTTGACTATATTGTGAGCACCAAGCATCACTGGTGAGTCCCCCTCCTCTGGTCCCACTGGGAGTCCTGCGCTCTGTCCTAAGCTTTCAAGAGCAGTTTGATCTGGGAAGCAAAAATAGCGTCCGTAAAGATAAATAACATCACACTCCTGTTGCTGGATTAGCAGGAAGCCTCGCAAGCTCACAGATGTCGGTGCTTTGAGCTACATGCTAATGTCGGCACACTAACGTGCTCACAACAACAGCGCTAAGACAAACGGGTTTAGCCGGTTCATACTTCATACATATTAGTTTAGCACGTTAGCTTGTTAATGTCTCATCACAAAGGACATAATGGCTGATTAAAAGATCATCACAGGAGAATGAATTTAACTTGAAAATTATAAATATTGGAAGTTTGGGCTATAACTTTATATTATCTGTTATATTACTATTTTTTTAATTTGTATTAATTAATGGATTGGCCTAATTTATCAAATTTGGTCTCCAAAATTGTTTTTATTTATGTCAAAACCAAATAATGTCAGAGAAAAACGAAGCGTATAGAAAATATAGCAAAAAAAGGATTGACAGTATTCCTTTAAATCTATGAAAAATGATCATCTAATCACGTAATCAGCAAATAATTTATGAACTAAAACTGAAACTGGCGTGTCTTTAATGATAAGTGAACTTTTCGCATTACTGGAATTGCCTCATCTATACAAAGTACTACCTGAATGTCACAAATTCGAGGAATCGTTTCATTATAACCAGTTAGGGTAAGAGCTGCCTTGAGTGAAGAGCCAACCCTATAGAGCCCCCCACCCCCCTCACAAGGCCTGAAATGACATCATCACATATCTCAGTGGTGAGTAATGAAACAAGTCAACTTTTCAATGTCTTGTTCACACGCTGCTTGTCTTTCCTAATGGAATGAGGCCTCTTCTCCCCACACGCCTGTTCTCTGACGGTTTCCCCCCACTACTGTTGTCAGGTCAGCGTTGGTCCCCCAGTGCTAATTGTCTCTGTCTTATATCAGAACAAACAGATCTCTATTATATCAAAGGAGGTATGACATCTGCACTTTGGCAAGAAACCCATAAACTTTCATTTACTTTTGTAAAATACTATGAAAAACAACTTGTACTCATTTTACATTATATTGTATGATTTGAATATTACATGTATACAATACCATTATTTTTCAACGGAATGTTTATTAACAAGATTGCATTAAGTTATGTTTATGTTTAAGTCTGCAATCACACTACTTCTTGCTGTTTCTGCCATTTATCTGCTTGCTTATCCACAAATGTTGAAAGATTCTCAATTGCAGCACCCAATGTTACTCTGGCTGGTGAGAAGCACTGTGTAGAATATACAATTTACAAGATAGTACTGGATTATCCATATGATAGATTTGCCATATTAAATAACACGGTTCTATGAATAATTATATTTTCAAGGTGGACAGTTAAATAACAACTTGTTTATAGTTTTGATTGCTCCAGATTCTGTCTCAACAATTACAATGCAATGCGACTAAAAGAGCCTAAAAAACATAACATTCTGGAGCAGAAACAGGCATATGGTTTATTATATCATGACTTTGAGTTAATGCCTTTTCTCCTTAAACAAAAAGAGAGCCCTTTAATGTCCGTATTAACGTGGAAGCAGGTGGTAAAGACGCCTTTGTTAATCACTTAATGATGAATTCCCCCCACTTTACATGGTGGCTTTTTCACCAGACGTTTACTTCTTTTGCACGGGCTGCGGAAACTTTATAAAAAGTTTATCTTACCATGAAATGAGTAGGCACGGATAAATGGCTACTGTTTGGTTTTGTCCTTCAATGCAGTCCGCCTATTGGGGGTCCACCGACTGGGCAGGTTTGGACCATATGTCATCATTCCGACCCTTTGTGTGGGCGTGTCTCTGTGGCAACCGCATCAGCTGTGGCCATTGTATGCTGGGATTCAATGGCCCATATATTCATTGCAGGGCTGGTGTGGGCCCCGCAACAGAAACAAATTGATACATACAACCCTCGGGCCCATTTGGCTCGCATGACACATTTCAAATAGACAAAAAAAAAGGACATTTTAGTCTGTTGAAAATCTTGAGAAAAGCTTGGTCGCCATAGTGACTGTGCAGTAAAAGCGGCCATGGGCCATTAAACTCCAATCAGATGTAAATTTGGGCTGCCCCCAGGCCCAGCGACGGAAAGCCCCCTTCACACAGCAGACACAAATTAAACAGTTTGTTTGCCAATTCACATGTCATCTTAATGGGTTTTTATTCGTTTGCCCTTTGTTTAAATGAAGAGAATTACAAAACCGTCATTCATTTATCATACAAGCCCACTTCAGCTGTCTGCACATATATTCATTAGTGACTGTCAGATGGTTAAAGAAGATAGAGAACACTTTAAAAACATGTCAAATGTTCAGCCAATAAGAAAACCCTTTTACCGTTGACAGTTTAACTCACAAGATGTTCACACAAGATATTCAAATACAACAATACTTTTGTGTGCCAGTGGTGTACAACAAATTGTATTTCTATTTTGTCTTTTCTCTTTGTGCTTTTTTTATGAATCAATTCAGCATTTCATCACATTCCAATCAAAAAGAATATTTATGATGGTCTAGTTGTATTTTGAACTTGTTCACTAGTGACAACCAAGTAATAAATTCTTCCCACTTTTATCAATATGCCTCTGAATGGACCACAGGTTACCCTTTCTTCAATTTCAGTGATCCAGTTTGCGGTCCAAGTTACACACATGTTCTCTGCTCTGTCAGCTGTTTTAAATGCTGTAAACATGACATGACTGAGTGGCTCATGTGGGAATGGATTTCTTTCTTCTCCATAAAAATGCCCTGCAACACAGGAAACACGGTTTGTGGAAAACAAGGAACCATTGGTTGACACTGTCTCCACGACAGGAAGCGTTGTGCCCTTGCGATTGGGTAGAGAAAATATTTTGCTTGACTTGATGGCTGGAGATTTGTCCGAGCTTGTCCTGCCAATGGATTCGGTCCGAGGTCTCGTGCAGCGTTTAATGTTATTGTAATAATCAGGATTATTTTGTTTAACAAAGCCTGGCTTTTGGCAAAGTACAGAACGACAAAGGGGTAAAACGTCAGCAGGATAAGTGTCCCGAATGAACTCTGCTACTGATTGCTGTGCAGCTTGTCAACGCGTTCAGGCTACTTCACTTGTTATTTTATTCATTTTCTAGTATGAATTCATATGAATCATTAACAGGGGTAGATTCCTTCCAGCAAACACATTTAGCCGTAAAGCATATGGAAAAAGCAACAAACGTATTCATATCTGCAGATAACAGTAATTGTGCATTAATGCTCGTAATTACATGCGATGGTTCTTGCAATCAGTGTTGAATTGTAGTGTAGTGTAGTGTTACAGAGTAACAAATGGCACACGGTTACTTGGACTAAATGGGATTATCTCTGCCAAATTATCACAATTAATCTGACGATTGACTGAGAAATTTAGACACAAATATAAACAAGTAATGCATAATCTTACTTGTTAAGTATTTTAAGCTGCGCTTTACACTTCTTGCTACAGAAAATATGAAGGAGAATTTAAAAGAAAGAAAAAGACGACATCTGTCGCTGATGTTAATGAGAATTTGTTAGTGGTCCTGTTTTCAAGAAGCTACAACAATGTCTTGTCTCTGGCCTCATGCAGTAATGCTGCTCTGTTAGGACAACACCGGACAGGCAGAGCGCAGCATGAGATTCTACTGGCTCTGTACCAAGCTGACCTGGGACCTAACATTACCAGTGCTGTGGTGTCGCTCTGCTGTGATGTCTTCCATGCAGGCAGGGGGAATGCTGATTTGACAGAGGGATGATTAACTACAGCATCCACAGTTAGCAAACTGTCTTATTTCATGTGCATTGTTTCCAGTACACCACCTCCCAGAGAGATTCGACCGCTCTGTCACTGAGTTATATTCTGTCTCGAGGGGAATGTTGTCATAAACTCCTTGTATGCCACCCAAGGCCTCATTTTGTATAATATTCATGCTTTCTAATTGAAGACACTTTTGTTTTTTTCTAAATGCATTACTTTCACATGAAAAACACTTATTCGGCCTTTACCAGAAAGATAAAGGCCACGAGGCCATCAGAGAGGAGAAGAGAAAAACTGAAAAGGAGGCTGGATGGTGTACTGTCTGGCTTTCTGGTGTCCACACAGAGCTGCGTCTTGTCCACTGGTGGCTGTGGAGGATTCATTAAGCTCCACATTCACTCCCCCTGCACGTGAGTGACAGGCCCCTACAGCCAGTGTCCTCCCTCTCTAAAGCACCGCATCATCCCACTCCTCTTATCGCCCATCTGGCTCCCTGATGGCGCCCCTCTAACAAGGGGTTTCCTCCAGTTATAGGATGGTATGGAGAGAAGGGGGGGAAAAGTTAAAGACTCAAAGATCCCATCGGATTCTTCATGGTCTTTGGGCCCCAATTATTCAGAGCTTATCTTTTCAGCTTGGCTGATCTCCAAATGAATAACGTGCGGGCTGCATTACTGCTGGCCGGGTGCACCTCTAAAGAGGCTGAAGGAGGATCAGGGTTGTGGGTTATGGTGTCAATCTGGCCCTGACCCCCGGGGTTAGGGAGGTGACGTTATGTAGTGACAGCGCTTGGGCATCCCCTTGCAGCACCTCCATTTGGACCCCGCTCGGACAAATGGAAGAGGCCAATCACATTGGAAGAGGTTTCTTTCCATTTTAAAGCAAAAACAAAAAAAAAGAGAGAGAGAAAAAAACTTGAGTCACAAAGTGACTGACTCTTGACTTCAAAATCAGCTCTGGCTCCTGAAGTCAGAGGGTTAAGCCCGCGCAGTGAACGCTGTTGCTGGTGTCGAGCGCTGCATGCACGGGTTTAACAGGAAGTATACAAGCACCACAACAGATGGCTGACAAAATGCCCGCATGCACGATTAGATTTTTTCAAACGGGAAATTTTGAAGCCTCAAATTTCAATGATTTTGGTCGGGTTTGATTCAACCAAAGGTATTTTTGTGGGTCAATCCTTAATGCACAGTGAACTAACGACGACACCAGCCAACTGATCCTGAGTGAGTTTCTCATTTTTCCAGTTTAAACAAAGAAAGACGTTAAAACTAAAGTACACATTCTATTTGGAGACCATAATTAAATATGAACCACATCGGTGCAGTATCTCCATAGCAATATTCTCCTTGAACTTATTGTCCAGTGTCAAATTTGTTGCAGTTTTTGAATGATATATCCCCGGTAACTATTGCAGGAGGGGTTTCTGAGTTTCCAAGAAGCTGGGAATTTGCCGCACCTATGGGGCAAATTAAGTGATGACCCTGGACGAGTGCAGCTCCGCGGTTGGCACGGAGCCGGTGGCGCGCTGGCCAAAGTGGTCCTTCATTTTCGCCGCAGCGCTTCCATCCCTGAGAATCCCAAACTCTCAGATCTTGCCGATGCCTCGCTTCTCCCCTGCCTTCATGGAGATGGCCGGGAGATTCTCATGCCACCGCACAATGCCTAAACAAGCGGGTATGTCTAATTCAATTAAGTCTACAAGGCTGTGCCAAGTGGGCCCTGGTCCCGTGTGACAAGGATAATGAGCTGGGCAGAGAGGAGGAGGAGGGTGGGTTGTAGGGGCTGAAGAGGGAGACCGGCATTCATTCAAATGTCCATCCTTTTTTCTTCTTATTGTCTATAGAGGACTTTAATGTGTCCAGGGTGACCCGGCACATTTAGCCGCGAATAGCATATTTTGCATTCCAACGTTACTGTTCAAATGGACTTGATGAGGAACATTGAGAGTAAAAGAATTATAAGTAGCGTGACCTCTGAATTCCTACAATTCAGTACTTCAGTACTGTTTCCAAATGTGGATCTTTTCCCACTGCTGAGGATGAACTGTGTCACACTAAGGTGTCTGTGTGGGTCTTCTCCAGGTAATCTGACAATGTAAAAATTACAACTCTTATCCACCCCGGGCAAAGACAGAAGGACATCCTAATGCTTGACTTGAATACAAAAGGCGGCTGTTAGTTTCCTCTTTCTTGCCTTGCGATCACCGTCCCGTAACCTTGCACCAAACCAAACCAAACCTCAACCGTAGCGGCGTCAGATCAGAAATCAATTATTTGTAAAGGTCAACAAGGCACAGACAACATATCAGACAACGCCTAAATGTTTTGTTCTGGAGGGCAAGTCATTTGTTATAGTTATATTTTCCTTTACAGCAGGATTATATTTCACATGTTTTTTGGAATAGTTAAAAAAACAAAGAATTCCTGTTTGTGTCGTGGATTATATGATTGGAAAGGGTTACTGACATCCACTTATCCAGTGACCAAGAAGAAAGGCGCTAAATAGCGCAGCAGTCTTGTTTGACAGGGAGTCAGACGTTGCTTAAAGGAAACCTGCTTTTCTGCATTTTCAACACTTCTGACTTCAACGGGGAAGTATCTCAGACCTGAGAACCCTTTAGCTTCACTCAGGATTCCAAAGGACTCCTGCTGCTTCTCTGGGACCCCTTCTCCCCTACGAGCACAAAAAAGCCCCTGAAACGTTTGACTTTCTCACAGAAACCGCTTGCTAAATGGTATTTCTGTAATGGACTCCAGCTAGGGTTCATATGCGTTGTATAGCCACAATGCACAAAGTTGAGTCAACATGATTACCATGAGAATGGTCTCTAAGAAAGGCCCAAAAAGGGTTTTTTGAATAAAAATCTGAAACTATAGAATTCATTGTTTTCAACAGGAAAAAAAGATAAAAATCAAAGACATCGATGGTCATTTTTTGAACTGGAAAAGTGCTGCCCGATGAATGTCTTATTTACATGCCAAAAGGGAACGGCTGCGGATTTAAAAGGACGGTGAAGCAGGGCCTCTGTCCGTAGTGGTGCTGGTTGCAGAGGCCGTGGCCACTCTGGCAGCCTCCCTGCCAGGCAGCGGTTAACAAGGCCTCGCCTAAATTAAAGAATGGCAATGAGTTTTTAATTGGTGACACATTATATTTATCAAGCTGACAGCGGAGTGACTGGGCTGCAGCCTTCTTGTTTTGTCCTTGTGCGTGCATTGCTTCCCCCTTTGTGCCCCTGCATGATACCGCCTATCCGCTGGGGTCCCTCACGTGTGAAGAGAGAAGAAAAACATAATAATCGAGCATCAAGTTGAATGATAACACTGAATTATTCATTAGGGTCCCTTAAAGTGTTGGATAAATCAGCCCCTCTCTCTGTTTTTTTTAAACAAAAGCTTCTCTTTGTCACTCTGTTGCACCATGGCAGTTTAAGGCTTTGCATAAAGACGAGTCCTTTTCAGTCCTTTTTATCCATCCTGATAGAAGTTCAGCTGCAGGGCTGGAAAATGTATTAATAAGTGTTTAATATTTGGATGGGAGTGTTTGGTCACATCTTCTATACATGGCGTTAATTTGTGGCCCTACAGAGAGAGCAGCTTTTTATTTTAACACTTAATAATGACTCTCTCAATGTTGCTAATGTGACCATATGTCATGAATATATTTGAATTTTAATAGACTTACCATATTCAAATTTTAATATAAGATTTAACATGCTCATATACTTTTTAAAATGTTCTTTCACTCTAGTGGCAACTTTCTATTGCTGTTACCCTGATTTAACATTTAGACATACAGTGTCATCATTTTTGGGGATTGAGTACATCATCGGTTGCTTCATAAAGATATATATTCTGAATTAGTAGTGCAATATATATCTAAAGACATTTTATGAGCAATATTCCACAGAAAAAAAACTCCATCATTTGATGTAATTCAATTTGGAAGCAGAGCCCAAGTCGTTATGTTTGGAGAGAATTCAAGTAAAAAATTTGTAAAGGTTTATTAGAGTTTAGATGAAGAAACCTGTCTTCAGCTACAGTACATAAAACTGCCAACATGTCACATAAACCATAAACGCATCTGGAAAGAAATATAAAACATTCAATAAAAAAGTTGGAATATGAAGAACTTCCCTAAGAAGAGTAAAAAGATGATATAACATATTATTACATTACATTACAGGTCGTCAGCTGACGCTTTTATCCAAAGCGACTTACATTGCATTTTTAACCCATGATTTTTACATTTTGCCCGAGGAGCAATTAGGGTTTAGGTGTCTTGCTCAGGGACACTTCGACATGGGACATGGAGCAGCCGGGGCTCGAACTGCCAACCTTGGCCCCACATATTCATATATATATATATATATATATATAATAAATAAATAAATATATATATGTATATATATACCATTGCATATATATACACAAATGTTGAGTTTATGCTACAGAGTTAAGCCTGAATAATGAATAATATATAAATATATTTCAATATTGTCAATAATATAACAATGACAAAAACAGCAGGTCCCAGAATCAGTTTTGGAAGAGAATCCTTTGTCATCTTCAGGGCGGTGCCAAAGTGGAGAGGGCTATAGAATAGAGGTCTTGTTGATGCTCTTCAAAATGGTACTTAGAGAATGGGAGCGGGACGGAGGAGGCCTAATGAAATATTTAAGATTATAAAGGAACTCTGAAAAAGTTTGCAACAAAGGGGTCTGCCGAGAGCCTCCATTGTCTCGGGGCCTGGCGGAAGCAGGGGCCAAGTTGCTACAGATATGAGGAGGGCCCATATTGAGCAGTGATGTGTAGGCTCTGCTCACAGCTGTGTCGCCGCGCTGCCGCCCCAGCCACCAGCCCCCTGCCTTTGTGAGCCTTTGTGTGGACCACAGAGCGGCGATTTTACACCAAGCTGATTGCACAGCAACGGCTTTGTGTCGCCAACAAGAAGGCCTCGCCCATTCTTGACCATCGGCGCTCACTCCCTCTGCATCGTGGACACACACACACACATCCCAATCCCATCAGCCTACACTGACTTTGAGCCTCATGGGTTTTTAGTACTTGCAAATGACATGGTGATGAATCTTCTTTCAGTGGGCTGATATGAACTGTGGAGGATGGTGGTTGGTTGTGTGTGGGGGGGGGGGGATCACTCGTCCTGGGTCCCACAGGATCTGACTATTTAGTGCCTAACTGCTTTTGATTAATGGAGAGCCCATTCTTTGTAACATATGCCATTTTCAGGACCCAAAAGAGGGCCGCATTTGCTGATGTTTCTGAGTAATGATGTCACGAGGTCACAGTGGCACTGAATGAGTGAAATGAGGGGAGAAATGTGGCCTTTTCATTTGTGAAGGAGCAGTCAATCCAACGTCTGGTGGGAAGTAAATGTGTTTAAGTCCCTGGTTATGTGTTTTTGGTGAGGAGAATGAGCTTAAATTGACCAATTTAATGAGCAAACAAGCTAAATCTTGTTACGGCCAGTTTCATCTTACACACACATAAAAAAAAGACAAAAATAAAGTTGAGCTTCTCAGCTTGTCAAAAGTTTTAGTCTTGGATCTGAGTTTTATGCATCTGCTCTTTTATTGTACTCATCTTATGCTTGACCTCAGACATGACTTGACCCTGCAAATAAGAGTGAAACCCCCCTGGATGCTGTGCCATTCCCTTTAAATCCTCTGGTGCATTCAGGGCTGAGAGGCGAGTTCAGGCCCGAGCACAACAAGGACGCAGTAGCTTAACACCGACTTTAACACATGGCTCCCTCCATCCCAGCTCATAGAGTCTTCTTCAAATGAAACTAAGAAATACTCAAAACTGTGACCAGAACTCCATCAACACCAAAACGACAACCCGTAAATTCTTTTAATTTTTAGTTCATTTCAGTTAATAATCAGGTTAAAGGGTCAGTTTACTCATTTACCATTGAGGGTATTTTCCATGATATTTAAACTTTTTGTCCATTTATCTATTCTTTGACAGGTCACCCTCTAACAGTCACAAAAATATTTCCCTTTACGTTTCTATTTTCCTTCTAATTTTTGTGAATTAGAAGGAAAATAGCCCTAAATGTAATTCTAACTTCCATTTTCCGGAAACAACTCTCTCAGAGAAAGGAATCTCAAATCCTGGTTGAATATGAAACTCCAACGTTCTTCATGACCATTTATTTGTTTTCTTTGGCTGAGACCAAAACAAAGTGAGTGTGTCGCTCTGCCAACGCCGGGACGCGCAGTGACTGTTTGAATCCGCCCTGCCAGAGTTATGGCGAGCAGTATATAGACTCACTCCGCTGGGATGATTGACATCCTCTAATAGATCTGAGACCGTTGGAGCGAGCCGGGCAGCACGCAGAGCTTGACACAAACCAGACACATGACTAGTCAACCTGTTAGCTTCCTCTTTCTTTAAGCGGCGCTTTGCTGGCTGCACCTTCCTGGCAGTTTGCCTCTCTGTTCTTCACAAAGACCTGTCACCTTCAGTGGCCTGTTGGCCGAGTGGGCTGCGCCGGCTCCGTGGAAGAAAGCCCCGCGAGGGAACGCTCATGGTCAGCTAATGCAGCTTAATATTCTTCAAAAAAAGGGTTCGGGGGACAATTAAGAGTGTTTCCCATGGTTCTCCCCCCAGCGGCGCCCGGCTGCCTGTGCAGCATCTCGTCTGTTTGATGGAGTCTGAAAGCATCTTATTGATGGGGGTCAGAGATTAGAAGCAGCCGTGCGAGGGGAAGAGAGAGAAAGGAGGGTCCCATACGGTGGCCTCAATGCGGCTCAGACACACACACACACACACACGTACTAACAGCTCTTCCACTTGTCTGTCTGTGAATGGTATTCATTTGCTGAATGAGTGATTGAGTGCCATAGAGATTCACAGAAAACTCTATTTTTCTTAGCCTTTCATCTGGCTCCTTCGTGATCACTGAAGACTTTCATGATGAATTTATTAATAGCTACCAGTCTCCCCTCAAAGTTTCGAAAAGTCTGCCAGCCGACACGCGCACATGTCCTGTCGATCGTCCCGCTGGCGAAGCAGCGCTGTGGAATGCGTGCAGATGCCGCATGTGTGTCGGCGGTCACGATGTCCACAGCAGATGCACAAAAACAGAATGCCAAACCAAAGATTTCAGAGAAACCACATACTTCTGACTGAGAGGAACTGGAGGAGCGATGAGGATGGGGGCAAATGCTCAGGTAATAGACAGAAATAATGACATTCTTCTCCCTGGTGTATCATTGTGTGTTTATCTCAGGTTTATTTCAGGTCTTCGCCTAAAGGACCGTCCGCCTACAGCTGTAGCTGACCGTGCTGTGGCAATTAGAGGAGTGTTTTGGGTCAAGGAGAGAGCGATGGTTTTGTTTGCCTGCATCTCATGATTGAATGACCACGTATAGGACCATGAAAGAAAAGAAGCCAATTAAATGCGGGGCGGTTTTGATTTTTTTGTCCTGTGTTGTAATTAGGCCCAGGCTACAAAAAAACCTCCTCAAGTACCTTTTGGGTTGTTTTGTTGTTAGGCCATATCATTAGGGCCAAAATGATCCACCCAGGTGCTCACTGCCTGAATATGCTGAAAGACTATGTAAGGAAAAACTGCCGTCCGGAGGCTTTTCTGGCCCTGCAACAAACTCTCTGGCTCATACACAGACACTTGAGTGGAGTCCTTAAATTCTGCCAATCAAGCCAGTACAACGACGACAAACATTTTCAATAAACGATAAATGGACTTCTAACATCTGGGATTTACTTTCAGCCTGAGACTCTGGGTGCATTCTGTATAGGACGTCCTAAAAATTGAGGGTAATTTATTTTTGTTCCTTGGACATTTCAAAGGCACTTCATGGCCGTCGTTACTTTTGATGGTGCAGAACCAGCCAGTGAGTCACGTGCAGCGGCTCTAAATGTCTTCCTTCATTCACAACCACACCCAGTCAATCAAATGTGTGCATCGCAAGTGTTTCCATTGTGAGTCCTCACAGCAAATTAAATAAAACACTTTTTGGTTGCCGTTATATTTCTCTCATATGAATTTCTTGTTAAAGATAATTTATTCAGCTTAAACCGCAACACTACAGGATCCTTCGGTTTGCACATCGGACCAACTGATCAAGGCAGCATGACCCCATATAGACACACTCACCCACACACACACACATGCTCTTACACACCTCTCCTGCTGCCTGAATCTGACAGAAACGGACAGTGCAGCAGCTGCTGTCGGAACGGGCGGTGTGGCCGTGGGGGGCCGTGGGGGGCACGGGAAAGATTTAAGTGTGCCATGTTAATAACTCGCAAGTGGCCCAGGCCGGTGGTCACGCTTGTTATTAATGTGCCACCACACTCCTGGCATCTGATCCAAGTACACATTCCTGGTGCGACGGGCAGCAGCCGGACCAGGAGGACAGCTGACAACAAGCGTGGGCGACCACGGGGAACACCCACCATCACCCCCCCCCCCCACACCGAGACCCACACCTGCTACCCACCCCTCCTTCTCGACCACATAATCCTTTCAGATTGTCTGTTTTGAAAGGAACACAAGACAGAAAAGTGATCAACACTAAATTTAAGATAACGTTGAATCACAGCATGACAAATAAAATACTTAAGCATAAAAGGCAAAAGTAAAGAACCGCGGCAGGCTGCAAATGTCAGAGCTGACAGAAGCTGAAATTTCAAAGCTACAACCGCCTCAGTGTGCTGTAACTTATTCTCACTGACACTACTGAGATACACTTTGGAAAAATGACCCAGTGGGGGGGGGGGGGGGGGGTCCCACTGCGAGTCAACTGCCAGGAATATATTTTTTCCCCCAAAAGCACCTTCCTTAGTGTTCATGTGTACACAAGAAGTGGGGGCTGACACGCAGACCTCAGCCTTGGCTGCCGACCAGCGGCCGGAGCGGCGTAGGCAGCAGGGCCGTGAGAAACAGGGGGGCGACACCCAAATGTCATCACAGCTGCAAAACTGCTGACTATAAAGCCAAATTACAGAAATATGTACCCCGAGGCCTCCCGACAATGAAAACAGAGCCGCGTTTGAGTGGCTGCTGCCCGCAGAGTGCAGTGGACGTCGCCCTGCGTTACGTTTCGGGGGGTTTACTATGAGCGAGGGACTCTGGATTCCACAGCTGCTGGCAGGCATCAGACTGCACGTGTCTGTGGTTGAGTGGGAATTCACGAGCTCCGCTGTTATTGCGCTACGTTATTACTCATCACGTCTGAGGCCCAATGAATGTACTATTCACGTAATGTGTGAGGGCGGGCCTGGCTGATAAATGGCCACATTATGCTGACATTTCTCTGAATTACATGTATTTCTTTGATTCGTTTTTTTTTTTTTTATATGTTAATTACCAATATATATTGTAAAGACGTTTAGGGGGAAGCAGTATTTTGTATTACAGAGTGTATTTGTTTTTGTTTGCTTAGCTATAGTATAAGTAGCGCATTACAGCCAGCTTGAGAAGTGTGAGCGTGTTCAAAGCTCCTCTTTTGCAGGAGGTTTTTGTGTAGTTCGGAGGCCATAAGCACTGTGTGTGGCCGTGTGTTCAGTATTTGTTGGGGGTGGATGTGTGTACCGAGACATGCCGCGTGCTGCTCTTCAAACTCAATCTCCCTTATCAGTTCAAGCCACTTAAAATCCCGCTAATATTCATATCAGACTGAATTAAACTCTTTTACCCCAGGATGGCTTTTGATCTTCACAGGAGAATAAATAATACACTCAATATTTATGGGCGCAGTAGCTGAGATATTGTCAAACATTCCCCAAATTTGAATTAAATTAGCTGATTGTTATTCCTTTGGGGAATTCTTCCAAATGACACTTTTTCACGCTGCATTAGAATTTATATTAAGAGAACCACAATTTTATGCCTTAGTGACCGAAATTTTCCGTAAATTAAACATTAAAGGAATATTTTCAAGACATCAGAAAAAAACGACTTTTTACGTTCACGTCAGCTCAAATTTAATCCGGGGTCCATTTTATTAAGGTTATGGTGCAGCCGTGGAGAAACTATATATTTCTATTACAAATATGCACTTCTCTCATAGCTCTGTGTTTGTGTGTGTAAAGATTATCCTGCACAGTGAAAACAGCTACAGTCCTGCTGTCCCAAAATATTAGCCATGTGTGTATTTACATCTACACAGGTGTGTGTCAGCATGTTTATATATACTAGTGTACAATAGTAACACGGTACAGGTTGGGGTTTATTATTGCATGACAGTGAAGCTGGGAAAGTCGGAGAGTGGCAGAGGCCCGTGCGGCTGGCTGCGAGGGAGGTAGATTTGTGGTTTGGGTGGGTTGAGGGTGTTAGAGATGTGAGCTTAAGGAAGGCGGATGAAGAGAAGGGGTGCAGCAGAGAGGGAGAGAAGGCCTGTGCTTGTGCCTTTCAAGGTGTGTTATTTGTTCAAGGCTGTCCAAACATTTACAGAGCGCTGGCAGCCGTGGAATGCAGAGGCAGGGCCCAGGCGGAGAGCTGTAGCCGTGGGAAACCGCTGCTCTCCTCAACCTCTGCAGACTCGTTCCCCTTCGGGCAGAGTGTCAACACAGACAGTGCCAGAGATGTGTGCGCCTGATAGTGACAGGTCCCGTCAGCAGCCTCCCACACACACACACACACTCACACACACCTCAGACACACATGCCTGCACACACACACGCGCAGCTCTAGCCGGCACACAGCCGGGCTCACTGCCTCGCTTGCAGACTGACACACATTAACAGCCAGGGGCAGAAGCCAGAGGCAGGCGGCCTCCCGCACACACGCACACACACACACCTCACATACTCCTGATTATTTAAGTCCTTTGAAAAACAAACAGTGAAGTTCACTATTTCTCAACAGTTTTGGTCGCTTTTGTCTTCAGGAAATATATGTTACACCCCAGCATACCCATTTTGGGTTTTAGCTTGTACGCTTGTTTACTCACCGTGGATATTAAATGACAAAATAACTAATGTTCTGGGAAGCATTTGTTGGACTCCTTTTCAATTTAAGCAAAGAAATTCAAATCATTTAATTTATTTATTGAGTTTTTAGGTGTTGGGCATAAATTTGAGATCACACCTCTTTCTGATGCAGACATCACTTGGGGCAATCAATCCCTCCCCACTAAGCAGCATGTACAACTATAAACATGCTCCTCGGTCGGTTAAACAGATTGAACTGCTATTCAGTGACAGACACATTGGTCAGTGCGGCAAAGACACATTTAACTTGACTGAGGGAAGCAGAAAGAGTGAATAATTAAGCATTCGCCTGTTACTGGGGTGACAGTCAACACGTCTCCAGGTGGGGAAATGCCGGTGCCAAGCACAAGATGCATTGTCTCGTTGAAACCCACACCAGGAAGTCAGTGTGCGCTGCTGATGAGATAAGAGCCGGCTTCAGGAAGCTACCTAGTAATACATGAGGTTCCCAGGTGCAGAGCAAGTTCACTCATATCTTCGTCTACCTGTTCCTGTACCTCATTCAGAAAGAAACACCAGCCTCAACTGAGATAATGCATGACTGAACTGTTGAACCTCACAACTTGCCACACACAGTTTAAAGTTATGTTTGCTAAACAAACATAACTTTAATTTTGATCAATGCCAGAGTCATTTCTCACCTAACACAAAATGACACTGAGTGGCTTTAGAATGATTGTGATCAACAATAAAACTAAAAACCTTGACAAGCAGGTCTCTCCTTGTCAATCCAATTCATTGTTTATCTCCTTTCCATCCTTCTGCGGTTGGGACAGAAAATTCCGACCGTGCTGGTATTTTCGAACCATTTTCAAACTATTTACTGTCCACATTTAGATGGCAAAAGATAAAGGAAAACACAGGAAAAGACTGCTCTGACTACTTGAATGCCATTTTCTTAAAACTATTTTTTCCACCCTTTATGACTTATACAGAACAAAAAGGGAGAGTTGAGATTGGATTTGTGAACTTGTGACCTGGACATTTCAAAATCGAGTCATTAAGCCAGAAAAAGGATAAACGGAAAATTCTTTCCCAACTCGCCGCTAAGGCAACAGTGATTGTGAAACGTTGTGTGGGAACCGTCCTCATTTGATTAGGGAGATTTATTTGCATACATTAACCAGACCCATTGTTTGTGTACACCTGTCCTCAGGTCGGTGGAGCAGCTGTTAAACACAAAAGGGGAGGTGAACGCCTGCAAACGAGACGAGCTCGGCGATGCTGCACACATGCATGATAATTTGAGTGTGAAGGTATGACAAAGCTTGCGGGAAACTTGCTCATCACCCTCCTCCTCCTCCTCCTCCTCGCACGTCTCTTTGTCCTCACGTCTGGCACACACTTACCAGCTCCTTTGGCGCTGCAGCCTCATACACCTGCCCTGCACCGCTGCGAGAGTCTCGAATTTCAGCGGTGACGCAACATCCGACCAATGAGCTACGGTGAGAACGGTTAGGGAGTGTGGTGGGAACTCTCCTCCCATCGCTCCTCGCTGTACCTGGGAACCAGCGCTGCCTCAGGGAGGGGCCCCCGAGCCGCCCGCTGTCTGAATGAAACACCAAACAAAAACTCTCACCAACAGGTGAGTTACACGAGTCAATGTTGGTTTTTCTGAAGTCTATTATTTTCCCTTCCCCATCAATTATTCCCATTCATGGCTGGCACACTGCTTTATTTTTTTGGCAGGAATGAAAAAAGAAAGGACAGAGAAAGAGAAAGAAACAAAACAATCAAAGTGTGGGAACTTTTCCATGTTCCTTTTTCTTCTTCCGAGATCTTTTATCAGAATTAACTCTGCTTACACCGGTATTTGTGCACCTGTGGCACAGGATTAATGGATCAGCTTCTTCTTTGTGTGCAAAAATAAGCACTGTGAGTTATTTTTAATTCCAGGTTTCTGAGAGAAAGGCATTTAATCCTGTGCTGAATAGTTATAAACACTTTTCGAAGTGAACGTCTAGGTAGAAGACTGCTGATGCAAGTCCCACTGCAAGTGTTTCTGAAGTTTTCATATTCAAACATATGACAATATGAGTTATGCTGCCAGCTGTAAGGACATCCGTTTCTTCCCTTAGCTGAATGACTATTTTGGAAATGCCTCTTGACAAACCAACAAATCCAACAGTGCCTCCCTCAGTACAGACACGAGTAATGCCTTAATGAAACATCTGGCCTTTTTACCCAGCATGATCTGTTTTAAAAAGGAGAGTTTAGAGGCTTTTATGTGAAAGAAAACAAAACATCAATCATTTACTAGTAGAGCTGAAATCGTTGTTGTACTGTCAATTTTTGAGTCCACTGAATGTAAATGAATGTTCATCTCGTAAGTGTAATTTAAGTAGTTATATAGCAAGCACAGGGAAGAATAGGCTTTTCTCTGTTTGCACAGTTTTGGGATGCATAAAGGATTCTTGACCAAATCGGCTTGGATCACCAGTACAACAACAATCATACCAAATGTGTTAAATAGACAATACATGCATTTCACTAGACCGCCAGTAATCTCTGATGCTGGATTAAAGTGGAGGCAGTGCGTTTCTCCGAAATCTAAATAAGACTTAGGTTCTCTTCACTGAACAGCAACAATGCTGCAGTTTATCTTGCATCAGCTGATTGATTCATGCTTTAGTAGCTGATATATGTGGACAGGACACATGAGCTCTCTTCATCCCCCCTCTAATGGAGATCAACTTATTGTCATTAGACGTAATCTTTGCATGACAGCATCTATTTTTGAATCCTATGCTTGATTTGCATAGGCACACATGAAAGATGCTCATGTGTCTGTTATTTTCTTTTAATTTTCCCCAAAGATACAATTATACAATGTAAATTGCATCTTTATAGCACATGGAATTTGAAGGGAGGTTTTTATGGTTGCTGATGGGCATTAGATCCTCTTCAAAACATGGTATATGCTTTATAAACTATACGTTTGTAGTACATGAACCTAAAGGCAAGAGCCCATCGCCCATTATCACAATACCCAAAGGGACTTTCACCAGACCAAACACTGCTCGGTGCCCAAGCAGAGAGGTGTTTGGTGTTAGGTGTGTGTGTGTGTGTGTGTGTGTGTGTGTGTGTGTGTGTGTGTGTGTGCGTGTGTGTGTGTGTGCGTGTGTGCGTGCGTGCGTGCGTGCGTGTATGTGTGTGTGTGCGTGCGTGTGTGTGTACTTGCATGTGAATGTATGAGTTCAATTACAAATCAGCCTATTAACAAGATAGACACCTACGTGTGAAAGAATCTTCCATCCTCTTTTACTGCAGCCCCCCGACAGAGCTGCAGCATCCACTTGACTGGCCAATAAAAACAAGCAAAAGGCTGACATTGCACTTCATTTAACACCGCATGCCCTTCACTCTGCCTCCTACCTAGACAATGGTCATCTGCAGGGACTTGGCTCTGTTGAGAGCTTCATGTCCATAAACTAAGACACCAGACAACAATAGATGAGCAGCTGTTTCCTGGACATGCTGTGTGTTTAGTGTCCTACAAGAAGGTGCTTTATGTCATCTTGTGGGACGCAGCTTGAGTTGCCAGGTGACTGAATGACGCAATCTTTCAATTGCTGTGCTTGTCAAATTTGATTGATCAGAAAGGAATACAGGTTGGAAGAGCCTTTAAAATCACCTCAGAGCTTAGTGAGTAAATGGCTGAGTTGATTTGACCCGGGTGAGGAGGATGTGCGCTCTTTAGAGGGTCATTCACACAGAGGTGTCAGGTGTTAGAGTCAGGTTTGTCCAACAATTCCCCGGAGCAATGCTCACAGTGGGCCATGACGTCGTCCCACATGCTAGCTGGCTTTTCACTGCTTTGAATCTGTGTAACTGAAGAGAGCGAAGAAACACCTGAAGCCAGCGACCAACAAACCAACAGCGACCATTATTTTGAATAGGCTAGTTGGTATTTAAATAACATTGAAGTCCCTTTCACTTACAGTCATCAACCGTAGCGCCTGAACATACATGTCTGACAATAGATGCTTGGATATTTTAATCCATTTTAATCTGTTCAATATTAGAATAATTGTTCCCGCATTTACTGGGTTTATGAGGTCATTGAAGGCCTTTTTTTACTAAAAAAATATACCAAAGACATCAGTAGCAGTGGAGTCAAACACAGTCGATTCTATTCAGTCTTTTCTGTTTCAACTGTGATGCTTTCAAACTCAAACCTTGCTTTTCTTTACCTTTCTGACTGCTCTTCTCCCGTCCCTTTGTTACGCGCCTTTCAGTCCTCGGTTTACAGCAGGTCTACAGGGGAGAGGGACATGTTTGCTCACTCTCTCACCAGAAGGGGCTGGCAAGAAAGCTGGCAATCACAATGAGCAAATATGTTCATGCAAACTCACTCCTGCCGAGGGGGTTTGCGGACTGTTTGTTGGCGTATGCGAGACGAGGAGCTGGAGGACGTGCCGTGACCGATGGGCCCTGATTTTACAGCTGTTATATTCCTTTCACATGTGCAAACTCACGGAGGTGACGGCTGCCTCGAGTCAAACAGGCGCTGGTCACACCCACCGCCACCTCTCTGCACCGCCGGGGGAAGCAGCGTCTGTCCAGTGTCCTGCAAAATATAGAGCAGGCCAATGCAGGTCACTAAAGTGAAAAAACATACTGATGTACAGTTACGTCTTCGTGCAATGCACGGCATTGTGTCAGTTGTGTCCAGATATTACGAGATATTTGCTATTTCAGTACAAAACTAATGTTTGAATCTTTAAACTCTTGATGTTTTGCAAGCCAGGCTCTGTTTAGCTGTGTAATTTTTTCACGATTTTATCAAAACTGCTTTGCAAACATGTCCCTGTGGCTGAAGATGCAGCACAAACTGAATACAGCTTGGACATGCTGGTGTGATAATGGGGTCTACGCGTCCGGTTTTTCAGGGATCATTTACTTTGAGACTGATTCACACTGTAGTAAGCAGAGCCCAATAGTTATAATCAGCAATAACAAAACTCTGAATGAAACGCTGATCAAACAGAATTCTGGACAATGTTTAATCTATGAAGGTTGAATTACCTTCTTTGTACTTCTGGGTATCCTTGGTGCTGACTGTGCATGGCGGAGTGGGACGAAGCATTTAAGACAAGTTGCACAAACAGGTATTCCATCTGGACTTAAAGGTGACGATGTAATAGTCTTTATCGCCACTGCTGCTGCTCCTTCACTCGATCGGTTTAATAGTCAAACCCTGATCTTCATAGGTGAACTTAAAGTTGGAGATTCGGCCAAGTCACACAAAAAAACAATGAACATGTGATTACTCTACTAAATAAGAGAAATACATTGCAATAATATGCGATTTAGCACATACTGAATTGTTTCCAGTATGACTGAATGCATACACAAAAGAGACAAGTAGATATGTAAAATACAAATGAGTAGATACACATTCCAAAAAGGTAAATACATTTGAGGCACGGACTTCTGAGTCACAGCCCAAAGTTAACCTTTTACAAAAACACCCTTCACAGTTTGCAGCAAAAGAGTTGCCCCCGAGCCGTAATGTGCCTTTTCCTCAGTATTTCCATGTTCCCACCCTGTCTGCCCACAGAGGAAGTGACTTGTTGCAGCAGCACAAAAGCCACATAATAAAGTTAGGGGGGAATTAGTAAAAGAAAGCAGAGAGTACCAGAGGAAAAAGAGAAACAAGGGAACAAGGGTGTGAAAACACTCAAGAAGGTGCTGTTTTATGGCTGTGTGTTAATTGAAGTGTAGTTTAAAAAAGAATCCCATATTCTTGAGGGAAGACCGGAGAGAGCTGAGGACAAAAGGGAGAGGGATGCACTGCTGGTAAAAAGCTGCTCCTCACTTTTACCCCGTGGACTTCTGAACAAATACAGTGGAAAAGACATTATACACATATAGTACTGAAAAGCTCACGACATGCATTCAGGAACAGACACGTTAAACATGAACATATGACCCCTGAAAAATACAAAATCTGATTCTACAAAAAGCCATGTTATGCATTCTTTTCAAGTCTACTAAAGAATGTTATTAATCCGCTGGAAGCGTTATAACACGTTTGCGTCTTTCCAAATGCCAAAAGGCACTTTCATGGGTACTTAATTAAATCGGATCCCCTTGGGAAAACAGGTTTTCAGTATCTCTGTCTTTGTCATTTTAAGGTTTCTCTTCAGCCCCACAGCTCAGCCATTTTTAAGCCAGACCATCCCTGGGTTCACTTCCACGAGCCTCCTGCTGGAAGCTGATCCCTAAAACAAAGCCCTGTTTACACTAACGGCCCACAAGGCCCTTTTGCCGCAGAAACAAATAACAGTAGGGGGAAGTCAATAGAATTTAACATTTTGACATTTTTCCTTCAGCTCTCAAAACCAATATTGACCCAGCTCCCCTGCATGGCTGTCTTTGGTCCAGGACCTTGGCATACAAATCAAGCCAATGCAGCCGGAACCACAGGCAGCCAGTCGAGAGGTGGGCCCAACAATAGCCAACCCAGGATGGGGCTCTCCCACCAGGCAGGCAGAGTGGCCACTGTCCCTGGTCTCAAGCTGGTCCACAGGGCCTGATGTATGAAAGAACTCATGCTATCCCACCCGCTTTAATGATTACATCTGAGTGGGCCGATTGTGTCTGTACTCCAGACCCTGCTGGTGAGCGAGATGAACAAGTAGAAGGGCCAGTGGGGGCCCTCACATGTGCAGAACAACCCCCATAGCGGGCCAGTACTTCTCAAAGGCCAGATTACAATCAATTAGAGCGTAATGAGCGGGAAGCTGGACTTGTAACCTGTTGCACAGCGTAGTTGTTTAGAAACCTCCCAGTTGGCGAACACATCAATAACCTCTGAAATAGCTCCGGACTGAAAGCAAGACGCAGCGGGATGCGTCTGAGTGCGTGGCCGTCTATATGTGAGTCCTGCCTCGCCCCCCTTCCTCCAACCCGGCCGCGTCGCGCCATGACGGAAGGCAGAGAGAGGGAACGCATGGCAACACAACATGTTACTCTAAAACCGATCTCCGTATCTGCATGACACTTTTTACTTCCATGGATTCTTCCTTTAGCCATTTGGCCATGCTGATAGAGCTCATACTAGCAGGTGACCTGTGACTCAGAGCACACGCAGAAGCAGCAAACTAATTAAAGGAATGCCGCTCAACAGGTGGCATTCTTCTTTCTTGCATTCTTCTTTCTATCAAGCGGTAAGTGGCCTTGGACAAACGCTTCTGGCAAATAAATGCAATGCAATGTCAAAGAAAGATATTAGTTTTCAGGGAAAGAGCAGGGTGAGCTCTTACCTGGGGAGCCCTTCTCTCCACGGGGGAAGGTTCTCTACAGATCAGTTTGCTGCACAGCAGGAGGACCAGGGGTGGTCATATAAGGGAAGGTGAAACAGCAGAGGACTAAAAGAGTAAAAGCGACATTCTTGCCTGAGGGTTTAGTGGCGGTGTAAGCCACGGTGTAAGTGTAAGTGAAAGCAAATTTCCAGTAGTACATTTTCTTCTACATCTGCCGGCATACAAACTGTGTGTTTGAAAAAAGTCATCATAACAGGAGTGAGCCAATTGGAGGGACTACTCCCCCACGACTACTCCCCTTTTGTTACACGGTAATCATAGCTCAAATTGTTTTACAGGCACATTCAAACAATGGCATGTTGGAATAAAAAAATGCATGCCGTTGTGATTGGGGGGCTGCGGATGCTGTTGGTGAAATATGATGGAGGAAGGTCACGTCGAGGAAGAGCTCTTGTTACTACAAAGGCAGGTAAACCGCATTAACTTTGCAAAAACTGTGCATTGCTTGATTACATCGACATTAGGGTAAATGTTGTTACACTAAGGCAATCATTTTATTTTTATTAAACTACAAGATGCTCCATCTAAAAATCCCAGATGAGGTCTCAAAAATGTGAGAATCGCGGCTCCATATTTCTGAACCTTAACCAAGTGCTTATTCTAAACTTAACCAAAGGTGTTGTAGTCCTGCTGAGTGGAGAATGTTTGCATCCAAACATCGTGCCCAGCATCGACTACCAAACCTCGGTGGAGTAACCAAGCTATGAGCTCATGCACCTAAAAGCTGTGTGTTAGACGGCTGCCACCGTATGACTCGTTTCTTTTAGTGGGACAATATTAAAAATAACTCACTCTTTTAAATCTCAGTCTCCACATGCTCTCGGTCTCGTGTTCAGATTGTGTTGGGAACGCTCCTGAGCCCACACCGACCATAGCGATATACAATGCTGTTAGTTTCCTCACGGTGAGCTGTTGGGCACCACCGGTCACCACTGTGCTGAAACACTTTTAATCAACCAGCACCTACTGTGAAAGCCCGAACCCCACCCGGCTCCCCACCTGCCAAAACCGAGCGGTTCACCTCAGCAACCTCCAAGCAGCAGCCAGTATTTAGTAATATTGTGTGGCAGTCCAGCAGCTCCTACCATAATGTACCCAGTGACAGCACTAACCTCTCACAGCGCCGGTACCCCCTTCTGAGGTTATATTACAACACAGCGGGAGCTCGGAGCAAGCAGAGGAGGGGAAGGAGTGATTGTTTGGTTCTCAAGACGAGCTGGCTTTTTCCCAGGCTGCGGCTCCTTCTCCCAGCATGCCATGCTCGCTGCGGTTTCATTAAAATTTAAGTACACAGAGTTGCTCAAGTACATGGTCCCGTTGGCCCATTTCCTCCAACTACCCGTCACCCCATTTAGAAGTTGCCAACCACAGGAAGAAAAAAAATGTCTCTGACCCTTGAGACCCTTTGTGAGTAGAATTGTGTTTGTGGGGAAACGCCGCGCCGCACGGTGGGACGGTACGTCGGGTTAATTTGTTCTATGATGAAATAAAGGAGATTGAAATAAAATCGAGTATTTTTGTCTTGCGACAACACACAGAAACAAAGACTATAGATTGCAAAAGAAGTCCCGACCGGAAGGTTTTCCCCTGGTGCACAGGCGTTGGCCAGTCTGTTACCACTCTGCTCGGCCCACTGAGGCTCAGCAATCGTACTAGATTAAGTGAGAGCTTGCAGTGAACCCAAGCAGAGTACTGACATCACCATCAACCGCGGCCTTGAAGGAAATCACAGATGTTTAATGTTTTATCCCTAATTGTTGTCTGGCGTTCTCTGTTCAGGTCTTTTGGGTGTCCTGCTCGGTTTGGCCAGCTGTGTTTTATAGGGCTTTTCTTGCCTGTTTGCTCCATGACGACAGTTTCCAAGATTCCCTTCCTCTAATGGGGATGACAATTACGTCGATGAAGAGATCGTTGTCTCCGGTAGATTTCAGAGGAATATTTTCGGTTGTTGTCCTGTTTTTCTCTTAGAGCTCCACTAAGAACACATCAGTGAACCGCACTGTTGCACCGACACATTAATATTTATCCAACTTTTATTGGATTGTATCAATGATTTATTTGGATACTCTTTAAAATGTGGCCTTGTATAAAAATAAATGAATGTCCTTGATAATCTTTGTCAACATTAATGCACATCACTAACTTTGTTTTTTCCACGGTGTATTAGTACTTTCTCACCTCGCATGAGGTTCTATCTGGACGTGTGCTGATGTGAGTGTTTCGGTACAGAGGGTATCACATGTGTACAGACTGTAAAGCCCTCTGAGGCAAATTTTGTATTTGGGCTGCACAAAATACATTGAATTGAATTGAAGTGGATGAGACTTGTCGGGTGCACTGTTTTCACTCCGTGCTGTTACGCTCATTAATAAGAAAGAATACAGTGGAACATTTAAAATGTCACAGTTATGCATTTTATTATTGCATTCAACAGAACTTTTACTGAGATACATTTAACCACGCCCTGGCTTCACTCACATCTAAAACAAATAGCATGTTGACTGATTTATATAATTAAAAATGAGAAGTCTATAATACGTAGCACAACAAGATAGCTGCTTCTGGCGGTGTGTTGGTCTGTGTTCATTACTCTGCAGTGCGAAGGTTCCTTTTTGGAGCTGACAGCATTGGCAACGCTGACCTCTGACTGCTGGCTTTTGTTGTGCCTCATTAGGCAGCAGGAACACATCAGCCAATACTACTTATTAGCCTTTCTGTTGTGGCAACTACCAAGCAAATAGGCTTGGACTCGCCTCTTGTTACCTAAGCTCCCCGCTTGGCCTCTGGCATCATACAAGTGAAGAGTCTCTTTCCTTGGAGAAGTGCACTCCCCGAGGCCCAGGCCAGCACTGGAGCACTTGTCGGAGACCTGCAGCATTACAACGTGAATGGTGCGGCCTCAATGCAAATTCTTCCACACTCTCAGGCGGCAAAGGCCAGCATTGACTGACTGGTTGTGTTAATTTAGCTGCCTTTCACTCCTACTTGATCCACAGTCTTCTGGACCTCAATGGAAATAGATTAAAAAACATCTGAAGTGTCAGCGCAAGAATGTGCCATTCAGACTGGAAGCAACGCACCATTAACAAATGTCAGCCCGCAAACTACCAGCTGTGGTTAAACAAACCAGGGAGGTAAGCTATACAGCTCGCCGAGGCTCTGGTGTCAGCCATTGATAGCCTTGCGCATTGAGTGGATTCAGGGGAGAGTCGTTTTAACAAGGTGGGTGATCCACATCAACAGGAAGCAAACAAGCAGCAGATATGGAGGCCGTGGCTGTTAAACCACAAGGTTATTGCAGCATCCTTACTGTGGGTGGGGAGGGAGGGGGGGGGACTTGTGCCCTTTCTCAGTCATTTTACTCAGTAAAGCTCAGGCTGAGGTTACTCAGAAGAACGGCTCATGCCCTCAACAGCCAGTCTCACCAGCCGGACCGAGTCATATCCAGAGGGCAGCCAGAGATCAGCTTCGGGCAAAGGGGCTTTTGACTCTTTGGGCTCGGTGTGTGTCGACTGCAGGCCTCATGCGTGTGCACTGCAGGGCCGCGCACTTCACCTGGGATTTACAGGCTGCTTTTGACAAGGTTGCAACCTGTCCAATGCACCTTTTTCCTAAATGGTGAGGAGACAGTCTGAGAAGTTACTTCTCAGGGTGTCAAAAGATGATGCTGCAAGGGCCGAGGTGCCTATTTGAGCCCGTTACAATCTCTCGTTGTCCTGAAAAATGACATTAAAATCATTTCACAGATAAAACAAGACACGGCTCATCTTTTCAGATCAAAAATTCGTTCTAAATGCTAAATGCTTCATAATGTCTGCCATTTAGTGTCCTGCAAGTTAAGTCTGCAGGTTTTTTTCAACTTTTTCGCTGAAACGAAGGAAGTAAGAAGTAATTCAAATGCAAGTAACAGAAGTGAAGGACCTCGTGGTGCAGAAAGCAGTACGTAGTGTCACCCAAATGTATTGTAGTGTGTTTAGTCTGCAACAGCTAATCATATCAAAATCATAAGAATGGTGTTAATTGGTGAAGATTATGTTGCTTGTTTGTATTATTTTCTGCAGTAATCCAATGGAAAATCGTATTTCTGTCCAGTGCGACGCTGACCTCTGGAATGCGCCACTCAAGATACTTTTTACCTCTGCCGTTTGCTAACAAGCAAAGGTTCTGCAAGGTGCATCGGTCCACACCGTCAAACATAAAAATAAATGGAGACATTCTTTTATTTTCATTTACTTTCAGTAGATTTTAACATCTGTTGACGGGTCGTGGGCTCGGACAGGTCATATCAGGCCACAGTTGTCAGCCTCACGCAGCGAGAAGCAGTGATGAATGGGAGGTCAAAGGGCTGTTTCATGCTATGTGACACGCTGGTTGAAGCGGTGACAGCACGGCCGCCTGAGCGCGTCACGTGTTCTGAGCGGTGGACAGACGGCTCTGTGTCCCGCGCGGCAGCGCTGCGTTGCCTTGTGTGGAGGCATGCAGCAGGTGAGTGACGATGCTACCAGGTGATTGGTCTTTCCACTTCCTATTGTTCCCCTGTCGCTGATAACCCCCAGTGACCCGGGCAAAAGGAAGGAAGGCCGCAGCTCGGATTGTGGAGGCAGGCTTGTCAGCTCTTTGTCCTCAGAAAACTTATTAACTTAACAAGTCCGCCGAGAAAAGAATGATTTCTCACACGGCTCGCCGTATGGTTAACCCAGAGTAAACAGCGAGGGAGGCAGAGGAAAGGAAGGAAGGGTACTATTTGATCTCCGAGGAGTGGAGCGAGCACAAGCCTGCCAGGAGGAAATCAATTTTATTTCCATTCAGAAATAACTGAAATTGACGGGATGACGAGTAGGACGGTTGAAGCTACATTTATATCTGGTTTTAGATTAATTACATTTTTACAAACACTTGTGTGAAAATCGTAAAAGTAAGTCAAGGCGTTAGAAGTTAGGATTAACACAACAAAATCCTGCATGGGATTATAATATAGAGAAAGGTTCAGGGTTTGAAACGGCATTTTTGGAAGACTCATGCCCTTTGTGATGATGTGAGGATGTGAAGATGTCCTGTCCTTGAGACTAAATCTACATGTTACAATACATGTTAACATTGATTCAATGAATCTGGTTCTCCAGTATATCGCCGCTATAACAATAACAATCCGCTGCTTGAAGCAGACAGAGGGAATAGTGTTGGCGGACAGACAGAGACCACAGAGGGACCCGAGTCGGCCGGGGTCACCACACACCTCGGGCACATAGCTGATGTCACCCGTCTGCTGCCTGAATTGGGCTCTGTTCAGCTCCGCTAATGTGCAGGTCTGAGTCGTCTCGCTTCGTAATCACTTCAGCTGTTTCACTTCAAGGGACGGAGGGGTGATAATGAGCTAAATTGTTTTATGTGTTAAGAGTCAGACAGCCTTAAGCCTGGAAACCGTAAGAACAATTTGACTCGGTATGTGGAGGTCTAAAGATAGTCTGACACTAGCTAATGTGTATTTAAGTGGTTGTATAATGGTGAAGGGAAAGGAATAAATATGGAACTGACTACAGGAGTGGATCTGTAGACTCTGCACAATATGAACAAATCTTTTGTGCAGCTAGAAGCTCAAAGGCGGCTTCCTATCAAAAACTCTGTGCAGGGGAAAAAAGAATATTGATCTTCACAGAGCACATTGATTTTTGGTTAATATCTTAATAATAATGATAGTAGGCTTAATGTTTAAATGTTAAATTAATAGCATCCCAAAATGTTGTTTATGACTTGACAGCATTGACGGCGATACTGCATTTCAATTTCAATACATTATATAAATCACATTACCGTCGATAATATTACATTGTTTTCAAAGGATATCATTCTCAGTTTAAACCTTTAAATGGAGATTAAACAGAAAAACACATATTTGCCTGTTGTAAAATGGTTTTACAATCTTACTATTTCCTTCTTAAATCGAAGTATGCAGTCATTAAAATGTTTTAAATGTCCTCCATTTGTTTCACGCGCTGCAGGAAATGTAGCCTACAGAGGCTAAATTTAGCTAGCTTGCTCCCATGCTATGCTAGGTTCTATACAGCACTTCTTACAGATTATATTATTTTTGCAGATTTGCAGAACGTCCTGCAATCACAGGAGCTCTTTCGGGCTGTTTTAACTGTAGGGTGCAACTATTCCCCTCATGCACTGACAAAATGATTGCAGGTCAAATTCAACACTCAGGTGAGTCAATCCCACAACTCTGCACTACGTCACTTAATCATTGAAAGCAGTGAAAACACGTGCGTGCTTGTGTCATGGCTGCGCGGCTTCGAGATCAAACGTGCTAGAGAATGAATCGACTTATTGATGAATAACGTCGTTAAATATTTGCTCCGGCCGAGCAGATACAGTCACTGTCGGTGAGTGGCCTACTTCTACGTGTGCGTAACTTGTAATTGAGTATTTAACAACTTAGTGTTACGTGTGATCGTTTTATTAGGCTTCAAATGTGCTTGAAGGACGCCAGCGGTTCATGGAGGCGTGTTTTTGATAGTCCGTTGTCGCCACCTGGTGGCGGACATGAAGTACTGCGCGTACCAAGAAGGCGGACAAGAAGGCGGAAGACTCAGTAAGTACCAAATATTTGAATATTTACAGACAAACTATTTGCCTTATTCATAATATCCTGTAATACAACGTAATATATTGTGCCAAAACACGAAACATGAGCTCGTTTGTTATAATCTTGAAACCAGGCGTGTCTCCTCTGTTGAGGCCTCACAGTGACCAGGTGGTGCACTGCTGCAGTTCAGGCTTTGTGAATTTTGATAATAAGGTAGCATGAGCACCTATACTGCCATGTTTCCGCTCACCTTTCCGTGCAAAAGTAGTTTATGCGTGGGAAATGTTTCTGAAAGAATAGCGCGTTCTTAATATATGCGTCGACTCCCATTTGATGCCGATTTGTATTATAATGGGGCCGTTTAACAGAAGCTCAAACGTGTAGGACTCAATTAGAACAAAGGATAAAGAGCAAGAGATTAGCAACACATCGACACAATTAACTAAAAGCTAAATGTAGGCTCCAGAAATCAAATACTCAGGAAAGAATTTATATCGAAAGAAGGCATGATGAGGACATTCTAAAATGTAAAAATGCAAGTACATTATTATTTGCTTGATTTATATTTCGTATGTCATAACACACATTCCTTACTCCATTAAGTCCCAGATACTGCTCCACATTTCCACCGAAATTAATGTCACAAATTACCTTTCAATCAAGACTAATAATGAGTGAATATATTATCTAATAATTTTATGATTAGATAATACATTGTTCATTCTTTTACACCTTAATGTTGTGTAATAGGAAACTTTTTTTCCCTCTTATTGTCTCACATTGTTTGGAGCTCTCTTCTCACTCGTATAGCAGTTAAGCCCTTCTGCAAATATTCCACATCAACCTGTGTGGCATTTGTAAATGGAGGAACAGGCAGAATGCTTTCAAAAACGTCCTGAAAAAGTCCTCCTTTGTCTTTCGTTTTTCTGTTTTTCTACTGTTTACTTTTACATCATTGAGACTTCACCCTCCTTTTTGACACATAAGATGCCACCGATTTACAACTTGGGATGCTTGGTAACCGGACCGTACACAAACCCTATTTAAACGCCACGTCGCCGAGCTGCTGCTGAATGCGTCTGTTTACTGGGGTTTGTTTAATTCACGCTGAATCGCCACGGCCGACGTGGCAAACAATTAGGGTGAAATGATGTTGCTTAAAGCCACTCTGAAGCATCCCAAACAGATTCCAATCTTTACTCCCGAGAGCTGACTCATGAGAGCTTAATCCTGTTGATGGAAACAGAATCCCACCCGTGTCAAAACGGCCCGCTGCCCCAGGTGCAGAAGCCACACAGGCTCTGGCTTGTCTCCCTTTATCGTAGCTGATGAATTGAGAGGGCTCTTGGGCGCACCGCCCAGGACGGGGGTTGGCTAATTAGACGGCCTGTTTTCTCATAAATATCTATAGTGATGAAAATTAGGCACATAAAGGCTATAGTTAAAGGCCTGTGAAAGTGTGGGATGCAAACTGTGAAGGCAAAGCGGACAATGTGTGTCTTTTACAAATGCAACAATTGGACTAACCAGATTTCATCATGTTGAGTTCTGTGATGTTGCTCAACATGAAGGAAAAATATGGAAACTTTTACAAGCTCAACACTTTTCATATAGCTAACTCCCATAACGGCAGCGTCATCTATCAGTAGTGTGTATATCTAGTTTTTTGTTCTAAATGGAAACCCTTCATTGTTCAATACTTTCAACTACAATGAAGACTCATTAGGCTTCTGTTAAGTCCAGTTTAACAGCTGATAATGAGATCAGGACTGATAGGTTATCTTCCTATCTTTTAGGGACATTTTGACGGCAGAGATGGACCCGTAATCACATTGTCTTTGCTAAGTCTTACGGACAGCTGTAAACGAAGGCTCCAAACCTCCTCAGACAAGCCGTCCTCCCTAATGGCAGATGCCACATTCAGGTAGAAAGTAAGCCTTCTACTGTCCCGACTTCTGTGCCATAATTGCAGCTACTAAAGTGTCTCTTAAAGCTCACCAGAATTTTTCTTTGTGAATTGTGATAAAGTAAATGTAGGCTGTGTTTCAGGAAGATAGATCAACATAAGATTCCATGCATCAAATGCAAAGCAGACGCTGGAGAAAAAGACTATTAATATATAATTGATTTACTATATAAGTCAAATCTTGTTCGACCATATTGTAAAAAATAAAAGAAACGTTAATTTTCTAAAAGGCAACATAAAGGACGTTTTATAATATTCAGTTCACCCTCCGACTGGTTGCTGGTCCTTCTAATATAAAGAGTTTTAGAGGCTCAACAACACCTTGGTTAGTAAATCATCTTCAATCATCTATCGATGCTGTATAAATCAGCAAAAATTAAAGATTGCGGAGGGGGAACCAAAGTAGTAGCAGTAAAAAGTAATTTGAGTGGTTGTATATCCTCTGGCATAGCTTCTGTTGTCATTAGATGTAAATGGACCACTTACCTTAAGAGCTGCAGGCCGTCCGTAATCCAAAAATTTAACAACTTCTAAATATTTACATTCACAAATATGGTGTCTTGCTCTCGTGGATGGCGGCTTAGTGACGTACCAACACTTACAGTTGCAGAACAAATGTTTGACTATAAAAAATTCATGAGCCTTAGCGAGTTTTGAAACGAATGAGCTAATATATCTTTATTCAAGAGTCCAAGGGACAGACGAGGCTTTCGCTCTTTCACAGAGATTCATAAGTGAACCAGAGCCTTCTGCTCGCATGTTCGTGTGTTAGACCCTCAAACATCTCGGACATTTGAGATGAGCACATAGAAACGTCCTGCAGAGCATGTGAAGCTCAACCATATGGAATGTAATAAAGTGCCATAAAGGTAAAGCTTCAGTTCTAAACACATGTTTTGTCTTATATTAATGAAGTCATTCATTCAAACTTGTAAAAGTTTCGTCACAATAACAATCTGCTGCTTGACGCAGATAGAGGGAATAGTTTTGGCGGGACCATCTGAGTAGGAACCATCTGAGGGTTGAACCCTCCCCGTCTCCCCCTGCAGGGACTGGGAACATTGAGCTCCAGTATCACCCCATGACATCACAGCAGTGAGGTATCAGCTGACTGGCACACACTTCACATGACCTGCTGAAGGCTGAAGGGGGGGGGGGGGCAGCAGCCTTGTTGATTGAATCAGCTTATATAGAATTTATAAATCTGTATCTGCTGAATCATTTAGATCGGATCCATTACAGATACGTGCACCAAATGAAACAATAGTAGCACCTAAAGTACTGCGTAACCGGTCAAGCAGTTTGCTGTTTGAAAGTCTATTTAGAGTCCTGAAACATTATGCCTCTGTTGGAGATGGCGGCTGTAACAACCTCCCGCCTAATACGTGATCAGAAGCGGCGCTCTATATTTATCAAATCACATGGAGCTCACCAGAGGACACACAACATGGCGCTGCTGAGACTCCAGACCTCCTAGACCTTCACCTCCTGTAGACCAGGGTCACAGCTGGAGCAAGACGGGTAGGAAACTCTCATGGATAAACGAGTACACATGCAGACAGCTGCAATTGCAGAGAAAAGTCCTACTTTTTCTTGTCATACTTCACATTTAATTAAAAGATGATAGATTGGTTCACTAGCTAGTTTTAAGTGCATTCTTGAAAATATTATTATTTAAGGTCGATTTTAGTAGATAATCTTGTTGCATTTTAGTAATATTATTTAAATAATAAAATATGAAAAATTGAGCTGCAAAACCTGGTTTACATTGAATTTACTAGACTTTTTATTTCATAAATTACTTTGTTGGTTTGATTAGTTATTGTGTGACAGCTTAGATTTCTTTTGTTTATGATCTTGCTGGCATTATGGTTCTTTAGCATTATTTTGAACTCTGATCATGTGATTTAATAGCTCATTTTATTGTTTTTTTGCAGGTTATATTGCAAAGTCAAAATGGACGACTTTGAATACAGCGTGGAGATCTGTGACCGGGACTGGGACTGCTTCTTTGCACAGTGCGAAGACTCCAACCTGCTTCCTCCTTCATTAGCGGGCGTGGACGACTCGGGGATGAGCGACATCGATGAGACCGGTTCCCATCTCACTACGAGGCTCCTGAAAATTGACCAAACAGCCGGCCTCCTGGCGGCTGACCGCTCCATCGATGGCCCCCCCGACTGCGAGGGCTCTCCCACGGAGCGTTACCTCGGCAAACACGCTGTCGCTGGAATGGAGAGCGTGCTCTCCGGCAGCGAGGAGGACATACACCTGCAGTCGGTCAATGTATTCTTTGAAAGGCTGAATCGTTGTACAGAGCCAAGCCGAGCGAGGGATGTGAAACACAGAGAGGCAGCGGAGGAGAAGGAGGAGGAGGAGGAGCGGAGGAGGGTTAGTGATGGGAAACAAGCCAGCCGCAGTTCTTGGCCAAAAAACATCCCCAAGTTAAAGTCTCTCTCTGCCAGCGGTGGAACAGCAGTTAGCAAAGAGACCACAGCGCCTGTCGAAACCGTCAGCAAGATAAACACTGTGAAAAAGTATGTGCTTGGCGCTGAGATTTCTCCCGAATCGGCAGCCAGTAACTCCGCGCTCCAGACTCACAAATCAGCTGAAACAAGGTTATTCAGCGGAGAGGAATTACGTTCAGAAACCAGAGTGAATGAGACGACGCTTCCGAACCGGTGCCATGACTCACCAGAGGGGGTCATCTGCTCAGAAACAACGCCAGTGGAAACGCGCGCACCTCTGCAAGATGTTGATCGGGAAGATTTGTCGAAAAGTCAGTTGAGCATCTCTAAAAAAGGTTTCACCGATTCATTGAGTAATCTAGAGATGGTGAAGCACGTCAAAGGGAAGGGAAACCAAAACGCTGATGTCGTACAGATGGAAGCAACGCGTACCTGCAAAACCTCAAGCCGAGAGTCGCCCCCATCTGCCTCCGTCAGACGAAAGAGAAGGAAAAAGAGGCGGCTGAGCGTTGAGTCAGCTGAGAGTGTGCATGAATATGAGCGGCAGGCTTCAGCCAAGCACAGTGACTCAGAGGAAGAACGCTCTGCCTGGAGACGAGCAACAGGTCTGTGTTTGTCTGAGGATTTGAAACTATCTTATTTAATCACACCACAAAAAGAATGCATTTCAGTTCTCCCAGTGAAACCAAATTTGAAGAACATCAAAATAGATCATCTCGATCAATACAGTCAATACCAATATTTACCAGAGCGCATAGTAACGAAGGAAAGGCCTAAAGAAACAAATAATGTAACTAATGATGGGTCATTAAACCCCTCGAGTCAAACTGACAACAGTGCCACGTCAGCGCCACGCAACACTGGGAAAGTGGATAAAAATTTGCAGCAGAACATTAAGCTACACATTGAAGAGACAACTGAGTGGCCAGTCGTGATCACTGACGCCGTAACAGGTAAAACAGAAACGGCACCGCGGGGAAGTAATGACTCTCATGCCGGGAGCCTCCAGCACAAAACCAGTCAGTCCGTCATTTGCTGCGAAGATGAACGAAATCCAGAATCGTGCGCGGCGGAGGTCAAATCCATACGTATCCTGTCAAGCGCAGAGTCCAATGATCCGGTGGAAGTCCGCCAAAATGACAGAGTATCCGCTGCTAAGTCGGTCCTTGCTGTGGAGGCTGGACATTCTGGCAGAGACGAGCACATGCTGCGGGGAAGAGGAGCTGAGCCCCAACAACAGCTGGAAATTGACAGTGAAGACAAACGCCGGTATGGTTCTGCACGGGAAAGTCCTCCGCGTCCTCCGTCTGCAAGCAGCTCCGATGACACAAAACCCAAGGAATTCAAAACTAGATTCTGTCCAGTGTTGGAGATTTCCAGTAAAGTGAGCTGCGCTAAATCCCCATCGGACACCAGCTATGCATTGCCTAATAGACACTTTTGGGCTAAAAGTCCCAACCGTTTCGCTATAGATTTCACACCACAGCAGACAAATCTTTCCCTGGTGTCTCACACGTTATCCAAACTCCAGGTTCCTTCAGAGAAAAACACAACCGCTGATGGAGCTGGATTGGCAGCATCTCAAATGTCTTCTCAAAGCGGGAATCCCCTTCGATCTGGCGAAAGCATAGCTGAGAGCCGGAGAGAAACCAGACCTTCCGCGTCTGAAGACTTGCCAACACATCCTTCAGATATTACACCTGTATCGCCCTGCTGCACCACGGACACGGGATCCGCCCTGTCAATCTCTGAAAGTACCACAGACGTGTCAGGAAGTTCTTTTTTATCCGTCAAGCAAAATTACCATGGAGATAGAAGGCAAACACCACCAACCGATCACAAATGTGAAGACGTCGTCACAGCACCTAAAGCAGATTGCGAACCTCAAAAGGCACCAGATTCAAAGCATTCAGTGTTCGCAATGTCCTCTTTCTGGAGAGAGATGGAGATGCTGACGATAAATGACATTCTGGGTTTACGAATGATCAGCAAAGCTGCACCGCCGAGCTCTCTCGTGCCCACGCAGGAAAGCGAGGAGACCCGCAGGTTTGCTATAACGGACTCTGGCTTTTTCACTCAACTGGACGGGTCCATGCTTGAACTCCCCCACAAAGACCCACAGAGCGATCCCAACTTCACAGAAACACGTTCGGGTTCTGTTGTCGCAGCCAATTCTTCCTCTTCAAGTGGTGTTGTGTGGGAGAACATTTCTCAACCCGAAGGGGCTCAAACGAAGATTTCCAAAAACGTAAGCGTGCGCAATCTACACGCCCTGCAATCTGAGTCTGCGAAATACGCAAGGAAAGTCCAAACTTTACAAACCTTGGATGAGGGAGGATTACAAAGAGAAGAGCATTTCACTGAAGTACACATGCCGGAGCAAGAAAAGGCTTCATTATCAACAGAAAGCTATGGAATATCTCTCACAGACATATTTCAGTATCTCTTTCGTGGAAAACAATCAGCTCCCAGCCAGTCGGTCACAGAAAACATAACCGCGTTCTTCACTGACGGAAATTCTGTGCCTGAAACTTATGACCATTTCTTCTCAGACTTTGATACGGAAAGCTTCTTCTTCCCTCTCGTCCCTGCAGAGGATCATTCTCGCTCAGCTAACAGGAATCTACAGTTCCCTGAGGCGTACGAACACTTCTTTGCCTCCTCTTCCTCTGATGAGTCCTCTGTGGAATCTGATGCAGAAGACGGCGGCGGTCCTGTGAGGGTGGTGACCCGGTTTGACCACGCATCAAGCGCACCTCCGACTTCTACAGACGTATATGAGGATTTCTTCACGGACAGCGACCTCAGGCAGAATTTCTTTTGGAACGCCAGCCTCTCCTTCAGGAACATGACTTTAACCGGGTCTGCGGTCCCGAAGCAGACTCTCTCAAACCCTCCGTCCCGTGCAGCTGTGAGGAAACGTGGCAGATCCCCTGCAAGGACTCTTCATCCTCTACACGCTGTGGGAAATCAGCACGGCACGTTTCCCGAGAAGCTTTTGTACCAGCGGCCTTTCAGATGCGAGGACGTGCAGGCGGTTGTCTCAAATCCAAGTAAGTCCAGCTTCACACCCAATGATGTGTCATTAAATGTCACAATACATTTTTAACGTATGCTTGTTCTGTCACTGAATTAAGTGCTGTAAAATGTTTTCATGCTGCCTCAAAGTGAAACTACTTACCAGAAATAATTTATTATTCAATCAAAAAGTTATTACTGTTACAAACTAATGAAATCGCTGCGACAAAATCTGAACCAGCGTCTGCCAGTCACCACAAAGCCGACACAGATAGCTTTGACTATTTCTATTCATTTTAAAATCAACCCATGTTCAAATTTCACTCCAGTGTAAAAATATTGCTCCTTAATATTAATCCTAGTGAGTTAAGCTCTGTGTTTTCCTCCCTCGTGGACAGTTGTTTGCATTTATCATCCACTCGCTCAGCTGGGACAGACTTTCTCACCTCGGCTACCGATTCTGCAGCAGCCACACGGGGCGAGAACCTGCAGGACCGCTTGGACGTGATAACTTGACTCCACTTAACGAGGGTCCTCGCCAAGCTCCCGCTCGATAGCTCTTGTTTATTTGGCTACGAAGGAAATGGAAAAAAAGGCATTAACTGGAGCTTCTAATATACCACCTGACCTTCAGCAGTTATCTCTTTAGGATTATCTCCAAGGCATCATTTTAAATATCAGTAGCATCAAGCGGCCTTGAGCTTTTGCACTAATCTGTGCAGCGCCTGGAACTTGACCGGGTCACAGTGGGACTGAACAGGAAGCGCCAACATACTGATGCTTGTGCTCAGCTGTTGATGTGTTATTGCCAATTATAGAACCCGTGATCTCTCATGGGACCTCACCGTGGATCGGTAATGTCATTGAATGTGACACACTTAAGGATTTAATATGTTTTTCTATAACTTTCTTTGAAGGGCTGGATGCCTCCCTGCTGCCTCTCAGGCAGTCAGACATGTGTCTGGTTTGTATTGCGTTTGCTTCGTGGGTACTGAAGACTGCCAACCCACAAGTTGGAGACACCTGGAAGGCTGGTATGCGTATGCAGTTTTAATCTCATTTTGAAAAGCTGGATTTGCAGGTCCGCTCTATTTAAACATTTGTTTACGGAACTAAAATAACTAATCAGTTGTAGGACTGTATTACATTTGACTTTCATACTGGAATCAGTTTATTTCATCTTTCTAAGGACTGTTATCAATATTAATATTAATATTAATAATTATATAATGTCTGCCAGTAAATATGGAGGTAAAATCAACCAAGCCCTTAGATAAAATCAACTTTAAGAAAAAGTTAACGTTATGTGGAGAGATGAATTCAGTGCTGCACGATGACTCACTTTTAATATCCATTCTCACACAGTTCTGCTGGCGAATGTAAGCGCTCTGTCAGCCATCCGATACCTGCGTAAATACGTCAAGATGGAGGCAGCCGCCAGTGAGAAGGACGGGAGTAACACCGCCCCGTCTGATCCTTGAGGTCTCCGCCTCCAGTTACATCACGCTTAAAGTGGAACATTCTTCTTTGAACACCTGATACAAGCCAGTGCAAGACTTCAGGCCGTCATGGAATTTGGCAAGTTATGCACTGAAATTGTGTTTTATTACAAGTTTCATCGATCTTTCCATTAAATGGAGGTTACAGCAATTTGTTTTTTTTTCTAGATATTTTGGTCTTTAACTTTTGAAAGCATTCATATGAAACTAGACAAAAGTATATCATCGTTGGAGGGATTCTATTTTGTGCCAGTATCTATTTTGCATTTAATGGAGGGTATTTTGTTCCCAAAGATTTTCTTGTGATTTGTATAAGTTTCTCTCTGAGATCTTTTTTTTTATGTCTGTAACATTTTCAGTTTAGTTTTTCCAAAACCACATGGACCTGAAGGTGAAACGTTTAAACACTAGAGGGCACCTCAGGGCCATAAAAGAAGCTGGAAAGTCCCAGCTGGGTCAGCTGCAGTTTTCAAGCTTTTGAAGTTATTATACTGGATTATACTGGATAATATAATACTGGATTTTGAATAAAACTATTATTTCAAAGTATGGTGCTTATAATGTGCTTATTCACCACAATTGCAAAGTATAAATAGGAGATCTTGTTATGTTCAAGAATCACACATATTTTTGCCAGCAGCTGTTAATGTTGAAACATAGAATACAACGTGTACTCTACTTACAGCACAGATTCGATTTTTCAGATATTTTAGAAACTGCTCTTTGTTAAGCATTTTAAAATTTCACTGATTCAGAGACACACTCGTGGAATGATCGCTCTACAAGAGACTTTATTTCCTAATATAATCCTGAATATCAGATGTGAAGAGCATAAAATACATAATTTTTGGGGTAATTTTCTGGTATACAATCACCTTTATTTTGAAATTCAAAATCTATAATGAAATGTTTTTAGTCTCTAAAATGAGATGAAATCTACTGTATGTCTGGAGTCTAAGCTGCTAAATCCTCCACTGGGTTCACCGGCTGGTGGCAAACTGTATCTGCTGGTTATTTGTGACGAGGCGGTAGTGTTCAGGACATGTCGAGTTTTTCCAGCGAAAACAGCAGCTGCTGCTGAGTTTCACTTTCAGGTATTAGATCTGTTGGTTGATTCTGTTTTCGCAAATTGATTTTTGATAAAACATTATTGATATAGCGATTTTAAAAGTATGAGTAGAATAAGACAAAGGAGTGATAGAGATGAAATACTTTTTTTCAGTTTTATTTCCAAATATAAATAAACACTTCTAATAAAATAATAAACGCAGCCACACAGGTTTCAGTACAGTATTGCAGTAGTTGGTAGGTAATAGCACCTTTTAAGGCAGTCAGCTAAAGCCACATCTAATTGCTTTTATAATGCAGCATAATAAAAAAGAATTTACAACATTTACAAAAATATACTTCTGCTACTGAATAAAGCCCTGATGGAATGTTGTTTAAAGCTATAAATAAAAACAAAAACAAATACAAGTAAACTGAACAGCATGTTACAAACGTCTGCTAAGCCCTACAAATGAAGCCTTCAGTGCAATTTCAAAATATATTAAAAGGTAACTACACAGTATGATCTCTTTGCTGTCCTCTCGGCTGAATGCTACATATTAAAGGGAATAAGTCAGTTGTTACTGTCATAGTGTTTAGGCCGCCCCTCTTTATTCCTGCTCCTTTGCTTGACTACCGAACAATCTAACAATGCAGTTTGTGTGATTTGACGGTTCATACTGTATGCATCAGGAGCAACACAGGCCTGCATGGGCGGCTTTTTATTATCCCTCTGATAGAGATCTGTTGTTTGCACACGTCCAGACGAGTGCCGGCCCATTGTTTTGTTTTATGACCATCTCTGCCCGGTTGCCATGCCGCCGAGGCCTCTGGCCACAAAGTCTAATCCTGTCCGGTGTGTCGAAATTCCAGACGCCGGCGGAATCACCCCAGTATCACAGTCGTACGGCCAAATGTTGTCATAGTCCATTTCCTGGTCATCTGGTTCTGTGGGTTCGAGGTACGAGTTGTGATCTGTGAGAGCGAGAGAAGATTCCCAGGCGTTTAGTTTGAAACAATGGAAGACAAACCTCGCCCTGACTGAATAAACTTCGACACAGTCCCAACATACATATGGTGTGATTGGCTGTGTACCAACATTTAACCTTACTGTAAAACAAGCAGTGCAACATGCCACTACACAAATGTTGTATTCGTGTCTTCTTTCTCGTGGTGCAGCAAAGTGGAACTGGTCAGTTGAAATAATGCCGTCATTGCACATGTAAGAACTCAACTGTGAATCGCAGTGACGTGCAACTGCCGGGTTAATTCTCAGGTTTTCATTTGTGATGAAAGAGCCTCCAGATACTTGTGCTGGCTTGCACAGTTGTGTGCTGTCAATCACGGGTCAGGGATAAGCCCTGTCTGTGAAACAGTGTTGTCTTACACTGGGCTTTCCCCCCCCCCCGACACGGGGCATCCGCACAAGCGACATTTAGAGCTGCGCTAAGCTCCGTTTCATTGGCACATCTACGCATTTCCTGCTTTAGCCTTCTGTCTGGCCGCTGACAGGTTTGAACAATCGGAACAAGTGTGTGTAGTGTTGAATTTAAGGTGTAGTGCAGTGTGAGCAATGGCCCGTGTCCTTGTGGGTATTACGTTAGCTCATACTTGTGAGGAGATATGATGTTGCCATGCTACAATTTAAAGCAGTGACCATGGATTCTCGATAGAAACAATTCATATTTAGCCTTTTTTTCTTTTTTCTTTTCTTACCTGGAGAATAACCGTAAGGCATTGGAGGGTTGGTTGTCACACCGTTCAGCGAGAGGAGGATCTATGGAAAGATGTGAAAACATACCACAGTTACTTCCCGTGATCAGCTACAACAAACATTCCTGCGTTTCCAAAAATATCTGTTTTAATCCGTGGCATCTGTTCAAATATCCCCTGCAGGACAGGTATATACACAAGCTCTGCTATCATACACCATATCTGTTGCACTTTGAACAACAGCATTCCAGAAGCCGGAGTGTCCCGGGAGATGAGCGTCTCTGGGCTCCTCACCTGCTCGTCCGCTTGGATCGGCGCGGGCAGCAGCTTCAGCCTCGACACGGCCTCGGCTCTCTGTGCCTCCTGCCTCTGGGCCTCGTCCATCTCCAGGCCCAGAGCTTTCCCCTGGGAGTTGGTCAGGACCAGGCTTCTCCGATAGCGCCTCCCCATGGGAGGGGTGCGGAGCTGGAAAGACGAGGGTAGGGGCTGGGCCCCCTGCTGGGGGTGGTGCTGTTGGTGGCGGGGATGAATCCGCTCTTGCCAGAGCTGCTGCTAAAGGACCGAGGGAGATGTGTCAGAGAAGGAAAGCTATAAACATGTAATACTGGAGCCGAGATGATCAAGTCAAATAGATCTTAGAAAAGAGTAAAGCTGAAATAAATACGTTTTACTGAATCAAAATGTAAAGGAAATGACATAACCAGCAGCGGTGAAACCAGTCCTTTATGGATTTTCGTTTAGTAATAGTTCAATCTTTTGAATGCATGGGAAGGAGCCCACTACAAGCCTCTGCATTATCTAATCTTTCTTATTTTTTTGCTGAACGTGTGCATGTGTGCACCGTTTGATATCAAACGAGGCTGCACAGGTGTAAATACAACCAATGGATCCAGGATCGTTGACCCACTTACCAATGGCCTGGCGTCATGCAGCGAGTAGATTTCAGGGCTGTTGGGCTCATCGTACAGAGGCGACAAGGGCTGTCGGGGGGCGCACATGTCCGAGTGGCGCTGCGGGGTATTATGGGAGTAGTTCAGGGACGTCTGCGGGGTGCTCCAGCTGTTGGACTGATCAGGAAAAAAAATCAGAAAAACAGTTAGTTTAAAACACCAAACAGTGAGAGGAAAATCAATTGCCACGTTTCCCTCTGTCTCTTTTCGTCTCATATTGGCATCTCTCTCTCTCTCTCTCTCTCTCTCCACCTCGCTCGGTTCAAAGCAGGCAAGCACGAGCCACTGTAAGGATCAGAATACAAAAATACAGCTGTTGCCGACACCGATCTGCAGCAGCCGGTGTGACGGCAGGATGCTTTCTCCAAAATCTGCTTGGCCACTCAGTGATTGGATTAAAACCTGAGCTCCTAACCGCCGTGGTGATGATAGGGATAAGCAAAGGTTGTCTGATTGGAGGCTTAAATTTCGTTTAGCAACTATAATTGAGCTTTCATCACAGCCCCATCAAGAAGAGTGATCTTTCACCTTCGTTTCCGCCCACATGCATCTGTTTCCCCTTTTCTTAACGCCATTCGTATGACCCCTGTCAGCCGACGGCTTGGTGCGTCTATTTTAGTAACCGCTCACAGGGCTCACGAGCCCACAGTCTCAGGGGGAATATTTGGTTATCGAGTGAGACGCCAGGCCGAATTACCTTGACTAGCGGCGCTTTCTCCAGCCGCTGCGGACTGGCCCGCTGCAGGGCCGAGTACGGCGTGCTGTAGAGCGGAGAGCGCACGGCGCTCGGCTCGGCTGGCTGGAGGTAGGAGCCGCGCTGGGGGGAGGAGTAGCGCCCCGACGAGGGTCGCTGGTTCTCCGGCCTGGTGTGTGACGACACGCTGTTGGTCCGGCTGCCCAGGCGGGCCGTCTCGATTGAGGAGGGACGACTGGAGCTGTACTGTGGAAGACAACAGACAAACGCAGGGCAGAGTTCAGCAGGGTGTTGTGGTGTTTAAAGGAAGATGGCTCCGCTTCAAGCTAATTGGACGGGCAGTCGGCCTACAGAGCCCCTCTTCCGTGGGAGTCGTGATAAAGCAAAGTGCTTCAGTACTTCTTAGAGAGACTGAAGGTTACAAGAAAAGCTTTTGCTGCTTAATTAACCAAAGAAAAAGCCTGTCATTTCCCTCCATTGAAAAGTAGTTTTTATATTTTTTGTGAGAACTTAATGACTTTGTTTTCAATGATCTGAGGATCATCGCCTGAACATTTGTAACAGGAGCGGTTTGGTGTCCAGACTTTGCTTGATAATTAACTAAAAAAAGGTGTTGCTGCTCTGCTCCACCAAAACAAACAAAATGTGTTCTTTGGCAATGAACAGCAGACTCCAGAAACATTTATATCTGTGTAAATATCGTACAGTTGGCATGTTTGCTTCTGGTGATTAGTTTGATAGGTAGCACGCGGGTGACTCACGCAGAGGGGTTCCGAGTATTCCTGGGAGAGAGGGTTGTCTTTATGAATGGGTACGTGAAGGTTGTGGGACCCACATCCACTCTGTGAATGGTTGAACTTAAGAGACTCAGTGCGTCCATGGCTGTTTCCACTCCACCTGTCAAACTGTGGAACCTATAATAAAAATAAAAATACTAGTTAAAACAATTAGACTGGGAACCAATTGCCATCAGGCTTATGTCTTTAGACCTATATCATGTTGAATGTGAAGAGAGGCAGGGCTCTGCTTGTCCCGGTACTTGAGTCACGACATCGTTGAAAGGAAAGAGGGCGGGGCTTACCTCTCTGTGCGTCGGGGTGTAGATGATGTCATACACAGGTGGCGGGGGGCAAACAACCGGCACGTCAGCACTTTTGAAATGTTGGATCCAGTCGCAGAACTCTGTCCTATCCAGACACGACACCACTATGGGGTTGATCAGCTTCCCTGGGGAGGAGGAGGGGGAAATGGGGGGCACAAAGCGTGTCATTCGGTCCGTTCGGCCACTGGAATGTGCTACAATCAGATTGTCATTCACTGGGGATGAAACCAGCTCATTCATGGATGGATGGTTCTGTGACGCTAGCGGATTCACTGAAAAGGCCACGCGGCGTAAAAGCATGCATAAGAATGTACACTCATTTAAATTCCTTTTTATTTGTGGCATTTCAAATTGCAATTGTGCCCAAGAAACCGCAGTAGAACCGCTCGCCGGTGTAGTTTATTTACCTTCGATCATAAAGGTGTTGGGCTTGACGTCCTGGCAGGGCGTGGTCACAGTAATCATGTTGAGTGGGAGTTTCCCCTGTAATCACAATGACGCTTTAACACACACATCTTTAATGCAGACATGCCGTATGCAAACAACTTTGATTCATTCTGTGAAGTGAAAGGTGAGCGAGGTCAGTGGTACCTTATAGAAGAGTTGATCGCTCTCCTCTGATAGAATGATCAGCGTTGATGGGTACAACACCAGCAGTCTGTCGCTCTGTTCCTGTGGACGCAAGATTACACCTGCTAATGAAGCTTACAGTCATTTAACAGTTATTGTTGTTCCTTTGGCAGCATTAAATCATTATCAATTTCTGACATTTTTACACGTGTGGCGTGATGAAGTTGAATTCCTCCTCCTCTGCAAACGTATTCTCTTTTCGATAGTGTAAAAGAATTGCACCAAATGCTTTCTCTTGAAGGACACAATAAACACCAGAATCACCCTTTGGTAGTCAGTTGCGAGGCTCAGTTAGTGGGAGCAGTCAGTGGGGCATTTAAAGGTGCGGCGGTGTATGTTTCCTCTCCCTCGCAGAGGGTGTGTCCGGACAAACAGCTGACATTCCAGCTGTGAGGTGAGTCGAGTCACTGCGTGAGCCGGGCAGATGCCTCTCACACACCCAGACCCTGAATCTCACACACTTCAATCGGGGAGCCGCAATTTCCCACAGGGAATTAACTACGGATATCCGCGCAAGCTGGGTCATGACTGCTGTTTTTATTGACCGTTATGTGAAGCCGCGTCAGCGTTATCTGTCGGTGATTAGGTTGGCAAGAAGTCACGTTTTTAAACAGCTGGTTGCAGGTGTTTGACGCCGTCTTACACCGTGGCAGGAAAATAAAGATAATAGTGTTAAATTGGCAGGAGAGGTATCATTTTCTAGAATACAGACTCCACCCGTTCCTCTGAGGTAATGTTACAAAACTACGTGAGTCACTGGGCTTATTTTATTCATCATGGGAAAAATTCCCATGCTTGAATACATGTATGTATGACGAGTTAGCGTGAGCCGTACTGTACATTTCCATAAACAGGCAACAGCGGAAATGCTGTGTTTAACTTTGGCTGACCGGTCTGAGTGATTCACTCTTGATAAGCAGCAGTTGATGGCTCACCTGACAGGGCAGGTGCTGCAATCTGACTTTCGTGACATAGGCGATGGTGCCCAGGCTGTCCCTCTGAGAGCCCTCCCACTCGTAGATGGGCTCCCGGTTTACGGAGTTCCTCAGCTCCTCCCGGCCCTCGGACGACACGTGCTGCTTCAGCTGCAATAGATACACAGGTGAGGATCATCAGCAGAGTACATTTAAACACATTGTTTGTTTGTTTCTCGTCTCATCATGACACGCGTCAGGCTTATGAGTGCATCGTTAGTTCCTGCTGTTGTGACACATCCAGGGTCATGTGTTTCATCAGCCATTTCCCCACCTGCGGGTGTGGAGTCAGCGCTTTAGCCCTTTGCAGATGTGGGTTTGTTTTTCTGTGCAGGCTGGGATGCGGTCAATGCCGCTCCCTAGTATCCCGGCTTCACAGCGAGCAGTGGCCTAGCTGACTCACACACACGCTTTTTTTATCACAAGTGGTGGAAATCAGTGCATTGTTTCCCCCAGGGTTCCCCCAGGAAGATTAAAAAAATGCCCACACTTAAATACTTACAATACTTAATTTTTAAAAATGGATGTTCTGCATCACAGGTTATTATGCAACTCAAGGTCTGTTTGGAGCAAGTCAAAAAGCAAGTGCCAAAAAAGATACTTACTTTCACTCTGGTGTGGTTATCATGTACAATTGGAGTGCCCCCATTCGCCTCAATGTTTTCTTTAAGCAAGCCAAACCACAGGTCCATTTCCTTTTGTTCGGCACAGTACACGATGATGGGGTTAAGGCTGACACCTGCCGGGGGCAAAGGTCACAAGTTCAGGCAGGGAAAGTGTCACCGAGGCTTTGCTTCCTGAGCCTGTTCACCGTGCTGGTGAATCATTAATGGCGTTCACAATCTTGACAGTTTAGAACGCACTGTGCAATAAGTACAATACATATTAACATGTTCAACACTGTAAACCACACATAAGACCTCTCGTGGAAGATCCCCCCCTCCCCCATCATCTGCTTCGTTTGGTATTCGAAAATCATAGCAGACTCTTCCTCCCACATAAATGCTGGAGGAATGAGGAGGTCGTGGGATGAAAAGAGCTGCATTCTTTCTCTATCTACCAGTCCCCCACATAGCAGAGATAAACAGCACAGATCGCCCGTGGCTTTGTACTGTAATGGTCAGGAACTGTAGGCCGCTGTCTGCTCCTCAATCAGGTGCCACCCTGGACTCTTCGGGAATCTTTCCCGTTTTCCACATTTCAAGCATGTGAGTGAAGCAAAAGGTGTTGGGACTGGAAGCACCTCAAGTACTTTTGAATGAAAACTTTCAGTTTGTCTTATTATCTCACGGCCACAATAACTCAAAACATCTGAAGGCTTACGGGAATATTTTACAGCCCGCCTCACTCTGCGCGTGCTCCGAAACACACCAACACCGCTTTACGATAAAGCTGATTCATATTCTCAGCTGAGCGGGAGGAAATCCCTCTGAGATCTTGAGCTTGACTCAGAATTTGTTCACGCTTCCACCATAAGTTTCCTGTCAGTGACGCCTCCCGTAAAGTAAATAAGGTTCACGCTGAACAGTGAAAATAACGGCAACACAATACCACAGAATAAGAAGCTCACCCATCGGGAAATTGCAAAGTAACATTTTGAAAAATTGTTATGACAACCGAGGCGTGTTCAGATTTCTGTCTGATAGTAATGTTAAAAAAAATATGAACAAAGAAACATTACACCCTTCATGAGCGAGATTGACTGAATTTTTTTCACGCGTAATTCCATGTTAATGTTTCCCAGGCACGACCCACGACCTCACTAGCGCAGCTTAGTCCTCCTTAATGAAAAGAGGTCACGTTTCAGGTTGTTTTTGTTTATTGTGGTGTTGGTTAACTGGACATTAACCTGAGCCCTTTTTGGAATGTGCCCTAGATTAAATGCGGTGACACGGTTCAGAGCGGTAGCCGGGCCTTTCTGTGCAACAGCTGGACTGACTGAAGTGCACCTGTTGTCTAACAAGGGGGGGGTCTTTAAGGCCGGTTTGCCCCCTGACCGAGGGTGAAGGGGGCGCAGCCCTAGTTAGTCTTGGGGTTGAGTGGAGGTGAAGAGGGTCGAGGCACCGTTGAATCACTGGAATGTGATACATAGGAAATGCTGCAGTTTGAAGATAGCGCGTTAAAGAGTTATAGTTAAATAAATAAGAGCAAATATTCACTCCAGCTCTGGTTCATCTTCTCTCTTCTTTCTTTGAATGTTGAAGTCAGATACTTTTAGTGATTGATTCAACGCAACCAATAAACCCCAAAGTGATGATAACAACATTCCAGGGCTCTATGCCAACAGTGCTTGTGTCCTCACGTGCGCGGTCAAACTTACCATTTATCTGAAAGGCGAACTCCTGGGGTCGGCTGTGGTTGCAGTTCTGTTGCAGATTACAGATGGTGATTTCTTTCAACGGAAGAGTTCCCTGCACACAAAACAATAAAAAGCTCAATCACGCGTCTTTGTAAAGCGAAAAGAAAATCTCATTCTTATAACAAGTCTAGACAACTTCTCCCGTGCTCTTTTTTTTCTTCTAACCAACTCTTCATTTTTAAAAATGTATTAATCACCTGGATGCCGAGGTCAACCTTGTAAGGCGATGATTCGTTCATGTCTGCCTGACAACAGCCATCATCTATATTCTGACTAATACTGCTATCAGTCTCTTTCTGACACGGAGTTGAACTCTCAACAGACACACTGAAACCATGAGTAATGCGCTATGAGACGGCTGAAGAAGCCTTGTCATGTTTACCAACACAACGCCGGTTGACAGGTTAGTCTACACATGTCATACGGTCTGATCACATAATATAAAACTCAACCCAGAGGAATTAGCATTTAATTAGTAATTAACATTTTTTACTGTGTATTAGGACCATTCAACCTACATTTAAAAAAACAACCTACCTGGTATGTCAGTCCAGTTGTGTTGTTGGAGAGGAAATGAAGGTGTGTCTGGAAGAGGTCCAGGTAGCAATCATGTACATCCTGTAGAGATGATAAAACCAAGTTAGAAGAGAATACCCAGTCAGCGTATAGCTGGGAAGAAATGATAATGATTCTGCTATACTTTTCATTTGACCACCATTTAATTCACACAGAAGTAAATAAAAGATAACATACGTCTGTTTCATATAGACTATATATCTTTTGAATTGCCAGACAACTATGTCTGCTATATCTGGATACATATCGTTATCAAGAATTGCAATTATTGTGGAAATGACTGTCTTATAAGAACTTTACGATCCCTGTTTACGGAGTAATAAAAATCAGCTGATACAGTGTTGATTAAACCTATTATGCAAACATGTTTTCAAGCCCATGTCTGTCCGAGATAATTGATTATTCTCTCAGTCCTTGGCCCAGGTTATATCTAATTATCTATTTCAAAATTGAAACATGGTGTCCTTTTATCATCTGCCAAGTCCTGGATCGGTAGATTGGGTAAGGATTCTTCACTGACCACAAAATGCAATTATATGTCATTTATTTTTCTTTCTTCAGTGATTCATGTACGTCTTAGTAATACCTTATTCCTTCCTGTGTGGTAGTGTTTTCTGTTACGAAACAATGTGTTCTTTTGCTGTAATGACGTTGTGCATCCAATCAATCGTTTTTGTCAAAGCTGTTGTGTCACAGCCTTGAAAATGTGCGATTCCCACAGTGAGGAGCGAGCGCCTCCTCTATCAGCCTGTGGGATCAGAGGAACTCTCTCCGTACCCTGAGGTTTCGCTAATGTTGCACAACCGTCGCAGAAGCGAGCGTGTCCAAACACAGGCTCCGGTCCTCTCTGTGCAAAACTGAGTGGATTATTCATAGCAAGCCACCGCTTTAATTTTCACAGTAGTTTTGGGCTGCGGAGGAACATCCTGTTATTCTCCACCTCCTGGTTTGTTTGTTTTTGGACATTGTTCACACTGGTGACTGGCAATGATGTGTCATTGTAGGCTTGGTCATTTTTTAAGACGCCGTGAACCGCAATAAGGATTGTGCAGCATTAGTTCCATTTTCGTTCATAGTTTCAGTCCCGATATTTCAACTTAGTCATTAAAAGGGGCTTTTGTTCCACTCACCTGGCAGTGGATGAAGCGGAAGCGAACTTTGGCGCTGTGAATCATCCGTCCGTAATTCTTCACATTGATGCTGCTCTTCTTCCAGCCGCTGGCCGGGTCATAAGGGAACGGAGGGTCCCATTTTGTGTTGTCTATCGTGTACAGATCTTTATGGGACATTTCCTGCAAACGGTCATAGTCTTAGTCCATATACATAAATAAACTGGGCAAACCTACTATCAAAATCCGACACAAATGAATATAAAATTGCACCCAGATTGACATTTATAGGAGTGCAGTTTTGTTTGGTATGCAGACGAGTGAGGTTTTTACCTTCCTGGGGGTGACGGCACTCAAGATATTAATGATGCTGTTACACTTCTCCTGTCCCTCTTGGGGATTCTTCTTCCGAAACAGGCGACTGCTGCGAGAGAGAGAGAGAGGAGAACCACGTGTTACCAGTCACTCTCCAATGTTTACCATCCATTCTACAATTCGCTGTTCAGTTACCTTTCGAGTTTAGTGTCAACAAAGAACATTTCCTGTTTGTTGGCGTTCCCTGTTGTTTACTGATGTCAGATAGAAAGTTGACCTAAATAGCGTTTTTCTTTTCTATTGTGTTGCATTATAAAATTATTTCTTTAGTCATCAAGTCACACACTGAATCTTGAACCACTGATAGAGTTCAATTTTCACACCAGATTGTTGAAGGATAATTGGTGTCTCATGTCTCATAATTTGTCCGGTTGCCCGTCCTTTGTCCTCACTCCATCCACAATCAGGTCTAGTGTTTCTGATAGTAAGGATATGCATAGGCAACTCAATAATCAATCCTCTTCTTTGTTTTGCATGCTCCCCCCATCTATTACCATTAGTGTCACATCCTAGTGAGGAAGCTCCCTCACTGAAATGATAAGCCCCTTGCAGTGCTTTTACAATACCAGCCTGTAGTTTATCTGCATATACATGGGCCAGTGTCCTTGTTGCAACAACGCAGGCTTTTGTCTGCACGCGGGGAACCAAGGCCTGTCTAATCAGGGAGGCCATGTCAAGCAACAATCATTGATTAGGGCTCGGTGATTGATGCCGTTCCACTACACCCGTAGTACAATGTACTCACACATAGAGAAACAATTGAAAACAATACATAGCGATGCGGTCCGCAGTTGCAAAGTAAAAGAGGAATGTAGATAATCGACATGTAGTGGATTTGCACACCCAACGTCACCTCTGTGGCATTCACTCCTTTCCCTCCGTGGGGAATACCTGAGCCTGTTCACGAACACAATGAGCCAGTGGGGCACCCGGGAAACTTGAACACTGAACGTATTGTCCACGCTGAACCACGTAACCAAATTGAAAGGTGTATCAGTGTTCGGGCATGAGACGTTGGGTTTTAGAGGGTGGTCGCGCCTCTGCTTTTATTTGAAAATGCTAGTGTCTACGGCTTATTTGAAAAGACGAGACACTGAATCATCCCACAGCACCGAGGAGCAGAGGCTAACAACAATCAGGTGTGGTGTCCAGCAGAGTGGGCTCTACTATTGGTAACATGCCTGGGCATGTAATCCACCAGGATTAAAGAAAACAAGATAAAATAACAAGTATAATAACCCATCAATGTCCCTCAGCTCCTACATTCATGTTCAAACCCCTTTAGTTTAGATCACCACTCGGCAAAAGGGTGTATATCATGCGTCATTAACCAGATGTTATTAACCATAATGGCTTATATGTTCATGGTAATGAACATGGTAATGAACAGGGTCACGTTCTGATTTGGGGGTCAAAACCGAATTTCAGTGACAGCTGGTAGAGTAACTTCACAAAGATGCAAAGAAGTGGCAAATGGTAACTGGGTCAATGACACGGTTGGCCAGACAGGCCTGACTCTGTATGACCATATGATCGTGACCCGGGCCTCACAGAATACCCAACCTCTGTTTTTAACCCACTGCCAGGGCCCTGAGAAACACCTAGAACTCCTTCCAACTGTACCACTGGAATAACAAACGGCAGCCAGAGGCACGGCACACCGGCCGGATCAGCACAGTAAGAACAGCAGAAGGTGGCTTCATCTTACCTGTTTCTGCGTATGAAACTCTTGCTGGAGAATCTGAAGTTGTGCTCAGGGACACATGACGTGCTGCTCCCCATGCTGCGCTGCTCTGAAGGTCTCTCACGCTGCTCTGGAGATGGACCTGAATACCTCTGTGATGAACGATTGTTATCCAAGACTGCAGTGTGCTCCCTGCTGCAGCCAGACTTGTACTGAGGGAGAAGTGGGCAGGCTGAGGGCTGTGTAGCAAGGCTGGGGAGAGGGTGTGTGTGCGTAAGGGGTGGAGTCTGGGTCTGTGTCACAGACTGTGTGTGTGTGTGTGTGTGTGGGTGGGAGGGGGGTATCCAGTGGGAGTCACACCTTCTGTGAGTGGCCTGTGTCTGCTGAATCAAATCCAACAACAAAGACAGGGGTTCAGGGGGGGGAGTGTGCCATTTCACACCTTCCAGGAGCCAAATGGAGCTACGTTGCTGGTCACGAAACACTCTAGATGGTGTTTGTCAATCAAGGGGAAGGTGGGAGCTTCCACTGGCATGCCCAGACATAAAACATCTCTGACCACTTCAGCAGCCTATTCGTTGTTGATCAAGACACTTTAAACACATCAGTCTGATTTAGAACCTCAAGTAGTTGATTACGGTCGGCTCCCTTGTTGTTTTTCCTTCTTCTACACATTTCCAAGTGTACATTTAAAGAATCGAGAAATCATTAATTTTATATTCTAACTGAGGTAATGTGGCATCAGTTTAGATTCATCTAATGTATGGGATATTTTCATTAAACCTTTTGTATGTCAGAAAAGGAATTTTATGTACGGCTCTTGTTTTGATAAGAGGTGACACACCTCTTGCCTTGTAAGGAGTTTGTTCCTCTAAAGGAGGTGTGATCCACCACATAAAACACATTCTTCTTGCTGTTCTAATAGTCACAATCAGCTTCTGTATTTCACATTTTTTAAATTTATTATGTTAATTCTCCATGAGAATCAAAGTAGTCTTTTTTTTAACTTGTAGACCTTTTAGGAATTCAGTTAATTATTACTGGTTTTATGATACTTGTTAACTCATCATACATGCAACCGTCTTTCCGTGACGTGAGGTGGTATCTATCAGACGAGGAAGTCAAACCCTCACGCTCGTTTTACCGCTTAATAATTAGGTCATGACTGTGGTGAGCTGCTGTAGTCGGAAAGTGAAGGGGGGGCTGCTGGCTGCCACGTAAGGCCAACCCGTTTATCCGGATTGTTTAAACAGATTCGCCTCAGGCACCAACAGTCGTCTGCTTGTTGAAGCCGACTGAAGAGCAGTCGTTGACACCTTCGATCCTTGTAAAGCTCATTGTTGTGCATTAAAACTCAGTCCGATGGGCCGTAGAGCCCATAAATAGATCCAGTAATTAAATCAACGGAGAAGACTAATTGAACTGCATGTGGTGAGACTAAATGTAAATGTAGGTAAGAGACTGACAATATATAAACGCCGCTTCAGATGTCTGTTATCACATCATCAGATTAGATTCTAATGAATTTACCTGACCTGCAATTTTTCCTCCATTTGCAAAAGTTGGTGTCTGCCGCTTGTGAGAGTGGCAGACATCAATCATGTAGATACAGCGGGCTCAGAGAGATTTTAAAGCAGATTAGTAGTTGAATCAATCACTTAATCTCACAGATCTTCATAGATGTTCTCGTCTCTTATCTTAAACAAGCCCGTTCTACAACATTTAAAAACACTACAATGTGGTCAATTTAAAGCAACAACCTGATTTCTTTCTTAACAAAACGGAGATTATTAAAAACTGTCGCTATGAACCCAAAAGATTGCTGCATATTCCAGCAGAATCCAGTGACAGAATGATCACTACTTTTTTGTTTTGTTATTCCAGAGAAAAACATTTCTTTCCCGGTCTTGCATCATCAAGATGAACTGGAGCAAACTTGCAGCTGACACGTTGACTCACTTCCCTGGAAAATTAAATCTGGGATTTCTTCCTCAAAAGGTTTCGGTTCAGTTTCCCAGGTGTGATGTATCATTCACTCTCACCCAAGATTATAATTACCTGATAAAATGAAACTATGTCTATGCAGTTTATCAGGTAGAATCCCAGAGTGGGTTGACGGATATAACTGTGCTAGAAAAATACAAATAAAAACCTTAAACCGAATGATATCATTTTCTCCACTTATTTGATGTCCCCCCTCATTGGCTTCAAATACTTAATACTAAACTTTCAACGATTCCAGTTACGGTCTATGAGGCTATGAGGTCAGTGGGCTTCAAACCTGCTCCGTCTGAAACGACTCTCGAGTCTAATTCTCTGAAACCATAATCCCACAAACACACCTTCACTAAGACGTGGAAGGGAACTTCTCGCACAATTTTTATTTGCACCTTCAATCATATTTTGTGTGTTCACAAACAACTTTCACTGACTGACTGACTGACTGTGATAAAGATAAAGAACTGCTTACCCCGTTTGATTAAGCATCTTGTCTTTCCCCTCTATATTACCGGTTTATTGATCCAGCTTTAAACAGAAGCTGTTTAGGATGGTGGTGCAAACATATGTGGTATTTTCAGCCTGCTTATTTCAAAGGGCTCTGTGCAGGACTACACTGTGATCATGTGCGTGTGTATGGATAACTCACTTTGTGGGTTAGTTTGATTAACTTCCGTACATCTCCCTCCTCTGCTGAAGCTTTGAGTCACACTGCTCAGCAGGAAGGGGAAATACCGGCGGCCCTTTCTTTTCTTTTCTACTGTATTTCATATTGTGTGGGTCACCGTTCGGCCCACATAGTTTCCCTCTAAAGAGGCAAATGACTTTACTAGTTGGTATGTTTCAGTTTTTCAGTCACCACAATAATATTTTAAATGTAGACCCTATGTATTTATACCTATTGAATGTGCATTATACTCCTCTGGGTTTTCCTTCAAATTTAACCGGCCGGTGTCTTTTTATTATTTGTTGAAAGGAAGAGACGTAGGGGCCATTTTCATAATGTCCTTCCCTCCATGTGTGGTAGGTTGAACTGTGGCTCGCTTTTGTTTACCCAGACTCAGCTGGAGAGAGCAGCGGCGTCACAGTCACACCTCAGGCCACTAAAACGTCTGTCTGGGTACGAGGCCCCCGACATCAGGTGTCCAACCGAGGACCTGAGGCGCCAAAGTTCTCACGCGGGACGTCCATAAAGGAACCTTAATTGGACCCCGGTCCTCCTTTGAAGGTGAGATCAGTCAAAGTCAGATTAACTATTTCAACTGCTCATTTCAGTAAATCCCTGAAACAACCTTATAAGATTTATTTAATTTTGAGGAAACAAATACACTGTAGGTTATTAAAAACTCAATCCTCCTTCTGGAATTATGTAATGAATAAAGAAATGCATATTGTGAAACACTAGTGAACATTTGGATTTCCTATGGATTTATGTAATCAAAAAAGAAATGAGAACAATGTAATGACAATGTATAACTGTAATTCTGAGACAAATCAACTGAGTCACTATGCTAAAATATCATTGTATTAAATATAATGTGCATGCAGGAAAATGTAATAAAACCATTTACATTGACAGAGACACTAAAAAACCCAGGTTACATTGAACGCATCAGAATGTGCCCAGAGGCGTGGACACTGCCTACCGCACCAACTTTAACCCAATCATCATAGAAGAACTCTGTAAACCAATAGAATGGTTTTCACACCTTTCTGATTGTCTATATATGTACGTGTCCCTTCGTTAAGGAATCGTGAGTGAAACCGGTAGACAGTTAACCGCGTCGCAGTCAAAGGACTCTCTGTGGCCTGTGGACTGGGGAAGCCTGCGAATCCTCGATCGAGGTGTTAACTTTTTAGCGCAACGCTTATTCTTTTATTAAACTCTTTCGATCTAACTTTTTCGATTTGCGGTATCCTTTGTTCGTCCGGAGTTTTCCTCATTTTTGAATACTACAACACACATAAGCACACACAGTGTAGTATATGGAGGTCACGTTTCCCATTTTAACCACAATGAATAATGAAGAATTATGATGAGATGGGAATTTATTGTCTTTTTTATTTATTGTAATAAATAATAGTTTAAACTTAGGGGAGATATTGTTGCATTGGAACTATGCTAAAGTAAAACATTAACTGCATATATTGAGTTGTACTTTTTATATTCTGGATAAATTCATATATCATAGGGGTGTATACATATATTTTTGTAAATAAGTCCTACTAATTCAAACCAAAAATGATTGTATACTGGGTTCAGCATTGTGGGGCCTTTCAGAGGTGTTAATTCAAATCACTACTCGTTTCTTAGACTCGGTTGTGTGTAAGGACACACTTTCACAATTTAACAAACAGAGCTGCTCTTTTGTGCTGTGATAATAGTTGCAGACATGAACCACACCATCATTTTCATTTTTTCAAATGTATTTGTTTATTTTGTAGGGGCAGAGATATCCAAGAGGCTATTTTTCATCCATGGTTATTCATCATTTATCCTTTCATGAGCATGAACTAACAATATTAAATGAAGACTGAAAGTTAATAGAAATAGAAACACCCTTCAAGACATTCTTATGCTACATTGGCAAGTGCTAATAAGACGTGCAACACAGAGGCTCATAAAACCCACATGAAAAGAAATACACAAGGGCTGATGATGTTGACAGAGACGTGGCAAAAATACATGTTGATGAATTGTTACACACTAAAACCTTCAGAGCATAAGCACAAACATAAATATATATATATATATATAATATGAATAAATATATAAATATATATATATATATATGTAAGTAACTCTGCAGATCTTCTGGTAAAAGGAAAGTGTACCTTTATTTTGAAAGGGTAAAAAGAGGATGTTTCTGCGTTTTGAATGTGAGCTTAACGGAACTTGTTACTGACAAATGTGAATTTTATTTAAAACTATTCGTTTAATGGACCCGTAACAATAATGGCAAAAAGCTCTTATGGTGGTGTTTTTACGCTGACGTTCAAGGATGGTATTGCATGGAAAGGAAGAAAATAAAGGAGTAATTTCACCAGCAGTAAGTGCCATGTCTCTTTATATGCGGGATCCGTTACAGTAAGAGCTTTACCTCGCCAGCTAACCTGCTGCATCAACGGACTATAACGGACTTTAAGGACATTTTTCACGGATATAAAAGAACGCTCGTACGGAAGAATGGAGAAGGGCAGCGGTGAAAGGAAGACGGCGACGTAGTAGGAAAGAGCAAGAAGAGGAGTAAGGCTAGCAAAATGGAGGGAAACGAGACTACTCGGCGCAGCAAGGATAAAGAGCAACAGATCGAAATCCTTCAAAAGGTAATTCAGGAATACAAGGAAATGATAGAAAAGGAAACCGAACAAGGTGCTGTTAGACAAGAACTAAAAGAGTCTTTGCTTAACAAAAAGGAAATGCTTGCTGAACTGTTGAACGATGACGATGAAAATGCTACAGATTTAGCTAACGTTAGACGTTCGGAACGCGCGCGAGCTCCCACGGAAAAGATGCTAGCTTATCGTAAACAAGAGCAGAGCAAACGTGCTAAAAGACTTGATAGCCTTTATGAACAGTGGAAAGCCCAAGCTCGACAAACACGGCAAGAACTAAAATCTGAACTAACAGAAAGTCGATTGGCATGTCTCGCAGACAATCTGGAAATAAGGAAAATCGAAATCATGAAAGTGTATGAAGAATTGAGAGGGTGCGGCCCGCCCGACACTGAGCTAAGGCGCAAAGTTGATGCTTGTGCTGCAGTAACAGGTGACATTATTAAAATCCTGAACGAGAGGCTAACTGGCGTAAATGGAGAATATGATGCAGAATATGAAGGACAGCGCTTGCACGAGCTACTCGAGCCTGACTATGCCCGGTCCATTTACGGCTCCTCTGCCTCAGCGCTAACTGGCAGTCATCGCTCCACACGTTCAAGTGTAGCAGCCAAGCGAGCAGAAGCAGCGGCGGAGTTAGCTGCTAAGGAGGCTGAATATAAAATGCTAACGGAGGAAGAGAGTCAACGGGAAAAGATCCGAGTTTTAGAGGAAGAGCACAGGAGGGAATTAGAAAAACACAAAGCAGAATTAGAACGGTTACAAGCTGAAAAGGACTTAAAGGCTGCCCAAGCCAGACTTGAAGTATATGACAGAGAAGTGAAAGAGGAATCTGATGCTCAGTCCTTTCAGTCATTTCAGAACCCTATTCGGAACATTCTGCCTGTCGCAATAAATTGTCCTCCTCCTACAATTGTCACTCCATCTGCTCCCATTGATGTATCCGGCCTAGCACAAGCTGTTCAGGACAGCATCGCTATTAACAGACTTCCAATGCCAGAGCCCCCAGTGTTTAATGGCAATCCCATTGACTTTGTTGAGTGGAAGGCTTCTTTTATTTCACTTATAGATAGAATGAACATTCCCACTACCGACAAGCTGCACTACCTAAGGAGATATGTAGGTGGCTCAGCTCACAAATGCCTAGAAGGGACATTCTATCGTAGTGACAGTGAAGCTTACAGCGACGCTTGGAAAAAGCTCAATCAGAGGTACGGCCAGCCATTTATCATTCAAAAGGCTTTTAGAGAAAAGTTATCCAACTGGTCAAAAATACAGTCAAAGGATGCTGAAGGATTGAGAGACTTCTCAGATTTCTTAAATGCCTGTCTGCAGGCCATGCCCCATGTAAAAGGTTTAAACATCCTAAACGATTGTGAGGAAAATCAGAAGTTGGTGCGGAAACTGCCAGAGTGGCTAGCCTCACGATGGAACCGGCAAGTAACATTGCGTCTCACGGAGGGAAAGGATTTCCCTAGCTTCAAGGACTTTGCCAAGTTTATGTCTGTGGAGGCCGAAACCGCCTGCAATCCAGTCACCTCTTTCCTCGCTCTCCATCCACCTGATGGTTCTGGTCAAGAAAAGTGGAGCACAAGGGTAAGCAAAAGAAACAAAGCCAGCACCTTTAACACACAAATTGTGGTTGAAAACAGTAAGCAGACCACAACAAAGGAAAAGGTCAAGGCCCCTTGTATGCTTTGTAAGGATATCAGTCATCAGCTTTGCAAATGTCCAGACTTCATGCAAAGAAAACTGGAATACAGAAGGGCATATGTCAAAGATAACAGACTGTGTTATGGATGTCTAAAACACGGTCACAGCGCGAAGGAATGCCGACATCGGCACACATGTGACTCATGCAGAGGACGGCATCCTACATGTCTCCACGATGATGGCTACGGAAAAGTTGAAATCAAAGAATGGACAAATAGGGAAATGTCAGCGCAACACAGGGAAACGGAACCAACGTCTGCCGTTTCTCTCAATGTCACCAGTCAAGGTCAGTCAGAAAACACCTCAATGATAGTGCCAGTGTGGGTGTCAAGCGACAATAATCCATCCAGAGAAAAACTTGTGTATGCCCTGCTGGATACACAAAGTGACACAACATTCATTGAAAATGATGTAAGTAATGAACTTCAGCTGACTACTTTCCCTGTTAAACTGAAACTCACTACGATGATGGGTGAAAATATGGTCTTTAAAAGTGAACGGACATCTGGTCTGCGTGTGAGAGGTTTCAATTCTACTGTGCACATCAAACTGCCTCCTGCATACACCAAGGACTGCATTCCTGTAAACAGACAACACATACCAACGCACGAAACGGCAAAAGGATGGCAGCATCTCCAAGCAATTGCAGATCAAATGCCGCCTCTTCTTAACTGTGAAGTGGGGTTACTCATAGGATACAATTGTCCAGGAGCTCTCATACCCAGGCGTGTCATAACAGGAAAGGATAACGAACCCTTTGCTATTCTCACAGACTTAGGGTGGAGTATTGTCGGCTGTTCAGCAACTCACTCTGATGCACAATTGTCAAACGGTCACTGTCACAGAGTAACTGTGAAGGAGCTGCCCGCAGTGACTCCATTGGATGCAATAAGAATGCTCGAGACTGATTTCAGAGACACTCAAGGAGATGACAAAACAGTCAGTCAAGAAGATTTGATTTTTCTTGACAAATTAAAGGAAAGCATAAAAACAAACAAGCAGGGACATTACGAAATGCCCCTCCCTTTCAGAGAGAGGCCCTTCCTTCCTGATAACAAGCAACTTGCTGCTGTAAGATTAAGCCACCTGAAAAGGAAGTTCATTTTAAATGAAAGCTACAAGAATGACTACATGAACTACATGAAGGACATCATTGAGAGAGGTGATGTCGAGGAGGTATGCGATGTGGGCACTTATGGAGAAAAATGGTACATACCTCACCATGGTGTTTATCACCCCAAAAAACCTGAAAAGCTGAGAGTGGTTTTTGACTGTTCTGCAAAGTACAAGGGAAGTAGCCTCAATGAACATCTTCTCCCTGGCCCAGATATGATAAACAGTCTGACAGGTGTTCTCATTCGCTTCCGACAGCATCGCATTGCTCTGATGTGTGACATAGAAAAGATGTTTCATCAGTTCCATGTCTCAGAAAACGACCGTGATTATCTACGCTTCTTATGGTGGAAAAACAGAGACCTAAGCACACCTCCCCAGGAATTCAGGATGAAGGTCCATCTTTTTGGAGCTGTATCTTCACCGGGGTGTGCAAATTATGGATTGAAGCAGCTCGCCAAAGAACACAGTCACACACACCCATTAGGGTCACAGTTCATTGCCAGAGACTTTTATGTGGACGACGGCATCATTAGTGTAGAGTCTGCTGAAAAAGCCATTCAAATAGCAAAGGAGGCACGCGAAATGTGTGCAAATAGAGGTTTACGCCTTCACAAATTTGTGTCCAACAACATTGCCGTTTTGCAAAGCATCCCCGCAACAGAACACGCCATGGACATCAAAACAAAAGATCTCAGATTCAATGATCCAGCTTTAGAGAGAGCATTGGGGATATATTGGAACATCGAGAGCGATTGTTTCACTTTCAAAGTCTCTCCAAAGAACCAGCCCGCAACACGTCGCGGCATCCTGTCATCTGTCGCCTCCATATACGACCCGCTGGGCTTCGTAGCTCCCTTCCTCCTCAAGGGAAAGAAAATTCTCCAAGAAATGTGTCATCAAGGAACAGGATGGGATGATCCAATTCCAGAGCGGTTGAAGCCACGGTGGGAGAAATGGGAAGATGATCTTGTTAAGATGGAAGGAATACAGGTAGCTCGCTGCTATCAGCCTCCTGGCTTTGGAAAGGTGATGAAAACTGAATTACATCACTTTTCAGATGCCAGCACCACGGGCTACGGCCAATGCACATACCTGAGACTGAAGAATGAAAGAGGAGACATTCACTGTGTTCTTCTAATGGGAAAAGCGCGAGTCTCGCCGCTAAAGGTCACAACTATTCCAAGGTTAGAACTTGCCGCAGCAGTTGTCTCAGTCACAGTGAGCAATATGCTCAAAGAAGAATTAGGCTACTGTAATGTAGAAGAGTTCTTTTGGACAGACTCAAAGGTTGTATTAGGCTACATTAATAATGATGCTCGCCGTTTCCACACCTTTGTAGCAAATCGAGTGCAGAAAATCCGTCGTGGCTCAGACCCGAAGCAATGGTTCTATGTACCAACTGATGAAAACCCAGCAGACTATGCATCAAGAGGGAAAACAGTAGATGAGTTGCTCTCTTCTGATTGGTTCACCGGCCCTAGCTTTCTGTGGAAAGGAGAAATAGAAGTGCCAACAGAGGTGCTTTTGGAGCTACCTGTTGGTGACCCAGAAGTTAAAAGGGCTCAGACATTCCAGACAAAGACCTCAGAGCAAGTTGATCTTGTAGGAAGATTAAAGAAGTTTTCATGCTGGTCTCGGGCCGTCGGGGCAGTGGCGCGTCTCTTGCGGCGTGCTAGAAAGGTCAAATCGTGTGACCTTTCAACAGTCAGCGAAAGACAAAGTGCAGAACGACTTATCATCAAGGACATACAAAGCCAAGCGTACGGAGAAGAGATTAAACTATTAAAAAAGAGACATCAGCTTCCAAGACACAGCAAGCTGTATCACCTCGATGCTTTCCTGGATGCAGAGGGTGTGCTCAAGGTGGGAGGTAGGCTCAGTCGCTCACCTTTTCCTAACTCTTTTAAACATCCAACAGTCATTCCTCCAGGACATCACATGACTAATCTGATCATCGCCCACCATCATGAAACAGTAAAACATCAGGGCAAAGGCTTCACCATGAATGAAATTAGGTCCAATGGCTATTGGATCTGTGGACTCAGCAGAGCAGTCGCAACACACATCCGCCACTGTGTGACATGTCGAAGGTTGAGAAGACCAGCTGAAAGCCAAAGGATGAGTGACCTGCCTGTTGAAAGAACAGAACCCACCCCACCCTTCACTTATTGTGGGATGGACTGTTTCGGCCCCTTTTGGACAAAACAAGGGAGAAAACAAGAAAAAAGGTATGGATTGCTCCTTACCTGCTTCTGCTCTAGAGCCATTCATATTGAAATGTTGGAGGACTTGTCCACAGACACATTCATTAATGGATTGAGATGCTTTATTGCTTTAAGAGGTGCTGTACGACAAATTCAATGTGATCAAGGCACCAACTTCATGGGTGCAAAAAATGAGCTGAGTGCTACATTAAAGGAGTTGGACACGAATAGATTGAACGTATTCCTCACAGAAAAGCAGTGTGACTTTGTAATGAATGCACCTCATGCCAGCCATGCAGGTGGTGTGTGGGAAAGGCAAATCAGAACTGTCAGAAGTGTTCTTAATGCCACTCTGTTACTTGCCTCTGGTAGGCTAAATGATGCATCATTGCGCACCTTCTTTTATGAAACCATGGCTATAGTGAACAGTCGTCCGCTCACAGCTGATACCTTGGACAGCCACAACAGTTTGGAGCCACTCACTCCTAACCACTTGATCACGATGAAATCCACCACAGCCTTGCCTCCACCTGGCAAGTTTGAAAGAGAGGATCTCTATGGACGAAAGAGATGGCGTCAGGTGCAGTACCTGACAGAGCAGTTTTGGAGTAGATGGAAAAGGGAATATCTACACAATATCACAACAAGACAATGCTGGCATAGCACTAAAAGGAACCTGCAGGTTGGTGACATTGTACTGGATGCTGAGGACACTTTACCACGAAGCAAATGGAAACTCGGGACAGTCTCAGACGTCATTAAAGGCAAAGATGGACTTGTGAGACGGGCCAAAATCTTGTTTGGAGAGAAGGAGCTGAATCACAAAGGAGAGCGCACCAACAGGCCTGTTTTGGAGCGCCCTGTCCAGAAATTAGTTCTATTGTTAGAGGCTGTTTAAGCACTATTGCAGTTAAGAAATGCTATATTGTTTTCTGTGTAGTTTTAGCCCATACCTTTGAAAGGTTATTCTGTAATTTGAAATTGAGTGTTTTAAGGTTTCTATTTTGTAAAAACACTAATTTGGTGGGAGTGTAAGTAACTCTGCAGATCTTCTGGTAAAAGGAAAGTGTACCTTTATTTTGAAAGGGTAAAAAGAGGATGTTTCTGCGTTTTGAATGTGAGCTTAACGGAACTTGTTACTGACAAATGTGAATTTTATTTAAAACTATTCGTTTAATGGACCCGTAACAATAATGGCAAAAAGCTCTTATGGTGGTGTTTTTACGCTGACGTTCAAGGATGGTATTGCATGGAAAGGAAGAAAATAAAGGAGTAATTTCACCAGCAGTAAGTGCCATGTCTCTTTATATGCGGGATCCGTTACATATATAATATAAATAAATATTTGGATTATGTAAAGTATATAAATCTACCCTATTCAAAATAACTCAATGCAATCTTCCAGTCTTTATGTGTGGTGTCGGCCTATGCGAGCTGTCTTTGTGTGCCACTAACCGGGGCTCTTTGGTGTCTGTGCATTTTGATTAGAGTTTGTTAATGGGATTAAGTCTTTTTTCATTTGGACTACTTTTAATATAATCCAAAAAGTACTACGGAGACATCATTGACAAGCCCTCGGGGCAGAGTGGACGCTACAGTGACTCACTATACAGGACAGGACATTAACACTGTAACATCTTCACACTCTGTTGATGATGCTTGATGAACACTTGTTTACAATAACTCACTTGAGCAACTTCCTTTGGAATTGTGATCTTTACCAGTTGCTACTTAATGGCCTTTCTGCTGTTGTTATGTCCCTCCTCTGTAGGTCTTCTGATGGGAAAATCTCTGTCGTTCTTGTCCTTTCTTGAGCACGATGGCCTTCCGCATTATTTTTACTAAAAACATACATCCATGAGCTGTACATTCATGATTAGTTTTTGTGAGGTTGAGAGTTTTCCCATTTCAGACCCAGTCTTATCAGGAGTGGTCAGTCAAAAAGGTGTATGGCTTCTTAAGAGTCGTTGTAGTGGTCCAATCGACACTTGAGTTACATTACATTACATTACATGTCATTTAGCGGACGCTTTTATCCAAAGCGACGTACAATAAGTGCATTCAACCATAGGGTACAAACTCAAGAGAACAAGAAACAAGAAAGTGCAATTTCCTCAAATAAGCCAATTTACAATTTGCTATAGATGAGTGACGTTACAAGTACAATTTAAGTGCTACAATTTGTTAGTCTTTAGTCGAGGTAGAGTCTGAAGAGGTGTGTCTTTAGTTTGCGGCGGAAGATGTGAAGGCTCTCTGCGGTCCTGGTGTCTGGAGTTTTTCCACAGAGGGTGACAACATCTCCATTAAGGGCTGGCCGATACCAGTGGAAAGAGGAGAGGCTCCATCGGTAGGAATGCTTGGATGGACGGCCGCTATTCCAGAGAGTGCGTTTCTCCAGACAGGTTGAGAACTCATTAGCATCTTCATAGCAGCGGCGGTGACTCACTGTCACAGCAGTCAGAGACACATAAACGTCCACACACACACAACCAACGTCCACTTACATACATGAGGTACTGCACCCTCAGTCTTTTGAGTTATATTTGAGTGAGACAATAAATGTTAATAACAGATATGAATCTACAGTTAAGACATGTATGATGTCTCTGCAACACACATGCACATATGGGTCTTCCTGTGTTGTACCAAAGTGTTAAATCAACTGTATGTTGAGATATTCCCATATAGCCTTTCCCCACTCCACTCCAAGTGTCCTGCATTGTGTATGTTTGGCCTGTCTATGTGTTTTGGGAGAGCTGGGGTTTGAATGTGAGCAGAGGCAGCCACAGGTGTGAATGCCATGTGACTGAGGTCAGAAGGGTAAAGTGAGAGTGTTCAGCTGTCTGCTGAGATCACTATGAAAGAGAAGTCGGTTGGGAAGGTACCGAGCAACAGTGTATAGTGAGCCTAGCAACCACCAGTGCTAACACAGCCTCAAGTGTGTGTTTGCATGTGTTTTTATTGGGCATTTAGCTGTATCTCAGATCCAGAGTGACACTGAGAGCACATTGAGGCATTTTTGCAGTTGCAGGGATATTCCCTCCAGGGTATATCTTACATGTTCATGCATATGTTCAAACTTGTCAAGGCAGTTACCACATCTGAAAACAACTTTATTTGATTTATATTTTACAGTGTATTGCTCCATTTTGAAGATTCAATATTTTAAAGTTCCTCATAAATAACAAACATATAATAAATAAAATAAATAAATATCACAACATTGAAAATAAACAAAAAATATTTAGTCACATCAGAATTGCACAAATGGATTTGAATAACCATTCTTGTATTTACAGTTCAGCGGAAAAGAGGCAAAAGTCTTGTTTTTTTGTGCACATCTCTTAAAGTGTGACTCATGGTGGCGACTTTACAGAATAATAGCATTTTCATAAGACCATCACACTCACTGTACTACCAGGTCCGCTGTGACAAAAAAAAAAAAAGTACAGTAGTTAGAGATAAACAGAACTCAATCAAGAAAATCCCTTAAAAAAATCCTTCAAAAAAGGAAAAAAAACAACTTCTCAGAAGTTTGGATTCATATCATCGCGCTACAGAAAATCTGAACTGGCTTTTAATTGACTCGTGTAGACTCGAGGTAACCCATTTATTTTACACAATGAAAATTCAGTGATTACTTAAGTCATACACCACAATTTAAGTAGCCGGCATTTCTGCAGATAATCTTAAAGCTGTTTCTTCAACTTTGTTTTAATAGAGTTTGATCCAGTTCAACAATGAGGTAATTCAACAAGACGCCACACTTGATTATGTATGGAAGATGTGACAGCATTACTTATTTGAATCAGGTGTTAGTATACGGTGTGTTAACTAGTACTTGCTGCTCTAATTTAATTTTAAACCCGTCATGTGTCCAAGAATGATATCCCTACATATCACTATGTCCACTTGAAAGTAATTGAAGTACTGAAAACAAATCCTTTCATTAACTCAACAAAAGCCTTTTTCCACAGATCTAGTCGGCAGACAATACAATTTCATGTAAAATCATGCTTGTGTCCGGGAACAAACATTAACAAATGGAAATCAAATGTTGCACAAAATGCTAAGAAAATCAGTCCAAAACTTCAAAAAGCACACAAACTGAACAACAACAACAACCTCTCTTTCTCTAAAACATTCTCTTTGTCATTTAATTGACGATATTGAAATCACACTCTTAAATAAATATATTAAAAACACTCTTAAACAATGGGTCTGATCTGTTTTTTTACCTTTAAAAACAGAATATATTATAATTTATATTTTTATAAATACATATAGTTCCACTATAACACAATTCTTCTCTATTTTATAAAAAAGGATCCAACTCATACAGACTTCTGAGGGGCAGACTTGTGTTTGTATCCATGCTGTCCTGCAGTGTGGAAAAGGGTGTATCACATTTCCTGTTGCTGCCACCTAGTGTGGCACTGCGGCACTACAACACTTTATCCTCCTGTCGGGAGTCACTGTCAATCCGTAAACATGCATGTTATACTGGGTCACAAGCTACATACCATAAAGAAAAATGATTCTGTTTCTCTCTTACTTTTTTTTTAAAATATAAATAAAAATATCGCAGAGGACAACAATATCAAACCAAAAACCATCTACATCACATGTGACAGTCCAGAAGTGTGTCAAACAGCGACGCGGGAGAAAAAGAGCAGAAGCTCGACGACATGTTAACACATCCAGGCACATCTTTATACTCTTGAACTGGGAGCTTGCGTGTAGGGTGGAGCTGTACAGCGGAGTTTCAGGCTTCCAAACAAGAAACTGTGCAGTTCTGAATTAATGGCAAACACGGTGTAGCGCAGCCAGATTGGTATGACCATCAAAATGCTATAACTATGGTTGTTTGATCGGGAATCATAAGTTTATCATAATAATCATAACTGTTCATGATAATTGAGAGTTAGTCACCTGTGGGATATGCTTTGGGGGGGATTACAGGATACTACACATTCACTTCTTTATGTTTTAATTCGTTTTTTAACCGTAGTTGTCCAAACTTTACCAGGATTGCCACTAATTAAGGAGGGTACTGTGGTTTATAAAGCCAGGTGCCTTGTACTCACCTTCCCTCTTCCTCCTCTCCCCATGCATCCATTTACCTGTACCCCCTCCCCCTCCTCCCCCTCCTCACAGTCTCAAACCGAGCAGTTGCGTTTCTTCCCAGAGCCCGTCTGGGCCGTAGCAGCAGAGGCCGAGGTCAGCCATGTGGTGACCCCGTGTCAAAGGCTGGTTGAGGAAACCGAGAGGGTGGGTGAGGAGGGCGGTGGGAAGTTCAGCAGCTCCAACACGGCCACGCCCACACTGCTGCGACGGGTGAACATGCAGGAGGCAGCGACCCATTTGTTGCTGCGCGGGTTGTACTTCTCGATGGAGTTGAGACTCGAGCTGCCGTCGTTACCTCCCACTGCGTACAACCAGCCATCCATAGCCACCAGGTCATGGGTGCTCCTGGAATGAGGAAGTCATTTGTAAACATAAACAATTCAGTACAGAAATTCAACGTTTATTGTACAGCTAGATTTTTTTATATGCCATGTTTAAGGTGCTCTATGCTACATTTACGACAGAGTGCTAAACCAACATTCATGGGGCCGCATAGTATACTGTTGTCAGGTTATACTGACTCACAAACACACAAATTGTGTCTCAGAGTGTGTGTCAAGGGACCACAAAAATGAATCCGCTGATGCGTGTTCAATGCAAGACTGCTACATCCGTAAATCACCCTCGCTCTGATGCACGTCTTGAATCAGAAGGATGCTGCGAGCGTGGGCCTCCACGGCTGCTTTGATTATCACCCGCAGGACAAGTTCACTCTTCCCAATAAGAAAGAGAAGAGTGTTTTGTAAAATAGGTCATTTGATGTTTATGCTCTAAGTCGGTTCAGGAAGGGGGACATCAAAATGCTCCAAATGGGAACCATGGAAGAGTAAAAATGTTTTACTGAGGTAAGTGTTCGCAGCATGTGTACCTTTTATACAAGTTCAACACAGACAGCTTTTCCAAAAGGTTTTAAAGAACAACTGGAGTTTCAAAGTGATTTTAGAAACAGACCAGAAGTTCTCACATGATTGTTAAAAAGGTGGAAAAGCAGGATAGAAGGTGGGAGACGAAACGGTGAGTGCATCTGAGGCCAATGCACTTCTGCATTTAATTACCGTGACTTTGCCTTGTGCAGTTGGAATAGCAGAACCAGGAGGAGGAGGCTGAGGGGTGTCTGATTTTAGCACATTTATTTATATTCTCTTTTAGAATGTGACACATTTTGGATATGTCCCTTTTTTCACGGTTGGAAGAGTGGATTTAACCAATTTCCTAACCATACTGTAGCTATTTTGAAATACACCCGTTGTCACTGGACCTGAACTCAACTATTCTGTGTCTACCAATGTGAATACTGGGTGCGTATGTTCGCAGGCTTACCTGCGTATGTTCATGGGAGCCACTCCCTCCCAGGTGTTGGCCTTGGGGTTGAACCGCTCCACAGAGTTCAGGCAACTTGTGCCGTCGTTGCCCCCGGCGACATACAGCATGCCGTCCAGCACGGCCACCCCGGCGCTGCTGCGCCGGCTCAGCATGTTGGCGATGGCGGTCCACGTGTTGCTCTGTTTGTTACATAAATAGACTGAGCATTGGTCACAGGTGGGTTGATGCATTCGTAGAGACTGGTTCTGCCTCCACACTCAGTTAATCCCAGCAACAGACAAGTTACATGATCAATCGAACAGCACGCCATCTACCTGGGGCTCATATTTCTCCACTGTTGCTAGATGTGAAGAGCTGTCATAACCTCCCACTGCATACAGGCTGCCATCTGGAGGGGAAAAGGGAGTGAACACTCAGAATGTAATTATTTGTGGTTGAATACCAAGGGTTTTTTTGGCACGTTCTTACCCAGAGTTGCTACTCGGACATATCTCCTTCGGGTGCTCATGGCAGCAATTGAGGTCCATGTGCTGGTCAGCGGGTCGTAACGCTCTGCACTGAAAGAGAAAGACGATCATAATAATGACACCGAAAACAGCATCAAGACCACAAAAAACAGAAACAAGAGAGCATTTTTTTAGCGAATGCAGCAAATCTCGATGTTTAGCATTGGTCACCAAAAAGTGTTCACACCTATTGAGGCAGGAGGCTCCATCATAACCACCAGCAGCGTACAGCAGGCCATGAAGGACGGCTACACCCAAACAGCTCCTCCGTGTGCCCATAGAAACCTCTGGCTGCCAGGAGTTGGTGATGGGGTCGTAGGACTCCACAGTTGCCAGGTCTGAGGTGCCGTCATACCTGAGGAAGTGTGCATATGGATTAATCAGTAATGACGTTTTTGATGATTGATGTGGAAGCACGGGGCGAGTTGAGATCCATCTCTGTCCAAAATGACATTGCTTCATCATTAATGATGATTATTGATGGGATCATCATCTAATCCTGTTAGAAATCATCACAATATACTTTCAAAACCGGTTCCGTGAAGTCAGAGGGAGCTTTGACCACTAAGTGCTAATCAGCTCTTCCATTCACTCGAGGCCTTCCTGAGATATCGCATTGACGAGAATGGACCAGACAGCAGACTGACAACCCGAAAACATAATTCCTCTGTCCAAGGCTGCGGGAAAGCAAGCAAGTTTCAGAGGCATTCGCATTGAGGAAAGCACTTAACAGCTTATCAAGAGGACAATAAGGAGGCTGATTATTATTTTCCATGTAAATCATCCACATTTTACCCGCGCCAAAGCTTCCTTTTAATGATCGTGTTTAGTTCACATATCATGCAGTGTTTGAGTAAGACGTGGAGGGTTTTATCTGGTTTTAGCTCAAAAGGTCAAAACTCTAGCTGCTACACTCACCCTCCAACGGCATAGAGTCTGTTCCCAATGGCTGCCACGCCCACCCGGGCCCGCCGGGTGGACATGGAAGCCACCATGTGCCAGCGATCCGTCCTGGTGTCATAGGCTTCGCAGTCTCCATGGATGGCAAACAAGCTGCCGCCACCTGCAGACACAGACACACACACACACAATATGGTAAAAAAAAACATGTTATAACATCAAGCTGTGAAGTAAATATGGAAATCTATCATTTAAAAAAAGGAACATAATGACTTTGGCCAATGTGTGCCATGATTTCACATGACTTTTTTGGCATGTTTTTCTTGTTTAGCCAGGACTCGTTTACTTCTGGCTTGGATGCAGCAGGGTTCACTCCAAGAGAACAAACACAGGTAGAGGACGAGGTTTTCTGCATATCACATTCTAAAGATCTCAAAACTATAGTCAGATCCCTGACAACATCGCATGTGATGTTGTTTAATACGTTTTTTCATCTCCATGCGTAACAATGGGTATGTTTGCACTGAGGTGAAGTGTGACCGAGGGTTACCCTACTGGGTACCTTCGGGGGCACACTGACCAACGGCGAAGAGCACAGGGCTTGCACCCTCACAGCGTCGCAGGCGCGTCCGGCTGTTGCTGAGGACCCCCCTCTGCTCAGGCATCAGGTGGTACTTAAGAGCCTCGATGAGAAGGTCCTTGCACTCCGAGTGGTGTCGGACCAGCAGCTCTGTGTCCACGTTGCTCATCAGAAAGTCTCGCCTCAGCAGCGGCAGCCGCACGCACTTCATTAGCTAACATGGGCGAAGGTAAAAGAGGAGTTGTGATAGGAGTGTTTCAGAAAATATAGAAATATGAAAGAAAGTCCTACCCAGGGTACATGTTGCCTGCGTCCATCTACGTCATGTTTCACCCAGCTCAACACTGCCCGGTACACTTCTTCTTCAGATGGCACGTTGAGATTGTCACTGGAGATCAAATCCAGGACCTGGGCAGACAAGACACAGCAGATGGGCAGATATATTATGACCGCAACTTCAAACTCCTTGTTCTTTTAATTGAACTCTGATCGTTGGATAAGCCCTTGCAGAATTTGCTTTTGAAAAAAAGTGACAGTAAAAGCTCTCTGACCAAAAACAGTAAATTGTAAATTGTGTTTGCCAAGCCTCAGTTCCTGCAAACTGTACCCGACTTTGTGTGATGAAATCTGTTACACAACTTTTCTACTTAGTAAAGTGCAAGTTTGTAGTTTTGCTCTGAACTCCAACGAGCCCCATTGTGTTAGCGTACATGCTCAAGTGTATCTTGCTGTTATTGCAAAAGAAGAAGTCACATCACTCTTGCCTGCACAAGGCTGATGTGACTGTGTTATATGAAAAAGGTCCCTTGTCTGGGCAGTTTTGCAGATTGTTTTGGCTTCCTTACAGTCAGTATCTCGATGTCTGGACCATTTGCCCCTGCACTTGCTCTCTTTCTGTATAAAGAAATTCTTCCTTTCTGAGGCTGTATTTGCATTTTTCGCAATGGTTCTCTGCACAGAAATGAAATACTCAAAAGACAACTTCTGCTTTTCAACTATATTTATATCAGTTTGAACAAAGTGCTGGCATAAGATTTTTTTTTTTTTTTCAAGAGTGATATTTGAAAGGTAAATGCACCGCTGCTTTTTGCCTTCCCTCAATTCAACATGCCTGCATGGGTAGTGGTCAGTGATATATTCAAGCTAAACGCTACGCGTGGCACACTGAGTGCTGCAGTCTGAGTGGCTGGCTGGCACTGTTCCCAGATCAACCCAACGCCGGCCGGGCCGGGCGGGGCCAGAGCGGCCAGCTGCTGCAGCTGTCTAGCCTGGCTGGATCAGCGCAACAGTTAGAAGCCTACCAGGAAACCGCTTGACCTAATCCACAGAACAATACTGCCACTGCTACTGCCCCACCCTGCAGTTAGGCGGTGCAGTGCATGCCGAGGTAAGGGAGTTATATTTGCGTGCACACTGCATCACATTGAGGCAGATGTCTGTGTATGCTAAGGGGATTGGGTTTTGTGGGCTGCGTCAAGATACTTGAGATATCTTTATACACCACGACACACACTAATTAGGATGCATGCTTTGTTGTCTTTACAACGTCACGCATGTGATGCCACGTTGGAGAAGCATCCCCAGGGCCAATCACACCCTTGCCATGCCGCTTCCAATGCAGAGCATGGACAGAAATATGGGACATATTCCACAGCTCTCAGAGATAAGAGTCCTTTAGAGCAGCCAGTTCATAAAGTGAGATTTGACGCAAATGTTTTTACATTTGTTACGTGACTTTATGCAGCTTAACTGTTGTAAGGAACGGCCCATTCACACTACCAATGCAGATTCCGTCTCAGGGCTTTGAAGGCCGCGGACAGAGACTGAAGCTTAGCCACCGAGCTAGGCCGAACAAACAGACAACATTTACCAGCAAAGATGATTCAAGTCTCTTATTGATTTAGGTATCACCACAAACACATCCAGCACCTGACAGGAGGAATGTATTACATTCTGCGCTTTTAGATACAGTCCGATATTTTGGGGCCAAAAAACTATAAAAAGCAAAAAATGAAAGGAAGCAACAAAACCATTAAAATAATACAACTAGACAATTTAACTTGTAAGCTGTGTTGTCTAACTTGGAGCAATTACAACTTTTCCTATGAATATGCCACCTTTACTTTGTAATACACAGCAGGAGACAGAGAGAGCATCGCCGTTACCTGTTTAAGTGGCAACAGCATGAACTCCTCGGTCTTGGACACCTCCACAAAGTGCTGCAGGACATACTTGTGTGCTGATTTGAGCAGGTCGCTGCAGGAGTGCGTGTCAGCGAAGCCTCGGATGCCCAGGCAGTTGGAGGGGTCCAGCTGGCTGAGGAGGAACTTACAACAGGCGTCCCGCACCCCGTTGAGCTGCAGCAGGCTCGCTGCCGGGAGCAGCGTCTAGAAAAGAGTGCAATTACAGGTGGACAGACACTGAGTCAGTGTAATGAATGGGCTGTTTTAACAATCTTGTCTATAAATCTGAAATCGTACCTGCACGTTGCCTTCTCCGACCACTATCTCTGCTGTGTAGGCATACTGGACCAGCTGCTCCAAAGCCTGACAGTCAATGTCATGAAGGGTCACATGGGTCTGCCGACTCTCCGACATCTCGTCTACATAACGGCGCAGAACGAGAGCTGTTACAGTGTCAATTACTACTACAGCTCTGGACAATATAGTTGCCTCCCAGTTCAGTCATGCTGACACAGCTTCCTGACTTCTACAGCGCCGCTGTTGAAGTCTGTTGCTGTCGTTTAATCTGTTGTTTTAACATAGTTATGTCATTAACGGCGCGGGTAACGGTTGGTTACACTTCACCAATCAAATGTTTTATCTGTGCCTTTGCTCTTTGGATGATCATGAACAATCTGCAGACTCTGTTAAAATGGGACAATTAGTAACTTGCAGCCAGACAACTGAATGTCTGGAGGCACATTGTACCCTCACACACACACACACACACACCTCATCTGGCAACAAGTGCCCCAGACGGGAAGAGGGGAAAGGAAGCGAACTCGCAGCAACAGAGCAAAATGATGCGCAGTTTGATGTCGGAGCGTAAGGTGTAAAGGAGAAGCAGCATGCTGGGCCCCGTGCACACACACACTGTGTGTGTGGACTGAACTTACTGGTAAACATTGCGTGGAAGTAGGGGCTGCAGGATGCCAGCACCACTTTGTGTGCCTTGATTTCTTTGTTGGAGACATGAAGCACAATGTCACAGAGCAGGCCCCGCTGTCGCATCCTGTTCATGGACACGAAGGAGTCGTGGTAGTGGCGTTTCGAGTTGTGCGAGATGCTGTGGCCATCGCGGTTGAGCAGCTGCATGCCCCCCTCCATCATGGTGCCTGATGCGGCGGTCGCTGGCTCTTGCCTGGGCCGCACTCTGGGCAACTGAAACGTGCAGAAAACCACTTTCATGTTCACTTATAAAAATGGCTTGTCGTCACAAATAAATGTCACATGCGAGAACTTAGTTGATCTTGGGGGATTGGGGGGGGGCAGGTGTTATGACAGGTGTCCCGGGCAATGATTGTACCTATTTTTACTGGCATAGTACCCGACCTGACAGCTATGACAGGAAGCCTACCAGCATAACAGAAATCTTGGTACAATTACACAGTGTAGGTTAGCTGGCCTAATCATTTGACATTCAGTGTCAAGACAATAATCACATTATGACAATAGAGAACAGACATTATTAAAACGTATGGAATAAATCAATGCTGGCTTCTCATCTGCAGGGCAGTCTTGGCTTATCTTATTACAATGACTCCTGACGGGCCAGTTTAATTGCGCCAGAATTAGCTGTGGATCCCCCGCCCACCTTACCCCAGTTGCAGCCTCGGTATGCAGGGTGGGAGTAGAGGAGGATGGAGCCTGAGTTAGTACTCTCATCTGCCCTGCTCTCGGATGGAGAACACACTTCAGAATGTTGCATAACCATCCGCACGCAGTATCTTACAAGTTGTGTCTGATAGATATTTAGGATGCACTAAGGCAAACCACTGAATCAAAAATAACGCAACATTAATTTAATCAGAACCATGCTCGGCCTAGAACAGAATATTTCCCCTTAGATACACTGAATTGGATGCTGTGATACATTATAAGGACGGAGAATATGTGTACAAGCAGAAGCAGAAGTGGTTTTCAGTGTTCTCTGAACTGCTCTGATGCAGAGCTTCCACAAAATGTGTATTTTGAAACATCCTTATCCTCTAGTGATGGTTTATTTTAAATGAATTTTTCGAATCTGAAAATATCAAGGGTTGTTTGTGACAATGACACTTATGAGAAGAAATAGTCAAGAATATTCATCATTTGGAAGTCAGAGTCATGTAATGATGAAGTCTAAAACCAAACCACAGATCTATTCTGATAAACTGGGTCTTTCCGACCAAATACCTGATGCACTGTAAGCAAACGCATCATAATTATGTGGTCATCTGTCCGGAGGCACTCAAAGTACTCCGTATTGTGCCAATGAGGAACATCTCAAATGTCAGCACAGCTGCCTGGCGACTAGTTTCAGGTCCCATTTTCCAAAACACAATGGACCACAAAAAAACAACAACACACCAACCATGTTGGTCTATGAGAGGACAATCTGCTGTCATGCCCAAGGGAGTACTGTGGAACAATGATGCACATTGAGACAGGAGGTTGAGACAGAAGTGAAACCGAATTCTACAGCTAAACTAACAGACTTAAGCACTTGTCCTTTTCATCCCAGGCTCGTCTCGTAGAATCGCATCTCCTCTTTCTGGCTCAAAATCTTAACTGACAGCCAAACAAATGACTATGTGGCTCCTGGAGAAACATGCAAAATCTCGTTGGACACCTGAAGGATGTTTCTGTTCATTGACAGGCTCCTTGTGTGCTTTGAAGAACCCCCCCCCCAACCCCCACTCCATCTAGAATAACAGCTGCTGCATAAGCAATAGAGAGAATGAACGTGTCATTTCTTTACCAGTGGTTGTGTCGCGGTTATCCTTGGACGCAGTGTCTTCCTCAGAGGGATGGGAGATAAATCAGCCACGGTCGCGGTCAGATTGGTTTAAAACTGGCCCCTGTGGCTGACTATCTGTCCATATTTCGACTCAAGCAAACGAAATATGAAGAAATCCTCTTTTTCGTGTTATATGTGGTTGACGTCAATGCAAAAAAAAAAAAAACTGCACGAAAACTGACATCGTGTGTTTAAGGTGGAGCTGGAACTGCTGGAAATGAAAGCAGCAACTCTGTCATGCTGCTGCAATATGAAGACGACAGACGCAGGCTGCACGTTAGAAAATGCACAAGAAGCTATTTCTTAAGCGCACACGTTGAACATCTGCAGTGGATGTTTGTTTACTGTTTGACGAGACATAAACGACCTTAAGTGCCATCTTTTGTCTGGCAGGAGTCAGGAAGTACGTTCAATAAATGAGTCTTCGGCGAACGCGAGAGGCGGAGTTCTACATACAAGCGCCATGATTGGCCAGAACCCGAACCACTTCCCGTCTCGGCAAGCCCGGTCAGCAAATCAAGCCAACACCAAGCAAAACCCACTGACTCGGTGTAACAGAATAATCACTTATTGTAATGCTCCTTTCTAGTTTGCATGGCAATTCATGGCGTGAATGTGATAGTTTAGTACGATGATTCAATTTAAGTAAACTGTTAAATGTATAATCCAATAGCTGGCGTGCTACCGTTAGCTCTGCCGCACCGTTGAAACGGTTGAAAGGAGAAAACTCACCACTAGCCGTCGTCGGTGTCGATATGACAGCGATGATTTCTTCCTGTTCCTATGGTTACCCAGCGTTGTGGCTGCGTAACGCAAGGATCCATGAACTAAAGAGAAACCTCTGCTCTGCTAATCTTCGGCAACCCGGACCCCGTGAAAGCAACCGGTCATTTAATTTAAACATACGTGACGTGTGGCATCAAAACACTGCTTGTTCTTGGACCCAGTTGTAACCGTGAAATATCGAGGTTGCAGTGCCCGCCTTTGTTTTGTTTTTAATGTATTGTTGGAATAAGTGTGAACGACTAAGTGTTTATAGTGTACCACGTTATATGATGTAGTATATCAACGTCACCAAATACTAAAACAAAACTCCCCTACAGTGTCGGATCAAACGAAAAATGCTTATTTTATTTCATTTGTAAACTGTTTCGCGGTGTTTCGCCCGTGAAACCTAAAACCAACCGCTTGGTTTTGCAGTGGTGCATTGTGGGTATTGATGTTTGAGGTGGTCACGTTTCGGATCCAGCATGGCAGCGAAGCAGAAGAGGCATGTAGATATTTTCTTTACTGTGTGCGGTGTAATTTGATGTTTAAATGGTTACAATGTGGGTTTCTTTTAGAAGTAAGTGTTGTCTGTCTAGTTCTGGTATTTGTGGAGTTTCAAATACTTGTTTTAGCTAACATTAACAGTGTGTTAGCCTCACATGCTGTTAGCGCTAGCTTAGGCGCTCGTGGAAGCAGGCAACGTTAGCTCAAATCAAACATCAGCCACATGTTCAGTCTTGTCTCCTCGAGGAAAATATAACGTTCACGGAAGTTTAAGGAGATCTTACTTGTTACTGACAAGCTGGCAACATTGAAAAAAGCAAACGTTACTACTAGTAACGTATCATACAGTTACCCCCACATGGTGGCCAAATTATGTAACGTTAACCTGTTGAAACGGTTTGTTTTTGTAGGAAGTTACAAGACCTCAGTGTGGACGAGTTCATGCTGTCAGGTTTGGACTCTGGCAGTGACAGTGAAGCTGATGAAGAGCCTGAACAGCAGAATGGACTCAAAAGAAGCAACAAGCCGAAAGTGCTGGAATCCAACGCCCTCACGACGTGGGTCTTTTGATTTGGTGTAATTTATTTGTGCACACCGTTACACTATGACCTTTGTGTTGTGATGGTAATAACAATATAACACCTATTAAGTACAAAAAAGCAACTGACATGTGTTTTTTGTGGGTGTCTTTTTCGGACAGGGATGCTGGGAAGCTGGGTAACGCCACTGAGCACAAGAAGCAACTGTCCAGGTTGCAGGACAAAGATCCAGAGTTCTACAAGTTTCTGCAAGCAAATGACCAAAAGCTCCTAAACTTCGATGACACAGACAGCTCTGACGATGAGGAAGAGAGAAAGTATCACAGATTGCCAGCCGCACTGGAGGTAGGCTGGCCTTTGTGTGTGTCAGTTCACGATTGAGTTAATTTGTGGGGGGAAAAGGTTTTCATCCTGTGGTGGTTTGTACAGGCGGCCAGCTCTGATGATGATGATGATGAGGAAGACGAAGAGGGTCTGAAAGCTTCGAAGAAATCCAAGAAGGCAGTGGAGGTCACCAAAGTCACCGACAAAATGATTAAAGACTGGAAAACTTTAATGAAGAAGGACTCCAACCCCCATCTCTTCAGAGAAGTCACTCAGGCCTTTAAGGCTGCTGTGTCTACAACCAAGGGTGAAGGAGGGATTCAGTGTCGATACAAAGTTGATGACAGCTCAGGTAGGATATCACGTTTATATATTTGTATAACAGCTTTAATTGAAATGCATTACAAACTCAGAACATTTTAATTTAGAAATTCTTGCAACACAAATGAATATATCACATGTTTGGTGCCATCTTTTGTTGTCTATGAGCTGATCAAAGTTGAATCATCAGACTCATTTGGTCATTGAGGGTCAACCCCACCCCACGCCCCCACCCAAAAAACAGCTATAATTGTATTATTAATTTAATATTATTGGTGTTGGGATGCAGTTTTGAAAAACAGCACTAGCATTTTATTGATATTGATGCTAAAGTATAGGTAAGTATTTTTAGATATTTGCTGAATGCAACATGCAACTTTAAAAAAAAAGCATAATATAAACTTTCCATAAAAGTCAGAATAATACAAAACAGCAGTGGGTTCATCAGTAACTAAAAAAACACATGGTGGTAAAAATTGAGGCACTTGTTTCAGCTGCACAAGCTCAACATTGCACGTATTGTAGAATTTTTAACCTAATGACATATTTGAATGTGTGGAATTGGGAGAATGCCACAAAACAATTCAACATGCGTTGTCCCCAAAATGTGTATAAATATCTCTTTCCTTTTACTGTCTGCAGTGTTCAATGCCCTGGTCTTGTTCTGTATCAGAGATATTTATGGGGCCCTGCAGAGGATGCTCAACTTGAAGCCAGAAAAAGACCAGAAAAAGTATGAAGTTGATGTCACCTTTTTAAAGCTACTTCCTCTTATAGTCGTAATTTAGCTACGGGAAGATGGATCATTTCTTAATTTTGTTGTTTTCCAGGTTAGTGCTCCCTTCGTCTAGTCCAAGGTGGCAGAAGAATCAGATTGACATCAAGATGTATCTCAGTGGAGTAATTCAGGTTTGTTTAGTCTCTCCTCTGCGTCCGTTTGAGCTTTCTCCCCTTTGAGTTCTGCCTCTTGTGTTCTTGGGGGGTAGACGTAAGGATATGGAGAGAAAATGCAGATGAATGTTTTTCTGTGACACAAAATAATCTATTCATAAGCCAGCTGTAAAAACTTCTCTGTTTTCCTCTAACGTCTCTTTTGTATCTCCTCCTTTAGCTGTTATCCTGTCTGACAGAGTCTACAGTCATCAGTGCAGTCCTGCAGCACACCAACCAGCTCGTACCTTATTTCCTTTGCCTACCCAAACAGTGTCGTCACCTGGTGAAGGTAACACTTAAATCATTGTAGGATGGCGTGAAAAGTCATCCTCAATTCAAAGCCGCTAATTGTGTTTTTCGCGTCATCTTTTGCTTATCTTGTGCCAGCTCATGATCTTTTTGTTTACAGCAATTGATGAAGCAGTGGAGCACAGGGGAGGAGACCAGTCGCGTTCTCTCCTTCCTGGCACTCAACAAGATGTGCAGACACAAGCAGGAAACGTATCTTAACCCTATTCTCAAGGTGAGCTGAACGCAAATTGATACAGAAAGAAAAGCGCTTACAGCTAAACTGGATTAGCAGTGGACCAGAATTCACTGAGTGGTTTCTTGAAAGACTTCGTAATAGAAGCAGAAAGTATTTTAATTTGTCTTGGTTGTGTTTTTATTTCTCTTTGCAGCAAATGTACATTTCCTATGTACAAAACTGTAAGTTCACCTCTCCCAACGCGCTGCCCATGATCAACTTCATGCAGCGGACCCTTACGGAGATGTACGCCCTGGACACGCAGGCCTCTTACCAGCACGCCTTCATCTACATCCGGCAGTTGGCCATCCACCTCAGGAACGCCATGACCATGAAGAAAAAGGTTGGTTTTCGACTGTGTTTTGTGGTTATGAAAACTTTTAAAGACACGTAATTCGACATATACAGACATATTTGAAATGCTCTTAGATTACTGAGATAAAGTTATTGAATCACTCTTTACTTTCTTTTTGAATAATTAAAGGATTATTCTTAGAATGGCACGTTTTGCTTTCAAATTCTAAATCTCATCCTTTTGGTTATTTTTATCTATTGTTCAAATAGAGACACGCAATTCCAATGATTAAGAATTACGTGGTTTTATGTTCATTTTAACAGATTCTTTGATTTATATAACACGTTGACATTTGTAGTTTTAATTACCGTATTTTCCGCACTATAAGACGCACTTAAAAGCCTTTAATTTTCTCAAAAAACGACAGTGCGTCTTATAGTCCGGAGCGCCTTATATATGGATCAATTGGTTGATCCACACTGGTTGTACACGGCGCTCAAGGCGCTCTGTCAAAATGTTTCAGTATGAAAAACCAATAATAATAAATATATTTCGGTACGACTGGTAAACTACAAAGCCGCACCGCTTGCAGCATTACGGCTACCGTAGTCAGTAACCACCAATACTGTGCTCACTTACAGTTAGGATGACCAGATGTCCTCTTTTCCCCGGACATGTCCTCTTTTTGAGACCTTAAAAATGCGTCCGGCAGGGATTCCAAAGACGTCCGGGATTTGGCTTCGTCGGATATTTGTGTTTCTCTGGGTCTTTCACAAACTAGTTATTCCACCCTTGTTCCACCTTCTTGCGCGAGCTCTGACTGTAGAGAGAACAGTCATTGGTCGACCGATCTCAATGTTGCCAGATACACAAGAATTATCCTCCAAATACGACCATTTTGAGCCTTTGGTACAATAGGTGCTCAGTATTGCTGGAAATGGTGAACATTTCCAATCTGGCAACACGGACGACTGTTAGGTCTCAAAAAGAGGACATGTCCGGGGAAAAGAGGACGTCTGGTCACCCTACCATAACGCAAACCCAGGTAAAACGTTTGACTGAAGTATTTTATGCGTCTTATAATCCGGTGCGCCCTATGTATGAAAAATGTTCTAAAATAGGTCATTCATTGAAGGTGCGCCTTTTAATCCGGTGCGCCGTATAGCGCGGAAAATACGGTACGTAACTAGCATCAACTGCCTAGTGCTGATGTTCGTTAATTATGTTTGTCATAATTCCCTCTATAATGTCTATTTTTATTTCTGGTATCAAATCGTTTCTCACCAATAACGGTTATTTAGCTTGATTTAAAGCAGGAACGTGTTAGAGAGAAAGTGAAGCCAGCTCACCAAAATTATTATTATGTGTCTGTTTTTCAGCCACTTCCTCTGCAGATAATTTTCGATTTGATATAAAATTGCCGTCTTTGTGCTCCTCACTCAAAAGGTTCAATACCAGCGGCACGTTCTTTACTTGTTTCTATGTGAATGCCCACATACACTATCACACAGCAGTTGCTTATTATCATCCCCTAAACAAGCACATCCTCATGACGCATCAGAAACAACATAATTAAGTGACGAGTTCAGATATTTTGGAGGTTCATAGACATTTAAGCACCTCTAATAAGTCTTTTGTTGTGTGTGTTCTGTAGGAAACGTACCAGTCGGTTTACAACTGGCAGTATATCCACTGTCTGTTCCTCTGGTGTCGGGTCCTCAGCACCTTGCACCCAAGTGATGTCCTCCAGCCTCTGATCTATCCACTATGCCAGGTCATACTCGGCACCATCAAGTGAGTATATTTATATACACTATTATTATTTACAGTTGTTATTAACTTACTTCTGCATTTTAGACAATATGACATAAAATATGCAAAACGTTTTGCGGAGATACTTGTATCATCGTAAATTAATAATATATTATTGTCTGAAATGAAGTAGTCAGCTGTTTGTTTTCACCTTTATGATCAAACGCGCCTATTCGGAACGGGCCGGACGGAGAAATGTTACTGGTTATGATGCAGATTATTAAATGGTCAATTACCATCATACCGGCAACCCTGCCGCTTTTCTGAAAATGTGTCATTCATAGGCCTCTCGCGATATGCAATATATTGACTTATTGCACAACATTTTACATGAGTGCGATCATTTTTGGTAGTGCGATATTCATTGTGCATATAAATGAACCAACATTTTCGGTCGATCGTGCTGCCCTCTAGTCTGCTTTCATTGTCGGAGGCGGGGCTTAGGCAGCAGCTTCACACGCCGGCAGGTGAAGGAAATGCGTTTTATTTATTTAGGATATATTTTTCACATTCTGATTCTAAATATTCTGATGAATAAAACGTTCTTTGAAAGAGTGTACTATTGTCATTATGTTATCAGTAGCATAAAATGGTCTGAAAATTGCAATAGTAGCGTTTATCCCAAATAATGTGGGTGCAATAATCATCCACGTGAATCGCGGAGGGGCAAAGAGATTGAGATTGCAATGACAGAAGCTGATGTTGCGATCTTGGCAGTAAAAAATATTTGACGCGACGAGCTTTGACCGATTAGTGTTGTGATCTCTACAGCGATTATGCAAAGTAGGCAATTAGACATAAGACCTGTTTCATCCCGTATGAGTTTGCGGTTAAGTCATTTAAAGTGCTGTCAGTGCCTCTCTCCCTCCTCCCCTGAACATTATTCAGCATTAGACGTTTAACTGTGCACTACCAATAATTACACTGTTAATAGTTGATTTAGATTTTTGCTGATTGTAATATTATTAGTTGTTAGTCTTTGTTGCGTTAGTCTGTCACGCCTCTGGGTGGAAAAACCTACCCAATCCACTTCAACCCAATTTTTGCTTGAGTGATGATTTAAACAATTGCAGATATGAGTTTCATCCCAACAAAATCTCAGCTACTGACAAGTTAGAAAAATTCTTCTCTCTGTAGTTGATTATTCAGGTATTTCTGATAAAATCTGTTCCGTCCTTGTTGCCCACAAAAAGTACTAAAATTAAATCTGCTCTTTTGATGTCTGCCAAATCCTTAAACTCATGGACCTTTCAAACTGATCACTCAGGGCTACTTTTGAATCTTAATATAGCTGCAACATTGTGCTGCAAAAAAAAAAGTGCTGCAATGAGGATGAAAACTCCTGCATGGAGGGAAATGTGATTGCTGACTTTAGGTAATACAACAATGTAATCATGAGTTTATTTTTCAACTGTGAAATACACAGCCCTGAGTACATATCTTTATCTCTACTGCTTGATAACTCAATACAAGTGTATGTAAGAATAGTATTGAACACAATTATCATTTCTGATTCACAAGTAGCGTTTGGGATTTCATCCCAAAGTCTGATATCATATATTCTGTTTAAAACGCTGATCTGATTTTTCGGGTGAGTGTCACTGTACAATTTGCCAACAGCAGGTGGAGACATTGACCTCGGTTTTCTTTTACCGAACAGACTGGTGCCCTCATCGAGATACTACCCACTGAGGATGCACTGTTGCAGAGCCCTCACCCTGCTGTCCAGCAGCACCAACACGTTTGTACCTGTGCTGCCCTTCCTCCTGGAGGTAGGACGTCATGTCATATCCAATAACCACTAGTCAAAGTGCATAAACTGAAGGGACTGATGGGATTAATACAGCTTGTGTCAAGTTTGCAGCCGTTTAAATAGTTTCTCTAACCATTATACTCAACTGAGAGATCTCAAATGCGTTTGAATTATGCAGAATAGTTAGTCAGTTGGTTGTCTTCATCTCAAGCGGAAACAATAAAAAAGTAGATGTGATGAAATGTTCCGTCAGTGGTTTGCTGTGGAAAACACCAGTGGCGTCTGAATGGATTTTGGTCTCAACGGCCACAACTGAAGAAGTTCAGGGGGAAACGCATCAAAAGATAAAACTGAGAGCGAGAGAGGGAGAGACATCTTTTTATCAGACCAATCACGGGTCACCAACTGACAACATTTTCTCCGGGTCAGGTGATCGTGCGGTTTGTGTGTCTTCTGTGAGCGAGTGTGTGCAAGCGTGCGGTGGGTCGGTGTTGTCATGTGCCAGAGAGCGGAGGGGCTGGCGACAGTGACTAGCTCGGCCCGCCTGGATTGCTCGTCCTTTTTTCCTTTTCTCTGTAAGCGTGTGCGTGTGTGCATGCGGCAGTTTGACCAAAGCAATAAAGGCTCGTTTGTGGTTCACACGCTGGTCCTAACGCGCTGTGCAGACCACATCCTCCCTGCTTATGCCCCCCCTCCCCGAACGCATACTCAGAGCCCCCCCCCGCCCCCCCCCCCCTACAGCAAACCGTGTTTATTTGTGACGCACGATATTTCCTGTGCCTTTTCTGCCTTACTGTTCCCCTTGTTAAAGCACAGTTAACGGCGGGCGGAGGTACGCTGCTACTGTTTTAATTAGAGCAGTAGAAGCAGCCCTTTCCTCCTGTGTGTGTGTCTCTGTGCCTGTGTGTGTTCTCGCATCTCCATGGGGGGTGTATGATTTGGAGCTTCCTGCTTCACTAGCTGTGCGTGTGCGCGTGCATCGCGCTGTGTATACGTGCATGCACCCGGGTTGGCCCATGCCTTCCCACTTCCCTCTGGCTCCCCCGCAGACCGCCACCACATCCTATGTTTGTACAGACAGCACCGGCCAGGAGCGTTGCTCTGCTTCGCACACTGAGCACAGTAACGACCACACACACAAACGCACTGAGATACGGGGAGGTAGAAATAGCCTGATACACAAGTACCAACACAAGACCAAAATTCACTTGCGCATCGTGGGCAGATGTGAAAGCTGACGCTTGTAGACAAAAGCCCACTCAGTGGCTAAAATTTACTTTGACGTACTGTGATGTAAAATGAACATTGCAAGAATGATTGTCACATGAAAAACACCTCAACGTACAGTTCACCTGTGGTTGTTCATTTAAGTTAACCTTGAAAAAGAGGTTTCCAATGAAGAAGCAAATGTAGCTTTTTTTAAATGTACATTGACGCTAAGATAGTTTATACTTTACATTTATTTTGTGAAATTTAAACCAAATGAGCGATGGCAAACAAGGATTAAAAGACCCAATAATCACAAACGTGAACTACGGTTGTCGGGCAACGTGTTGCTATGTTTGGCGCTACGTTGTGCACTTCACTGTGCTACCAAACATCTCTGAAAATATTTGGGTCTGAACTAAACATTTTCTTTTTTACAGATGCTCCAGCAGGTGGACTTCAACAAGAAACCGGGGCGAATGAGCAAGAAACCCATCAACTTTGCAGTCACCCTGAAGCTGAGCAACGTCAACCTGACGGAGAAAGCCTATAAGGTTTGATCCACCACCGGTGCTCCTGGTCTGTGTTGGTGTTAACGAGTGGTTCAATTCTTAGACAATGAGATTTCCCCGTTGTTCCCTTCCCCTGCGTGTTCAGCGCCGTACGTTAGGGGATTGAGAGGATTGCAGCGCGGCCCTCTGGGATTATCCCTCACACTCTGCTCACCTGGGCTATTTCCCCTGCCGTCACCTGGGCGTCTGCCACGAACCGCTGCCTCGTAGTCGCGTAGCAGACCTGACTACACAAGAACCGATCCGTCTGAACCTGAACCCGTGTTAGACAAAATCGGGCTTAACAAAGACAGCCACTCGGTTATTCAGTTACATTTGATTCAATCTTTTCAACGTCCAGCATGTTTTATGGCGTCATGAATATGTATTGGACCCATTAATGTAGCCTGGTAATTGAATTGCCGTTTAATTTCACTACATTCAATCATTCGGTCTGATGTCTGGTTTGTCTTTCGAGGAGGCAGGTTATTTTGTTCTGCACTGACGATACAATTGTGAGTTACATAACCGGCTGTTTCACAAATGGATGCTGTGCTAGCGACGTCTAGGAGCCTTCATTGACTGTTCACGCTCTTATGTGGATGGAGGTTTTTCTTCGGTTTGGACTCATGGTCACTGCTACAGCAGCAATGTGTCTCATCTGTGCTTTTCAGTAACTAGTTTTTTATGCATGTCTTAAAGATGGCTTTTGCTTGCAATTCTGTTGCATTTTAGGACGGGTTGATTGACCAGCTGTATGACCTCATACTGGAATACTTCCACACTCAGTCCAGCTCCATCGGGTACCCAGAGCTCGCCCTGCCCACCGTCATCCAGGTAACAATCACCTTTTAAACTGATCCCGGAATGGGCCTCAAAGGTCCTTGTTCTGTTTTAATCTCCACCTTCAATTGTACACACATCACTCGGGTAATGCAGAAATACACTGATGCAGTCCTCTGCTGTGCCTGTAAGGGCGGACTGGATGCTTTTGGGTTTGCGTTTACCCGCGTTCCTCTTTGCTCACGCGTCTCCCCTCCACGTCCCTGCAGCTGAAAGCGTTCCTGAAGGAATGCAAAGTGCCCAATTACTGCAAGCCAATGCGCCAGCTGCTGGAAAAGGTACAGGAGAACAGCAGCCACATCACAGGACGGAGACAGAAGGCGGCCTTCGGAGTGGCCGATGCCGCTGCTGTGGTGAGTGTGTGTGAAGGGCGGGGGGGGGGGGTTGTGATTTCACAGGCTGCTTTCGGATCGTCCTTATTTAACCTTTTCTGCACGTTTGTATTTACTTTCAGCTTGGCTCTTCGGTTTGCTAATGACTATAAGTAAACAACACGCTTTTCTGAACCTTTTTTTTTTTTAAAGGCTGTTTTAAAAAATTTAAAATGAGTTGTAAATGCTCACAGGTGCTCGTCCACAAACAAAGTTTGACAGTGAGTATCAGTCAATGGTATCGTTTGGGTTTTTTCCGATATCGGTGCTAAACCTTTTTAAAAAAGAAACACAAAACAATGATTGACAACATTAAAGAATTAGATTCATTTTTATTTATTACCGAGGCAAATGTTTTCTTCAAATTGAACAATATATCAACTGTTTAAATATGAAAACCAAACACTTGGCTTCAAACCACAGCAAAGGTTTTAACTTCAAACTATGAACAATATTGTTAACAGTTTGTACTTAGTGTTCCCCTCTGTAAGAACCTGAAGTATATGTATTATATATTGGAATTTTAGATGTACGCTCATTGTGCAGGAACTAAAGATGCATAACATATATTGAAAAGCACTTGTGCGATTGACGCTTCTCGTTTGTCTCGATTTATTGACGTCATGATTGCATTAGGCACGAGAGCTTGGTGCCAGCCTCCCTTTGTGTAGTGCAAGACAACGTTTTTTTTAGCTGCATCCTAAATATTGTTATCCCTCTCTGAGGTGGTTCTTGAGTCTTCATTTTTACAACTTACTACTATGCAACTATTTATGACACATTATACAATGACTTAAGACATACTATTGACTGTATATCTTTATTTTCTATATTGGACTATGACTCAATGTATATAGTACCCGTCAGAAGTTTGAACACATTTTCTCTTCTAATTCAATGAGAAAGTGGGACCCTTTGAGAAACTTTTGACCCTATGACTTGTAGAACATTTATGGCATTCTATATGAAATAAGAACTCATTAATGCAAATTTCAATCAACGATGTCTTAATACTAATTATTGACCCAACAATACAACTTATTTGGATTATTCAGCCTCACTCTTGTAAAATGTTCTTCTTCACTAAACATGAACTGCTAGTGTTAATATAAGACTTAACCTAGTAGTTCATGTTTAGTGCATATATTTTATAAATAAGAGTTATCAAAGAAAAGTTCAATCTCATCCAGTTGCATTCCTTTTTTGGGTTCCTGTCCAGTTGGCAGCTGACTTTCGAACCTCACGGTCGGCGACTGATAATGGAGACCACTTTCCTGTTAAGGACGACCCTGTGGTTATCGGAAGCTCTTATGTGTTTTTGAACCAGCGCCTCCTAAGCCTTAATGAGCAGCTATTAGTGTGTTGTCTGTGTTGACTTACTCTCTCTGTACTGTCCACACAAACATGCTTCTATCTGACGCTGTTGCTCCGGACAGTCCTGACATGTATGGCTGATTCATATTTGAGTGTTTAAAGATTAAATGAAAGAGGTGGAGGGTGTGTGTGTGTTAAAGTACAACAGCACGGCACCGCGTCAGCTCCTGTCGCCATGGCTCTCCTCTCAGCCGAGGCGGTCGCCATGGCATCCACTCCCTGGCACGGCGGCAGTAGTAGGTGTCACCGCAGGCGAAGGAGAGGCCTTGCTGCTGCTTTGGAAAAGGCCACGGCCTCCCTCCGGCCACAGGCCCGCTGCTGATGTCACACAAACCGAGAGCTCGCCTAATTAGAGATTCCCTGCCTCCATCCACGTCACACATGTTGCTCTGCTGCCTCTGTGTGGAAATATATTTCTTCTGTTTGTGAGTTGAGGCTAAATTCAGAAGCCTTGCTAGTTAGATTTTGTGTGTGCACACCTATCTTAATAGCAGCACGGTAAATGTGTTAAGCTAACAGGCGCAAGTGGATGCAGCCTGTTTTCTCTATTGGATTTGTTGGTGAGATAATGTGATTGGGCCTAATCAATATCATCCACACAGACCTTCTCAGGGGATGGAGATCTTCAAGTCCCCAGTTTGCAGGCACCTCCCATCAGTCTTTCCCACCAGTGACCCTTCTGTTCATCACTTTGTCCTGGTCAATTGATGTAGAGTTGAGATAGAAGGCCACATATTATTACGATAATTTCCAAACCTGAATGAAACGGCTGAAAGTCCTTTAATAGATTCTTAAAAAATAACTGGTATACAGTCTTTAACAAAACTGTTTTCATTGTGTTCTCTGCCAGGCGGCATGGGAGAAGCAGATCAAGGAGGAGGGGACTCCCCTCTCCAGGTACTACAGCCAGTGGAAGAAGCTGAGGGAGAAGGAGATCCAGCTAGAAATCTCTGGCAAAGAAAGGGTAACTATCCAAAAAAACAGCACAGACTTATGCCTTTTGCCAGTCATGAATCTCGTCTGGCGTTCCTTTATGAATGCCACTTTATCTCAATTGTGTCCATGTGTTCCATGAATCCGTAATGCTATGTTGTGGATCATTTGACGGGCAGTACAGTGCATTTTACCCTCCTGGTTTTGTGTTCTGTAAAGATGGAGGATCTGGATCTCCCTGAGATCAAACGCAGGAAGGTTCAGGAGAAGAAGGTGGAGGACAAGAAGGAATTCAAGGATCTGTTTGAATATGAGAGTGGATCGGACGAAGATGACGGAAAACTAAAAATCAAAGGCAAGCTGGTGCACTCATTCACACTTCCACATTTCCCTGGTTGAACATTAGGCGGCGATGTCTCGTCCTCCAGGCGGCCGTGTTTACCACAGCGCATAAGCAAAGTCAAAGAGGTGATGACGGATTATTTTGCATTCATGGTTCCGCCTTGATCAAGATTTGGCTGCATGAGGCAGATTGCATTCTGATTAAAACATCCACAGAGGCAGGAATTAGTAAAAAGTAAAATTTCAAATCAAACCACAGAGAAAATGTCTGCTTATCAGATGATTTTTATGTCTCCAGTCTGATCTTTCTTCAGCCCCAGAACTCGTCCCCTCGGGGTCGTCCACAGGTCACAGGCAGCTGCAACCTGGCTTTTACAGCTTTACACTCGGACACGCTCCAAGCAGCACAAAGGCCTCCGCAAGGTCACGGAGGAAAGGAGTAGGCGGAAGGGGGGATTTTTTTCCCCTAAATGCATCTGGACTTCATTGTAGAGAGAGTCCCAACAAACGAACGGGCAGCTGCCAGCAAGCGGCGAGCCCCCGCCTCTTGCTCAGTAAACCCCCCACCTCCGTCCTCCCTCCCTTTTGCTCGTCTTTCCTCAACCCATTGCACACACATACGAGCTGAAACCCCCCCGACAGGAAGTACAGGCTTAGATCCCAGCGGGGGTTCCTAATTCAAACCAGCCCAGAGGTGGCCGCTCCCTCTCCCTCGCTCTCTCTCTGTCTCTTTTTTTTTTTTTGTTGTTTTTTTTCTGGCTCTGTGGGCTTCAACCAGCTGCCCCCGCATGTCCTCGCAACACGTGCACACACAAAGACATGCACACCCACACCCCCCCTGTCGTCCAGTCTAGAGGAGTCAAAAGCTTTTGGGCAGCTCCCCAAAGCTCTTTGTGGTTGCACACACTTCCGGAAAATAGGTAGTTTGAGCGTGTGTGTGAGCGAGATGTCTTCCAGGTCATTTGGGGACCACTGATCTCCGCAAGTAGCATATAACCGTCAAAAAAAGAGTAGATGGGGATTATACATTTGTCAACAGAATTTCAGATAAGAAGGGAAGTCGCTAATGTTTTAATAGCCCTTATGTAATCTATGTGTGAGCATGTATTGTATAACTGTGTTCTGAGGAAGTAGCTCCGTTTTGCTTCTCTCCTTTACCCCCCCCCGAGCATCTCATCACACCTCTACTTCAAAGCCTGTGGACCCCAGTTGTCCCTTTGGATAGACAGCGCGCACACACACCCTGAGTCCTGAGTATACCACAACATGCATTCAAACAAACTCCCAACTTCTCCCCAGTGCTCATTCGCTCTCACACTCACACCTCTCCCGTCATCCTGGTCGCCGTGCAACCTGCCTGCTATCTCCATTTGCTATATTTAGCCTGTGAGCATAAGATGTCTGAAATTGCCGGCAGTAAACTGTCATGGGTGTTTGTGCAGCAGCAGCAGCGGCGTCTGTAATCGACTCTGTTCCATCTCATGAGGAAATCGACGCTTCCAGCTGCCTCTGATGCCTGGCCCACATATAGGTGTCTCCAAAGCCTTCAGACGTCAGCGGTGCACCAACGCAAACTCGTGTCTGAAGAAAACAACAGTACACACAATTCAACAGTGTTTTTCACCATCTCTCCTCAGGGAAAACGGGCCGCCGGGGGTATGACGATGATTATGATGAAGATATGTCTGACATGAGCAATGATGAGGAAGTGATGGGCGGAGACTCTGGTTAGTACAATATTTCTTTTTAAAGCATACACAAAGAAATTTGTAGTGTTGAGAGACGGCTGTATTACCCAACATCATGTGCATGTATGCAGTCATTACGATGTAGCTGCAAGGATTAATCAACAATTTGGATGCAACATATCTTTATTTCTTTGGGTTTGCACTGTTTGGTGGGACCAAGGAAGCACATTCATGGACCCAATGAAAAGACAGAGTGCAATACACCAAAGCAGCACGAATATACTTAGCACATGAAAAAATACTTCGCATAGAATTAACATTTGTGCAGATTATCAAAAAGTGGATGCTTGACATTATTCTTAGATTCCCATTTCGCTGACTGACGTTGTGCTTCCCGTCTTTACTCTAGATGATGATGATGTAGATGAAGAGGCTCCTCAGCCGCTGTCCTCCTCTGCTCTGATAAAGCTGGCAGAAGGAGATGAGGATCTGGTGGAGGACCTGGAGCTATCTGATGATGACTGAAGTTCATTAATGTTCACCTGAGAGACGACGTGTCAACCGTCTATATTTAGAGTAAACCTTTTGTATTACTTTACCCTGTACAGTAAAATGTTCATGATGTAATGTAATCAAGATTTGAGAGTTAAAACATTTTTTTTTCTTTTTAAATAAACTAATTGAAAGTGCTTACGTGCATGTAGATGCAAAAGTTTCCCTGGAACCAGGTCATTTGTGTTCTCTCTACATGTGCGTACCTGTGGCCCGCCTCCGGCCTTAGTGAGGACGGGCTATTTGGAGCGAGCTAGGAGCCGGGCCGGCCAATAGGAGGGGTTCAGAGATGCGTGTGTTGAGCCCTGAGGCAGCAGTGCTCTGCCAGGCTGGCAGGGTGGCGTCTGATGGTGTGCCAAGACTCTCTGCCCAGGTGGTAGAGCAGCAACACAGGCTGGTCTGTTTCTGTGCCAACTCCTCGCCCCTCCCCCACCCGAACCGGGCCACTGTGTGTGTGTGTGTGTTCACATGCTTACACTACTTTCAGAGTCTACTTTTTTTTCCTTCTGCCATTATTCACCCCCAAATTAAAGGGTGTATAGGCCTTTGTTGGGGGATCGTCGCATGCGTTCGCTAGAACAGCACAGCTGTTTGACATTGAGAACCATTTCTGTGCCGTCACTTTTCCCCTGTAGTTGTTTTCAGTGAACACAGAACCTTGTGGTTCAGAGGCCCGGCCTGAAGCAAAGGGAAGTCCCAGTAGAGATGTGTAGGATACTGCTTCGGCTGAAGCTCTTTGAACGTGGAAGGTAAGTGAGTGGGGTCAGGTTTACCCCCTCTGGCAAAAGAGGCCGTGGCCTGTGGCTGAACCTCACACCCTTGACAGCTGGTGTTGACCAGAACCGGGACCCTCCACCCCATGGACCGCCTCCCCTTCACACGCGCTTCAGGAGACCACATCCTCCCTCTTGCATGTTTTTACAGAAGAACCGCAAACACCGGAGGAGGAAAAAGCGTATATACGTTGTCTGACTCAGACCCACAAACAACGAGAGAGAGAACTTGGTTTAGGATTTATTTTACCTGTGGTAAATAGAAAAATAGGATGAAGACAAAACTTTAGAAGGGAAATCTAGACCATTTTTAATTAATTGCTTGCGTAGTAAAAAAAAAAAAAAATTCCATAACAAATTCCAAACATTTGCAATAAGAGCTTTGTGCCTTTCTTTTCCCTGCAACCAAGAGAAAACAAAGTTAAAGTTTCTTTGGAATCCATCTTGAGGGCTAATTATAATACATGTCATAATCTGCTTTATCTACTACATCAAAAGTCCTATAAATATTTTTCCTCATATTTATATGCTGAAGTAGCATTCAAAATCGGAGCGAGCCTTACTTTTTTTTTTAATGGCAGAACAAAAGTATGAACAAAAATACCACCAAGTCACATTTTTCTCCATTAAAGAAAACCTTATTCGTGCAACTATGTAAAAAAAAGAAAAAAGTACCACGTATGTAACCTTCAGGATATTTTCATCTTAATGATTCTGTACAATTTTGCATGTTTTCTACCTCCCACAGTAGTCAATGCGAGCATACAATGACGTAAGCCGAACACCATAGCCACCATTAAGGCTTCTCCACTATGCCAGTAACTTCCCGTGCCACCTCATGTGAGGCACTAGCCTTTCCCTGTGTGACCATCAATGCAAAAAACAAAACAAAAAAAAATGAAGACACGTGAAACATTTTTCCAATTCCACATATCCAGTCATCTTTGGTATCGGGACAGTGGAATGCATAGTTGCAGTGATACGAGGGAGCTGTTCGGATCTGTTGGCGCTCAGCATATGCTGCTGTTGGGCCTCGGGAAACAAGCTGGGGGGAAAATAGGAAGATGACAAGAAGGGGAGGACGTCTCTCTTTAATTCCCGGATTCTTCGGGGCTCGTGGCGAGAGCAGTCAGAGAAGAAAGAGTGAGTGAGCAGGGCTTCCTCCAGCCCAGGAAGGAAGGAAGAGTATTCGCTAGCGTCTGACTTGCAAGAATTTCACATTTGTGGCAGGCCATCGCTCCTTTTCTTTTTTTTTTTTTTGGCAGGCTGTCTGTGACCAGCTGTCTCCTCATCCTCTATTTTTGTGTTCGTTCCCTTTTTTCCCCTCTGTCGCTTCACGTAACTCCCTTCCAGCCCAGTTTGTTGAGATTCTGCTTGGCTACAACCAATGCAGAGGAACTATTAAGCGGTTTTCGCTGGATACGTCTTTTATTCCAGTCCGATATTTGCCCCTGAATTCCAGCATTAAGGTCCCGGAATGGGGAAAGTCTGTCCAAAAGGGCCCCGGGAGTCAACATCGGTGGGTTGGGTTCCTCATCCCGGCCTGTCCTTTTCTACGATGGAGTTTTGGTCTCGTATCTTCCGGCTACCGTGGAGCAGTTACCATTTTCCCGCTTGGGGGAGGAGCACCCTGGGGTGGGGCCGCTGTAGGGGGAGGAACTGCTGCTGGTTGAAGTGGGTCTGTGGGGCAGGGACAGCGAGAGAGGCAGGAGTGCGTCAGATGGCGTTGTCAGGGGGTCCCGATCGCGTTCCGGGGGGCGCAGCGCGGCAGAAGGCGGAAACGGGAACGCCAGCGGGAATCCAGTCATGTAGAAAAGCCGGCCAACGCGCCGCGCCACCTGAGGAGACGAGAGGAGACCATACGACTGTCAGTGTGGCCCGTTGGGTATTGTGTTCTCGACTAACGCTGTATTTCAAACACGGAGAGAGAGAAGAGAGGCCGCAGAATGGGGCTGGAACCATCTATGCTACACTGGCAGTTTGACTTGGGCCTACGGACAGAAACACACATTCAGACACACACACACACACGCGCAAGTCCACACGCAGGTCCGTGGTGTGTGTACCTGTGAGCGGATCTTGAGGGCAGGCCCCAGCTTTAGTCCCATGGTGTTGAGCAGGTGCTCCTCAGTGAGCAGCGGTAATGTCTCTCCATCAATGGCCTGCTCCCGAAACACCTGGCGGAGAGACAGCCGCTTCAGCCAGAGCCCCGACATATACACACACACACACACACACACACACACACAGGACGCGCAAGCTGCAGACCCATTCACGCAACCTCTGTTCCAAAATGTTATGCACCCATTTTGAGTGTGTGTGGGGTGTTGTGTTATATGTCAGTGTAAGATAAATGTTATCTGAAAACAAAGATTCATGTTTTCAACAAGAAAGATTTTTTTCCAAATTTAACAACTAATTTAACAACTATTGATTTATTTTTCTCATTCTGAAACGTTTTGGAACAATATGAGCAATGTAAGGCTCTCCGCCGCCGTCACACAAAGCCCACAGACATGGCTTCTATCGGGAACAACAACACGGCCATTCGAGCATCCGCACACATTCACAATGACGCTGGAACTAACTGTTCTGTGGCTCAACTCAACGAGATGCCGTTGAAAGGACTCCAGAATGTTTGCAGCACGAATGATATCTTGGTCACTGCTCTGAGATTAGAAGTCAGCCTGCCCGCGGCCTCCGTCCCCTCCTCTCTCTCGCTCCGTCCTCTTTCCTCACCTGTGTGTATTCTGCACATCCAGCCAGGCTGCTTATGAAGCCACACACGTCCTCCACACTCCACTTGCTGATATCCTCCACAGGGTTTGCTGTGGTTGATTCCTCCCCATCCATGAAAAGACCTCCTACAGAGCCTGGAAGCAGCAGTGGGTGAAAATGATGTGTCAATATAACCGGGTACAAAGCGGCTATTAAGACGGAGGATCATCACGGAGCATTTCTTTGTGACGCAGAACAGGACTTAAACAAAATAAAAATGCATCTCAAAATATGTATATGCCTCCATGACAGCAATTACTGTAGGAGGAATTTCATTTTGGTCCAAACATCCACTTGGACTTCAGCATGAACTGCTGAGATGGTCAATGGTCAAGGTGACCTTTAAAAAAAGAATAATTGTATAATAGTTTGTGACAACAGACAAGACACATGTCTAAAACTTGAGGGAATCTCTTCATTTCTTAATTTGTGTCGCTATATAGGTGCTATATAAACACAGCTCATATCATCATTATTATATAACAGTAGGAAAGTGGGAGGAGTAGTGCAGGAACAGGGCAGCAACTCAGAATTTAATCCAGTAGCGAGGATTCAGCCGTGAGTTTAAGGTCCCCCCCAAAATTTCCCTCTTGAGGGATCAATAAAGTATCAATCTATCTATCTATGATTATATTGATAAGGTTTCAACACCATACTATCACTTTTTAAAGTACAAGTGAAGTTTCTTCTAGGATTTTTGCTTTAACATTTGTATTGCATTTTTATGGCATTTCATGACAGAAATGGGATTCCGTTCCATGACTTATGACATACAAAGCTATTATTTTGTATATAATATAATATTGCATATTATATTAGTAATTGTCATGTTATACTATGACTTTTTAAGACATACAGAACTATAACAATTTATTGGAATTTCTTTTTTCAAAAATCTCCCTGCACTTGAAGTGGACTTCCATCATAAAAAGACCACGCAGATGATTTACTTGCTGAGCAAACTGAAAAAGGGGAACCTGCCTAAGAAGCAGTGGACAATTCTACACTGCAGGTCTGCAGTCTGTTCTGTGCACAGAGATCAGTGTGTGCTGATCGGCCCACAAACAGGACCGAGCCCGACGACAACGCACCGCCAGAACCTCAGATCGGATCAATGGTGCCGCCACGACCTCAATATAAACCATAAACTATTTCAATATATAGACATGTTTACATATACATGCTGTCCATAATCACCTAGTTCATGTGTATCCATTACTTAACTTAATAAGATTGACTTTTTATCTTTACAGAAAACTTGCCTTGTACGTAGAACTTTTTTGTTGTATTTTATTTACTGTTGTTATTTTTGCTGGCTACACACTGGAGTTACAGTTCTCTCTATTCTTATTTATTAGTCAATATTTTATTACTAGCGCGTATTTGTTAATTTGTGTAAGTACATTAAGAGACATGCAAATACACAAAAACAAATACTCAATAAAGCTCAAAGAATGATTCTGATTCTTATACTGACCTGTTATTATTATTATTAAGGCACACTATTAGTCATACTACCAGACTTATTCATTGAATGTTATACGTTTATGATGAACTGACATTTTATAGGATACTTCAGTTTGACTTATTTCCTTTTTAATTGTATACATTTTTGTGATTTTTTTAAGACATACTATATCTTTGAATTGGCATTTTTTATTCTTACTATAACATATTTATGACATACTAACTACACTATAAAACATGGTGGCGTGCTCAACTACGACAACGCTTGAATTGTGACTTGCGACCATATATAACATACCATGACTTGTTACTATACTATGACTTTTGTTCACTTACTCAACATGACTTTTTAAGGAGTATCTTCAACAAACTATACTTTCACTATAATTAAAGACTGTAATCTGCACCACTTGTGGTGGTTGTGCTACTGCTGGTGTGATTTGGATCACACGGAGGGCAGATGCAAGGCCACCAGCAGGGAGACACTCACAAATACATTAATGGGTTTTATTGGTGATTTCTGTGTGTGACGGAGTCTCTCACCTGTGTGAAAGTAGGGGTTGGCGTAGGGGAATCCAAAGGGCAGTGACTGGGCATGAAGGGCAGGCAGGGGGGGCATGAACCCAGGGGGCAGGTGGTACTTGACGTCACCCTTGCCCAGTCCAGGCGTGAAGAGGTGGCGCCCGGGGGACTCCGTACCCGTTGAACTACAAGGGACGCTCAGTCTGCCTGAGCTCTCTCCGGTCTCCTTGACAGCGTCACAAACCGCCGTGCCAGCAGACTCTATGACGCCGCGCTCTCTCTGCCTGGCTTTACTGCTCGGCTTGGCAGCGACACCGTCCTGCCTCTCCTCACACGTCTCCGTGTCACTGTCCGAGTCCTTCATCTCCTCATCATGCGCCTCCCTGTCCCCCAGCCTTCCTCGGTCCTCCCTCCCTTCTGCGTGATCCCCAGCATGGTGCTGCGCCTGGGGGGCCCTGCGGGGGGCCTTCCTGAATTCGGCATCCGGGCCGGCGGCAGGTCTGTGCGCCTGGTTGTCTTTGGGTCCGGAGGGCGGTCCCGGCTGTTGGTGCTGGTGGTGGCTGAGGGACAGGAGGGGTGTGGCGGCCCCATGGCGGAGCACCATCATTGCATTAGAGCGGCGGACCAGCTCCTCGCGGAGCGGGTGGCCCTCTGGGATGTCGTGGAGGCTCCGCAGGGCCGGATGGTCGGGGGGCAGGCCAGGAGGCAGAGCCCCCAAAGGCTCAGAGCCCAGAAGACGCTGCTGCTGCTGCTGTCTCTGGTGGAGACTTTCCAACTCTTTCTGTCTCAGCAGCTCCGCCGACATCTCAAGTCTAAGACAATGAAGGACACAGGGACTTTAACGCACAGGCCAAATGTGTAAGACCTGAAGTATCACAGTCCCAAAATGTTTGCCCTCTCAAAGAAAACGGGCCACCATGAAGCTTCTTAATGTTACAACGAAAACGTAAAACGTAGATTTGAGCCTTTATTATTTAACCCGTGGCCATAGTTACTCTATTGTCACATACTGTTGCTTTCAATCAAACACACCTGGCCAGGTTTTGCTTCCGCAGCATCTCCTGTTGCCGAGCAAAGAGCTCAGCTTGGGCCGGTTGGAGGAAACCATAACCTGTGAATAGAAACAGCAAAAAAATATATGTGAAGAAAGGTTTAAAATAAAGAACTCATAAAACTATTCTAGATCGTTTGTCTGTTTAATGCTAGTGCTAGTTTAAAAGTAATAGTTCGTATTTTATGATCAGATCATTGAAAACGTGAAAGTATGCATGTTTATTTGTATAAGCATCCCCATTAGCATGATGGAGGACTCACCGGGGGCCTGGCAAAGAGCAGAGGGCATGCCCAGAAAAGGGGGCCGCAGGTGAGCTCCTAAGGCGATGTGGGGGGCAGTTGGTGGGGACAGTAAGGGTGGAGGGTGGGACATTTCTCTGTAGACAAAAATATAATAAAAGACATTGTTAGATTCAGTTTGAATCTCGCTGGAATCTTTGCGATGACAAAAGCATTGAGCGTGGAGCGATGCATGATGTGTGATTCTCTACGTAACAAGAACAGTTGTCGACTACGTCTCAATCCCTTCTTTGTAAGTGTGTGTGGATTCTGCCGCGCAAATGTATGCAATGTATTTTTATCAGCGGAGCTCCAGGGGCCCCCACGTCGCCCCGGTGCCTCATCAGTCTTGTCACGCCGCAGCAAGCGCCGCTGGCCATTGCTGTACCCTGGACTGCAGCCTTTTCTTCCCCTGCCGCCTCACGCACACGCACACGGAACACACACACACACACACACACACACACACACACACTTGAGACCCACACACATAATGAGGGCTGAATGCACAATGCCAGTGTGTCATGCTCCGACAGCTGGGGCGGCCCCTGCGTCTTGACCGGGGCCACGGGCTGAAGGACCTTCTAATTAACACTCATCCCTCCTCTCTTCTCTCCCTTTTCTGCGCCCTCCTCTCCAGTTCCCTCCCTCTCCCCCTCGCGCTCTCTGGGTTGCATTGAAACTGGTGAAAAGATGGAGCGTCCTGCAACCTCGGCCTCTGAAAAGGACTCTCCATTATTGGCTTCGTCTTTTGTTCTCCTTGAGGGGGGAAAGCGCCTCTCACCTTGCTCCCCCGCTCCCCGTCTCTTGTTCTTTCTCAACCATCGTTTTCAGTTCCCTCTATTTTTCTGTGACCTCTGAAAATCGGTCTTGTTTACTTACTTACTACCTCTTGTTTTATTTCTTTCCCTCTCCCTATGCACTTTCCCGCTTCCTGACTTCATCTCATCCGTTTTGTTAGCCCAACGTTGTCTCCTCTCTACGTCGTCCTTCCAGATTCTTCATCCCCTTTATTCACTGTAATCCTTTCTATTATTATTTCCCTATCGCAGTTTCTCTCAATTTCATGCAGATCTTCATGGGTACAGGAACATGGTTTTGAGAAAGAAGATGAAAAGCTTTCAGAGGAGTGAGGCATCTGCACCCTGAACCTTTGGAAGTGTCATGTGTGAAAGATGATGCTCTACGTCTGCTCTATGTCTTGAACCACAGCTGTGTTCTGTTTCCAGGACCTTTCCTGAGCTCACTGTAGCTGCCCACACCTCTGCTCTTTCTTCTCCTTTCCCTCCTGCTCTCCTCCTGAGCCGCCGCCATCACACCAATCAAAGCTGAGCTGTGTGTGACTGCCGCGGCATAAAAGCACAGAGAGGGAACAAGCTGAAGAAAACAACTAAATCTAAACCAAGACTGGGACGTATGCTGCAAATATTGTTTTGCAACTGTGTTCAAATTAGCCAGCGCCTGCATGTCTCTCGCCTCACTAAATGGGGAGGGAAAAAGAGAGAGAGAAGAACTGCAAAGAGGGAGGGCACGCATACAAGAATGGTGGGGGCAGGGAGGGCGAGGGGAGAGGGGGGGGGGGGGGGGGGGGGGACCATTCATCGATCGCCTCCGCCGTTGAAATGTTAATGCTAATCGTATAACCGCTCTCTCCGGCGGTGCCTCGCACTCCAGTGGCAGCTCCAATTAATCTTGGGTGAGGGCCACGGCGCGTGACCCCGGAGCCGCTAGCCGGGGCCCCCGCTCGCCGCTGCTTATGTAATTACACCGCCCAGTGTGTAATCACCTGGCCTAATCCCCCGGGGCTAGCAATTAGCCCTGCGACGCGCAGCGCCACCGTGCTACGCTAAGGCGCCCAAAAAAACTCCCATCCACCTCACCATGGCTCCCGCATGCCAAGCCCCCACCCCCCCCCCCCCCTTCTGTTACTTCCTCCCTTTCTTCCCTCACCACGCACCGCCTACCCTTGCCTAGCGTTAGCTCGCAGATGAATAACGGTCAATTAAAGCTGCATGACTGGGGCTGCCAGGCGTCTGCGCCACCATAATTAGGCCTAATCACGGGGAGTGAGGGAGAAAGAGAGAGAGAAGGGGAGAAAAGAGCGTGTGTCTGACACTCCCCTCCACTCCCTTCCTCCGTCTCTCCCTCGTTTTATAGGAGGCAATTTTAAGAGAGTGGCAGACATTAGTCGTTGTGCTCGTGTGTGTCTACATCTGTGTGATTTTCTTTTTATCTGCATTTTGTTGGCAAAACGGTACCAAAGAGATGAGGCGAAAACAGTTGTTTTTTGCCCGAGATATATAAATATCTAAAGATGAAAATAGGCAGATTGCAAAATGCCATGTGGGCTCACCACGCAAAATGATATCTCTCAATTCTCTCTCTCGCTTCCTCCCTCTCTCTTTCTCTCCCCCTCCCTCCCTGCAGTGGGGCCAGGGGCTCCTGGGGAATTCACCGGTGTGTGACGACCTGTCAGAGTGGCGACAGCAGTCCCGTCCCGCAAAAGCCCAGGCAATGTGAGTGTGTATGTGTGTCTGCGCATGTGTGTGTCTGCGCATGTGTGTGTGTGTGTGTGTGTGTGTGTGCGCGTGTGCGTGTGAGACAGGGCTGCCCTTAATGACGGGAGCGTGGGGGGATTAGGAGCGCCGCGCGGCCGCCCTCGGCTCCTTCGCCGCAGGAACACATTTACACAGGAAGCTCATTAAAATGGATGAGGCTCCCTCCACGCTCGTTCGTTCGTTCTCTCGCTCCCTCCTTCCCTCCCCTTATCTCTCTCTCCCTCTCTCTCGCGCTCTCCGTCACTTCGTTCTCTCGCCATCTCCTCCCTTCTTCTGCTTTGCTTCCTTCTCTTCATCCCCATTTTAAGCTCCCATGTTTTCCACTTCCGCTCTCACTCTTTATTTTTCTCCATCTTCCCCCTATTTGCCTCGCAGATGCTTGGTGAGCGTTGCCATTTAAGGCCAGACAAATGGAGCGCCAGGCTTTAAGCCCATCGAGCAACCCTAATGATTTGTTTTTAACAATGGGCCCTAATGGGCCCCGGATAATCAATGATGAGGGGTCGATGGAAAGGTGAGCCATGGAGAGAGTTAGAAAGGGGGGGGGGGGGGGGGTGTTCTCTTGTTTCCTCCTATTTTCAGGCATGCTTTTTAATACAGTTAAAAAGCATCTCTGTTTTTTCCACCAATTAGCTGAAATTCCATTTTCTCCTGACTTCACACTCATTCCTCTATAAAGTCTCTAGCTAATGGTTCAGGTTTTTGCAGGTTCTGTATATTTCACAGAGGTTGTGAATAGTATTTAAACATGTACACTACATGGCCAAAGGTATGTGGACATCACACTCACATAAATCTATAGCATTAGTATGCTTGTACAACAGGCTTTACTCTTCTGGGAAGGTTTTCAACAAGATTTTGAATCCTGGCTTCGGGGATTTGCTCCCATTCAGTCACAAGAGAATCAGTGAGGTCAGGCTCTGATGTTGGGTGATAAAGACTGGCGCATATTTTGTAATGCAATTCACTCCAAAGGTGTTGGATTGGGTACTATTAAGGCCAACGAGTTGTTCCACACCAAACTGAGAAATAGATTTTCTTAATGAGGGGCTGTTATTTTGAAAGATGAATGTTTTGCATCACCCTTTGTACGTGTCCCTTCTTCCTGCATTCTCTCATTTAGACAACGGTTGGACTAGTGATGGAAAGGGCACTTGACCGTTTTCCTCATTAATCCCCCTTTTTTGTTCAATCAAAGACAAAAAGTGTTGAAGAGGAGGCAGGTGGAGGTAAGGGGATTGAGGTATAGATAGATGATGGAGGAAGGGCGAGGCCTACCTAACTCTGCCTGGCCCTGTGTGGCTAATTACTCGGTGGTGTCGGGGAGGAGCCACGGCTCACTGACTACGTTCACATACTACTGGCCTCTCTCACATGCACGCACACACACACACACACACACGAGCAGACAGCCACAAACAAACCAAAATTCGCATAGATGAGCATACATGCAGGATGCCAGTTTGAAAGATGGAACCAACACATGCAGAAAATAAGCCCCCCCCCGCCCCCTTCTCGCCTTGACACACACACACACACACACACACACACTGATATATATACATACACACCCCCACAGCCTCCCAGAGCTGCGCCACACAGCGCCTCTGCTTCCTGCTTATATCCCCGCCCCGACCCCTCACCACCCCCCTTCCATGTCTCACACACACAAACACCCTCCCTCCCCTGCTGCCGCACCGCCGGCCCATTATCGATCCCCCGCCTCTCCCCGCGCCACATAAATAATCGACAAGCAATTACCCGCCCACTCCCGCTGCCCCCGGCTTTGTTTGGGAGGCGCAGGGGCCAGCGCTGGGGGGAGAGGGGGGAGGGATAGCCGGGGTTGCAGGCGTGCAGCTCCATAGTGGTAGCCCGAAAGGTTATGGAATCCTTAGTTTAACTATGTATGTGGAGACTGCGCACGCACACACACGCGCACACACACACACACACACACACACACACACACACACGCACACACGCACACACGCACACACGTGCACCGCAGCACAATGAAAAAGCCAAACATGAGATCAGGTCTTCCGGAGAAAGCTTGGAGCGAGAATGAGAAAAGTACAGCGTTTGGTGATGCAAGCTGGCAGTCGATTAACTTCTATTATCTCCCATCGACAAACTTTTATTCAGAAAGACCAAAACATTGTTTCATTTTGTGATTTCCACATTTATGTGTGCTCACATCAACGTGGGCAACCAATGCAGCACATGGGTGTGCATGTGTGTGTGTGGAGGATGAGGTTGTTGGACTTTATTAATGATGAATAACGCTCATATTGCAAGCAGGGCAAGGTTGGCGTTTCAATAGCAAGATATGGCCGGCCTGACGTAGACATTTAGTTTGCAAGGGAGTGTGTTTGCATTCCTTTCTCACCTGTCAGTGTAATGTGCGTCCCGATGCTGCGGCAGACCCTGCTTGCGTCTCTGGCTGGACGAAGAGGAGCTGCCCGCGGAGGGCAGGTGAGCTTCTAAGGCCCCTGGATTCCTGACCGCTGCAGCCAGCGCCTCCTGGCGAGCACGTAGCATATCTGAATACGGAACAATGAAACAAACAGAGAAAAGAGGAAAAAAGTGAAGGAGTGAAGAGGGGAGAGGGGGGGAATTGAGTGGGAGACAGAGAAAGAAGGTTAAAAACAAATGTAATATCCAGCTGGCCACGTCTGGGCAAAGGTATAACTAGAAACTCAGGTCTGGATTGAAACTTTAAAAAGTCAGACGCTTACGTTAAATGTGCATCAAACCGTTATAGGTATGTTTGCTCCCCTCCCCCATATATATATATATATATATGGTAAAAGGACAATGCACTTGCTCAGTACATTTTCTGCTCTTCTAACCACTTGAAGCTTGGTGACACACTGTCATTATTCGGAGACCCTGCTCTACCTATTTTCCTCGGCCGCTACCATGTACACGTACGACAGGCGTTACATAAAAGCAGACAAGGATAAACTAAAACAGACATCTTGGCAGAGACGTACGATATTAGCACATTGCGCTCAAGTCCATCTGTCACAATTTAGGACTGAGCTGACCAGTTTGGCGCAACTGTGAGGGGGGAAAAACAGGGGAGGAATCAGAAAAATGAAAAGGTGTGTTTTTGTAAAATCGAGCAACAATGACTTCACACATCGGGGGCAAAGTGTTTTACCGCTCCACACCTCCGTCACCATCGCACCTTCTCCTTCTCTGCCCGCCCCCTCTCTCCACCCTCTGCCCTTTACCACTCGCCTCATTTCATCGCTTTCCTTGCCTCTCCTTCTCTCCCTCTCTTTCTCTCCCTCCCTCTCTTTCTCTCTCTATCCCTCTCTCTCCCTTCCTCTCTCCCTCCCCCAGCAACCCCGTTTCTCTCTCGCTCTCGATGGAGAAGAGGCCTCATCATTATCAGCCAGGCCAGGCCACACCAGGAGACATGGCTTCTAATGAGAGAAAAATCCATTCTGCTCCCTCTCCTTGCCTCAATCTATCTATCCTCTCTCTCTCTCCGCCTCCCCGCCTCCCCCTCTTTTTTAATTAGACAGATCCCTCGGGAGCTAGGGGCCATTTCCGCCGCCGGTACGGGTGTGACGTGTGTTTGTGTGCGTCTGTGTGATTTAGGTGCTTGCATGTGAGTGCCTGACTCGGTGCGTGGGGCTGCGGTTGTGTGTGTGTGTGTGTGCGCGCTGAGGCAGTTGAGTGGGCGCCGGGGAGGGGGGGTGAAGCGACAGATATTAATGCGGCCTAGCTCCGGTGTATCGATCTGTTTGCTGCGCCAGGCCACAGGGGAATCGGCTGGCGGCAGACAAGAGTGTGTGTGTGTGTGTGTCTGTGTGTGTGTGGTTTGTGTGTGGGTAAGGGGGGGTTGGGAGAGATAAGGGAGGGACCGGAGAGGAGCTGGAGCCCCAGAGCGCACACACACAAACACACACTGTTGTGCGCTTGCATATGTGGTGCAGGGGCGACAGGGTGGAGGAGCTGACCTCTAAGAGTTTCCTGTGGTCACAATCCCACCTCACCAATTATTTTAGTATGACTGGGTCAGTTAGAGGGATACTCCGGTGGTCTAGTAATGCACTTTCATAAAGTTTAGTACTTCCAAGCAGCAGATTTATAAAGGATTGCAGAGATCGATGCTGCAAAGCCAAATATATCTTGTCTATACAGCAGCCAACATGGAAACAGGGAAGAAACCCTAACTTTAGGCTGCAGACCTTAATTAGTTAGCTCCAAAACACCGGCAATTTCCATAATGCAACGCAACACCATATTTCTCTTGACTCTCCCTGCCTTGGAAACATCCATGTCTTTTAAACGCTTCCTGTCGCGTCTGTAAAACGGACTTTGTATATTTCATACAACTATGTCCACAGGTTGAGTGCTTATTCAATAAACAGACAGAGCTGGATAAAACAAACGAAATACAAATTCATCTCGATAATTTGAATATATTTCTGCCCGATCTCACCTTGTTTCATTCTCTTTTTATCCAATATGTGTTTGTAAAGCTTCACTCCAACCCTGTAAATTTCTCTCTCTCTATCCACCCCCCCCCCCCCCCCCCTCTCCCGTTCTATAATTCTCTTTCATGTGAACTGAGAAGAGCAGGGTCACCTGGGGCTCTAACCGTGTGTGTGTGTGTGTGTGTGTGTGTGTGTGTGTGTGTGTATACACAGAGTCGGTAGTAGATTTAGAATTTCCCCTCCAAAAATCTTGTGTTGCAGCTGCAGGAACACATGAGGAGAGTCCCTCCGTCTGCAAATTGCAGTCCTAACTGAGGACGCATATTCACATATATATTTTGTTGCACAAGTTATTTTGGGAGGTCCCAGTTTACCATTCGGACCCATTCCGCTTATCCCTCTTTTGTGCCATCCCATTTTTCTCCCCGCCATCATTCCTGGTTAAGCCGGGTTTTTCTCGGCGCAAGAATGCATGGGAGGGCCACACTGATGCAGCTTGGCCGGCCTCGTGATGGATTTGGCTGACTGGCCGGTACACAAAGACCGAAATCCATCCGCTAAAAACTCCAATATCGTGGGCTAAAAACGAGCAGTGAATATGTGTTTGTTAATAAGTTTGTCGTACTGAACATCTTTAACCGCCAGGACGTTGACCAGTCAAATGCTGGAGTTTTAGGCTCTTTGGCATGATGATAAAGACATAAACTACAGAACACGAAAGAGAAACACCCTTCCATCTCACCCCTCCCTTCACTTTCATCTGGATATCTACCCCCACCTCTCTTTTTCTCTTCTCACTCTCCTTTCATCATATGAAGATGGAGGGAAAGGCCTCCCGGCCATCATCCCGCCAACTCTCCACCCCAACCCCAATTTCAGCCCCCCCACTCCCCTTACCTACTCTTCTTTTGCCCATCAGGTGCAGAGAGGACCTCTCAAACAACACCAGCGCATTCATCCACACCCATGAAGACAGACCTCCTCCTCACCCCTGCCTCTTTCATGCACACACACTAATTTTCTGTACCCGACACTTCAAACACATGAAAGGATGCTCTGCGGGGACCAAGGCTAAAGGGAAGGTTGGAGGTGGGGGTAAGGAGAAGGAGGATGAGGGGAGAGGGCATGAAAGCAATGGTGGAGATGGAGACGTGTCGGAGAGGTGGTGGTGTTGGGGGGCCCAAGAGGGGGGCAGGAGGGGGTTACAGGGCCCCATCAGAGAGACCAGGTCAACGTTAAGGGGCTCTTGCTGAAGTGATTTGCGTCATCCTCTCAAGAGACAAAACAGCCGTCCATCTGTCCCACCTCCTGGATTGTTTGCGTCGGAGAGGGTTGCTTCCTTAACAAGTTCCAACTGTTAATTGGCGGAAGGTAGTCAAAGTAGTGATATACTGCGTTTTCTACATAAACTTGTAAGCAGCAGAGGAAGTGGCGCTAGAAGGCACGGCTGTCAGGCAGAAACACAACAGCAAATGTAAACGCACACATCTTAACATGAAGTTGTGTTTTAAATGACTTTAAATTGAAGTGAGTGACCTGACCACCATTAGTATACATAAACTTATATACTTGGGAATGTGGAAGTGAAGAAAGGAATTGACTGTGTCGATATTGCGTCTTTCTCATACAAGTTTTCTGGGAATGGAAGCCAGTGATTAGACTGCACCCTGGGCCATAAAGACCCCACAATACACTGCATCTACCCACTAACCCTCGAAGATACAGGGAAATGGCAATTAAGGCGCGCAAAGGCTTCGCCCCGTAGATTTGCAGCCGGCAATTAAATATCAGCAACAATTCGGCCGGGGCATCAATTGGAATTATGCTATTGCAAGCTCATAAGAGCTCATCTTAATGGCAGGCACAGAAAATGAACATTAGGCAAACTTATCAAATTCAAACAAGGCCAATTTTCTCATTTTCTTTTCCCCCCCAATCAAACTACATTGCTCTTTAGCTGAAACTAGAAACCTTAATGTGACTGTTGAAATTGAGAAAAACTGGGACACACTGCTGGTTTCCGGGGGTTTGGGAGATTTAAAGGGGTTGGCAGACGGCCAATGAGAGCTCCTACATCAATCGCAGCGTTGATGCCTGCGTAGCCTTGTGGGTGCCGTTAACAACGGAGGGCCAGGGCAGTCAGAAATCACAGAGGGTGACATTCTGACACAGAGTGGGCAAGCAGCGCAAATAGAAATGTCAGCAGTTTCCGTGGGCGGGGTTTTACAACGGCAGCGGCGTGGCACACACCTTAGCGTGTTCCCCTGAACACGGAGCATCACAGCGACTCGGTGACAGGTGACGGAAGAGAAGTTTTTACAGAAGTGCTTCAACAGGAAACGCTTTTTGCTTGAACTCAATCGCAAGATGCTTCAAACTAACTGGAGTTATTTCAAAGTTTGAAAAAGAGTGAAAGGAAAAATACCTCTAGATCTTTCATCAGTTAAACCACGATTCTGAATCCAGCGCGTACATACGCCGAGGTGTAACAAAATGACAAGAGGTTTTTGAAAGCCTGCGTAATGGCAGTGAGGATGATGACATGTACACACACCTACGAACACGGAGCCCGTGGACTGACCGGGGCCAGGCAGACCCATGCTGCTCGCCAGCTGGTAGAGCCGTTGCTGCTGCTCCTCAAAGGACCCTTGCTCGCTGAGCGCTGACATCATGCGCCTGTAGTGCTCCTCGGGGCTCATGTGGCCGTGGCTGCTGCCTGCCTCCACCACCGGGCTCCGGGAGGTCTCTGAGGAGAGGAGGGACACTTCGATCAACGGCTGTCGATATCCACATTATCAGGGGACAGATGCTGACGTGAAACTACGTAGTTTCAGACAAAGGCCAGAGGTCACTCATTTGCTCAATTTAAGTTCAATACCCAAAATCCCATTGCGTGACATCACTGAAATGAACACTGCTGTTCACCCCTGCACACTATATGTCTCAGTTTACCCCCAAAAGAAGGCTGAAGAAGTACACAGAACACTAGTCTAGGAGTCTAACTTTCGTCTGAATGAGCTCACAGACTGCGGCTCATTTACCAGTTTGCTGAGTGGGATGATGCTATCGGTGACACACCGGTGTCTGTCCACAGCTAAACGTGCATTCTGCTGCCGCACTTTGCATAATTTTGAATGTGAATGAATGCAGCTTGGTGAGTTTGATTTTGTTTTTGCAAGATCGGATATAACGTGTATGACAACTTTGAGTGGATTCCCTGCTTTCCTTGCAGTTTGATTTTGAGTGGTGTGTTTAAAGGTTGGAGAATTGTGGGTTGTTTTCATTTAATCACACAATATCGTTTGGTCATTGCAGACACACCCGCTGGAGACCTGACTCCACTTACAAGAGTTTTTATTTAAACACCAGAATTTCCTTTGAGTCATTCTGAGAACTACGGCTTCGCGATTTGGAGGAAGGATGAACATTTGGTAACTTAAGAATTTCTTAAATTCAAAATGCACTAATTGCCATTGTAAACCTCATATACCTGAATTTTATACAATTTCTATCTGGCATTTTATTAATACTTCAATCTGCCAGTGCTTGTACACAGATTATTCACTAGGAAGGAAGCAAAGACGGCCTTGATGGACTGGAAAGTCCTTTGGATGAAGCTGTGCACATGCAACCATGCATTGTTAATGGTCGGCGCCTGACCCCAGGACGAACTCACCAGAAAGCACAGAACAACATTAATGTTGCTGTGAAAGGCGTTAAGTTGGGATCTTCTGTATTTTGACTATTTCCTAACGCAGAATACATAAAAGGCCCTGCTTCTTCCATCATATCTGTGTTCATGCGGTGTATGGTATCTATCCAGCGATCGGTCCCCATACTTAATCTCTCTCCCTGACCTCCCTCTCTCTGTCAATAGTAACATGATCTAAGGTATGGGTGGTGGGGGCAATGAGGAGGTGTTTTGGGACTTAGAGGAGGGAGAAATAGGATGAGGAGGAGGGAGAAGCAGAGGAACGCAGGGGTTATTTTTACCACCCTCCCTCTTATTGAAACCTGAGCCTGGCCCCGGGCAGGCGAGCAGGAGTGGCGCTAAGGCGTGGAGGTGGGTTGGAGGTGGTGGCGGCGGAGAAGGCAGGCACGCAAGCATCTCCGTCTCCACTGCCAAGCTTCAGCTAATTCACCCAAGGTCCTGAAGTGTATGCGTGTGTGCACACACACACCTAGTCTGTGACTGTCTGAAGTTTTCTCGCTCTCTAAACACAGCATGGGGTAGCGATTTTGCAACAGAAAGAAAAACAGACACCATTTACACAGCGGCATCCAATTCTCTCTCTCTCTATTAGTCATTAAAGGATAGTGTCTGTCGTCAAACTTGGACAGCTTCTCTGGACAGCAGAATGCGCACACACACACACTTCCTCAGTAGCCCTTACCTAAATATATAGAAAATTGAGGAGATATGTAAGGCATATTCAGCTATTTTCTTTAAAAGCCCAAAACCAAACCATGCAGGCAAAGGAGCACAACACACAAGCCCCATTTGCCTTAAGAGGAAGCCATGCATCTTTCAGAAGCTGAGTTGAAACTAAATATGACCATAATGGCCGGGAATGAGTGCTCCCCTACTCAGATAAAGAGTCCACAGACGGGCGGGCTGATGTTGGTCAAAGGTCACTCAGGGGGCAAAGGTTAACTCCAGGCTTAGGCTGCACACTTAAATATGCACTTACAGAATTACCATCACCCATCTCATTTTTACACGGAATTTAACCAAAATAAAATAACGTTACTGTTTTTTTTTGTGAAGCTTACACGTGCTTCTGGGGAGTGTGTGTCTTTGTGTGTAAACGTTGTTCCGTTGTCTCCGGAGATGAGGCTGGATGTGCGGTGAGCTGCCCTTGGTTTCGCGGTTTTGCCTGCTGTATAATGCATCAGTCAGGAAGTCTTCCGCAGGAGCCCAGAGGGACGGCTGTGCCGGCTCCTCGCTGGGCGCCTGGTTTCTCGCCGCATGAGGGAAATATGAATAATAGAGGATGGCGACCGGATCGCAGCGCAACAGCGGGGAACTGTCCTGCTAACGTATGTCTTTATGTTGTTCCCATGTCATATATAGAGAGCCGATGAAAAGACAACAAACTATTTTATAGCAAAAAGTATATTCCATCAACAGGGGCCATTGTCTAACCTATTGTAACATTTAAATACTATATTAGTGTGTTCGGTGTTTGGAGTTACCCTAGGCCTTTCCCCACCCTGTAGAATATGTTTTCTTGTTAAAATATTGGTTGTCATTGGAACTATTTTCTGCTTTCACTGCTGATGTAGTCACACAGGCCTGTTGAGTGACCAGAGGAATTGTGAGTTGCAGAAAATTTTCAGCGTTTTTATTGTCATTTCTCATTGTTTCAGCAGCACAAATGATCCTTTTGAAGGGCTGTTGGTGTGGCAGCAGAATGTAGTAGTCAAAGATCAGCAGGTAAAAACTTGCATGTCTCCCTCTCCACTCTGTAGCTTCCATCCTTTATCTTTAACCCAGCAGTCCTGTCCGCATTTCCCACAATTTTCCCTTTTCTGTCACAGAACTTTCATTAAAGCACACGTGTAAAGTCACAAACACCGTGCATGGTCTTACCTTTGGGGGATACGCTACGCGACTTCTTGCTGTCAGAGGGACACTCGCTGCTACTGTTGGGGGAGAAGCTTCTTCTCTTTCCTAGAAGGTCATCTACACAATGAGAGAAAGAGCAGTAAGTGAAATGACCAAAGGAAAAGCTCGACATTGAAGCTCCGCTCTATGCCTCCTCGTGTGAGTGAGTGAAACAGAGCAAAAGACGAGGGAGAAACGTGACGGAGAGAAAGGGAGCAGGTAAAGGATGCCACTGGCGTCTGGAGATTTGCTTGCTCGGTCAGGTGTGAGGGGGGGGGGGGCCGGCACCGCCGTGGATGACAGATCCGCCTCATTCATTCACGTGGGTGCGTCTGTTTGAAGAAGGGCTCCGTCTCTCTGTTTCTCCTCAACGTCTCGTCTTAAAGTGTTATCACTATTCTGCCGCTCTCCTCTCGGCACTTCCCCTTTTTCCAGATGTTAGCACAAAAAGCTCCGTCTGACTGGACTTAAGTGCGCGAGAGCCTCTCAGCTGCTTGAGAAATCACTCTCAGCCTACATCACGTCTGCAGCGTGTGTTATTTGGGGGGTTTTCTACCTCCACAACAGATACTCCCTTTTCTCCTGTTGCTGCCCTCCCCTCACAAACACACTTCTGATCGTCTTGCCTCATTTCTCATTTCTTTGTCTCTCCCTCTTGGTGTGCTTGAAACCTCCTCCCATTAGGAGTTCTCTCCCTCCTCCCATTTCCCCCAACCCCCACCCCCCACCTCCCCCTACCTCCTCCCCTGCCGCCAAAGAGGAGCATCTAGTGTACAATTACGGCACCCCCTACTGCCGCCGCCGCCGTCTCCTCCTCCCCTCTCATCCCTCTCTTCCCTCCCACCCGATCGCCTCACCTCCTACCCCCCCCCCCCCCCCATACACACCTCGAATCAATACGGGCCTAATCAGGGAGAGAGGGGATGCAGAACACATTGCATGCAGTGCCGGAAGGAAGGAAAAGGCTGTTTGTCATTGCGCTCTCTTTTTCAATCTGATACTTTTTTTTTTTTCTCCGAATTGGTTTCTTCCTCCACACAGACGGCCAAGCCGCAGCAGCAACTGCTTCCCTTCTCTTTTTTCACACTTTCTCTCTCACTTCTCAGTGTGTATTTATAAGGACCCCCCCCCCCCCCCTCCCAACTGCCCCCTCCCTCACGGAGAACAAATCCTGTCTCTTTCAGTCTCTTTTTCAACAAAGCAATTTTTCACCATTTGCACAGCATGTGTAAACAGTGCACAGAAACAATGAACACAGCCTTTGTTTTTTTTTATATGGTAATTTTGTTACAATACCCAATCAAACATTCAGCGTGGTTACATGGATTCCAATAACTGGCTTAGTCGGACTGAAATCAAATTATCCGTTTCATGTAAACACCTTTGTCCGACTATGTGCGGTCCGACTACGATCCGACTAACACCCCTGGATAACTCCATCCGAACCAGTTGATAGTTTGACTATTGCGGCATGTAACGGTGAATCGGATAAGGAACTGGACTTTGCGTCTTTGCTTTCGGCCAACGATTCAATTTATTCACTGCCATGTATATTGGGATAATAGCACTTGCCCCGAAAGATAGCATAGTCCGACTAAGCAAAGATTCCAATTATACCATCATGTAAACACACTGAGTTGGCAGTTTTTGTCATGTGTCCACTCCTGTCTACTTGCTACCTTAGCAACACCCGGACAGTCATCGACAGAGGAGTGAAGTCTGACCTTTAACCCCTAACCTATCACCCAAACCCATGCTATTTCTTCACTATGACAAGACACGGATCGGCAAGGACGGGACAGCGAGGCAGAGAGACATGTAGACGGGACTCCTAGGATTTTGTTTGGCTGCTGAAGGAACCCCAGTGTTGATGAGAGGGCGAGCGAGCACACAAGAAAGGGAGAGAGTGAGCTTCACTAATGATCCAGTGTTTGATGTTGCCTCTCAGGTCCTGAGGAGATCCACTCCCTATATACCATCTTAAGGAGACAGTGCAGGGAAGGCGGGACGCTAATGGACATACACACGCCTATTGAATGTATATCTACTTTTTCTGTCAGAACCTTTACATCTCATTCTGTTTTTCTTCTCATTTTCAAATCCCGTCTACTGCTTTTCTTTAAAAAAAAATAACTCAAAAAAATACGGCATCCGTCTTTTTGCTGGGATATTAACAAAGAAAGCGAGAATCCCATTAGTTAAACCCCCAAACACACCACATACACACACATACCCTCTCATGATCAAACGCATACACTTGAGGCGTCTCATGAGCCGACCTCACTCAAGACACTTCGTCTCCTGAGCGCCCGAGGGCCAGACATTTGAGGGCGGAAAGCTTTTAAAGCCAATTAAATGGGGATCTTAGAGCACCGCCGCTCCCTTTTGACGCCGAACCCTGAGCTCTGCTAGCGTCTATGCTAACACTTTTACTAGTCAAGTTTGCCACCCCGGGCATTTACCTACCACCTGCTTGTTAATACTGCTGGAGAACTAATGGTTATGGAGTTGACTCCTTTTCAACCACCCGGTATTCTAGCCTTTCCCTTAGTTCCCCGTTGCTAGTTAACCTCCTCCCTATTTGCAGTTCCTCCTACTTGGCGAACAGAGGGATGAAAACAGAAGGGCGGATAGAGAAAAGAGGAAGCCGCGGGACTTAAATCCCCGTCTTTCATGTGACACCACCGGGGCGAACCATCACGCGAGCATTCCTCTTCACTCTCGGATTTCCTCTCCTCCCTCAAACTTTAGTCGTCTTCCTCTGCACCCTCCATCCCATGCAGGGCGGCGACAGCTCCGACAGCCAGACTCCTTAATTCCTCTCTTACTCCGTTAATCTGTCATCTTTATCAGGCCGGTGAGGGGGGCTGTGGGGATGGGGCGGTGGGGGTGGGCGGGGGTGACAGGCGGGGACGCAGGGTGGGCCGCCAGCCGCAGCCCCCCGATCAATCTCCACATTACAGCTGACAGAATGGTGCTAATAACTTATTGATCCCCCCCCCCCCCCCTTCCGTGCGGCGGGGCCTCCGCCGGCCCTGAAAGCCCTGCCATTGATTGGCTTACAGGCCGATGCAGCTGGGAAGAGTGAGGGGAGGATGGGGGAGGAATGGGGGTGGTGGATGGGGAGAGAGGCGCTTCTGCTCACGCTGAGGAGAGGATGTGCCACCTCCAACACGTGCAAATGTGCACACTCAGTAACACTGATCCACTGTTTGTCGTGTTCTACGTCTTTTCAACAGGGAGAGAGTAGTCAAAAGAGGAGGAGAGAAGAACACAAATATAGAAGGAGAAAGAGAATCATGGAGAAAGATTTGTGTCAACTGACTAAAGTACGAGTGACCGTAAAGTGAAAATATAGTACATTGTCATATAAATAAATGTCCCCCTTTGAAAGCAGATAGTTAAAACCTACTGGCTATTTAGAGAAGGTTTTATTGTTGTCGCCCTATAGGCCTTGGTCAGGTGCAGCAGTACGTATTTCCTGTAAAGGTCTGATGATTAAAGAAAAAATGATTTCCAGCATCATTGTTTTGTTTTCCAAAGTTCTGATAGTTACTTTGAAAATGTAACGTTTGTAGGGGATTAAAATTTGTGCAGCACGAGCCCCTTTTGAGTTTGTCAAAACTGAACGTGCTTACATACAAAGAAAATATAGGAAAAGGAAGGAAAAATATTTTTTGGGATGGAAATTGAGTAATTTGGTGTTACCTACAATTATTTTTCTTTTTTATTCCAAAGGTACCATAAAAGAATTATGTTACGTATCAAATAAAGGGAAGAAACAAACAAAGAAAATTACGTTCTGTATTTTAACTTCTCTTCTGTGCTCTGAAAAGAAGAAACTCGTATTTTCAATATTTATTCAGCACTTTATTTGGGCGCCTGTGAATTTTGTCTTTTGACAGGAGCATTAGCATTGTGTTTAGGAACAAAACAATAAATAAACCTGAAAAAGCATTTTGTTATGGCAGTGGAATTACATTTCTAATAATATTATCTATTATAATATTATTTAAGAAATATTCTCAAATCTTGCTTTTGATTGTGTATGACAGAGCTAACAACCGTAGAAATCCCGGCGTGTTTACTTTTACTTAGAATTGCCTTACATTGCTAATCGAGTAAGTAGCTGGTAATATCTCACGAGCGATCCTCACTCTCAGTCCGTTTGAAAAAGCAGATCTTGCACAAACACGCTGCGCTGCAGATTCACACGCGAGCAAACATCTAAAACCAGGCATTTAAAACCACACATGGAAAGGTGCACACACAGAAATGTGCTCAGGCCCCAAACTAATGCTACAACCACACACACACACCGACCAGCTGTAACTGCCTCCGGGAGTCTGAGAGCAGGGAGCGGAGGGGCGGGGGGGAGGGGGGCGGGGGGAGAGAGCGGCGGCCCAAAAACACCTTATCTGCCCGTTTGAGTCTCCAGTCTGACCGCAGAGCCACGGTTTACAGTCTCCACAGGCAGCCAGACTCTCAGCGTCGGCGCCCCTGCTCTCCCCCTCCCTCCCCCCGTATAGCCAGCGGCTGGGGAGTGAGAGAGCAAATGAGGGAGGGAGGGAAGGAGAGAAGGAGGGAGGCAGGCCTCCTGTCTGTCCCTCAGATTTAATTAACGGCCCACTACGGCGCGGAGACGACCCGGCAAGCCTGCTTCCCTTTCCTCCTGACCCACACACACACAGACACACACACAAAGACGTCCGCCGCCATAGCTGCCGCCTGCCCTCCCCTGATACCACCACCGCATTCATCTCTCTCTCTCTCGCTCTCCATTTCTCTCTCTCTCCCCAAATGTTTCCTCTATCAATGCATCTCAGCCTCCGTTGCAGAATTTCCCTTTAGGTTATCCTTAATTTCCCTCCTATCTTTCTCTCACATTTTCTCCACAGTTTATAGAACGACTCGTGGAGGTGAAGTGACTGACAGAACAGAGTAAACACAATCTTGTGCGTTTACTGTCTAATTTATCTCAAAGTTAAATAATCCCCCGCTCTTAAACTTCAGGCACATTACACCCACCTTTATTTGGATGCAAATTTAAACCTTTGGTGATTTTTGCGTTGGCACACGTCTGCATAACTATGTGTTATTTGTGTGTAATTGGGCGTTTGTGAACGTGTGTGCGTCTAATTTCACTGGCAGACAGGGTTGGAGCCAGTGGCTGATCGGATTGGCCTTGTTTACAGACGCGCTGCGAGCAGCTTAGGCAGCCTGTTAATTCTCCCTTTGGTGCTCAAATGCAGAGATTTTAGGGTCGCACACCCCCTTAGCGTTGGCCACACTGTGCTCCCCTTTTCCTCCATCAACCCCCACCCACCCACCCACCTCTATCCCCTTGTGTCTTCCGCCATTACAATAACTACGCAGGGCTCTTATTCCCCATTACGTTCAGTGGCTGATTAGGAAGGTATTTGGGTGGAAATCCTTCACAAACCCGGGGTTTAAGACACTGGCGGGGTCGGCTGTTGAGCAGTCTGATACCCTCCACCCTCCACCCACCTCGGCTGATATCACAGGCACCGTATGGACAATTAATCTGGCAGACGGAGCAGCTGAGCGCACATAGGGTTGGTACGGAGGTGTCGGGTCTGGACTGAATATGGTCCTCGCCGTGCCTGTGGCTAATGTTATAATAAGGGACAGGTTGAATCCCGGGGCGACATTGGAGCCAGGTATGGTCTTTACTGATTTAATTAGGGGTGAATTTCAAAAAAACATTTGGACAATATGAGGGGATCTTTACAACAAATCTGTTTTTCTTATTAATGATCAGTATTTTTCATGCTTCCTGTTTGCAAAAGTCAGCAAATATTAGAATACATAACCTATTATAGTGATAATATTTTTTCTAATTGTTTTGAAACTGATTTCCTCAGGTTGAGCGTTGAGAAAAGACAATTAGACACACATTTTAAATAAGAAATTATACAAGAGCCTATTTTTAGCCATTTGTTGAGACAAAGCTGATAATCATCCACAAAACTCAGACCCTAAATATGACTCAAATATTAGCTCAAATCTGTTTTGTATCTGTCATATTGTCAAGTATGAGGATTATAAAATATGCAATTAAAGCAAGCATTTTACCTTGTTCAAATAAGGTACACGACAAGAACATTTGTCTTGAAAATATCCTTAAACACAAGGCGATTTTACAAACATATGTCTTTGAAGGCGAAACAATACCCTCATGCAAGCTACTTAACAAATAGCTGTGATTAAAGGCTGTCTGTGTTCTCTATGTAAGCCGTCAGAAAAGCTCTTAGCATGTGCACACCATGGTTCCTCTGCTCGTAAGAAATGGGATTAATGGCAAACAATGGTATTTATTCAGAAGTAATTTAAAACAGGGGGTTTAACAAAAATCCTGCATTGTGGCAGAGAATGTGGGAAGACCATTAAGTGATCAAATTGAGAGCGACCCCCAGAAATGAGTAATACGCTTATGTTAAATTCCCCCAAATCAAACAAATTAGGGTAAATGAAGTGGATAATGAAATGTTTACACGAGGAGATGTAAAGGGAAGGCATATCTTCAGTCTAAATGGAAATGAAAATAGAGAGGCAGAGAACAAAAAAAGACCACATGCCGGCGAACCTTTAAACACACATGCAGCATCACTGGGGGTCCTACCTGTGTGTCCGGTACTGGTGTTGTGGTCGGAGGCTGACTGGCCCTCGGGCATGCCGTGCTGTCTGGTGTGGTGCAGGTTGGAGATGATTGTAGAGAGGTCACTGTCACGACTGTAACACACACACACACACACACACACACACAGAAGGGAGGATAAACACACTTAAAAGCAGCCCCAAACAACCTTAATTCAACAATGCAGTCAAAACCAGTGTGCGATAGATCAGCAGCGCATAAATTCATACTCATTCCGGGCACTATTTACCACAAAAATCCTCCATCCAGACAGCACAGTCTAAACTTTCTAAAATGCATACCTAGCCACAGACTCAGCAGCTACAAGTGGCTGTCCTATCAGCGCTGAGGTGTGTAATACACTCTGACAGACTACCGCACCCAGCACTTTTGGGTCTCATCCCCGCTCACCTTCCACTCCAAGATGTATTAACGAACATATTCACTTGCAGCGTAAAATCGGACTTTGCTCTTTTTAACTTAGGCCGCCGACTGTTGTTTTAGAGATAAATGGCAATTGAATAATCCATGCATCCATGAAGCAATGAACCTTTGTTACATGACACTGCTCTGGTCTTCTTATCTACTGTCATGCCTGCACTTCAACCCGGGGTCCTTCACAACAAAACTGTCCATCCAAGAGTCTCCTGTTCTTCATCACCAAAACAAAGAGCAGGAAGAGCCACTCTGCCCTCACGAAGGCTTCACCAGCCGCCTTCCTTACCTCCATCCACACCAGTGGACTCTAACAACTGTGTCATGGAGGTATTTTATTGTAATCTGACTACCATCCTGGTTACAAATGGATGGAAAGCATACAGAATGGCAGCCGTGCAGCAACTGTGAAGTTACAGTGTAATAGCAAACAGCTTGTGTGGTAGGAGAGATACAGGGTTGAATATGTTTCGGGTGTCTAAATATAATTTACTGTTTACCACATAGAGGAACATCCCGAAGCCCAAATGAACCAGAAATTTAATTCAGTTGGTATCAGCATCCTCTCGTGTCAGTGGGAACTTTGTTTCAAGGCTTAACCAGCAACTTTATTGAACGCAGAATCATCTCCGATGGGGGTCTGGTATGACACAGCGAGCCCAGTTTATGGGACAGAAGCGGTGAAGGGTTCTTAGCTGCCACCACTATGACGAGGCCACACCATTTGCGGCTGCTGGATTTGGGTTTTTACAGTCCCATGATTACAGGCTCCTGCTGTAATGTCAGGCTGTCGGTTACTAAGCTGTTTTCCACACGCTAACAGAAAAGATGGAGGAAAGCCTGGAGGGCCTTAATGCTGGCTTCCCCGGTCACCTTTCAGTCATAGAGAACCAATGACTCAGACAAAACAATCTACGACTAATCTACTACCTGTTGCTAAGCAAGGAGACGCTTGATTGGGCTGTGACTTTGTGTTTCTAGAGTGGAACTTACTCAAATTAGAAGCGATGCCAATGTTTTTAGTTTTTACAAAAACAAAATGAGATGCAAGTCATGTAATAATGCATCTGTGTCACGTGGTGACAACACAGCACACATCACACACACTGCAGTTCCACTCTATCCACTGTAAGAAACTGCAGCCGAATCCATCAACCGGCTAGCTGCGAACACCACCCTCTGTCCGTCATTTAAAGTGATCACGATAATGCCATCGTGAACTTCTCAGAGAGGTGATGGGGTTGTTATCCCGGCGGCAAAGTAGCCGCTCTAAGCCACGAACGGCAAGGACATTGTTAGTCGCGGGTGATTAGCACACTTTTTCCTGAGCCGTCCCGCCTCGGCTCGGGCTAATGAGGTCCTGGCCCTATCCCTGCCCACCTCTGCCCTCCCTCAACCCCTCCACCCCCTCTTTCTCTGGGTGGAGGCAAGGTCACTCTCAAGCCTTGGAAGATGAGGGCAGGAGGTGGGGGGTGGGGTAGACGTATTTTAAAACCCAGTCACCTGAGTCAGCGCTCCCTAAGGAGCTCCTAAGGCCGGGGGTTAGCAGGGAAGGACGGGGGCGGCGGAGAGGATGGAGATGAGGATGGGGGCGGCGTGGGGGATATTTTGTGGCAGTCCAGCGTGATACCAAAGGAGGACACGAGCCGTCTTATCGGCCAGGTGCACGCCAATCATCTCATCCTCAGCTCATCCCTAAACCGGTCAGGGCCGCACCTCTCATCTCCAGCAAGAGGCACGCAGAACGAGACACTGGGAAGATACTGAGAATCATCAATAAGTGAAAATCCTCAACGTCTGTCATGCTTTACACCCGTTTTACTGAGACGACGCCCCAAAACCTGTGCAACTTATCAGACACCTACGAGGGTTAGCGGTTAATTCTCCATCAATTTCTTATCAATTATTAAAAGAATAGTTTATGTAGCGATGGCAAAACAATCCATTTTTAATAAACTGAGCTCGGGGAATAGATGTGTTAAGCCCTTTTTCAAGTAAAATTTGATTAGAGTGAATATGTTGTCTAAACTTCTAAATGGAACTGCTCTAGGATTCGGATCAAAGAAGGCAAATGGCTAACTATCAGAACAAGCCTTCAATGCTTGGAAGTGTGATTGTCAATATATTTCAGACAATAATAATGTATCTGAATCACGTTTAAATAATTTATAAATCATGTATTACTTCAAAACATTTAAAAGAAACAAATATTGATTTGATTTTTTTTTGTTAAAAAGAGGTTGGGCTCTACTTCTACTTTTGCAGTTTCTTTGCAAAATAGTTCAAACAACATGAAAAAAAACCCTGTTCTTCTGGCAAAGGCTGTCGCCTCGGTATAAATGCCCAGTGGCGGCCTGCTGTGGCCTTGGCACGCGGCGCTGAGGTGGCGGCGCTTGAGGTCACAGTGTGAGCTGGCAGAAGCTGGCAGACCAGGCACCCTGACGCCATGTCTCACACCACCACTGGGAAAGTGCTGACAGACAGACAGCAGGGAGGTGAAGGTGGAGGAGGGGGGAGGGAGAGCGAGAGAAAGAGAGAGAAAAGAGAGAGACAGGTCGCAAGCGCTGTGTAACATCTGGTGCTCGCAGGTTTACAATGTACCCTCGTCTGCTCTGAAGACATCAGCACAAACACGGAGCCAACTCCAACCTGCACAGTCGGCCCACAGCGACATTCAAATAGTACCAGGCAATATGTAATAGTCATCAACCACAAAAATATGGTGCTGAGAAGTGCTGACAAAAAGAAGGAATCAAGTTTCTCCGACGGGAATGAAATCCTAATAAAAAAGTATTTTATTTAGGAAATACCTAAAAGCTTGAAGGATTATTAATCTTTTCCGTACACGGTTTACGCTTTGTCTGATTCCTACAAGCAACGGAAACACAATTGTCATGCGGCTCACAGCTGGATCGAAAGGCAACTGGGAACCCTGCAAGCAGAGGAGGGTAATGAATAAATAGAGAAATAGATACATAAATAACTAAGAGTAGCCAAGCTTCACTTCTCCTTGTTGTTCTTCTGCTGTACAGGCTGACATGAGTCGATAAGGCAGCCAAGGGAGGAAAGAAAAGTACAATAGAAATAGAATTCGGTAAGTTTGCCATGTTGCATTTAAGTTCCCCTGCAATCAGCCTCGCACGCGCTGCCGGTTTGACTGGTGATTTTCTCATCCTTATTATTTTGCCATATCTAAGACAAACCACGGATTACTGTGCTGACCATCCTCTAGTTGATTGGATAGAGCAGGGTTTTGTCTGTTAGCTCCCCGCGTGGAAACAACGAATGTCAGCTGCTGGCCAACGCCCAATCAACTACTAAACTGCTGTGACTCTGTTGCCATGGTTCCCGCCCGTGTAAACGCCACCAAAAAGTCTTGAAGCGGAAAGCTTCGCTAGCAAGCTATAAAACCTCCGAGCTCACTAATTAGTGCTTTAGGGGAGGGGAGGGTCATTTCCAGTCATTTCACACTGCCCCTGACCTCCGACTGGCACAAGGCAATGACACAGTTGTTCAATAAAGCCAGAGGACAAAATGTCAAACGCAACAGCAGCTAACTGAGCATCGCGGCCTTTCTTTCTCTGAGGTATTTGCATGTTATTGCACAGCTAGCAAGTACAGAGCACTATTAACAAATGGGATGCAATGCTGCTCCCTGAAAGTAGAGATTTTCACACTGATAGATGGACTGTAAAGTGAAACTAGAAAAACACTGGGATGCTAAGTAGTAATATCAGATTCCGTTTAATTTTTATGGATTTAAGCTTCCGGCTGCTTCTAATTTCACAAATCAGCCTCCAATCAGCATGAAAACCTGCAGCAGACCCACCGTGGTTCCTCTCTCTCAATGAGCACCAAAGCTCACCCTTAACTTTTAACTGGGGTAAAACTAAAGTAAAGCAATCAAGCGGACAACTATTCACGGGTGTAACCGCGTCCATCAAAATTACGCCCACAAAGACTCCATTCTGCTTAAGACACAGAATGATGAGATGGGTTGTTAGTAGGTTTTGTGGAATTCTGTATGTTGCTTGTTTCAATCATCTTCACTCCCTTCCAATTGCAAGAGCACAGGACGAGATGGACCATCCATGTGGGTTCATCAGCGTTTGCCGTCGACAGTCATTCTATGTCGCGGCTTTTGTAGGAGGAAGCGGAGGAAGTGACCAACTTAAAAACTGAAAAACTGCTTTGACGGTTTTGGTGAATGCTAAAACTGGGCATGGTGGATTTCTTTATCTTTCTATGAGGCAAAAGTTGAAAGACAGATGTCCTTAAAATCCATGCGGGTTGCCGACAATTACCCAGACGCAGTCAGCACTTTTCAATCAAAGCCTATTCATCTACGGCCAACTGGAACCAACACTGAAGTAATGCTTTCCCTTGAGTAAGACAGCAGCTCGTATGAAATATTTAGTCCCCGAGATGAATCCATATATGAGTGTTAATGAAAGTCCGATGCAATCAATCTGCAGCACTGACACCAGGGAAATACCCCAAAAAGTGATAACAAAACTAGACAGTTTTCACATTTCCGTTGTTGGGTTTCACAGGAGCCCCATTAAACTTTGGTTCTGACACCCCAAGCAGCTTCTGTGCACAAGTTATTTTGATAACAATTATAATGGGTTTGGCTCCGTGAGATGGCAGTATTTCAGTCTGTAGATGCTTGTTCTGCAGGACAACCGCAGGTCTATGGAGCACCGTGTAAACTAATTTTCTGTAAAGCCAGCAAATATTAGCATTAATCTGGTTAATTAAGAAGGTGGGCCGGTGTGTAATGAACTTGAGAGGACGTCCGGATGAGAATAACGTGCAACGGAAGCAGCACTTGTTGACACGGACAGACCGATCCTCTTAATGCAAAACCAGCGCCCCGACCCAACCAAACAATCTACTGCACAGCTAACATCATATACATATATTTATATCTAATTATATATGCTGAAGAATTATGCTGATTGCTGCTTTGACGGGCCCATGTAGATTAAAGGGCAATTTCTGTGCTGCCGCCAGCCTCGACGATGTGTGGATGAGACAGCGCAGTTACACTCACACATCCATACAGACGCCCTGTATTTTTCACATCCGTTGGCCAAATCCAATTTGTTAAGACCCTTCTACGACTCACTTACGAAGCTGCGGTCAATAGAAATCACATTTCCGTGATTGGACATCCCATTATCCCGTTCGTCCAGACTCGCGCATGGGGGGGGGATAAAGCAGGGCCGAGACGGATGCCCAGGACAGACCGGAGCTGCGGCTCCAGCGAGTCCGTCGCCTTTCAAAAGGGTAAAAGCCTGACATATTAGTCATAAGTGTTCTTTAAATTCATTATCATCTTAACACGCCAGGGGCACAAGTGTCAGGGGGAGGGGAAGCCCTGCAAATGAGGTTAGCAGATCCATTTAAAGCTTCACAGTTGCTGTGCTGTCCGCCGTGTCACACGCCAAGTCTCAAGACATAAAAAAAAAAAACGCCCCGTCTGTAATGAGGTTGCACAAGCTGCTCATAATGCAGCTGGGGACTTTCTCTGGTTAATCAATGAACAGCTTCTGCATCATATCTGTCCGTGGTCTGCCATGTACAAACCAAGTTATCACAAATCCATGTGATGCTTATGCAATTTTTGAAAATGTCTCAATTCCTGTCACTTAAAATGGATCAAAGTAACGATTGTAAAGAGAGAAAATTCATTTTTTGGGGAATTCTTATATTTTCCGATTTGTAGCGAAGCAGCTTGCACGCCATCAGAAAGAGGGAGCGCCGCCTCTCAAAACTACTACTATTTTTGGCCTTTAGTTAAATGCAGTTCACATTTTTATGACAAACTCACTACTGCAACGCCTGAGAACTCTTCCTCATCCATTGTGATCAAACAGCCATTTACTGATGCACACTCAAATGCAGGGTTTGGTTTTACAAATGAATATTGAGGCAATATTATAATATCTCTATTCATTTTAGTCTGTCACGCCAACGCTAGCCATTTCCTAAACATGTTCAAATGTTTATACGGCACAGCACGATATGCAATGAAGCAGACTCGAGACAGACTCGTGTCAAGACAGACACATGGAGACTCGGTGGGGGCAACGAACGCAAACCAACGAACCAATTAGCACGTTGGAGGACGCACCGTTCCGTAAGTCGTCCAAAATCACAAGCTGTACGTTTATTTTTGAAACACGCTTCATCTGCACAACTCAAAATGAGTCCCCGACACCTCTAAATTATCCCAAAAATATCTTTTAGTGACTTCTGAAGTGTCAAAAAAAAGGTCCTGCTTTGGGGGGAAAAAAAAAATTGGACAAAACGGGAATTATTGCGCTGAGTACTTTTTGACTAAATAGGCGACTAGCATTGTCATTTCTTCCTGTGGCTATTTTACTACACAACGCACACATTTCAGGCACCATAAAAGCCAACGCAATTGCAACATGCATCAGTGTTCACTGAACACACACAGAAACAGGAACAAAGGTGTTCAAAAAGATATTCAGTCTTTTTGAGACCTGTCATGCGAGGAAAGAGTGTTTCGTATTATTTTGAAGAAGCAGACCGTTTAAAAAAGACATTTAAGCGGTCTAGGATATAAACTGGTGTCTGGCCAAATACTGGCATGGGACCCAAACATTAAACACGCCTTGTTCCCAGGGGCCTCACCTCTTTCTCATGATACTGTAATGCAACTCGTCCTCTTGTTTGATGTGGGTATGATCCCCACTGGCTCGATCGCTGCCTTCACTGTCGTCGCTGCTGAAGATGGAGGCCAGCTCCTTCTTGGGCACCCGGTTGGGGGGAAGGGGGATGGTGCGTTTCTCTGCCAAGCGTCCTCGGTTCTGCACGGAAAGGCACACGGCAGAGGGAGACTTCAGCAAAAAGCATTTTTGTATAACCTCAAAGTATTAGTGACTAATATATATGTAATATAATATATATGTATTAGTGACAAAGCATTTCTCCATTTGAAAGAGCCTTTTTCTATAGCGGCACATTGCGTTCTCTGGAAATGTAAACAGGACAAATCAAGACTTCAATGTAATAAAAAAAAAAAAAAAAAAGGATTTTCCACATGAATCCGTATTTCATACTTTTGGTTTTACTCTAAAACCAAAGTGAAGTGGAGAAAAGTCAGTTGGTTAATTTTGCTCCCGAGCAGCCAGGAGAAAGCTGAGAACAGAAAGGACAAAGAGGAGAGAGGTGCCTTGGGGGCATTAGGCAGCGAAGCTGGGCGACCTTTAATGTGACCTGAAGAGGTCACTGCCGATTAACACGGTCCTATTACAGAAGATAGGAGAGGGAGCGCCAAGCAGAGGAGTGGAGACACAAGATGAAGAAGGGAGAGATTGAGCCGGGGGAGGAAATTGGAGCAAGGGAAGGAGAAAAAGTTAACAGAGAAGAGAGGGAACGAGCAGATGTGGACTCAAACGGGTGAGAGTGGGTGAGAGAAAACACCAATATTCAAATCCAAACATGAGAGAGAGAGAGAAAGCTGCACAGAAGTAAGGCCTGCCCGGTGTGGAGTGGACTTACATTTGAAACTACATCCCCCCCTCTCTCCTCTCTGTGCTTACATCTCTTCCTCCCGTACGCCTTTAAGCCCTCCAGCTATCCCTTCCACCACACGCAACCCCACTCCCTCCCTCCCTCCCTCACCCCTTCCATCCCAGGAAGTGCGGCGGCATGAGTGGCAGGCGGGGGCAGGAGCAGGGATGTGGGGGCTCCTAGCCAAGAGGCAAACAGGTGCAGCCCCTCTGGAGTCTCTCAAATGGCAGACATTAAAAGGAGTGTGGGGGGGGTGGAAGAAAGAGAAAGATGAAAACATCCCCTAGGATGAGCAGGTCACAGAGTTCTGCACATTTCTCTCCTTTATTTTTTTTATCGTGCCTCTGCCAGAAAAAAAAAAGGTTTTCCCTCCTTTTGCCGCTGAGCTTTCTAAGTTCTGCTGCAGCGTTTAAAAGGACAGTGGATCCCTTTCTAATACTTATGTTACTTTCCCACAAGGCGCTGCTGCAGGACGTTACCGCCGGAGCTCCAACCGGACGCGGCCGAGTGAGGAGACCAGAGCGTGACATCGCATCAGAACAACGCCGCCGTTTCATCCGTCAGGCACACTCAAGCACGACGCTCTTCACATTGTCAGGGAAACATAAAACGGCACATACACACTATCACTACCTACACACACACACACACACACACACACACACCTGTTGCTGTTCCTTAGAGTTCCCCTCCAAACTAAAGCAGGGGATTTTACTTGGAGCATGCCAGCAAAACCCTGTATACAAGAATAGTTTGCCTCATGGACCAGTCGTGACTGAAGCGAGTGTGTGCGAGCGTGCAGACAACCACCCACATGGCCGTGACGTACCCAGGCTGACAGCCCCCCCCCGCCCCCCACCGCCGCCCCCCACACCGCCTCCCTCCTCCCGGAAAGCCCCAATCCTTTCTTTAGTGGCACTGACGCAGAACCGGGGGTGAGCTCCCACTGCTTCCGGCAACACTTCCGCAGCACGGGGGAGGGCTCTCCGAAACAAAACACGAAGCAAAACACACCCCTGGCAGCCCACGTAGGGCGCTCAGAGGAAGGGCGCCTGAGCGCTCAGGCACGTACGGGCACGCTCGCACGCGCAAGCATGCGCACTGGAGCTGAGGCAACCTTACTGTGTGTGGTCAACCTCCTTTTCGGCCATGGAAAAAAGTCTCTCATAAACGTCCCACTAAAAGCACCTCTATGAATATCACCTCCCGCGCGTTCTGGCAGTCTGGCGGCCAAGAAATATATCTGGACGTCACATTTACAGCCAAAAGACGACGCACGTACCTATCGATGCGTCTGCACCGGGACAAACTGACCAACAAGGCCGCCACGAAAAACATTCAGAAACACGTCCCATCGTATATTCACGCAATACACTGATCCACTGAATGTTCTGTACACTGGAAGTTTAAATTAAATTACCTTATCATACAGGATGGCACGGAATGCTGTTGGATTGAAGACTGAAGCACTGGATACACTAATCTGGGTTGACTAAATCCTATGAAAATGGTTTTGAGAAAAGGCCTGAGACGTAGACCGCTTTAATATGGTCTTTCGAGGGACATAATCTGCATATATTCTTTGGGGTAGACATGGGTAATAAAGGGCTCATATTTTGAATAAAAGCAATCTGGTGATTAACGATGCCGGGCAATGTGTTTGAACAGCAATATACGCCTCTTTTAGTCATTAGGTTGGCGTAATGAATGCTTTCATGCTATTCAATGGTACGGTTTTGCTTTTAAAAACAGCAAAACGATTTTGTCCTGAAAAACGATACTGGATAATTTCAAGGGCTACATGTTGGCCAGCAAAGGCGTTAATTTCAAGCAGGAATTAAAAGGAAATTAGTGTTTTCTTTTAAAATTTATTTCAGACTTTCAAATGAGCTCTTGGTGGAAAAAGCGGACTAATAGGTGTTTTTTTCCTCCTCTTCCTTCTCTGCGTCTTTCCTGAAAGGTGCAGCGCCCTGCCGCTGGCTCCAACGAGCATTAGCGAGCGTGCGAACACAAACACACGCGCGCACACACATGCAAACACACACACACACACACACGCGCGCAAACACAGCGGTAGCCGCCCGTGACATTCCTGCAGCTGCGGCGCTCTCTCTCCCTCGCACGCGCCCCCCCAGCCATCTCCCCGGGGGACGAATGCCTAATGAGTCACGCGCCTGTCTGCCGTTACCTCGCAGCGTGTGTGTGTGTGTGTGTGTGTGTGTGTGTGTGTGTGTGTGTGTGTGTGTGTGTGTGTGTGTGTGTGTGTGTGTGTGTGTGTAGGCGGGATGGCGGGCCGACTTGGCGCGAGCACACTAGGGGGAAAGGGGGGAGGGGGGACGAGCAGACGACAGAGAAGGAGCGAGAGAAAATAAGAATGAGCGCGAGGAGGGAGGCGGAGGGGGACGAAGCAGTCATTACCGTGCTCACGTAACAAGGCCAAAGCGACCTGCGCGCGCCTGAGATCAAGTTCTTCACGCGACTCGCATCGTCACTTGGTTCGGTCTCCTCACCTCTGACTCGCGCGCTGAACTCTTCACAGGTGCACCCATAGAAGGTGATTAGCTACTACTTGTCAAATGGAGATCGCTCGGTATGCAAACCTGATTACTGTGGATAATCAGGTTAGAGCAATAGATCAATTATAGTGTTTACGTGGTTCGTAGTAACCAGATTTACTCAGCAGCCCAATAATACAGTTGTGTTGTGTAAATTATGTGCTTCAAAGCATGTCTGAGGATTTGTAGTCGCCGGTAGAAAAGTTTCAACTGGACAACAAGGACAGAGAGACTGGGTTTATTTTTTGCTTTGATTAAATTTACCGTGCGCCTTTATACAAGATGTTTTACTTGAGATAGTTGTTATAATATGAATAATCCCAAAATAGTTTAGCAGTTTTCTTTTGCTTCACTACCATCTATTACAATGTTTGTTTATATAAACACCCATTTGCATCCGCTGCCCTTTGTGACCTTGCTGGTGCATTTTCAGCTTCAAAACACTGAACAAAATCAGACAAAGGCACACAATACTGTGTAGGCCGAAGAAAAGCGGAACGCCTTAAATCTGCCATATCTGGCTGTAATCAAATTAATAATCCGCCAAAACACATTTACCGCAATATCTGCCAGGTCAGGAAGTATCACGAACGGGTGTGAATAAAATGCTGTTATGTAATTAGAGACAGACTATCATTAGAATATAACGTGCATATCTATTTACAGGGGGTATAGGAATAAACACATTCTTCCACCACAAACACACACTTACCAAAACACACAAACATTTTAGAACAGCCACCATCATCATTCAGAAAGTATACTGTTCAATATTCTCAGAAACACACACACACACACACACAGACTATATCTTCTTAAACATTTGGTACATCAACAAGTGTGACTCAGAACCTAAAAGTGGTCATTTTGTGTGCAGGGCGTCTTGTGCCATGTTACTATGGGTCACCTGTAACTAAAACGCACTGCAGCGCTTAGCTTTTATATGTTCAGTCAAATTCTTTGAAGAATTCCGGCGGCGGTAGATGTGTATCATTTCTTTTATATCGCAGCACCGCCTGAGTGGTTTCACATGCAGCCATATGCACATTATACTTTACATATTGCACAAGGAACAAAGCGCCACCACAATAAATTTGCCTTGAGACCGAGAATGAACATTATCAAGTAAAAATCCTTTAACTGCAAATTTACTTCGCACTTTGCACACAAAATAAATTCAGTTCAAGGCTGTGTGAGAGACAGGGGGAAGAAAACTGAGAAAGCACTGTAGGGCAGACAGGCATGCGACCAAGTACCCCAACTAAACCCCCCCCCCAAACACACACACACACACACACACACACACACACACACACACACACACACACTCCTGCACCCTCGGCCCCCGCGCGCTGAGCAGAGCGGGCAGTTGCAGCCCAGTGGAGCGGCACAGGGCGGTTGGGGGGGAGGGGGTAGTGTGTGTGGGGGGGAGGGCGGTGCACAGAGAGCGAGTGGCGGCGGAGAGGAGGAAGGAGGGGGGGCTGCTCGGGCGGCGCTGGGAGGTCAGTGGCGGTGCAGTCAAGCGTGGCAGCGCGCCTCTGTCTCTCCCATTTCCCTCTTGTTCCCTCCTCCCTTCGTCTCGCTGTGTTTGGGGAGGCCCACCGACGCCTCCCCAGGAGCGCTTCATGGACAGGTAACGACTGAGCCGTCCCCCCCCCACCCTCCCCCCAGACAAACACGGGGGAAGTGGAGGTCGTGGTTGGTAAATTCAACTCATCTGTTCTCCTGCGTGGGCCCCAATTTGATCCTGACAATAACTAGTATGACACATAAAAGATCAACAATCTTGAGACAGCTTCTTTGAATCCACTAGCACGTTGTACAAAGTACGGTCTAACATGTATCAGGGCTCAATCTATGAAACATAAATACACAAACATATACACAACTTGAACAATGAGCATGAATTACGCCGGGGAAGGAAAGCAAAGATAAACTGAGAATACCCTCACTAATGCTAGCATTTTAAAAAGTACCCTTTATGAGTCTTCAATTGTTCTCGTGCAGACTTTTTAGCTCATTAGTATCAGACAAAAACAACACACTAAGGGTGGAAGCTATATATGTTTACCACGGTTTAAATACACATCATACATCCAAAATATGACGATCAACACATTCAGAATTGTAATACACCTACATATCGCCAATAAACCACACATAAAATGTAGTGAACCAGTGTACTTATCAACGTACGAGTACACATACGACAGAACATCACTGTCTGCAAAGGCCTGATGTGACGGAACACGCATTTAACTATCAGGAAATCCCATGGCGACCTACAGTTACACACACACACACACACACACACACACAGACACACAAGATGTTAGGAGGAGGGGTTTTAGAAATATTGCTTTTGGCTTTGTGGTGATAAGCCGCATTTAGCCAATAGACAGATGCTCCAACTTAATTTAGCTGCCTGTTAACACGCACCTGCACCCAAACACACACACACATCCACTCATATAGAGAGCGACACTTTAAGAAGAAGCTCATGTACACAGGCAGACACATGGAGTTCTGACATTTGCTGATAGACACTAGCGGCTAAAGGCTTGTTGAACTGTTTATTTTAATGGAGTTATTCATGGATAGAACGACAAGCTAGACTGCAAGAGTTTTGGCTAGTGAGTTTTTTTTATATTCCAATATATTCCAATTTGTCTTAATCTTTATAAGCAACATTACAGTGCACATAACATTAGCGTTTTTATATAATCATTTTATATCATCTCAAATGTGTCCAATACTCAAAAACAGACGCAGAAATGCATAAACGTACTCAACCTGAGCACAGTTCTGTGCACTTCTGGGCCAACGACCGCTTCCAGTGTTACCATAGCAACATAACCTCAGCAACACACATGCAAGCACAAATACACAACACAGAAGCAGTGTACAGTAGGTAGTTCATCTAGAAAGACAACTCAACAAATCCCATAACCGCTCAACTTCTGTTATTTCCATAAATATTTTGCACTTTGATTTTAATTCTCTTTTTCCCCATTAACACCATTGGAAGTGGCATCATGAAAATGTCAGTCAGTCATCACCGCCGCCGCTCATCCCTCATACAGGGTCGCGAGGGGGCAGGGGTCAATCCAAGCCCAGTCGGGCGAGAGACGGGGTAGACATGAACATCATGAAAACTAAAATGAAAATGAAGAAAATATGATAGAAAATACTTTTGTGCAAGAATTGTGTATATGGGTGTCTTTGTGTGTCTGTGTATGGGTGTGTGTGTGTGTGTATTTCATTCCACTTTGCAAGAGGAGCCCTTGATTGAAAGAGGTCTTTACGAGCCGGAGGAGGGGAGTGTAATTTCCTCCCGGCCTCCGCCGGTTCCGCTGAAATAACAGAGCAGAGGAAGCCCAGCTCTCCCGGGAGGAGACGCGCGCACGAGCACACACATGCGCACACACACAGCAAGCAGGCAAGTCAAGCCAGCCGTTGAGGGTGTACGAATAATCACCGGCATGCACGTATTGCGACACAGAAACAAAGCAACACATATGTACAGTGTGTACATACAGAGCCGAGACCAAAAAAGTACATACGAGATTGAGTATTCTTTCGTGCAAAAGAATGACATCCGGTCCAAAACACACAAAATACGCCACAGCTAACAATTCCAATGGGCCACTTAGATAACAGTTTAAGTTGAGAACTCATTTAAGCACTTGATTATCACATAACATGGTTAATAGCTTCGAAAGGTAGTTATCCACATGCCAATAAGAGTGGATAAACAGCGTCATCGGCACATTAAATTGTACTCCGTTATAAACAGCTCGAGCGGGGGTCAACGCAGCTCATTAACTTCCACGAGCTCGGAGGAGGCAGGTGAGAAGTCTTCCCATCAGCGGCTTTGCTTTTTCATGATCACTTTCGTCGGGCCTACAGCGAAACAGGATCACTCAAAGTTCAGCCATCAAACTTTCAGAATCAATGACTGCATGAGGTGATTTGTGTAAGCAGGCCGGCATATAGGGGGTAGTGAGAGAGAGAGAGAGAGAGAGAGAGAGAGAGCTCATCAGTGGGGGAGTGCTGGCTGCCCTGAGGGGAAGTCACGGGGGAGAGAGGGAGACGCCAGTGCAGGCCACACAATCCCCTCTGCCGCCCCCAACCCCCCCTCCCCCTCCTCCGCCTAACCCTCAGCGCCTCGCTGCCAACATACTTAGCCTGTGTGTGTGTGTGTGTGTGTGTGTGTGTGTGTGTGTGTGTGTGTGTGTGTGTGTGTGTGTGTGTGTGTGTGTGTGTGTGTGTGTGTGTGTGTGTGTGTGTGCGCGCGCGCGCGCGTATACAAAAGTGTCATGTTGGTATTCACTTGGTGGGTAAGTCTACGGGCTTCGGCCCCAGACAAGGAAAGGGAGAGAGAGCTACAACAACAACAACAACCTTGAAGCTCTCCTACCGCTGCTTACGTCAATAAATAACTAAGTTTTACTGTAACAGCTGTAATTGAAGCTCAGCTGCAGGAGCCGCAGCCAAAATCTAATCGCTTTGATATCTGCGATGAACCTGAACTTCAGCGAACACGCTCGAATCCTCCAGTAAAAAAATGGAGACCTATGCAAGCTGCTGGTTTAACAGCCTCCCTCCCCTCAGACGGCGGAACCCCGCGTGTGTCAGGGTGCAGGTCTTCATCTGTGGCTGTGAGAAATGTCACCAGTTTACCTGTATCACTCAAACACCTCCGGCTTATCTAAACCGCCTTCGCCTTGCGTGCCTCGCCCACAATAATCAGCAGTAGCCACGCTCAGTAGCTCGCTAAGCCTCTTACACCCTTCCCTCAAGATTAGTGCTTGGGAGCGACGACAGATGCGCTCCGTGGCGATAAGAGCACACGCGCCCGCGGGAGGCACGTGCACGCTCACACCTGTGTGAACAGATTTAGCGACGGTGAGCCGGCGGCGCGCTCCCTCAAAGCTGACACACAAACAAACAGGGAGGCGATGCTGTAATCGTGACACACCTGCGAGGCCTGCAGGGTTTGGCATTGTGCCCCTGGCCCGGGGACCCGCGGACGGGGGGGGGAGGGCGCACTAGGCAAACAAAAGTTCAGCCGCCAGGTGAGGAAACGGGATACGACGGGACAGAAGAGTCCGACCAACGGCGCCTAACGTCAAACGGCCACACCGGGCGGCTCAATGGCTCCGGATTAAAAGGCGGTTTGATACTCAGCGTCAGTGAAAGGCTGAAAGTGGATTTGATATTCATGCTGAGAAAGATTACCATCAAAGTTGGCGTGTGTGCCCGTTAGGGTCTTGATCACCAAGGTTACAGACAAAGACAGCGCTCCGATCCACACTCACCCACTGTTACTTGTACGTAAAGCTGGGTGACACAACACAAACACGTAGAGGAATGAAGTACGCCTCTTAACTTATTCTAAATGAATAGGAAATGTGGGCCATTTAGGAAAAAACAGTACAGATTAAAAAGACTATTATGGTATTCATCACAGCCAAGTCAAAACAAGACATTCGCATCCTCCAACGATGAGGCAAATTCTTGATTATTTCTTCCATGTTCTATGTGATGAATATCCAGAACAAAGACGTCGTCCCCAACGTTACTTTAAAACTCGTTTCCCACACAGCTAAACAAATCAACCCTACAAGTACACACATGTAACACCAATACAATGTTCTTACCACTGGAGATGAAATTCGACAACCTGGACAATCACAGATCGGCGGGTGCACCTGTAAGATTCCTTTGGACATGAGAGTCTTGAGACTTTTCCCTGGAAAAACAAAGAAGAAAAGAGTAAATATCAACCACAGCCAGCAAACTCATCTCCTCCATGACAGGCAATCAACTCGCTTGAGAATGGCCCCTTTTCTTCATCCCACACTGTCGGGACTCAAAAGTCACATGTTCTCTGAAGGTGTCTAGTTATGCCTCAACTTTTCGGTCCTGAAGTTGAGTTCTTTGCCTCGGTCGTAGTGTAGTGAGCCAGAGAGACAGCAGCCTACTGTCATCTGTCTATAGGAATCGGTGCATTAAACTATTAGGCTACCATCTTTGACCTGGGGGCGACACCCTCCCCCAACACGTCTTAACGCGTGTCAGTTCTGCCTGAGTAACCTTGTGTGCGCGTGGGTTTGCGGCGAGGGGGGGGGGGGGGGGGGGGGGTGAGCAGCGCGCACCATGCGGAATTATGGTTTAAAAATAATGTGCAAATGTCCACACATAAGAGTAACGGAACAGTATCACTACTGCTGTCAAGGTTACACCCACAGAACCCCTCCATGGATAAACGCAGATAAACAGATGAGCCAAATATTTAGTTGAGAAATGGAAATGTTTGCGGAAAAACACGTCTTCACATGTATCCAAAACAGTGTCGCTGAGTTGACAAACTAACGCGTTAATTTAAAAATACAGGATACTGGAACATGGCATGCGATGCGTAAAAGTGCCGCAGCACCAACCGGGACGATTCATCCAATAATGAAGTAAATCACATCTCAACTATCGCGCATCAAAGTCTATTCGTCTAACGTGTCACCTCGGTCACGGCGCAGCCTCAACCAAGCGCCCGGTTTGGCCAAAACTCTTGTGTCCGAGCCGCGGAGGATCTGTCACCATGCGCACCGACCGCTGGAACCCTTTCACTCCGAAACCCGGCAACCCAACTTTGTGTCCGCAATAAGCAGCGCCCGAAAAAAAGTTCTACAAAAAAACGAGCCGTGAGAACGGCGACGGCTGTCCTTACCTTTGTGTCTAATACTGCGTTTCCAGTCCTTGGCGGTCTCGCGTCCACTGACAAACTGGAACTCGTTGGGGGTGAGCCACTCGCCCCTGTATTTGATCGAGGGTCCCTTACTGCCTTGACACAATTTGTTGATATAAAGCAAAGCCTTGTTTTCGCCGCACTCCACCTCGATGCACGGCTCCCCGTTGTCGAAGAAGGGCTGAAAGTCGGGGATGGAGGAGAACCTCTCCAGCATCAAGTCGTCCGTGTGGTGGTGGAGGTGCTGGTGGTGCAGCGCCGAGTCGTGGAGCCCCAAGTACGCGCGGTGATGGGCGAAAATGTGGTCGTAGGGCGGCGGGTGCGGGGTCACCACGGGCATGGCGGCGGCATTTAAAGGGGCCAGGTATTCAGACCGGTTGAACGCGGTCAGCGCCATGTCGTCCCCGTCCAGCCGCTCCTTCTTGATCGCGGGCATGTTCGCGGGTGCCGAGCGCCGGTAACAAGTGAGGAGCTGCTCGCCCGATCCAACTTCAGCGTCCTCTCCGGCTGCGAGTGGGGCTGAGCCAGACTTGGAGACGCGCCGCTTGGTTTTACGCAGAGACCCCGCGTCGCCGTGAGACAGCGGTCTGGTGAGGTTGCCGGATAGATTCCCATTCAGTAGTTTCCAGCTCGCAGCGGCGGCAGCGCTCTCTGCCAGCCTCGCAGCTTCCACCTCCCACATTTAATCACACTCGGTGTGTTAATACCTGACATGGTGAGCCCTGCGCGCCGGACATTGTGTTACCTGTGGTGACCGTCACCAATCGCAGGCGGCGCGTCTTTTTTTTTGTTCTTCTTCTTTTTGCCTTTGGGGAAATCAAAAGTAGCCTGGAGATTTTTTTTTTTAAACGTATATATATTTAACGAGTGGATGCGACATTTGTAGTCGAATGTGCCGTCTTCGAAAACAAGCACGTGGATTCGGTTATGGGGAGTTTACATGTGGCCAAAAACCAAATTCAACGACGGTGAAGACAATAAAAATAAAAACTGATGATACATTTCTACTGTTCCTCAAAACAATGAGTGGCATGTATCGTTAACCAGAACCACAAGCCAAACATACCGGGCTCAATATTCTTAAGTAGTATTTGCTCGGCATTAATACAGTTGGAAGTTTGCAAAGAGTTGTTTTTTAACCCCTGTGTATGTCGTTGGAGTCACGCTGAAGTTCACAGACCCCGACCAAACAAGATTTGCACTCTCCGCCGCTTCTCAACTTGGCCCATTTAAACAGCGGAGGCTCGGCGGGAGCCGCGCAGAGGAGGGGGGACTGCGAGGGGCGGCGCGTCGGTGCGTAAAATGGAGGGACGGCATTGCGAGAGCATGAGGAAGTTAACGGTCATATTGCAAATTTATCCAAAACTCGTTATAAAAGCATAATAGTTATTAAAAGTCCCCCCCCCCCCCAATATGAGATCATACATGTATTCATTTGCGATATCAATACACACATTATAATTATTTATTATATCCCCCACCTCATATGTAAAATAACAGGCATAACCACTCAATCTATATTATTTTCAACTATTGCTGATCTTTGAAGATTTACTTAATTTATTATACTTTTAAGTTTTCACTATATGTTTTCTATACTCTGGGGCTAATAAAGGTTTGATCTTAATTAGCGTTAAGACCACAACACGCGTTTTATGACTGGAGTGACCCATGAAACAAATACTAACCAGTTCAGTCCTGAGTTTGGGTGGACATTTGTCCAAAATTTGATATTTGCTGCGGCAATATTCATGAGAATGAGAGAAACTTGAAGGTCAAAGTGCCCTTGACCTTTGACCTGTGAAATGGGACCAGTTCATCCTCGATACAAGTTGGCCATTTGCGCCCCATTTGAAGAAATTCTCTGCAGGTGAGATATAATATTCACAAGTTGAACTCTTTCTAGTAAAAGCTGAACTTCAATGTATTTTGTTTTAATGTTGGGTTTCAATCAAGATAAAGAATATTTCAAAAGGAAAGTTACCAAATATCGGCTACCGTTATATTGCAAGCGCTTGTTGCTTTAAATAAAAGTAAAACCTCCTCAGCCTGGAACCACATTTTCTGAAAGCACTTTCTCTCCAGACGGTCTGCAGGTTACGTTCCCCTGAGCTCCTGGAGCTTGTGAGCAGGACCACATCTGACCCCCATCAGTGGAGAACCACCCAGGTGGAGCCACCGCCGACACACGGAATAGCCATTCCAGCAGCGGAGGTGGGGTCCAAAACGCCGTGGATCAGGGGCCTATAAATCAGGCCAAACTGCCACTGACACACACACAGGAAGGAGGCCCGCCACACCGCAGGCGGAAGCAGAGTACGGGGAGGCGAGAGACCACAGCCTGGCCAGAACCAGTATGATGCCAGCAGCCGGCACAGCAGACACTTAGAAAAACACACGCCAGCTACCTCCCCAGAGACAGGGACGGGCCGAAGACGGACATTATTCCTCCTGGGAATGAAGCTGGGACTTGTGATGTCTCAAGGGAATGTAATGGAAATTGGTTGATCAGGAAGACACCAAGACATGTCTTACACTTACTACTAAAGAAAAGTAAAGGAAAAAAGGGACCTGGAATCACTTATCCAAGAACTAAGCTTTAAAGTTGAACTGTTTAAAAAAAAAAAAAAAAAAAAAGGCAACATTTTTCAACCAAACAATTATGTCACTTCTTGCGATGTTGGTGAGTGTTCCAACCGGCAGGGACATAAATCATGGGCTGCTGACATTTACGGCGTGTGTTTACAAACCCGTTTTCCAGGAAGTGGAACACTACAGACGAGAAGCGGTTTGATTCTCTCTTTATCAAACCAGCCCTCGCCACATCGAAATGTCTCGATGGAAACATCGTGGACGTGTGCGTTGGTGCCGGAGGCTGCAGCGCAGGGAGATCCCTGATGAAACTGGTCATAAAGGGGACACCCGCCCCCACAGCCGGCTTTGACTCATTGGACCATCGCGGAGGTGTTCCCCAAACTTCTACAGTAATGACACAATTGTTGCGGCGCACAGCTGAACACATTTTTCCATCATCGCTTTCATAAAACCGATTGATCTAATGTGGAAACCTTATTTAACATGTGGTTCAACCTTTTCTTGCTTATTTCACCATTGTGTGGCACAGTTCTGAGTATCTAAAAAGAAACCAAAAACCAAGCACAGAAATAAAACTAAACCTGCTCATACATCTGGTGAATTTACAACGAATTAGGAAATATCAGTAACCGTGTTACAGTCACACGCACCTTGTTATGACTGTTATTTTGGTTATTATGTGTCCCTCACATGTCACACCTGAAAGACATACCAACATGTTGACCAGTTTAGTGCAGAGACATTAGCCTGCAAGCATTGATTCCAACAATCAGGTCCTTTTAGTGATATCTGTGATACAACGTGTAGATTCCACAGAAAGACTGATGAATTAGGAAGAAAAAGTTTTCCTTTTACTCAAATGAAAAACCTGAGGCTAATAAATATTAAGAGACTTGATTAGCTGGTTCCTTCCATTGTGTATTATTTTATTATGTTACATTAATGTTCACATACAGATGTTACACTGTCGTCAACATCACAATGTGTTTAGTCTATATCTCAAGATAATTTAATTGAACTTACCTGTCTTTTTGACAGTTTATGTTTATATACCTTTTCAATGAAATGGACTTCATGTTGCGGAAAAGTGAACTGAAAGTTAAACGAAAACGATACCGCTAAAATGAATGGTAACGATGACCTCTTGAGTCTTGCTTTCGGCATTTTATTCCACACTGGAAGAACATTTCCCCATTCTAAGAACATACTGACAATTAGAACTGTTTATAGTGATTGGCAGTTTACAAATGCAATGCAAATCCGTTGTACTGCAGTAGCATGGATACAATATTCACAGGCAAAGTATGGTGATCAACTATGATGATTATTGTCATTATTGATTAATCTGTATGTTCTTAATATCATTTAGCCCATTTAGAATGTTGGCAGAGTCTAAAAGTGTCCATGCAACACAACTCCAAATGTATGTCATTTTACAACAGTCCAAAACACAACAATATCTGATTTATATAAGAAAAGCACATTTTGTCAATAGAGGTATCACCACTGTTGGGAATTCTTTATCAATTAATATTAATTGAGCACCAATGGAGGATCTCAAACCATTTGTAGGTGTCACAAAAGCACAGCGACAGGACTGAACTTGGTAAACAATCCAACCATTCGGACCAGTTCACCCCTCATTCCGAACTCAGTCTGAAAACTAGAAAGTAAAAATGTCGAGTTCCGGCTGAAATCCTCTCCGTCCTCGACCTCGCGTTTAACGTCCATTCCTTTGCACCGCCCGCCGGTCGGGAAACCCCCTGCCGCGGCCCCCGCCCCTGCGCCGTTGTTGGCGGCGGCCCCGGAGCCGCAGCGCTGCCGGCGGGGGAGAGAGGTAATAAATAACCCGGGGAGAGGAGCGGAGACCGCCGGGCGGTGCACAGTCTGACCTGACAAATACTCACTGGAAAACCATCAGAGAGAGAGAGCCCACCCCTGGCGCTTGGAGCCAGCCCTTCAGACATGAGCTGCAAAATATATAGGCCCCTGCCCCTACTGGAAAAAAAGAAAGGAAGACAGACGGACAGAAGCGTCTCCGTCTCAGTCTCCCCCCCCCCTTCCCTTCGCTTTCCTCCCCCCCTTCCCGCCATCCACACCCAGACACCGCCGGAGACACGGCGAGAGTAATTAACTATTTAAAGCAGAGTATGAATTTCTTTAAGAGGCCTACGCAGTCCGTCTCTTCCAATTTCCCCCAAAGAAATAAAGCCAAGAGCAGATAAAGTCGCTGCAGGAAGTGGCCTGAAGAAAAAGGAAACTTATGTTTTGATTAATGTGTTTAGTGTTTATGTTCATGCCAATTGACACAAGTTCAACTTATATAGATTTTTCAAGAGCGTAGTCTAGTTTCAGGAGCCAGTTTAGCCAAATGACAAACTAGCATATTCAATTATAAATACCTTTGCATGAAATGATTTTGTGTTTAGTCACTGACAATGCCGCTCTTTTAAAATGTGTTCCTATTAGCCAACTAGTATGTCGGTTCAAACACAATTCAGTCTGCAGCCTACAAATCACGGTACTTCGAACAACACGCACAAATCCGAAAAAAAGGGCAGGATGTGAAGAAAACACTCCTTCTAGCGTGACAGTATCGCAGGCAGGACCTTTATCCTTCAATACCATCACTATGGTCCATGTTTTGTTTCTGTGTGTTTGACTTTTGTTCACGGGGGAGGAAGCCAATGACTCGAGATGTTTTTTGAACTTTTCACCTTTGTGTACAACTATTGCCGGGACCCGGAAGTAGCCCTCTTTTTTTCTGGCCTCCATCTGGAACATCATGACAGCGTGCGGCGCAAATGACCTGCAGCACGTTCAGCCTGTCGCTAGACCGAGATGTCCCCTTCAGACCAGCTCACACGTGCACAAAGCTGATTGTCAGACTTCGAGCCTCTGAACGACGGAGCAACGTACTGACGTCAGCGCGGCCACCGTCGAGCGGAGCTCCACTTCTGAAAATGCTTGTAGGGTCTGAAGACTCGTGTTTTTTTTTTTTTTTAGACTTCTATCATCACTCAAATGAAGAGCGGAATTTAATTTTGCTTACATGGCAAATTGCTCTTGCGGATCCACAGAAGATAATCCATGAACCTGTTTGACAAGGAGACACTGTGAAAAATTGACTTCCGTTGTATCGATGTGGAGGTAAAGAAGGTTTGGAGATGAACGAGAATCGCTGGGTAAAAATGACACGGCCACTACGGTGTGACATGTCAGGCAACACGATCGTTTAGTCATGGCAATAGAAACACTTGTTTCTAACGTTACAATCAAACAATTAGCCAAACAAAAAATAGCAGGTCTGTGACACAAACTGCGGTCTCCTGTGTGAATTGTAAGCGCCGCCCTCGCACACCCCAGACCTCCACGACCTCACCTCTGCCCGACCATGTCAAGGCCCAATTACCTTCTCCAGCACGGATATAATGTACCCGAAATCTGTGTCACGATGAAGATGTCGCATAACCAACCCATTACTGTGGCTACATTTCACATTTCTTCGCTGGGCGTCACGCTACTTATTATTTCTGCAGTTTGATCAAATCAGAGTAGAAACAGGCAGACGGCGCCTCTCGTTTCACGCCAACCTCCTTTTGTAGTCATTAAAACTCGTTAAATCTATTCGCTCCCCTGCTGCCTTTTGCTGACTCATTCCCGTGTTATCTGGACATGATACTTCTCAGGGGTCCCGGTCGGGGGATTAGCTCTCCTGAATTGGAATTTGTGGAATTTAATATCCGCAAAAGTCTGTGGGCTTTGAGTGTGCTTAGCAGTTAGCAGACACGGAGAAACATCATTAGCAGGGGTAGAAAATGTAGATTAGAGAGCTGAAATTCTGACGAGAGAAACAACTACTTTCGGCATTTCAATTCCCTCCATCTGGTGAAGGCGCTAAACACCACATCGTATTTCAAAACTTTTCATTGGTAGTGTGTGTCTCTAATGTCTCAGCTGTGCCGTCGCTGAACACCAGCAACTGCCTTTTTCTCCAAAACGGTTTAAGTCAAATTTCCCCTTCGTTTTAGGTTTCAAAACATTTTCAGTGTACGGCCCTGTAAGCGCAGACAGACCTGGGTGTTATTTATGTGGTACGACCTCGGCCTTAAGCTAAATCTTCACCTAAGCACCCGACCAAAAATGTCCACCAAGAAAGAAAAAAACCCTTTAAAAACTGAACTAGCGTGGGACCAACGCGGTCCTCTAACTCCAAAATGTCAGAGTTGGCAAGCAGAAAGGGTAACATTAGACCCTGGCGGGCGCGCAGGCAGCCGGGGGTCGAGGCGACGGCGTGGAGGAGGAGGAGGAGGGGGAGGAGGGGGGGAGGAAGGGGGGGGGGGGGTGTTATGCTGTCGTGGCGGCGCCCTTGGCCTCCCCCGGCGGATCCGGGGGGGTCAGGCGGCTGTCTGTGATCCCACACAGCGGCTCTTCCACATGGGATTTATTTTCTTGCTGGATGGGCAGGCAGGCGGCCCAGGAGGATTCTCATTTTAGACCAGCGTCTGTGGCTGTCAACGCCAGCCGACAGAGGCGAGCGGACACCCGACCCCGAGTATCCTCCCTCAACACTCCCCTTTGGACCTTCCCCTCCTCCTCCTTCTATTCCCTGTTCACACACAAACGCACAGCACATGGCCAGTGCACGCGCACACACACGCACACACACACACAAACACCGAAAATAAGGACTTCACAGCTTCTCATTTTGTCTAAATTAAACCCGAGGTGAGAAATAATGAAAATTAGAAATCCTTCATGACTGTTTACTCAGTGCTCACTTCAGTAGTCCTTAATCTTTGGTCATAAAGCACCGTGGTGAACTCAAAGCTTCCACGAGCGATGAGCCAGGTCTAGCAAAAAATGCACAGCGTCTCCCCTTCCTCCCCAGCGCCGTTAATAATTTGTGCAGTAAAAGATAGCGTGCCTCTCCGAGTTTGTGGGAGTTATTGGCACAGTATTCCCCGCCATATTTGTGCGAGGCAGTGATAGGAACATAAATTATTTCTTATCTCTTCCGCAATCCATTTTTCAAAGGCCTCACTCGGTGTTTGAAGGGTAGCAGCACCAGCAGCCGGAGCCCAGATAGCGAGCTGCATTAGCCTCCAAGAGATCCGACTTGGTGATCTCAAGCAATTCAACAAGAACCTAACTCATTGATAGGGGCAGTATCGTTAATGACCATAACTTAATACCAAATTAGGCCACTAGAACCCAACAAATGCATTGCAGAATAATTGATGATCAAAGTGGGAAGGACTTGAAGATTAAATTAGGTTTGATAAATTCAATTGTTTCTAAAAGTGGATCAAAGCGGACTCAGTGTGCGCCAACATTTGAAAGAATTACCACTACATTGTTATTTTTGTGAAAAAGCTTTTGTAGGAAGTTCAAAAATCTTAAATGAGCTAAGCTCCGTGCATTGAACTGATGAAAAATGATCCCTTTCTAAAAAAGAGCCAACAACAGCCAACAACCTACACCGAAGAGCTGCCTACGTGCTCACTCACAGGACAACAGACACAGATTGTGCATTCTGAATCGCGCCAGAAGCACGATCAAAGTCCCTGGACGTCATGAGCCGCTTCTAGTGATCGCCAAAGCCCAAGAGTGGGTCTCTCTGTAGAAAAAACAAAACAAAGCGCTAGGAAAGTTGAGAAAAAATGTAAAATAAATAATCACAATGACTGAGAAAGCTGATCCAGACCCACTGAAACCAACATCTCTTTGGGAACCTTCAGCTATTTAGACACATTCGGTTCATGTTAATTTGCAGAGAAGAAATTATAAATGATAAATATCAAAAAGCTCCTCTGCAAAGCATTAACGTCTGCTTGCAAAGAATAAACCCTCGCTCTCCAAGCAACTATTGATTTTTTTTTTTCCCTGTGTGATGTGAAACCAGCAATCAGCACTGCGGTTCAAAATAGCCCTGAAACCGGAGCCGAGACGTCGATGAGTCGCCAACACATTTCAATTAGCAAGCCGCCCTGGCCGATCTCTCCCCCGGGGCACAAAGTGCAGAGGGTCGGGCACGCCCAGCACGAGCCCACATATGGTCCCGAGTTGGCTTCGATGGATCTGATAAGACACGAGGGCAAATTTGTACAATCAAGCATTTCTCCACTTTCTCCATCTTTTCAAAGTAAAAAAAAAAAAAAAGTATGTATCGAGAGGTCAAACCAACCGCAGCCTCTAAAAGAGTTTGTTTGACACGGGTCGTTTCCGCTGGAGACACAGGCGGAGCCGCCGGACGAGCCGGAGCCAGAAACCGCTCACTTCACATGACTTTGAGATGAGAAATAGTGGTCCGCCAACTGTTTAACTTATATTTATGCAAGTAGCCCTTCCAGAAAACGTGTTCCCGTGGCGATAGCATCAATCGCCTAGAGGAGGAGTGACTATCCAGTGCTTAACGTTCTCTACTTCTGGATCTCCATTGTCAGCTGCTTTACTAAATCTATATTTTAGATCCTCAGAGCGTTTTTATGAAGAACCTTTTTATTCTTTGACATAAGAGTACAGAGTGTCCCATCTAATCCCATGCAAGTTGGTTCTTTGGGAACTTAACAAGTTTAATGATTGCGGCAAGAAGGTAAAAATATGGATTGAGAGCTGAAATTTGTCATCATAATCCTGGTTAAATCCAAATGTTATCCAGGCAAAGTTAGTTGGTTCTCTCTCTCTCTCTCTCCCTCCCTCCCGCGTTGGCAGAGTGTGTGTGTGTGTGTGTGTGTGTGTGTGTGTGTGTGTGTGTGTGTGTGTGTGTGTGTGTGTGTGTGTGTGTGTGTGTGTGTGTGCGCAGTTCTTTCTCCAGTGAGGGGCCAGGGGGGTTATGGTGAAGCCACGGGGCCACAGCGACAACTCGCCGCCCCCCCTCACAGCCCACAGCACCTCTCCGGCCTCTTGCTCCTCGCCTGGCTGGCAGCCCTGCATCAGGCAGACACACCACTCGCTTCACCCCCCCCACCCCCCCCACCCCTCCGGGCCCGATCAATACAGCTCTTCGCCTTTCATCTGACCAGAGCTTTGGAGGAGCCGCACTTCCTGAAGAAAACCCAATACAGCACTCCCTCTATTCTCTCCGTCTGGGAAAAGTGCGTGTGCGCCGGTGCTTGTCTACATGTGTTTGTGAATGTGTGGGTGTAAGAGAAGGAAAAGGTTTTGTTTGGGTTGAAACACGAACGAATCAAAAGACGGTTTCCTTGACGGGCATCTACGGGAGGGATGGAAGCGGTTGTGTTTGATCCGTGCAATATGAAAATTGCTCTGCAAGGACGCCTTGAATCAGAGAAGATCCTCCACGCTCATTTAATGGGTAAATTACCTGTCGGCCGCTGGGTGAAATAATATATAAATAATTTTACCTGGGCTGATGGGAGAGAGAAGTTGGAACATCCTCGTAAATACTTCAAACGCTGCAGAGGCAACATTAATTTCACTCTAAATTTTCTCCTCAGCTTATCCAACAGCTTGCGGTGATGGGTGAGAAATGGGGGTCTTAACTCCCCCTTCTCTGCTTATCCACCCGATTCCTCTGCTCTTTGTTGTGAGGGGGCGACTGAACTTCCTCACTCAGCACCCAGGTGTTAAACAAGAGGGGCTGCTTAGGTCACAGAGAGGTCAGGTGAACACGACACCTCCCGGGACAGAAAATAGTTTTATGACACTATTTAACAAAATGAGCTCATAACAGAAGTCTTTTCAAAAAACAATGAAACCACGATAAATGACCAAAAAAGAAGAAAAAAAAACTCTTATGTTAACTACCTGATATAAATATTACATAATATCAGAGCAAACCTTTGTTAACTTACGTTGGTTGAATAAAGGGTTTGATGGTGTTAAACTGCGTTCCCATGATGCAGTGGTTTAGCTTGAGTTTAGTAAAAGGTAGCTAAAAAAATCCATCCCTTTGACACAGTTAGTTGCAGATTAAATAAGGAGCCTTACAGACTTTAACTTCTTATTTAACTACATACAGTGACAACGTACGAATGGATGATCCATGCTTGATTCTTACCTGGGGTTAACGCACACGCCTTCGCATGGCCCACCCACCGGCGACGCTCCACTCAGGAAGTTGTGCGAACAGATGTTTAGTCTGCCCTGAGCGGCGCACTGCCGTATGTTTTTATTGGCCCTCTGAATTCACTGGCTTTCCACAGAGAAACCACCGCCTTGGTCAATACGTCCCGGCCCACAAAAACACACACGCCAAGCCTTTGAGGTAGAACGTCAAAGGGCGGAGGAGCAGGGAAGGGGACGGAGGTAGGAAGCAAGCGAGCTGCTGTAGGAGGCCGAATAAACAAAGGAGTGCGGCCACCGAGGATCGGCGCATTGTCGCGCCTTAGATGACTCAGCGCTGGAGGAGTGGAGAGACAGTGCTCTGTCCCAAACAGTCTCCAGACTATCGGAAATAGGCCCGTTAATCGCTAACCGATGGCAACCAAATGTCAAGTGAGGGAGGCGACTGTTAGGCGGTCGGAACGGATTTTCCCAGTCGAGACATAAAAAATTCTAAACGTGGGTTCTGGCACGTGACCAGAGTACATACAAATGAAAATGTTAATGAGCTGATAGCAAGCAAGCTTCTGGTTTATCTTTTATTTATCGATTTATGCATTCATGTAGGTGTGTTTCCTGCAGAAACATTTCATGCTGCATTCATCAGGGTCAAATTCAGGAAAATAAAATTATACTGTACTTATTACGATTATTTTGGTGTTCTTATAAAACTGTTGCTTTTCACGCAATTTTCCCAGGGACCATCTGTTCACTGCGCGTGATAAATGACTGCCGGTAAGACGCCCCGGCTTAAATGCAGCCCTGCTCCCTGGTCTGAGTCAGGCGCAATTTAAGAACACCGACTGTCGGGGAAGCCGGGGCGGGTTTGGGGCCGGGAGGAGGTGGGGAGGGGCTCCAGGAATGCACGGCAGGGCGGCACAGTGAGGATCACACGGGCCGGCGCGGGGCTGATTAATGCGCGGGGGAACGAACGGGAAGGAAAACAAGCCGATAAATCAGCCACCGGGCCTCTATGCTAATTGTAATTGAAATGAATTTGTCTGGCCCATAGAGCAGATTCCAACTGCTATCGACCAATAGTGCCCAAGTCATCCAAGGGAAACGATACCGAGAGTGCGCCGTGTCCGTGGATCACCGGTACCACGGGGCTGGGGTTTGGGTTTGTGTGAATATAAAAGGCGTTTTGGTAAATAACAATCGCCTGGTTACCATGGCAAATGTTACAATGCAGCGGTTATTCAGGGTTCAGGCTCATTTGACTTTTGGCCACAGTTTAGACGTGAGCTAAATTGAGTCACGGCTGCAGAGGGGAATCAATCCCGAGGTTGCTTTGGCACGGGCTATTTTTTTTTTTTCTTCTGCTGCCACAAAACAAACAAGTGTGAAACATTACCTGGTGAGGTTGAGAAAAGTTACACAACCTGCATTTAGTCAAACGTAGTGCTGAAAATCGTCATGCATAAAATGTGGAGATGTCAGCCTTCCAGCCTGCGTCCACAGGCGAGCAGGCAGCTCCCTCCTCATTAACCCAGCCGCTCACCAACTAATTGGGACGGGCACGGACCTGTGAGCGCAGGTGTGTATTCAAAATCAATTGAATTTGAGGATATGTCCAATAGTTCTGAACAAAAGGCCAAAAGCTGCTATGGTTTTTTGATTCAATACATTCTGCAAAGTCCAAACAAAGAGCCTTTTAAATGACAACTGTAAATCATCACAGTTCTGAGCTTTTCGGCCGATAGCCAAGCAGCACAGTACAGCACCGGCATCTAGTCACAAAGCGGTTTATTTTTACAGACCAAGTGTATCGTCTGAGGCCACGATATATTTCTAGAATAGATAACGCTTAGAAAATGAACAACCATGTTCAAAGCAAAAAGCAAAAGCAGTCCCGAAGAGGGATCCATGTGTTGAGCACCTCTGCTGCTTCTCTCTCTGGGACTCGGTCTCCATTTTGTGATCCAATAACATTCCCCCATGAGACTGCAAATAGCATCCAAACCTCGCTGCAGGAAAAAAACAAAACATCCCCCTCCATTCAGGCGCAGAGGAATACCAAGTGTCATAACACTCCGTACCCTCGTCGGGGCATTCAAACGACAGCGTGGCCACGCGTCACACACACACCGCTCCCACTGCGGACCACGGAAGGTGTCCGTACAAATTGTCAGCACGAACTGTGCGGTGATGAGTTTTTGCACGTGGGCCGATTCTCCGCCGTTTGAAATCGCTTGAGACGGTTCCGCGCGCCCTGCGACAAACTACACAACAAGCGTTCGCCCCCGCAATTTCTAGCTCTTTGAACCCTGTGGCTGCAACGAACAATAGGAACAAAGCGTTGTTTTTCAATTGTCTGTGACAGTGTGGGCTGCTCGGCGCGGAGGCCTTCGCCCTCACTGCTGGGGATGTGGCAAACGAGGCAGAGCAACACCGAGGAGCCTACAAGACGACCGGGGGCCTTTCTCTGCCTGCACACTCCCTCCGCCAACCTACCCCCCCCCCCCCCCCATCCTTCCTCTCCGTCAGGAATCTATATTTCATAAGCGAGCTGTGGAGCTCCAGTGCCCAATTATCAGCAGATAAGGCGCAGGAAGCCCTGCAGCGCCGGCACGGCTATTTAGACGGGGAGGGGGGGGAGGAGGGGAGGAGGGGGGAGCTGGAGAACGAAAGGCAGGCAGGGACCCAAACCCCCCAGGGGCACTTCGCCCTCGCCACGCTTTTTTTTTTCCCTTCCTTCCCTCTTTTTTCTTTTCTCTCCCTCGCTGACAGCCTCCCCCCCTCCCTCCCCCCTTCCTACCTTAGCGGCAGGGTTCAATTAGTGCCGGCGGCGGCAAGCACCCGCAGCCCCGCTCAGCCCGGGAGCCGGAGCCTCTATCAGCACACACCAACAACACGCAAGGCTGAGTCCAACTAGCGAACTGACGTCAAGGCAAGTTCTATGTTGGCCGCACACATGCAGGCACGTGTTCACACACACGCACACACACACAAGCTGAGAGGCTTTTGGTATCTCAACCCTGAGCAAAACAGCAATATATTAAATTTAAGGTTAGAATCGAGGTAAATTGTTCTGTTTTTTTTCCTAAATCTACAACATGTAGGTGAGAAATATTCCACTGCTAGCTTTAAAACCTCGACGTCTCCGCAGAGATACGTTACTCATATTCATCGTTGTTCATGATCACTTTGTACTATATTTTGAAATGATGGAAATTCCTGTAATTTTACCGTTGGTCAGATGCTGCCCCGTCGGACCGGCGCTTTTAGGTCAAGACTTTTCACACTCTTCCGTGGCCCCCGGACCTCTATTAGCAAAGGGGTAAAACTCCACGTGCACCTTGTATTTTCAGACCCCATCAGAAAAAAAAAAACACTCAAACCACCAATGCTGAGCAAGGTCGGCCAGGGGTCAGGCACAGCTCACGGATACGAGACGGATATCGATTTGCTGGGACAGGCCGTAAGCGCACACACACACACACACACACACACACACACATTCTTTCCCCTCCCCTCTCTACAGTCACAGGCCAGGCATCCGCCAATAGATCAGCCAGGGGCAGGAAACGGCCCGGGTCAGAGGGGACAGCGTGGTTTTTGTGTGTGCGTCTGTGTGCGTGTGTGTGATGATAAGACTAACAGCCTGCTGAAAGTTGCTCTCACCCGGAGCGATCCACGACCATAAGGCTGCGCCGATTCCCCCCCCCCGAGCGGCGCAGAAAAATAAAATGGCTCTCGCCAAAGAGTGATGGATCATTGATCTCACTGCCACTGGTGGACACGCACCTACAAGCACACGCGCAACACGCCGGCCTTCGTTAACGGTCGCTAATTGTTTCGTGCCACGCAGGTTGATGTTGTTTGTCAGCCCATCAGTCGGGAGTTGATCCTATGGAACATTTGTCACCGCAGGAGTTTGCGCGGGCGTGTGTTGTTGTCCCCGTTGCCTAGTGGCCTGTGCGAGGGGATCCGCCAAAGGCAGAGACACTGAGGACCGAGGCGAGCCTCCGGCCGCCCCGGGTGGACTGGAGGCTCAGCTGGAGTCTCGCACACGCAGCCTCGGCGGCGCATCGGTCGCCATGTGTGTGTGCACGTGCCATGTATGATTGCTGCGCATGGGTGAATAAGATAAGTGTATGCCTGAGTGTGTGTGTGCACGTGTGCGCAAATGTGCGTGCGTGCGTGTGTGTGTGTCTGAACTGTATGTGTGAGAGAAAGTCAGGGGGCAGTGAAGCGGAGGAGGGCAGGCAACGCTCCCAGGCATAGAAAGCAGGCCAACTCCATCTCCCACTACGGAGAGCTTCAAAGACACGGGGAAGTAAAACTAGAAATGGTGGAGCACTGCTGGTTGAATCAAGATGATCCGCTGTGTGGTATTGAAAATGAAAACTGCCTCACTCACCGAATCTTGAAAACAACGGCATATTTGTATTTTTTGAATGATAAAACTAGTTTCAGTAATGTTTGAAACTATGTCTGCATTTCGTTTCTGAATGAGGACGGAAGGTGTTGCTTTTTTGATTATGCAGGACGTGCAAAAAGAGGAAATAAAGAATATATGGTTTTCTTGGCCCCCGTCAGTATTTTACTCGTCTCCTGCTGCAGTCGCTCACCCGCTTTAACCTCAAACTACTGATCGGTCGAGTCGTTTTGACAGAGGGGAAAGGAACAACCCAAAGACAAAAGGTTCTGAGAGGGAGGCGATAGAGGCGAGCTGAACAGTGAGGAGGAAGTGAACTTCCCCCGCTGATGCTCTTGTTCCACGGTGAGAATCCCCCGGCCGGCAGCCTCATACATCTGGTTCCAGTTAGCTCTCGGCAGTGTGACGCGTTTCCTGTGCTGCTGCTGCTCCACGCAGCCACGGCCACGACGCAGCCCTCCAACGCCACGACAGCCAAACTCCCTGGAGATCCTTCAACCCACACCAACAACACGTCTACTGAAAGCAGCCACAGAAGGCTGGATCCTGGCATTTATTCATAACGTGATGCAGATCAATGTTGCTAAAGATTTTCAGAGGCCTGCTAAGGCGGCATGTTACAGATCTAAAGGACAAGGAGAAGTGATGGATCATATCTAGAGCTAGTTACTCTTAATCTGTGATTTCCAAATACGTGTCAACAATATTACATGTTTGTATCCAACAGAGTTGTGGTTCTTGAGAAGGCGAGCAGTGTGCTGGGGTGTCCTCTGGATACGGTGGAGGTGGTGGGAGACATGAGGATGATGGTGAAGCGATAATCCTTGATGGACGACCCCCCCTCAATCCCTCCCCTCATGCAGGACGCCCCGGCTGCTCCGTTCAGCTGCTTCAGCTACAGGCAGCTTCACCCCCGCTGTGAGAAGGTCCTTCCTTCCTGCTGCACAAAAGCTCTGCTCCAAGACCAAAGGAAACTGAAATACTGCGCAGTAAAAACAATAAATCTACTGTATATATACTATTTCATTTGTTTTTAGTTATTTTATATCTATTTTTATTACTGCTATTCATAACTCTTTGTATCTTGTTTTTACTGTCTCTGTGTGCACTTGGGATGCTGTATATTTCCCCGCTGGAAGAATGAAGGATTATCTTATCTTACCTCTTAAATATATATGTTTTTCAAATATTTATTTATTATAGACGGAAGTGAACAACAAACTGGTAAACTACTCCTTAGGAGCAAATGTTTATATCTGTAAGAACTGCCTGTCTGATCCAATTCAATACCTACCCTTGTATGAAAAATAACCGATAACGTGGAGCAGTGTAACACAAGGTAAACGTATGTTGTGATATTTTACTTATTTCAAAAACGTTTGTAGTAATGTGACAAAAACAGCATTTACTTGCTGTCACTCAAAAGGATTATTCGACATACAATCCACTGTGAGAGCCTGTTGGGAGGACGACAGTTGCTGCGTGTGGACTTGTCGGCTGCCGTCTGCTTCACGCACCGAGGTAAATTCCTGCTATCGCCGTTGACATGGCAGTAAAGTACCGAAGCCTTATTTTGATCCACAGTAACACTGCTCTCGGGTTTAAACTCTATTTTGACCTGTCAGTTTTGGGAGCTAACAGCACAGCATGTCCCCTCCACACAGCGGAAGACTGTAAAGTTTCCGTGCAACCACCCACCAAATCAGGCACAATGCCTCTCGATGAGGGGATTCCCTGTGTGGAGGAGTAGAAAAGGGTGACCCCAGAATGGAGCGGAGGTGCCCCATAATATCATGAGCCCACACAGCCTTGCTGCTCAGCCGGGGAGCACAGTAACCTCGTAGGCATCACCGGGGATTGACAGGTAGTGAAAGTGAAACGAGGGGGTGAGAGGAGAAAAAGTGCAATGAGGAGGAGGTGAAGAGACAGGAAGGAGCTTCTCAAAGGCTTTCCTGCGTTGGAGGGACTCCCTACACCACACAGGTTCTCTATAAACAGTACAAAGAGCATTCTCTGAAATCATAGTGCGAGTGGAAATTTACCAACTTCACCTAACTCAATACAAAGGCCGCTCCAGTCTAAATGTATGTGTGGTGTGCTGTATGATATATTGACACACAGTGAAGCTATACAAAATGTATGTAAAAGAATGCAAGTAATTTGCATTTATTCCCAACAAAACCCTCCCTATCGGTATCACATTTAGGCTAAAAACGTGTTTATTTAAGACTCAACTTTAATTAGAGCCAATCAGAGGTGAGCACGAGCAAACCGGGACAAATGAAAGTTTAAGGAGGCAGTATTGATTTGTGTGGAGGTCAGGGGTAGGTCACCCCTATCAGAGGATCAACAAACAGCCGCCAGCACCCTCCTCAGCTGAGCCAATCACTCTGTGACCTGGTCCACTGTTACCATGGCGAATGACCCTGAACCACACAGACCAAGTGCGCTTCTTACCGCGTGAAGGCAGCAAAGGTGGAGCAACAACAAATCCTCCACTAAACGCTGATAACTAAGTTGTCACGCTTCAATTAAGCCATGTTGTCTCTTTAAAATCACCAAATATCTGCATCACTCTTTAGGGCAAATGCCGTCGTTAAGTGACTTTCAGTAGCATCGTACTCTAATGATCCCATTTTGTTATATTTAAGATTTGATTTTGTATGAATTTGATATTTTTAACTATACAGACCAACCAAATCCTTCATGTCATTTCCTTCCCATGGTCATCTTGGCAGACTAAATCTCAGATTCTTCTCTTCACCCAGTCTTTCCATCTCTGCCCCTCTGACTCCCTCCCTTGTAGGCAGTGGTGGTAACCAAGCCTCTGGCAGTGAGTTCCTATCCTGCAGGAGCCCTCAGGTTCCAACCTGTCAATATAGCAGGCAGCTCTGCTGTGGCTCAGTTAACCTCCTCACCCACTGCAACCGCACCAAAGGCTGGTGTCCCTCTGCCAGACCAGAGACACGCACCCCCCCCCACCCACCTACCTCCCCAAACACACACACTGCTCCTTCAATCCAGCTCACCCCACGTTCAGATCCGTAAAGGCCAGCACCCTGGCAGCACCCCGGCAGCGACAGCAACCAATATGGCCGCCGACGGCAATTTTCTGCCCGCTGATGTTTTGGATGACGGTCACGTTGGAAGCACACAGCGGTAAAGAGGGAGAAGATACTGGCAGAAGGGTCTAAAGCCAAAAGGTTCCAGTTATCTGAATCAACTTCAGGGAGAGGAAGCGCGAACGGGAAGAAGAATTTTATGTATTTGAGTAATAGTGTGCAGAAAGACCGTAAGTCAACGAGGATGTTTGCAATGTACGCATGCACGTAGGTGTTACACCAAGCGTGGTAGCAAGCGTGTGGTAGCATGTCACCCCTTCCCTCACACACACACCTCGCTCTCTGTGCTTGACTGCAGGGCACCGCGGCTGTCTGCTGGAGCTCAGGTTACGGCCGACCGGCGGCACAGACTTTATGGAAGCCTCTCTCCCACAGCAACACTCCCCCCTCCGCACGGCTCCGGAGGAGGTATCGGGTTCCCGGATCAGCGCCGGCCAGGCTTGGCGCTGGCGGCAGCTTGTGATCTTGGGGGCCTGTGTGTGTGTGTGTGTGTGTGTGTGTGTGGAGCGGCGTGTGTGTTTTATCTCCCACTCTTTGAGGGTATCAGCACACAACACCGCTGTCTCCTGTAGGTATGTAGGTGTGATTTACGGAGATGCTTCCCTCACGCACATACGCAAAATCCAACCTCTGCTCAGAAGCAGCTAGAATGTTCTATACCGTGTTACACAGTCTCAGGCTCAATAAGCAGAGATGGAGAGTTTAAAACCTAAATGACAAAAAACAAGCACCAACAGTCCCCCAAACTATTTTCTACTCCCTACTTTGGTGGATCATCGGGGACATTGAACGTAAATGTATTATCTGCATTGCTAGGATTATTTTTTTTAATCTTCCGTGCAGTGGAGACACAAGTTCACATCACAATATGTAAGAGATAAATATGCTTTCCTTTGTTTCATTTTGGGGAACCAACCCTTTAAAAAACACCCCTCCACCGAGGTAGTATACTTCCACAAAGCTCATCATCCAAATAAAAAAAGAACGATGGGCCAGATGTCCAGAACACCAAATACTGGATGCTACACACTTTCTTAGATTGACCAAGCTCCCCTAGGGGCCCCAGAAAACATTTTACAACTACTAGACAGACGAACATAATGATGATGTGTCCCTTTAAGAAAAAAACTCCCGACTCCTTCACAATTCTAAAGAAGTAAACAGAATATCAACAGCCTTTATGTGGCTTCCGAATCCCATGATGCTCTGTCATCTGAGAGAGCAACCTGCTGATCTCGGCCCCTGAAAGGCTCACTGTGGTCCATTTGCAGGAGGACTTGTAAAGAAGGTGCACTCACAGGTCAACATGGAAAAGACCCCCTAGACGCAAGGACCGTGTGACGGTTCTGCCGCTGGCCCGCTTGCTAGCCCGGCATGGAACGGCACTGATGAATAATGCATGGGGACATCTGCCACCCCTGAATTATAGATCTGTGGAGGCCCAGCATATGGGAACAGCCCAGCAAGTGCTAATGGCTAACTCCCCACGACAAAATATGGGTTAGAGACATGCGTGTGCTAGTGGGGTCTTGCAACCTTTGAGTCGTGTGAGTGTAAGGTGGATTGTAAATGTGATTACTTCGATGCATGCATGCGTGTTTGTTTATACTGAGGGAAAGGCAAAGGCTCAGATACAAAAGCCAACAAAACCATTAACAAGTACCCAATTTAACGGACAAATGTATCAATGTGCTAAATAAACATGTCTGAGGGAGGATATCGTAGACTTTGAATTTAAGACATTCCTCATTGGGTTTCATTTTTCCCCAATCAAAAGGTCATCGTTACATTGCAATACGAAATGATTATTTTGCCAATTTCAGCTAAAACCGGAGGATGTGGCTTTAAAATAGCCTCAGTAACACTAACAAGCAACGGCTAGTGCTTTTTATGTAGGCTTCCTCTTGGTGGAGTACAGCCTGCTTGAATATTCTATATCAGTCCTTTCCTTTAAAGAAGCAGTGCGGGGGGGGGGTTGGAGGCGTTGCGGGGGGGAGTGTGTGTGTGTGTGTGTGTGTGTGTGTGTGGAGGGAGGGGTGGGGGTTCTTCCAGTCCAGTTAAGCAGGAGGCCTGGTCTGCCGGGAACTTGTTCGATCTCCGCCTTTCCCTCCAGGATTATCCTCTTATCGGCGCCCGCAAAAGCCAGGCTAAGAAGCGCCAGTAATTAGCCTATCTTTAATTAACGAGCATCCCGCTCCAAAACCACCCACGGTCCATGTCGGCTCCCGCTTGGAAGGCAGTCAATGTGGCGTGGAGATGAGTAGAATTAATCTTGTTTTTGTCTAAGTAAGAGAAAGTGAACGAGTAGAAAAGGCCAAAGTTCATCTTCAAGTAGTCGCAGCGTGCAGAACGCCCCTCACGCTCGCAAACAAGCCTTTCTACGCCGCGGGTTTCAAAGGGAATCCTGCCGCCCACCACTGTTCCACTTTGTTGTGCAAGTGTGTTTGCGGTGTGCACGTGTGCTCATTGGAGTGTGTATTCAAGTATGGATTATTGCACTCAAACGTGCTACCACTCACCATCGGTGTGTGATGGACTTGAATTTCCGCGCTTTACTTGAGCCTCCTCCAAAAACAACAATGGAAGAACATGTACGAGAAGGTCGAGACAGAAATTGCCTCAATGAAGTTAAGAAGGTAAACGGTTCACAACCCCACTCTCACCCAGACATTTTTAGAGAAGCCTCTCGACTGGAAGAAACTACTTACACCGTGGCATACATTGAAATACTTAGAATGAAGAGCAAACTCTTGGGTGCTATTGGTTTACTAATCATGGTGCTGATCAGAGGGAGGGCCGGGTCATCTGAAGGAGAGTGAGAGCCAGATGACGGACTGCAGATGAAAAGAGACAAGGGAAGGCGGTGAGAAAGAACCCCAATGGTGCCCTGGTCTGGCCTGGCACCACCATGGGGGGAGGGGGCGCGGCGGCCCCAGCATGCATACATTAGCAGTGCTTAGGCGCACTAATTGCTTCTCACTTAGACAAATCTCCTGCAAATCACGGCTGCGCCGCCAGCACTGCCCGAGCCCCCCCGGGAAGGAGAGACGGCAGGCAGGCGGACGGAACGAGAGGCAGAGGAGGAGGAAGAGGAGGGGGGGGTGGAGTGTGTGTACCAGAGGCGCCTTGGAGCAGGATGGAGGAGGAAGGAGAGGAGGAGGAGGAGGAAGGGGCGCTCCCAAGAGAATGGAGAGAAACGAAGAGAGAGGGAAAAAAAAAATGCTCCAACACTTCAAGAGCGCCGCTTTCTCTCTGCTCATCCATAGTCCAGGCTGTGCCCCCCCCCCCACCTCTTACACCCCTACCCTCAGAAGCCCCACCGCTGCTCCATCCCTCCTCCTCCTCCTCCTCCCCCTCTTCTACCAGCTCTCAGATCTCTGCTCTCCCCCCTCGCTCGCCCCTCCCTTCTCTCTCGCTCTCCCTCGTTCCATAGAAAAGTGGAGGAAAGATGAAACTCTACAAAGAGGGGGGAAAAAAAAATAAGAAATCAATAACACAGATGGATTGTTGGATAACAGGGTCCGGCGTGCTTCGGCGGTGAGGCAATCCAGAGGGTGCCCACACAACTTCCACACAGGCGCAGGGACGTGCAAACACAAGGTGCTGGGAAGAGGGAAGCGAACATCACCGCAACAAACCAGTGCGCACCTTCCCTCACGCACAAGCACTACAGCTCCCGTGCGCACTATACGCCACACAAAGACGGCATGGCACGTGTGAGATAACACACACAGCCATCGGAGCGCCACACTACTCGGCCCACGCAGAAAAATTGGGGAAAGACAACTAAACGATAATTGTTAACCGCAGGTGAAAGGAAACGGCTTTCTGTGACAATAACATAGATATCACCATGGTGATCAACGTTATAGAAGGGCCTGCATGGTTCATGGTAGCACAGGGCTTCATCCAGAACAATGTGTACTATATACTGCAAAAACATAAAGTGCATTAAGCACCCAGACAGGAAAGGAAGTAGCTGGAGCCAATTCACCCGAGTAGATTTCTGTGCTACTTTCTATGAGTCTCTGTATTGATGACGGGTTCTGAAGAGGTGTTTATCTCCGTTAGAGGGCGCGCGGCTCTGCAGGCATTGAAGTCCGGACGGCTCGGACGCAGTGGGGTTGTTGTCATAACTTAATCGGCCCGAGTTACACTCTGCAGAGCCGCTGGTTCTCACCAGGAATTGTCTTCCTCACAAATAATCACAATGATTGGCTCGAACTTCCCGAACGTCGACTGACACAAAATGAACTCCGCTCACTCAGACTTGTGTGGCCTCTGGTTAGCACGGCTAATGGAGTCCGGAGCGTTTCATCGTTCGATTAGTCGGGTCTTATCATGAGAACATGAAACCTTGCATTGATAATCAAACAATCAAGTGTGCCAGGCACCGGATATTATATCACTATAAATGCATGAACTGGCATGAATGTTTTATTTTGTTCAAAGTCAATAAATAGATCAACTTTACTCTTCATTCATGACTGGAAGAGCGGTTTATGATTGAAAGACTATTCAAATGACTTTCTTCAATTCAAAATATAAGAAGCAATAAAACAAATACAATTTGTTTAGTACTATTCAATCATCAATATAGATTTGAGGAAATGGATATGCACACTGGAAAGAAAAATAAGCAATTGTCTTGGAATAAAAACACATTTCTATCAGTCAAGTTCAGCTTTGAAGTTCAAATTGAATGAAGCAAAAGGTAAATATGGTAAATAAGTCTGCAGGGCATCAGGCATGTCATCAAATACTCGATGCTGATGCAACATCAACTGCTTGAATCAAGTTTGCCTCATATAACCGAATCAAGTGAATTGAGCAAAGCTTTACTGATAAGACTAAATTATTGTTAATTACTTGTAAAACACCCAACGGCACAAACTATTAAACAAAATAGAGGCCAAGTCTCTTAGTAATCGTTTTATTAATTGGATAATCCGTCTGATATTCCATATCTTCTGTGTTAACAAATAGTGTTACCATATTTAAATATACATTAAGGAGCATTACTGTACCGTAAAACAGCCATCTGGATTATGTTGTATTTTGGTTTAGTTGTCAGGTCGGGTCAGATCAGCTGGTCTTTCCTCCTGTGGGAGGTGAAAGGTCAAAGCCTTCACTATAATGAATGTCAATGATGATAACACCCCCCCATCCTCCCATCCCCCCATCCCCTCATCCCCCATACACACATCAGACACATAAACATGCAGAAACACACACAGCTTCCAACCTGCTTCCCTCCTACAGTCTAATCTATGTGGAAATTACTATAATTCTCTCTCGGGCATAGTGGTGATTTTCTGACTAAACGTCATGTGACTGAAGTGGCCACATTGAAATGTCGTCTGATCGTAGATTGAAGCCTGTTACAATCTGTTTGAGACAAATACACAATAATCCTCCGGTTACAAACATTCTATGACGTGAAAAAATGTCTTTACTTTCAGAATTTGGTACGATGGAATTCAAATAGTCCCGTCATTGAGTAAAAAGGAGCAAGGCGTGGTGAGGACGGATAGGTGAAATGTTTCAGTTGAATTCCATCAATGGAGGTTGTGTTTACGACTGACATGTGGACCAGAAAGTCCAGTACCGTTAAAACACTTGAAGTGTGTCCAGTAATAACAATCCAACATGCTGTGACTATAAACCACGAAGCGCGCCGCTTATGAAGGTGATGATGAATCGTCATGTGAATTCAGGCCAACTAATTCTAGTTCATAAACAAAAACATTTATAATTTTTCTCTGATTCATAGCTGAAGCCCCTTAACTATGCGTTTGATAGGATCTTCACTCAGATGATGAACCACTAGCACCACCTTCTGTGCGCTGCGATCCTGAAACGAGGGTTTGCTGGTTTTCGTTTACACCGAATGGTCACAAGCACAAACACACATGAAATAAGATTTGCTTAGCGCGCCATCTTGTGGAAAGAAGCGGACATCTCATCTGATATGAAACTACCACAACTATTTAAAATTGTTTGAATTATGTGACCGTTGATATTGTGAATACAAGTTAAAATAGTTATTGTACATAATAAATAAATGTGTAGAAAAACACAATATAAGTGCTGATATCCTTAAGGGACTTAAAGGGTTAAAGGGTCATAGACACTAACAATAGAAATTAAAACAGACTGGCCTGAAAATACATCTAACTTAGATTAGAGAAAAACATTTTCCATCTTTTCTCTCAGACTCCCAAAACATTAGACTGACCAGTGTTTGCTATTTTATGAGGAAGGATAAGGAGCGTCTGAACAACATACGGTAGAGAGAGAGGTTTCATAGTTTTGCAAAAAGCTGCACAAACTTTCTTGTTTTGTTACTGAAATTAAATTAGAAAGATTATGGGATGACGAAGATGTTTTACCAATATTGACATGTCGGCTGTGGATGCACATTTGTGGAGAAACAAGATCTGTAATGAAATATGGTCTCACTCACAATCATTTAAACATCCAAGTCCATCAAAAGATGCTAAACAAGATATGGAACCAACTTGGCTCTGTAAACATGGTGATTATACTCACATGTGACTTTATTATATTTACAACCTTACACTAAAGTTATTACTCAAGGAGTTAAATAAACACTGCACGCTCTGGAATAAAAAGGTGGCCGTAAATTTGGGAGGTTTTTAGGAGGCAGAATGCCCATCATTCAGCAGCCAACATCCATAAACTGGGCTATTTCCCCTTTCCTCAGAGAGGCAAGAAATGTTATAAAACCGTGTTATTAATCATCTATTTAATTAGAATCGTAATCATACCAAGTGTTGTGTGAATAGCAGTTAGCTACAGTAGCAGGATATCTATGCGAATAGAGCAACACTCACACATCCTGTAAGGTTTTATGTTAATTTACCGTTAACATTTCCTAAGAATGTTGTGAAAGGTTTGTTAAACCTCTTACGTTAACATTATATATAATATAATAATCTGTGTGTCTGCGGCGTGATTTCATGTGTAATTTTCAGTCCTCATCATCACGCAGGCGAACAAGCCATTCAGAATAAGCCCTCGTTTAGCTCGTGTGTCGATTGGGGATTTTTACCGTTCGGCGATTGAGACAAACTAACGCTTCTAGTTTAAATTGAGCAAAATGTTTCTTCTGAGTTTTATTCGTGTAGTAACTCACCGTTCGTCGAAACGGGGGGAATTCATCGTTTTATTCCCCTGGTGACGTTTAATACGCGGACCGTCTACACCTGTTGTGATTGTCTTTGCGACGCGGGCAGGTGAGCAGCACGTGATTGGTTGCTGACAGTCAACGTCACCGCCGATCACTTCCGGTTAGTTTTCAATGTAAAATATGCAGTTGTTTAGGAATCAGGAATCAGGAAACATTTATTAGCCAAAATATGTCAAACAATCAAGGAATTTGTCTTGGCGGTTAGTGCGCGACAGTAGACAGACAAGACAACAGTGCACAAGTAATAAAATAAAGTGGAATGAAATGCTGATGCAATGGGTTAGTAGAATAAGGCTAAGGCTATGGGTTAGTATAAAACAAGGGAATAAAGTTAAAAAAAATTAAATATTAAAAAGTTAAAAAGAAAAATATTAAGCATAAAGTGCACTAACAAACAAGTAACAGACAAGAGACAAAGTGACAAGTGACAAAGTGATGAATTGCAGTTAAAGTGGCATGTGCAGTATGAGGGGGAGTGACCGGTGGAGTGTTATGGTCAGGCAGTGGGGGACCGGGCTCTGTTGATGAGCCCGACTGCCGACGGGAAGAAACTGTTCGTGTGGCGGGAGGTCGTAGTCCTGATGGACCTCAGCCTCCGGCCAGATGGAAGGGGCACAAACAGTTTTTGTCCGGGGTGGGAGGGGTCGGCCGCGATCTTTTTAGCTCGCTTCAGAGACCTGGAAGCGAACAGGTCCTGCAGGGACGGCAGATTGCAGCCGATCACCCTCTCTGCAGAGCGGATGACCCGCTGAAGCCTGCCCTTGTCCTTGGCTGTGGCTGCAGCGTACCAGACGGTGATGGAGGAGCCGAGGATGGACTCGATGATGGCCGTGTAGAAGTGGACCATCATCGTCTTTGGCAGGTTGAGTTTCTTCAGCTGCCTCAGGAAGAACAACCTCTGATGAGCCTTCTTGGTGATGGAGCTGATGTTCAGCTCCCACTTGAGGTCCTGGGTGATGATGGAGCCCAGGAAACGGAAGGAATCCACAATAGTGACGGGGGAGTCACACAGGGTGATGGGGGAGGGTGGGGCTCTGTTCCGCCGGAAATCCACAACCATCTCCACTGTCTTTAGAGCGTTGAGCTCCAGGTTGTTCTGACTGCACCACGACACCAGATGGTCAGACTCCCACCTGTAGGCGGACTCGTCCCCACCAGAGATTAGTCCAATGAGGGTGGTGTCATCCGCAAACTTCAGGAGCTTGACGGACTGGTGGCTGGAGGTGCAGCTGTTGGTGTACAGGGAGAAGAGCAGAGGGGAGAGAACGCAGCCTTGGGGGGAACCGGTGCTGATGGTCCGAGAGGCTGAGACATGTTTCCCCAGCTTCACGTGCTGCTTCCTGTCAGACAGGAAGTCTGTGATCCACTTGCAGGTGGAGTCGGGCACGTGCAGCTGGGAGAGTTTGTCCTGCAGCGGGGATGATAATGTTGAAAGCAGAGCTGAAGTCCACAAACAGGATCCTGGCGTAGGTTCCTGGGGAGTCCAGAGGCTGGAGGATGTAGTGGAGGGCCATGTTGACAGCATCGTCCACAGACCTGTTGGCTCTGTAGGCGAACTGCAGGGGGTCCAGGAGGGGGTCGGTGAGGGACTTCAGGTGGGTCAGGACTAGCCGTTCAAAAGACTTCATGACTACAGAGGTCAGGGAGGTGGGCCTGTAGTCATTGAGTCCTGTGATCCTGGGCTTCTTGGGGACAGGGATGATGGTGGAGGCCTTGAAGCAGGCTGGTACGTGGCATGTCTCCAGGGAGGTTTACTTATCTTCCTTAATAATGAAAAACAAATCACAGGTTTTAACGTGAAATTAAACTACATTTTTTGTTCATTCTTTTTATGTCGTAGGAATTCTTTTACTAAAAAATACCAAAGGTGGATTTAAATTCAAATTTAAAGATTCAAATGATTAAAACTGTGTTTAAAAGTAGGAAGCTGATACCTGCTCATCAAAAAAAAAAATGTTCAAGATCAAATATATGATATTGTATGGGCCTATAAATACTCTGGAGAATGTTTTTTTATTTCAAGAAATTAGTTTAAAGTGGAACAAATGGCAGGATAGACTGAATTAACCTACAGGTTAAATACAGTTTTCTTGTATTGGCTACTTCACGTAGACAACTGTTGTTGGGTGGCATCATTTTTGTAGATCATAACGTGGTAGAAAAGTATAGTGACTGGATGTTTATACTCATTTACTGAATGTTGAATTACCTTTTAAACGTTAAAATTTGCTTTTCATTATGGGTGAAGGGAGCACTTACATTTTGTGTGTCTATATGATTTGATGTATACATCTTTGTGCAAATTATTTCCCTGTAAATATAAGGCAAAAAAAGATCTGAAACTTGAAAATATAATAGATTTGAATCTGAAAATATCAAATTATCAAACAAAAAATATAATACATTTTCCGATAATAATATCAAAAAAGTGAAGAATAAAAGAAAAAGTATTGAAAAAAAACTACTTTTTGGGGTTAAATATAATTTTGACCTTTTGACCTTTAGTTTGATCCCCGGTGGGCCGACAGGGTTGGGCTGATCCAATATCTACAAGCTATTCTTACCTACGTGGCAATGATGTAGTGCTCACTTATACGAACGTAATCACTGCAATGGATATGTGATTACTTTAAAGATTTTCAGCAATATGTTTGTGATTGTGTGACGAATCAGGCAACCGAGGCAGAAAATAGCTGCTGTTAAGTAATCAATGAGGCCAACCAGTAGGTTCAATAACCAGTAGGTTCAACAACCAGTAGGGACGTAACACCGACACCAAAACATAAAGCCTGTAAAGGTGGAGAAAAATTATGTCTGAAGGAAGGTGCAGCAAAATATTCAAAACATTCTGACTTATTTGGTAAACCACCGACTGGTGGCATAACTTATTGTTTTGTTGTGCACCTTCAACACCCCTACACACACACACACACACCCAGCATGTAACACTACTGATACCACTGATGTTCTCACCCCATCGTATGTTCTGTTCTGTCCATTTCTACAATATAGCTCACACTAATACTGCCCTATGATTCCAGTGTCTTTGTTGTGTGGTCTTTCTCTGCCGGCATTCTTTCCTAAAGGCGCTGTAGTTATACTATTCTATGGTTATATACTTATAACCATCTGACATGTTCACCTAGCAAACAAGACCTACCTTGGAGTGTTACCATAACCAGTCTCACTTTATTCCATGTGTCCATCCAGGCAAATTGATAAACACGTAATCTAATTTCTTTGTACTCATCCAAAATAATGTTAAGTTAATAATGTTGGGTATTGTTCCAAGCAGGCCACTGACTGGTCGATACCTGCGATGCATTAAGTGATCCAGTAACTCCGGGGCCCCTTTATTCCCCCAGTCCGCCCCTGCTCCGGCCTCATGGCAGCGTAGCTCGTGCAGGGAAACAAAACGCCTTTAATGAGGGCAAGCAGGAAATGCAGGAGACGTCTCTCACTGCCTTCTTTCATGCATGCACTACAGAGACACGTGCACACAAAGAGCAGCTTCCTTGATATGGGGAGTTTGCATCGCGCCGAGAACAGACAGTTCGAGGACCTGACGCACTTGACTCCCACGCACACCGTCGCTGAGCTGGTTCCATCAGCCGTGGGCGGGAGAACATGGCACCGCACCGTGTTTGCTAACGGTTAGCAATCCAAGCAAAACACACACACACACGCGCACACATTGCACACAACATTATCACTGTTTACACACACTGCCTGTTGAAGCTCATATATGCAGAGAGCAACTGTGCAAACTGCAATACAACTTACATCAGCATGTGTGTGTGTGTGTCCACAACAGCTGGTAGTTGTAGAAGCAACCAGACTCCACGGATCAGATGCATGTGTAGAAAAGGTGTCACTGCAATTCTGCGCTGTGTTACATGCTTACAGGAAATACTGCGTGCCATGTTAAATACCACGGATAATACAAGAAAGCAGACTAATTTTCACAAGGAAACTTTACTGCTCATTTAAGCGTTGAGGATTACATAGTTGCGTTGATTTTATTTGTTTTTAGTTTATAATCGGATCATATTTACCGGCGGCAGAAGTTCATTCAAATTTGGACTTCTTTTTCTTTTGAAAAGGTAAAAGTCAGAGTGAACCTTCACGTTGTCATTCGTCTAATGCACATGTCAGCTAGGAATAAACTGGGTTTGTTTGCATAAAAACAGATGAACCTTCCACACAATAATTTGCAACTATTTCCACTAGAGGACTCCCTGCTCCACTTCCTACCCAAAAAGCCCCATGGAGCACATTGACAGCGGACTACTGGGGGTTTACAGCTCTCCCTGAAGAGGGCGGCCTTGTCAAGTGCCTTTAAAACCTCACACGGTAAAAATAAAAAACTTACAAAGCTTGCAAACATAAAAAGACGCCTTAACTACAATATCCTTTGAAACGTTTTGTTAATTGGTAAGAAATGATCAAACACATTATTAATAGGCTGATCAACAGAACGTCAATCAAACACATTGAATGAACACAAGCTGTAAAATAGTCTGTTGCAGCGCTGCGTTCTGCTCGAGCAGATGTAGCTGGTGTGGTGTCCTCGTTGCTCTCTGTTCTAACCAGAGCATATGCCACCAGCCCTCACTGCTGCTCCTCAACAGCTGCTACACCCATTACACGTGCAGCCAGCCACCAGAGTCGAGGGCTTGCAGGGAGGGAGGAGGGCTCTGCTAAAGCATGCACTGTTCCCCCGCAACCTCCGGGGCTGCACCAGAGAAGTGTAGTACATGAATACAGATAATCAGCATGACCACTTTGCATCCCGCTTGATTCCCGACTTGTTCTGTTTGTCATCGCGAGGACGTTTCCACATCCATCAAATTAAATTGAAATATGATTGTTATAATATCATTTCTATCATGCGTTTGGATCACAAAGGGGGATGATTACCTGGACAGTATATTTCTTATCGTTTATACTGCAGAAAAGGCAGTCAGTATGGTGTACGAGGTGCCTTTAAAGGAGAATTTACGAGGTGTTTCGGCTAATCCAGCATCCATTGTGCATCCTTTAGTGGACTAACACGCCGCCTGTTTGCTCTGCGGTCCTGCGCCTCCGGCTCTGGAACTCAATGGCTCCCAGGGCTTCTGTTTGCAGGATATCACAACACTATTCATTTCCAGGCTTCACATCACCTCATTAAACTGACCCGTCCCCCTGCACAGTATTAAAGCTTTATGAAGACTTTCCTCCCCTGCAAAAAAAAGCAGTCTGTGCCTCTTCTACTTTCGTTTCCATTCGGCTCATTTCGAGGCTCAGCGATTTGCTTCACACCACCATCTCAAGGGGGCTTCAGTGTGTCCATAACCTCACTGCTCTCAGCACCACAGCCTCTGACTAGCAGCCCACTACGGCACCGGAAAGACCTCTTTATTCTCAAATCAACAAACCTCTGGATCACAAAGCTTTCTATCATCATAGAGATGTCAACCATTCATTTTCATTACATCTTTATACTAAGTCTCTGCATGGAGCCGTTGTAATACAACCACATTGGCAGAAACAGTACGAGTGTGTCTCCCTCGGTTAAGCTCGGGATCTCAGTGTAACACCACAGCAAATCTTTTCCACTGTAATATCGCCAATTTTAAGTTTTCTTACTGATGAACTCAATAAGAATATAATAAAAATCGCAACATGTATGAATGACCTTTCAGCCATTTTGGCCCATAGTTTTATTGCTCTGCGAAATGGAGCAGAAGCGAATGTGGTGCGGGTGAGGCAATAGCTAAAGGGAAACAGGCCTAAGTGTAAAACATGTGTTGGAAGTGGTGCGTGGAGACGGTCCACTACCAGATGCCATTTTCACATACAACAGATTGTACTCTGGAACAGGGGCAAATATTGTGCTTGTCACCTCTTCTTTTGAAAAGCGAGGCTGAGGAGCGGCGGGCATTTAGACGTCTTCCTTTGCCCCATCGCCATGGCGGTGCTCGTCCTCGTGGGGCCTCGACAGCCTCCTGCCACCCGCCGGTCAGTTCATCGCCTGCAGCCCACGGGGCGCGCGCCCCCTCCCATACACTCGCAATGGAGATTGATTACACAGCGGAGGTGAGGGTAAAAAACAAAGGCCGATCCATCTGCGTCAGGGCAAAGTGGACGGCCTCACGGCGCAGCAGCAGGCGTGTGCCGCGGCGACGCCATTCATCACGGGGACGGCCATTACAACAAACACAAGGTCGGAGCGCTGGCTTCGCTCCTCTGGACCCTCGATCTGCAGCACGGCGCCTCTGAGCCACCTGTTGACCCCGTGAGCACCTTTCCCCTCGGTGTCCTAGTCGTCTGAACGGCAGGAGGCGAGGCCAACCCGTCGCCACGCAGAGAAGAGCAGCTCCGGGGCCCATTTCAGAGGAGCAGGCGACTGACAGCGGCACGGAGACTGATGATGGCTGAGGAAATTGCTGAGGAGTATGAACCACATCCTGCCTGTGATTTATTTAGGTTTGGTGCTGTTGCTGCCGTGAGACAGGCAGGCTTTGTAAAGCCACAGCAGCATGCATGACAGGCTGGGGTCAAACCGGGGTTATCTGCAGGAGGAGAGGCTGTGTGGAGCTGCTGAGCTGCAGAACATCAGCTCAGCCAGTTAATGATTCAGGCTTTTGATCCCCAAATCAGATCTGTTGTGCTCATCGCTGAAATTAGGTTACAGAGTAATTGGAAAACGTATGAGCGCAGTGAGGAGAAACTGTGTGGTTGCTTTCCACAAAGAATAAATTGTGTTAAAATGTTGAAGTAAGTGACTAAAGAATAGATTTTTGGACTTTAATAAAATGATTTTTCATGTAAAACATAATAATGTGGAACCTTAATATTCATAAGACAAAACTTCAATAGACTGAAGTAGAATGGATTATGTAAGCAAATATGTGCTGAATATGTACTCAATTAATTAATTAAACTGTCCATAGGTCAAATATAAATTGACAACAATTTAGTCCGATTATTTACTATCAAATAAATAGTGCTTCTGCCGGTTTGTTGCAATGCTCCTTATATTCCTGTAGGTCTTTTGGGTTTTGGACAACTGGTTGGAAATGAAATACAAAAGTGTCCCCTTAGTCTTTTGCAAACAGCATATTTGTACTTCATATAATATTACTATATAATATATAATAATATATATATATAATATTACTGACTAAATGTTTAATTAATGATGGAAGTAATTGGAGGAGAAGTTAATTCTCATATAGCAGTACAGGCAACACACATATTGTTTGCTAAATGAGCAGAAAAAGCAGCTAGCAGCCACAATAAGACAAGAGGTTAATTGTTATTTCATAGGTGTTTTTCTGAGATATTCCTGAACTACCCTCCAATATTTGCTTTAATATTTTCTGCAAGCAGCACCTCCATTTCCTCATTGTAGAAAAATAGCGATCATCAAAAGACTCAAGTATTCATAAAATGCACAGAATACACAATGCACATAAATACAGAAAGGAATGTAGAATAACCAGCGCATGCTACTACTGTGGGTAAAGAAGTGCATAATATCAAACAGGCATATCTATCACACGTGTATTATTCAGCCCGTGTCTGTGCAAGTTGGTTATTGGTTAGTTGTGTACTTTATGGTTTAAGAATCAACAAAACGTGTTTGTAAATGCAGGAGTAGAACAAATCGTTTTTTGTTTTGAAGACTCAATAACACATTCTAAAGGCTTGGCTGCATGGGGACCGTATTGGGGACCGATGACAGTTTGAAGTCTTATTTTCATGTGAAAAGAATGAAATACTGTATGAAGCAACATCCCTCCACTGTCCCAATAGTTTGAGCTAACAGGAGTGGACATTTCTGTGGACTGAAGCCTCCCTATTTCTTTCAGAATTTCCAGTTGGCAAACGGTTAATTGAAATGCTGTGAGGTATCTGAACTGTCAGGTCAGTGTGACTCTGACGGTGCACAGACGCTGACGAGAGACACATGCGGGCCCACAAGGAAAGCTGGAAGGGCAATACCCACTGAGCATTAAGTCTCTGCCGGCTGCATGTTTTATGACAACGCATTAAAGAGGAGCCTGGAAGTCTAGCGTGTGAGCCTCGCATTGTCTGCGCTTTGCCAGGAGAGCAACCGAACCTGCGACGCTTTATTGAACAAAGAGATCCTACGACTCCGTCTGCACGCTGTGCCCCCTGAAATCTAACTCGACACAATGGAAACAGACGGGAGAGACAGTGTGTGTGTGAGGTTTGTGGTAGGTGTCTGCAAAACCAAGGCCTCCCCGGGGCGTGTGTGTGTGTGTGTGTGTGTGGCTGAGGAATGCTCGGGTTGGGGCAGTGGCTCCACAGGGTTGATCCGCTGGTGCAGACCAGGGGGAATATCCACATTGGTTATGAGAGGAATGTGAGAGCAGGATATCATTAGACACATGGGAGCTGCAGCCGAGGCCGCAAACACTCAGCAGGCAGCAGCGCAAACAGATCGTAGGTTCATTGCTTCTTCACGGGCGGGATGGCGTTACAGCACACTCGCAAAGACTGAATAATAAAGTGGATCAAAATGGCAGCCGACCCTTGGACGTGAAATGTTGTGCTGTGGTGTGCAGAGCTAAAATATCCTCCCCTTTTTCTGTTTGAAAAACATTTGAATGTTGATTGTTTAAGGGAAATTCCACCACTTTTGCACGTCAAAGTCTGTTTCTGGTTTTTTTCTGGTCAAGAGAGAAAGGTGCATAACTCCATGGAGTGATGTTAGTTTAGTGAGCATTAGCATTAAGATTACAAGTCTGAAACAAAGAAAAATCTGGTTGTGGGATTAGAAAAAAAGGGGTTTACCAGCTTTACTGGCTGACAATTTGAAACTACATAAACTCTGGAGACCACATTGGCTGCCATCGAGTTGCATTGCGGGTAACGTAGGCCATGTTTTTAAAATGGAAAAGATATGATATTAATTAATTTGTTCTTGAAGCAACTGAAAAGTGCAGTGATTTAAAAAATTGCTCCATTCATTCTTATTTGATACTATACCATGTTATATGTCATGTCATGGCATTTGTGTGTATATATATATATATATATATATATATATATATATATATATATATATTTCACACTGAAAATTAGAAGGATTTATTGGAAGTATTTAAATTATTTTAAGTAAAAGCAGCAAAGCCAAACTTTAAAGTAAAAGCAGCAAAGCCAAACACGTATAGGATCGTATCGTTATATTTTATAAATGTATTTATAGTTTAGAGAAAGATGTCTATGGCCAGAGGGTCAGGGACGCTTTACAAACTGTGGGTTCTATTATATGAAAATCTAGAGGATGTTTTTCGGTCTTTCACAAAGCAGCGTGTTTGTTTCCATGCTGCTTTTTAGGACCTTTATCCTGGCTTCACAGGGAAAGTACTTGAAAGCAAATGTAAGTATTTGACCGTATAGCAGACTTTAAAAATGTGTTTTTATAGAAAATGCTGCTTGAACCATTCCTTGGGAAAGGAAGGTTGCTTCATTGATATGGATAGTGTGTTGTTTGAAGTGCAGGGACAACATTTGTTTTGAATAAAATGCATGTATGCATATTTGATATGGGTCCATTTGCATTGCAGATGTGTTTAATTACCTATATTTGCATGCATTAAATTCCTACAGTGGTGATGGATTTGAGTAGTTTTACATAAACTGAGGCTGCTTGTTTTCTAAATGACTCAATGTAGTTTCAGATTTGAAGAGAAAAGATGGAGCCAATGAGGATTCTGCACCATCTGAATGAATACTGTGGGATTACTCATAATATATATAAAATACATTCAGCATCCTGTCTCCTGTGGATGAGAAAAAACACAAACTGAAGATTTGCTTTCTGTGCCAACGTGGCTCACATTAATATAAACAGGGCTACCTTCCGTCTGAACGCACTAATAGCTCTCTGCTGCACCGGGCAGACCCGGTGGAGCGAAAGAAAAGGATGGTAAGATGGAGAAGATGATGAGGCTGTATGTCCAAACCTGCTGCAACCGATACAATAGCACACAGAGAGAGAACGGCACAACGTATTGCTATTCAGACAGAGCGAGCTGATTCCTGGAGACGGGGTATCCTGTGAGCCTGCCTGAGGGGTACACACAGTATTATGAAAGGGATTTGAGTTGACACAAGTCACAGTCTCTCCATCGCCGGTGTGGAGGTGGTGGAGGAGGGAGGGAGATGAATTATTCAACCACCCGGCGCCACTCGGCTCTGACGTCTCGTGTCTTATGGGGAGGTGAAGTGAGCCGGCGACAACGGGCAGCGCCGTCACATGACATGACCAGCCCCGGGATGGAACAGCCCAGGAACCTTGATTTTCCCGAGGACAGAGCATCATTTCAGAGAGCAGCAGTAGAATAATAGCTCCCTCTCAAAATGACAGCCATCACTGCAGCACACCATCACAGATTGCTGGTCTACCACCTCCCCCCCCCACTCGCAGGATGAAACGACAGCCCTGCCCCCGCTGATAGCGAGGCTTCTCAGCCTGAGTAAGTGTTCCTTCTGGCTTAGCCTGGCTTTGATGTTATTATACGCAGGCAGTGCAATATTCAGCTGTGAGATTTACTACCTGCTGCTTGGCGATCTCCTAAAGCTCCGTGTTTGTGAAACGGAGACTATAGAAAGCTGAAATGAAATAGGAAACAAGAACGCTTCATCTATTCTGTAGCGCTTTTCTACCGCCAAGCCCAAACTCTATTATTCAAGAGCCCAGTAGGGTTGAGTATTATCTAAACAGACCCAGCAGCAGTCTGCTCAGCTTGAAAATTACATTTTCAAATATTAAAACAAAAAACAGAATAGTTTTTTTTTCTTTTCTTTGCCATTCAGTGAATGAGCAGAACAATCACAATTGTTTATTCTTGGAACAGGATTATTCTGTTTGCCGGCTGATGGGATTTTAGCAGCCTGCTAAACGTCGGCATACAAACAAGCTTTAACAAATAAACAGTTATGTATCACACGGCATTAAAAAAAAAAAAGTCAAGTCGTTTCTTGTGGTGTAACTTAGTCGTTTATTTTAATTCCACAAATTTTTCAAAAAAATTACAAAATACTCAAATGGAGAGAACACAGGACTCACAATTTTTCTTATTTCTACTTTTTGTTTACATTGTGTCATCCCATGGCGACTACTCATATATACAATAAGCTTCAAGATACCAGTATATATATAAATCTTAGCAGTCAGAATCTACATTCTGCTATTGCCGCTTTGAAACAAGAAGCTAAACCATTGACAACACTTAACATCAAAGGTTCCGGAGACACAAAAAGAGTAAAAGGCAAGGGAATCGTCAGGAAAACGAGGCAAAGATGTGAGGAGTACGTCGTCAGGAGAGAGACGGCAGGTGGGAGATGGCGAGACAAAACGACGGGTTCTTGTCAAAGACTTTTTTTAGGGATGTTAAACGGGAAATTTTGACGATTTCTGCAAGTGTTCAAATGTAATTCATAGTGCTCCAAGATATGAGGATATGGTCACTTTTAAATGCAAGTAGGGTTTAAGGTCCATGAAGGTCAAACAGTCTTAGTGTGTGGAACAAAAGCAGAACTCATTGTGGCGTGAAGAGTAAAAAACAACAACTCATGTGCACTGGTATGACAGGCCAACACAACTTGTAACAGTCAGTGGCGCACACACACACACACACACACACACACACACACACACACACACACACACACACACACACACACACACACACACACACACACACACACACACACACACACACACACACACACACACACACACACACACACACGGTCGACCCTCCACCTCTTGGTCATCACGTGTCGGCAGACCCCCCTTCTGGTGTCACAGTGAACATTATTACAGTCCAGTCGGAGGACGACTCGGTCGGACTGAAACAAACATTCGGTGACTGCACCGGCTGAAGAAAAGGGGACGACCACAACACAACCAGCACCGAGTCACAACCATTCACACATTAAAACAATCCTGAAGTCCTGATGGCCTCCTGATATAGTGAACAGGTCCTTGTTATATATATTTTAAAAAAAAACTTCAGCTCAGCCAAATATGTTCCATATGTTTAAAATCATAATTGAACTCTGTAGAAACAAAAAGTTATGTTTTACTCCAAATGTGTGGACTTAAAAGATTTGAAGTGAAAGGATAAAAGCAATCGAGTGGAGCTTTAACAAACTCTCTCAGTGCAAACGCGTGTTTTCTTTTGAATCCATGGCTTCAGGGTGCACTCGACAGAAACCCCGGTGACTCCCGTGTCACCTCTTCAAGTTTCACATCATTAACTCAACGCGTTGAGTTGACACATTCTCACAACCCGCGGCGTGTCCCGGGTGCGTGACGGATGGCTGTGGGTGTGACGGGGTTATGGGTTACATAGTTGATGTGGGACTAAATCTAAACACAGTGACGTCAGAGGAACGTTACTCCCAGGAACTGCTCATATAATGCCATGGTGCTCCCCTCTGAAACAAGGGATAATGCTTCAAAACAATTATATTGGAGGTTGAAACGACTTGGTTCGGAGTCCACACCTAGTAATAATAATAATTATAATAATAATTATATGTTTATATATACTATTTACAGACTCAAAAAACGCCATGCTGTAGCTTTTTCTTAAAATTATGAAAAACCTCCAACAATGTATTAAAATAAATGTTGAGTTTAAGATAGCACTTGTTATTTTTCCATAAAACGGCCTGACCGGTCTTGTCTTTTTTTTTATTGTGAAGCACAGTGTCATGTTCTAGCACCTACACAAAAATGTCAGGGAAGCTTGTCATGCACGAGTCTTGAGGACGTTGTCACTACTGGCTATATACCAAAGAAAGTCTATGTCTTCAAAAAATAATAATCAAAAAATGTCCTTGATAGGAACAAGAAACAAAAATCAGAAGAATTCTCAGACGATCCACTTGGCATTTTCCGTTCTTCAAGACTGAATGAACAACTTCCTGCGTCCTGCACCCGTCAAGTCGCCAACTTCCTTGGCTGGTTACAGCTGCTTGTCACTCTCCTTCTTCAGCCGGCTGAAACGCAAACAACGACATATTAATATCTGCCGCACACACACAGACACACACACACAGTTGGCGGTTATTTTGTGCCATTTCTGTGGTTTGTCCGACCTGTAGTAGTCCTCCTGACCCGGCAGTGGTCCTCCGTGCATGTGATGGTGTCCGTGGAGCCACTGCTGCTCCATGGCCAGCCTCTGGAGCTCAGCAGACTGGGCATGCATGGCCTGCAGCTGGTGGGCGGCAGACATGGGCGGGGGCAGACCTCCCTGCAGCTCTCGTGGGTACGGAGTTCCTGGAGGAGGGGCGAGCAAATGGTTCGATCAAGCAAATGTAGTTGAAGCTGACGGCTGATGGACTGGAGGCGATATTGCCGTTAATGAGAGCGAGTGCGTATTGGCAGTGAACCTACCGAAAACCGGGTGGCGCAGCATCTCGTGTTCGTGCGGATTCTGGCCGAGCAGAGCGTTGGGGATGGCGCCGTGCGGGTAAGGGAAGCGAGCCAGGTGAGGTCCTCCTCCCAGGGGATCCATTGCCAGGGGGTGGCCCCCAGAGCCCGGAGGACACACAAGACATTCGCCGCCACCTTCGGGGGGGGGTCAGAGTCTGAGGTTCAGGGTTCACTCATCTCACAATAGGTCATCACAGACGGGGCCAGAGGCAGCCGATACACAGCTCTTATGTTACGTTATGTTACTGCCCTCAGAGGCAGGGCCCACAATGCCGTGCGTTACTACAGAGACAATACAATATGTGGTGGAGTTGCAGATCGTTGCAAGAAATTATTAATTCAAAGTCCCTGTGGTTCACTCTTGCCTGTCGTCAGTAGTACTGCACAAGAATCTTGACAAATCTCCTTTATTAACTTGCACACAACAAATCATCAATTCTATATATATATGGCATGGGCATGTATGTATGTATGCATGCATGCATGCATGCATGTATACAGGGCTCTCCTTTACCTTGGTGCAGCGGGTCTTGCTGGTGGAGGTGTAGATGGGAGTGAATATGCGAGTGCTGGTGGTGGTGTGGCGTGACATTGAACATCTGTAGACGGGCGATGGGATCGTTGGCCACCGTGGCCATCCTCTCAGCGTGGAGTCTCTCTGCAGCCAACCTCTCTGGGTAGCTCATTTCCGCCCGCAGCTGGGGCCCGGCAGCAAGGGCCAGCCGCTCGCGCTCTAATGGGTTCAGGCCTGGATGGAAAGAGGCGAAGGGGTGATGCCCGGCCATGGGGGGTAACGTGATGGCCCCGTGCCGGGCAAAGTGCTCCATGGGGTTAGTGGAGGGGTGAAGGGAGTCCATCTCCGGAGGCTTAACCTCAAAACCAGGTTTCATCCGTTCCCTCAGCTCCCTTTCGCGAATCTCCCTCTCACGCATCTCCCGTTCTCGTAGCTCGCGCTCGCGCATGCCTGGGTCGGCGTTGTACAAGCCGGGCATGTGATAGGCCAGCAGCGGGTCGCCAGGGTTGAGGGACACAAAGAAAGGGTGGTTTCGATTGGTGGGGGACATGACGTGGGGTCGGGCATACTCGCTGAGGGTGCGTAGGGCCGGGGTGTCGGGCCCGATGTACGGAGGCACTGCTGCGATAGTGGTGGGCGGGTCATAGGGTGAGCGCATGTGGGAGTGGCCAGCCATCTGAGGTTCACACATCCGGCTGTCGTGAGATGAACTGGAGGCTTTCTGTGAGGAGAGGAACGCAATGTTCAATAAAGTAAAGCAAAAAATATTAAACGCTGGCAAGCAAAAGGGAGACAAACAAAAGCACTCACCGCCGCCCGCTCTGCTTCTTTTTCCCGCTCCCGCTCTCGTTCCCGCTCTTTTTCCCTTTCCCGCTCTCTCTCCTTCTCTTCCCTCAGTTTCTGCTCTGCTTCCCTCTTGGCTTTCTCCAGAGCTTCCTCCCGCTTCTTGGCCAGTTTCGATGAAGCCAGTGGAGTGAAGTAGTAATCTGTCCTAGCACAAGAGTTGTAACCCCGGTCCAGGTGCTTGTAGAACCTGGTGGAAACAAAACATTCAATATTTATGCTTATTCAATATCAAAGATAAAGGAAATTCCAGTATATAGATGTGAGGTTATTGTTACACATAAAGCTAGAGGGACATTCAGGTTTGGTTGAGTAATAAGACAGGATAATGTCCAACAGCTTGTTTTATTAGCCAACACTGGTCAATTATTCACAAGGAAACAAACTCCTTTGGCAATACCTGGCTGCAGAGTAGAGTATGTATTAAAACCCTCATTGCTATTCATTGGCAGTGTAAGAACCACTTAAGCACAAGGAAACTACAGATACTCATATTCAGATGCCTCAGTTCACTTGCATCTCGCTGTAATTAATCTCCCTGCTCTTCAGCTCCGATAATTCCTCGCCATGAGCCTCTCAGAGCTCTGGGCTGATTGTGGCCTGGGAAGCCTGCTTTGCTGAGGGCATTTGAATTGTTGCTCACATCAAAGCCTTAAAATGTGAAGGCAAATACTCTTTGTTGTTGGACGTGTTGGAGAGCTAATCAGCTTCCCCAGACAGTAAGCAGCTCAATAGACAACCGATAAATAACAGTTTGCGCAGGTGAACGTTTGGGCAGAATCTGTGTTTGCAGACATACCGTGCAGACTGGCTGGCGTGGCTGGCATGGGTGGGCGTACTGATGATGGTAGGCTCCGGGGAGGGGCTCCTCTGGGGGGGTGGAGGACTCTCTGGCTCTTCTAACTCGTCCAAAGGCTCCTCTTTGATCTGTACGGGCGGGAGTACCGGGCCGGCACAAGCGACCGAGGCAGGCAGCGGCATGGAGATGGAGGACGGCGGGGCAGAGGAAGATGGAGGCTGAATGCCAGGCATAGAGTTTGATGAGGATGGGGGAGGGCCAGTCGGAGGTAGAACTGTGCTGAAAGGATGAGACGAGAACGGTGGCTGCGGCGGCCCACTCGAGTGTGAGGCTGCTGCGGAGGGTGGCAGAGGAGGAGCTGGAGGAGGTTGGTGGCTGGCTGACGGCGGGAGGCTCTGGGACTGAGTGAGAACTGGTGGCTGTGCTGGTGGGGGCTGAAGCTGTTGCCCCTGAGGCATGAGCTGTAGGGGAGGCGGGTGTGCTGATGGAGGATGGTGTGTGGATAAAGAGCTGAGGGGCTTGAGCGCGGGGGGCGGCGGCAGGTTTGAAGGCATCTGAGGGAACGGAGGTGCCGACGCGTGGGGCGGGTGTTTGTGGGACTGAGGGTTGGGCATCTGAGGGATGGGTGTGGTTGGTGGGGGCTTTATGTGGGGCATGGGCATGGACATCGGGGCAGGGGGAAGGGGCTGCTCTCTGGGAGGCTGGCCACTCTGAGCAGATGACTGGGAAGGAGGAGTGTGCGGCCTCTGCTGTGACTGGCCACAGATTGGCAGGGGTGGGACCTGAGACTGACCCATTGGGAAGCCCTGGAGGGGCATGGAGAGAGGGTGAGGCATGTGTGAGGGGCCAGGCTGAAGGGGATGTGGCAAGGGAGGCATCAGCATGGGCCCATGATGCGAGCTGGGTAACGACTGAGGTGGTATCGGGAGTCCAGGAGGCGGAGCCTGAGTCAACGGTGAATGTGGAGAGGGCAGCCTCTGAGGGTGGAGGGACGCGCCCGACTGGATAAGAGACAAAGGGCTTGCCTGGGGCAGAGGCAGGGGAGGTAGAGAGGTGGAGGCCGCTATGGGGGAAACCTGTGGGGGAAGTGAGGGGGCCGCGGCTGCAGGCGGAGGCGGCGCAGAGGAGGCAGATGACGTGCCCGGCTGACACTGGATGACTGCAGGGTGCTGGCTCTGCAAGAGCTGCTGCTGCTGGGCAGACGAGTCAGAGTCGCTCTCGTTGTCCCGGGGGCTGGGGATGCTCGGGGAGGAGCTCCGGTTGTCCTGGTCAATGTCTTTAGGATCGCTACTGAGCTCCTCGTTGATGCTGCGGCCATCCGAGCTCTCGCCCTCGCCTTCACCCTCGCATTCTGATGGCGAGTCTGGACGACTCAGCTCCTGAGGGAAGGAGGGAAGAAAGGGATGAGCATCATAAGACAAGTGCATTCCATTCAAACTCCGAACAGGGAGAACAAGGACCGGGGACTCACTTGTGTCTTGGACTTTTTGACGCCGGCCCTCTCGGGCTCCTCTGTGTCAGAGGCTCCCTTCTCTCGAGGCCGCTTGGCACTCTTCATAGGTGAAGGAGCCTCCTCCTTAATCTTCTGTGGAGCAGAAGCGCCAGAGCCATTAGGGTACATTTCACAGAGACATGTGACTAGAAGAAGAAGATTTACAGGCAGTCCACGCTTCGTTTACCTTGCTGGGCTTCTTCATGGAGTCTGTCTTGCTGTCTGTGCTGTCCGTGCTCGCCGCGCTGGGAGAGGTGCGTCCGCTGGAGCGCAGGTCCTCGTTTGTAGGCGAGGTTCTGCCATCGGGACTGGCTGTCTGCTTCTTACGACCACTACGTAGCGTCGACATCTGATGGAAACAAACACCGTCAACATTGACTGGAGATGGACATACGAAAGCCCAAATCTAACTCCGTCAAAATATTTGTGGACGTCGAACTCTTCCCAGCACGTCTAGAGACGATAAGCTTTTGGCTCCGTGGTCTGGCTCAAGGGATAACGTTGAGGCTACGAATCCTGAAGGTGAAAATACAGGGATGGATGAAAGCGCTCACCGAGCCTCTGTTCCGTCGGGTCCTCATGCTATGCTTCCCGCTGAGTCCATCCTCTTCCTCTTTGACAGGTTTGAACATAAATGGCGGCGGGTCCACAGGCTTCTCAATGGGAGGCAGTTCACCGTACTTCTTGAAGTGAATGCGGCAGTCTGTGCACAGCAAGATGTTCTCCCGACCCCCGTGGTGCCAGTCCTTGGAGGCTGAGGGAAGCCATTTACAGTTGTGAAATAACAGATTCTCACAGGCATTAAATAGCAAGCACACGTATCACACAGAAAGGATCTCAGAAACTGCAATAATATTGTCGAATATAGAGAATGCCATTAAGTAGTGTCATGGTTTAACATCTAATGAGATAAACATTTTCATGAATCAGTGATAACAGATAAATAGTGCATTAACATTTTCTGTAGTAAACTAATAAGGTCCATATGCCATAACAATGCAAAGCCAAAGTTATCACACCATAGCTGTCATGGCAGTAACCAGATGGGAGCCGGGCACTGCGAGCCAGCTGTGTGGATAGAAGGGTAACGATAACGCGGGGGAGCGAGTCAACACGCTCTGTGCTCACGTCTGATCCGATGTCATTTGTCCCAACATCTTCTTATGTCCATCTGTCACACACAGCTGCACTGTGTGCAGACCCACACCGGTCCGGACCAGGACAGCAATAGCCAGAGCCAAATGACCAGCGTGCGTGACTGCAGGTGTAGAACGGGATAACTTACTGGTAGTGAAACAGTGGCGGCAGGCGTAGCCCTTTAGCTCCTGTTCGCTGTCCTCGCTGTCAAAGTCATCTTCACTGGCCGAGCTGAGGTCCACTGCAAGTGAGCGAGAAGACAAAACCCTTCCTATAAATGTCTCCTACACGGGGTCATCTCCTGCGCCGAAGAGGTGAGATGTACTTACAGAACTCGCTGGAGGGGGGGCGTGAGGGAGTGTTGACAGGAGTCGAAGCGGTTCTCGTCTTGATGCGACGGAAGACGGGCTGGCGGCGGTGTCTGCGGTGGGCTCGACAACTTGCTGCCTCGGGGGTCTTCTTCCAATAGTAGTAGAAGGTGATAAGTTCTCCCTGAAATGAAACACACAAAAAAAGAAATTGGTTAAAAAAAATTAAAAAACCCTGATAAATATATCAGAACAACTCAGAGAGGAGGAGGAGTGAGGGGGAGCAATCAATGAGAGCAAAGAAGTGTCAGAATTAAAACGGTAAATTCGTCCAAGTTGCCAAAAAACTCTGTAGCTAGTTGGATAAAATATGTGCTAAATACACATTAGCAGTTATGACGGGCCAGGGAGCCGGTAAATCCATGCCAGGATTTGGTGCTGGCCGGGCGTGTTTGTGCTTTGGCCCTGTCTGTCCCAGGATTAGGAGAGGAGGCTGACTGAATGCAGGGATATTAGGATCAGTGCATTGGTGGCTGCCTGGGTGGCAGGAGCTTGAATGGGAACAAAGGCACATGTCAGGCAGAGCTTTGGCGCTACAAATAGGGAGTGAAATGGCTCCTCGCCCCACCACTGGAAGAGTCAATTGAACTGTAATCAAACATTCAGAGTCGGGCTCGCCAAAATAACGAGGCGGATAAATGCGGCGTACAAAAAGGCGGCCAGGAAATCAATACCCAACTGAAACATTAACACATGCAATCATGGATCAGAAAGCACTTTGCTGAGGCAGCGGCTGCATTTTAACTGCGGGTTTTTCCGGCCGCGCTCATAATACCCAATTTTCAGACCGGAGTCAGTCACAATTATGTAGCTTCCTGCGGGGCTTTGCCCTGTTCTCCGTCACCACGGACCCCTCACTTGTTAGCGGCCTCGCGCTGGCGCCATAACAAATTCATGAAGGTGTGGAGCGATCGTCGGGCCGAGCAGCGAGTCACCTGTAATCTTGCCGTCTACGCTCTGAGGTCTGCTACACTGCTGCTCAACAAACCCCCGGGGTTTAATGGCTACCGACCGCTTTCCCTTCTACGCTGCAGCGGAGATACTTGACATGCATTTCTCTCTAAAATGCATCAACAGCTTTTCAGCCAAAACTTCTATCAAAATGTTTTTTAAAACAAACAATGGCAGGAAAGGATGTGATGAAGTGGTGGACGCCTGTAAGTGGCTTTAAAAAGGCTCTCACTCAACTCCTGTAACAGGAGGAAATAAAAGGCCATCAAAGCAATTTAGAAGTGCAATATTATGGTAGTAACCGAAACAAACAAGGGAATTGCCGCTTTTATTTGTTTATCTGGCGACGTAGAAAACAATTTTTTTGTTTGTTGTAAGAAAACCAAAAGGTTGAGTGTTGGCTTTGATTGGCACAAACAGCTGGACTCTCTGGGCTTAGGGTTGGTTAATAACTTTTCCCTTCATGTGGTTCTTAGGGGAAATGTATTTCCACTAGTGGCTGTAGGACTCCGTCTTATCAGGCAAAGCAGAGCTGGAGCTCAATGAAAACCGCTCACATTTCAGGGTAAATTATGGCAAAGCAAGTGCTCCAGAGTATAACTGTCCCAAGCCCCACAGCTGGTGCTCAGGCTTCATAGCCCCTACTGACGGGTGCAGATGAGCACATCTGGAGCACTGGGAACGATTCCACATGCAGAAGCTCAGCAGAGAAATCAGTAGAACTCCTTTCAAATAAAACAATAATAAAGAACGAGTCAAGAAGGAGGAATCAAGCCTCTATCTTTGGATTATTAAAGTCATTTCTGTTATATCAATAACAGTATTTCTGTTGTGCCAAAGACAGGAGCAGCGAATGACATCAGAGGATTATGTCAGCAGAAGAAAAGCCCCGCTGTGCCGCCATGCGTTTGGGGCTGGTAGCGGAGCTTTCGCTCGCCGTGCACCTGGCCTCCCCAGCGCGCTCGGCCACGCAGGGCGCAGGTGCTGACCGAGGGAGGGCAGGCGTCCCGATGTGAGATCTAATTGAAACGCGCAGATCAAAAGTGTCGAGTGGTGCCGAGCGTTGGCTCCGCGCTTAATGGCCGTTCTCAGCAGCGCCTCACGGCCTCCTCGCCGCGGGGCTGACAGCGACACGGCCTCAACAATAGCTTGGCAGACGCGGGGAAAGGTCAGCCTGCCCCCCCATCACTTACAATGTGTCAAGTAGCGCTGCATTTGGCAGCGGCTAATGAAAACATTAGCCGGGGCCTTTGAAGGGGAATTAACAGGTGCACTGATAAACTGGTACAGACGGGCGCACATGGAAAAGGGGGGAAACAAAGAAGGAGCGGCTTTTCCTTTTAACTCGCCAAGATGAAAAGTTACTTCTAGCCAAGAAAAGAAAACAGATGGAATTTTCTTTTTGTAAAACCAGTGAAAATATATTTTCCTTTAAGAGTTTATGAATACACGTTCAGAATATAGTCACGTGCATTGAACATGAACACGGCATGTGGCTGAGAGGCTTTGTGCGCTACATTAAAGGGAGATTGACGGATTAACTCTCTGCCTGCTGCACGTCAAGTGCGGTGCCCCTGAAGTCGCATATGTCCGACCTCTCACACCGGCCGTGTACTTTTCTCTATTAAAATCCCTTTGACGTGCTGCTGTATCACCTCACAGCGTTCAGTCAGCGGGATTTTATGAAAGTATTGAGGAAAGTTACCGAGGTGACAGCAAAGAGGAAAATATTCCATGAACCTGAATTTAAAGCGACAGCTACTAGAAAATTCATGGAAATACCTGAAACATAAATCTGGACGGGCCCAGGCCTCCGCACCATAATTCCCCCCCCGCTGCTGTAAATCACTGCGGCGCTACGGAGTGTGCGGCCGCTCCGCAGTACATGAGACAGAGACTACATAAGCTCAGCATTATAAAGGCCTATGAGGCTGCTTCCATCTGCAAGAGCTTTCTGGCCGGTGGATTATCCGACAAGTGAAGGGCTTACCCTCCTATCACGACACTCCGCCACTTAAAATGGGTTTGAGATTACGGAAAGGATGTTTTCTTGACAAACAAGTCATCGTCTTCAATTTATTGTAATTAGCTAAATATAACCTGAACTCTTTAAAGTAAAGCTTTTGCTGGCGCATATATACAGTTTTAATATTTGTGTGTGTGCATTAGCTGCAGGTTTGTGGTCAAAATGCTTGTTTAGTTAGATTTTAGCTAGAGAACTCTGTGCTAGAACAACAGGTTACTGACTGTGGAGTCAACCATCTTATGTTCCAGATATACGCTGAAACAGGTGAGCCGGGGAGACTTTGGAGATCACCGTTGAGCTGCAGGTGGGGGTGCAGGTTGAGCCCGAGTGGCAGAGGAGAATCCGGCGCCGGGCTCGGCGGGGCGGCGAGCGCGGGCCGGGCTGAGGCTGAGGGGTAAACTCGTTTAGTTACACCCGCGTCCCCTCTCAGGCACCGGTCTGAACAGATGGTTTCTGTTTTTCCTGGCAGATTTGTGACGGAGCCACAAAAGGCCTCTGCTCTGACAAGGAGCCAAGCGGTTAAGGCCGTTACTGGCAGGAGCGAGGCAAGGAGGGGAGGACGGGGGAGGGTCGAGGAGGGGGAGTGTGGACGAGAACCGAGGGAGGAAGAAAGAGCCAGGGGAGGATAACAATGAACAATCGACATTGAAGCCAACCACAGCCCTTCCTTTAAAAAGAAAAAAGGAAAGGAAATCTCAGAAAATAAAAAATCTCTGCTTAGAACTGTTGGGGGGGGCGTTTAGCGGCAGGAGCATGTGACTTCTGGGCTCTGCTGGCTGATAGCGGGCTGTGTAAACATCCATTAGTGCAGCACAAACCTGCTTACTCCAGTCTGCAGCCAGAGGAGGGAGGACGGCTCCCCGATTCACTTCAGCGAGGTGAGCAGCGGTTCCATTTCTCATCGCTAAATCAAACCCCGGTTTAATATTGTATGTGGTCGACCTCCAGACTGGGTGTTCCTCCCTGGACGGGACAGCGGATCATTCCAGTGAGTGCTTGACCTATTTTATCATCCGCATACTGGCTGACATAAACATTCAGTGTGAACTTCACGTCACAAAACGTTTGAAACTAAATGTTAAAAACATAGATAACAACGTCTCAGTCAAATTAAAACCCTCTTTGGACTCTATTCAAAGGCCCCCGGATGGTGGCGCAGACTGCGCGGGGAATGGCGGTTAAACGGCGGTTAGACGGGACGGCCTGAGCGACTGAATAAGCTCTGCTGTCACAGGTCAGGGATGCACGTGCTGAAGAATCAGCACGGGTGATTTTCCGGCTGCAAGCGCTTTCGCCAATGACAGCAGATTGGATGGCGAACGAGGCCATTCTCGCCGGAGGGCCGATGCTGCATGTACTGCTGATAAGCCAGTGCCGCTCTGCCCCCCCCCCCCCCCCCCAAAAAAATAACACACAACATGAAGCTTACCAGAGAACTCAATTACACAGGGAGCTCCGGCGTGGCGCTCTCCAGCTATTAGGATTTCTGCCCCTGCGCTCTGAATTGCCTGTGGTCTACTAAAAGAACATCAATACGCGCTGGTTGAGCTTTCCATCCGCCGCCTAAACAAGTCGTATCATTTACCAAACACCAAAGCTGTTCTGTCACACTCGTGACAGCTGCTGCCAACTGGACCGGGCCCCCGCAGTTTGTAGCTGGTTTAATTAGTGTTTGAACCAAAAGTATTTATAATCACAGTCATCCCCGAGGTTTCTGGCTGCTGAGCTGAGGACACGGCAATGAATTCAAGTTGACGTCTGTACAGATTGTACCAGGGCAAACATCTGCTGCCAGGTTGGGCTGAGAACACTGTTCTCCTGTTGGGCATCCGGTAAATGACAGGGCCCGGGGGGGGGAGTGGGGGGGTGCTCGTTTCTCAGAGAGAGCAAGATGCCGCGAGTGTCGACACAAACGGGGCAGCATTGAAATAAAAATAAAAATAATGATCATCATTTGCCGTAGCGTTCGGCCCACATTTCCTAAAATCATAAGCATGCTCCACGGCCAAAGCTTTGCTGCTGGTTCACCGGCTTTGACAAAAATGAACAGTAAACTCAAACCACGAGAAGGCTGGTACATAAAGAGACAAAAGCTATGGAGAATAATGTATTACTTTTTGCTGCTACCCGCCCAGCTGTTGGAATGAGAGTACTTGTGTTTGACTTGCGATGACGACAAAGACCGACAACACACCCGGGGCTTAACCTTTGCTACACTGCATCTGTGTTTCCACCTGCCAAAACAAAGCAGGAACCAACGGCATGAAAATGTTGCTATGCAATATTTTAATGTTTGAATTTGATATGTCCCATTACTTTCCAGGACTTGCAGCTGGTGTTTTGCTGTGAAAGTACGAGCTTGCTGATTGTATAACGGCAGCAGATTAATTTAAATAAACCTGCTTTTATTTTAATATCTCAATTCTCATACATAATTGTACTTTATTACTTAAGTGAGTTGGCACTAGTACTAATTATATGCTAGTCACTTCAACATTAAACAACAGTCCAGAGACACTAAACTGAAGGATGCAGGAATGGAGCCTGGAGGTAAAAATAAACTGATAAACATATTAAACACACCAAGCTTTCGTTCTTCTAAATAATTAGTTTATTAGATTATAGTGGCTCTGTGTTCACATGAGAAACCTTTTTATGAAACACAGTAAATACAATTGTTGTTATTCATTTAAAGTATAACTCCCTGAATACACACAAAATGTACTGAATAAAGTGTCATGAACAGTTTCAGTGTTTTACTTAATTCCCTAAATTTGCACTTTTAATATTTTCACATTTTATCTGCAAGTGAACGGTTTGGAAACACGTCAACACTTTCTAATTGGATCTAATTTTACACGGTCAATTCCTCAGCTGATCAGCAAACAGAGCTCGAGCCGGCACGAACGCGTACAGCAAATACGTTGGCGTCGAAATCCTCTGTAACCACACTTCCATGAAAACCCCCGCCGGTGAAAATATCAAGAGCAGATTTCTCCGGGAGCTGCCATTTCAGCACATTTACACTGGAAGCAGCGAGCTCAGGTTCCATGACGTCCTCCCTCTCTGGGTGGAGGAAATGGTGGCGAGCGAGGCCGGCTGCAGGCGGTCAGACGACACACCCGCTTCCCCCCTCTGGCCCTTTATGTGACTTTATATAAAGCATTCCTGAGTGCTAGCCAGGCCTGGTGTGTTTACACAGAGCCGGGTGCTTACCCTCGGTGCTGGCTGTTCGAGGCGGTGAGCGGTGGACACACTGTGCTGGACTTCTGGATTTCGGCACTCCGGCTCCGCAACAGTGGTCCCGGGCCAGGACCTAAGCAATAACTCCCAACACGTCCCTTCTCTTTTTTTAATTTTAATTTTTTTTAGATGGCTCGGCATGAAAGCCAGCTACTGGAGATAATGGGAAAACCTTTGTTGTGTTGCACAACCTAAAATATGTTGTTGTAGAAAAAGAAAAAAAAAAAAAAAAAGGAAAAAGAAAAAAATCTCGAGTATCAAGTGGCTCCGCTCGATCACACGCAAACCGTTTGTTTTCTTCCCCGTGCGACGACGGGCCGCGGCTGTTTAGTGTCTCTATCGAGCTGACGCCCGCTCTCACCGCGGCGACCCTCCTCGTGCTCTCCCAGTCGTTTCCTTCTCTTTTCTCGTGTTTAAGGGGCAGTTTATTTTCCATTCGCAGGGGGAAAATGAAGGCCTGGATCCTGGAGGAGGTCCATTACCTCTCCTGCCAAGTAGACTCCCCCCTCCAGGTTGAGTTGCATTAACACCTCCTCTGTAGCCAATCAACTGGACTACGGTCGTATATTTCAAAACCAGTGGAAATAATTGAAGAAACCTCCGTGATGGAAACTGTGTTCATAGACTTTAATCTCTTATTCGAGGGGTTCAAATTGGTTTTGAGGAGTAAAAATTCAGCAGAGCGGCGGTGACGCTGATACACAACGTGATACTTTGGACGCGTTTGAGCAGCAGGGCTGACAAATCCTCGGCCCGCAGCAGACAAGGAAATTAAGCGGCGGGAAGTATGACAAACCCCTTTGATTCTCCTTTGACGTCTGTGTCAGCACTCTATCGGCACACTTCCAGCAGGAGCAGCCTGGCAGAAAGAGCCGGGTCTGCACTGCTTGGTGAATCAAAATGCACATCTAAGAATAATTTAACAGCTAGGTCGACGGTGTGGACGACTTTGAAGCAACATGTGCATGTACAGCATGTTCCTGTTATCTCAAGCCCCCACAGCTTTACTTGTGCCGATATAATGAGAGAAACGTACGGTAATATGCGGCAAGTCAGCTTGAAGAAGAACAACAAAGTGCTTACTGGGTCTTGTTTTCAAGACGACGCATCACATTTACGAAGGTTGACTGTTGCTTTTTCATTGTTAGTCCAGGATTTGACCCGGTTGGAACAAGGAAGAAGTCACACAGTCCTGCGCTAATGATTAACACATTCACTATCGTGCACACTCACACACGGAAGAGAGGAACTCCTGTGTAAATAAACAATTACAACAGTTCCTCAAAGGACGGCTCATTAAATCACATCGTCTCCTTTGACCAAATGTTGGGTAGTGATCCTAAAACCAGCAATAAAGCAGCAGCATATTAAATCCTCAAAACAGTAAAAAGACTAAACAATGCACTCACATGGCAACGGAAGAGCACAAGTTTTGAAACTAGTTCAGCAACTTAATATTGTCTGATAGTGTAAAGGGTTTGTTGACACTGCTTATGTTACACAATCAAACCAACCTGCATTTTCAGCTGAGAATGAAACATACACAAAAAGTAGATTTTACATCTTGAACTAGAAATGTGACAAATATCTCTTTTTAAGGTTAAAAAGAATTGATTCATTGAGGGATGCATTTGTCCTCAATTTTCCACTTTGAGACACCAACTGAAATACTTTCCTTTAAAAGCACGACTACTGAGGACTTTCCCTGCTTGCCGTACACTTGAAAAGCTCCCGCCGTAACCTGCAATTTAATCTCGGTGGAAGCCAGTATGTTGCACTTCACAGTAAAAAAGAAAAGCTGAAAAAAGGAAAGCAAAAGTCACGAAGAGATGACGTGACGTGAAGCAGGCCCAGCGGCTCACACCACATCTGCACAACTTGCTCACGACTTACGAACACAGCGTGATAATTCGTGTGCAGCGTGTCGCTGCTGAGGTTCCAGTGGTCGTCTGTAAAGTACATTTGGCCTTCTCTCCTAAACCCTCCCTCCCTCCCTCCCTCCCCCGACGGGAGATCCGACAGAACTGCATCTCCGTTGTTGGCAGGAAGCACTAACTTCTTATCAATAAGGGCTCGGCGCTCAAAATACCACGCCAACGAGGCTTTATCGCTCCTGCTCTCCATTAGGAACCAGCGAATCCCACACAGCTCATTTGATGCGTTTCACACAGAAAAAAAACACAAGTTGAAAAGCAGAGAGCTTTAAAAAAAAAAAAATCGCCTCACCGTTTCTTTGTTGGGCAGCAGCTCCTTTCGGATCCTGAAGAAGTTTTTGCCGAACTGTCTCAACCCTTTAATGAAGCGCTTCTGCAATTTTTCAGAGGGAAGAGAGAGAGAAAAAAAGAGCAGTTAGTATCTGAGAGTTTAACCGCATGAAGTTAAGGGCTCACCACAACAACGAAAAAGAACATCGCTTTCATTAAGTTGTCTGTGATTAGTGAGGGAGTTTTCAACTACAAATCTCTTCTGCCTTTTAAACAGCCCAACAAGAGGGAATGACAAGAGAGAAAACACAGCTACAACAAATAAAATCATCCGATCTACACATGAGTCCGTGTTGAATGTTCTGTTGGTGAAGAGGGAAAAGTTTGAAGTCAGAACCTAAACTTGTGAGTCGTAAAGCAAAACGCGTCCCTGCGTGTGTGTGTGTGTGTGTGTGTGTGTGTGGGGGGGGGGGGGGGGGTGTTTTATTTTTCATTTTGAACATTTGTCAAATGACACCATTTAAAACTAACAATTGTTCTCGAAGGGAGATGAGCGGCACGATGACACACTGATTCTTCATAAACACACATGAAACGTCAACGCGATCACAGCAGCTTCTCCTCCGTGTCACACTAACGACGTCAGAAACTAAACAAATAGAAGACAACAAACAGACCAACATCTATTTATTCCCCTTTGAGAGCCACGGACCGCGAGCCATAAACAACAAAAAAAAGAAAAGAAACGCGGAGGCTGAAAACACTCACAAGCAGCGACGCAGACAAGCAGCAGATTTTACTTTCTCGTTCCGGAGGCGAAGCCCGTTTCCTCTGCGATCTGCGCCGCGCGTTTCCACCAAGAAACTCCAGAGAAAAGCAGCCAAAAGTCCTCACCAGCCACAGGTAACCCGCCACCACAACGTCTCCAACGGTACATTGCTTCCTCTTTTTTCCCCTCCTCCTCCTCCTCTTCTTTAACAAGCAAGAAATAGCTTGTCACTCGGTGCTCCTCCACTACAAAGGGGAAGGCTTTACATGTGATCTTTCTGCAAGAGAGCCTCTGGCTCGCGGCAGGCTGCAAAACCCGGAGCGGAGTCCGGAGCCTCGCGACGGCACCGGGCACGGCGCGCGTGGCGGCCGGTTCTCGGTCCTCTAAACCGTCACGGGCGAGGCTCATGTCTCCCCCCCCCCCCTCCCCTCCTTTCCCACGCAGGGACAGCTACGCCACTGTGGGGTTATCAGGAGCAGTCCTCTAAATGGGGGAGAGCGCGCGCGCACACGGAGGCACAAACTCCGGAGGCGGAGTGGATTGGTGCGGAGGAAGCGCCTGGACACGGCGGGAGGGAAAACTCGAAACGGAGTCCTCCCTCCCCCGGGTGGCGGGAGTTCATTTTTCCATGGCATGCGTGTTATGTAACCAGAGATTGTTTACACGCCGAGATTTTGGTTGGGAACACATTTGCAGAGGTGACACAGCCGGCTGCAAAGCACAAGCGTCCGTAAGGAGGGAACATCAGTGATAAGACTCGTCTCAGCAAATGGAAGGATGACTTATCTCACTACGCAAACAAACTCAAATGGTATCCAGCTCCAGAGTTAAACCAGGCTGAATAACCGAAACACGACGCCACCAAAAGCTCCATGTAAAATGGAGCCGGTGGCATGAGACAGCAGTTCACCGGCATGAATCGGGCCGAAGGTGCAGCGGTTGATGAACCAGCAGATGGAGCTGCGCTCGCTTCCTCGCACTGACGGCCGGGACTAGTCAATAATGAAACCTGACCGCACGGCGTGCGTCCTAATTATGTCACCTTAACTATGCTCCCTGACAGTAGTATGTACATAGACCCTCCAACTCCATAGAGGAGCGATGTGCATGCCTCCCCCCTCGCTGGCTCCCTCCTCCCCTCCGTTGCACATCGGCTCCAGTTTAAGGCTCCATTTCAGCTGCCTGGGCTCACTGCTCTCCAGCCCGGCTAATAAATCATCCGCCAATCTGCTCCCTGAATCGCTCTGCCCCTGCTCCAATTGCTCCGGCCCTCCGTTGCTAGGCAACACGGCGGTGGAGGAGGGGCAGAGTGAGCGAGGCAGAGAGGGGGAGAGAAGAGGAGAAGAAGGGGAGGGAGGGAGCTGGAAGTGCTACTAAATTGCCATCCGCTGTGCAGAAACAACAGGCTTCTCCCGCCGAGTGTACAGAGAACTGCCGCTTTGCACCCGCCCAAAGTTTCCTTTTGGAGGCCAACAGAGCACCATTGTGAGGCCGGAGAGGAGACACATAAAAATGGAGGAGGAGAACAAGAAAAGAACGATTCAATAGCCCATTGTTATTTGTGTGTGCGCACTTCCTGCTCTAGACTCGATGGTTGGGAGTTGTATAACGGGTTGAGATAATGCGGACACAGGCACAAAGACGGCAGGGTGATGCCGCGGACATTGAACATAACTCCTGCTAGATGTCATTCCAACACTGACGCGAGGCCGTCCAACGGCAAACAAAGCCACTTTCACTCAATATGGAGTCGTTATACTTGACTTGTTGTTAAAGGCTGACCTTATAATGCCCGCGGTGCACAGACCCGGAGGGCTGAGGACAATCATTTGAGGAGGCAAAAGCAAAAAGGGAAAAATATACTGCCGTCTGCTCTGAAATATCAGCTAGTAAATGGCCAAGAGGTGCAGAGAGGAAATCACAACATGCTCAAAGAGAAGAGGAGACCTCTGTGACAGACGCCAGACTACCCGCCCCCTCCCTGCACCGACACTACACGTATAGACAAAGATCCATGTTTAGAAAAATGTACAAAGATGCCAAAGGATATATATATATATATATATATATATGTACATTTAGTATATATTTACGTACACTTAATAGGAGCCTCCTTAAAAAATACTTTAAAAAAACTCAATCTGCTGCCAACTTTTAGCAGGCAAAGCCTTTCGCTCGCACCAAAAGACGAAGACAAAAGGTGGCAGGAAATACCAGCACACACACCCATCCTGCTATTTAGTTACCCAACAACTCTAAAAAGCCCCGCTGGCACCACGCGGGTGTCTGGACTGCTGCAGACGGGGTACAAGCTCTGCGAAGCTGCTCCCATAACTTGAACAGGATCTGCTGATTTTTGGTGGAGCAGCGGTGTCTGAGGCCCGCAGGCTTTTGTCAGCGCGCTGGGGAGGGGATTGGCCCGGCGGCCCGCTCCGGTCATCCATCAGCTGAAGACGCGTGGGCGGAGACGAGCCGCGGCACAAGGCCGAGGAACGGATCAGCCTGCTCCGTCGCGGCAACAACACAGCTGCTGCTCTATCTCGTTTATGTGGCACCTCCTGTCGGCCGATGCTTTGTTAGCACCACTTACTTACAACAAGAGACGGCGGCGGCTGCACAAGGAAACTATTTCAATATATTGACTCAGAGTCCTTTGATTCTAGGTGAGGATTAACGTTTAATATTTGTGTGACATACTAGACGTATTTATTATATCTGTTTTTGCATTGATTATTTTACCACACTAAACTAACTGAACAGAATAAATGTATTACTATTGACATGATTGTTACTTTAGGGATTATTTTAGGTGGGGGCGGGAGAAGAAGGGGACATTCTTTAGTGTTGCATTAGAAATGTACGGTTACTGTGTAGCTCGATGCCGCCTGTTCGACTGATAAATAATCAGTAATCTGTAAGAAGATCCGTCTTTCACTTGCATGTTGTTCAACCACTGGGGATTTAGATGTCAGGGTTACTACATTATTGCATTAGTGCTATAAAAGTGTTTATTTCTTTGCACAAAGGGTGGGAGGAGAGTGGTCAGTAAGCATCGAGGTGCTTCTGATGAAGCTCACATGAAGAAGTGGTGTGGGGGGGATTGCATGTCTAAGGTGGTCTGGCCTTAAGAACTGAATGCATTGGTCTTTTCTGTTATCACTGCTCCACCGGTTTCCACTGAAAACTTGTGTGTGTGCTTAATATTGAAATAACTTTACACCATTTGATATGTTCTTTTGGTCCAAATCTATAGTCATCACTCTGCAGCTGCACCAAACAGTTTGAGTGCCGCTCACATCAAGGTGACAGACTTTCTTTAAAGTTGATAATCTCTCAGTGAGAAATTGTGATGACAATACAATTAAAAACGAAACTCCTTGTCACTTCTCACAGTCGTATTAACTCTCTGTGGGGACAGATTATTAATATTGTTCTATAGTTAGGGAGTTGAAATGAGGCGTAGAATTATTGGTATGTTTATGGCAGCAGCTGCAACAGCAGAGAGGTGGAGAGGGGCAGTTCGGTTGGGGGGGGGGGGGGTGACAAGTGACCCTGCAGACAGGCTGATTCTGTCATTTCAACGACCTCTGCTGTCACTTTTACTCACATCTCCAAAGCAACGCCCCGGCCAGGGTGAAAAAAAGAGCAGACAGGAATAATGAAGCTCGTTCGGGGGGGGGGTGATAAATAAATGAAGAGCAGCGGGGCGGGTGCCAAGGTTGGTGCTACATTTACACCTGTCCCTCAAGGCTGAAAATGCACGACCGGTGATGAGGTCACTGGGAGCTGCTGCCTCCCCAGGCCGTGGACACGGAGGGGCAGGTGGAGCGCCAACAGGGCTGCTGAGCGCCTCCTCCACGGGACGCAGCGTGCCGGATGTTTTCCACACATCGGCAGTCAGAATACATGAGGGTAAATTATTGAGGAGGAACGACACTGCAAAGCAACATTTCCCAAATTAAAAAGAGCCACGAGTGTGAGTTGCTGAGGTGATCGCCTTATTTGTCTATGTAGTAGTTTACAGCTCCTGCTGTGCTTCTTTAACAGGCGGTCTGGACCTGCTCTGGTAGTGTGTGTCTGTGTAGGGCAATAAGGCCTCCCGTCAACAAGCCCGGCGCCCGCTCTGATCATCTCATCGGCGCAGTTAAGCTGGCACATAAATGAAGGCGAACTCGTAACTCGTCCACAAAAGGAATGGCTGAATTAATTTGATGTGCTGCTGTCCTGCCGCGAGGCTACAACTTTATTCAAATGTGCCCATCATGTTTAATTACAAGACAAATACACCCGTTCCAGTGGACCAGTGGATCAGAGTGGCTGGAATCAAAAGCTTAACAAACGACCGCCCGGCTTCTGCATCATCCAACAATATCGAAGCGGAGAAAGACACTAACAGGATCATTTTAGTGGTGTGGCTCATGGTTGTTTCCACGTGGTTCTATCCAGCGGGTTCATCCCCCTTTTCCTACCTTCCCAGTCGGGGACAAGGGCCATTTGCTGATTCTAGCAATTCAACAGCTGTGGTGAAATTATTATCTAAATTCAAATGGAGGCTAACATTACCAGCCCTCAATCTTTTTTTTCCCTTCGCAGACTTGCTGGGGATTTATTGTGTGGGTGATAAACAGGATGCAGCTGCTCTTGGCCCTCGGAGGAGCTGGAAAGAGTGTTCCTACTGATGCCAAGAGCCCTGCTTTAAACTCTCCCTTTCAAATAGTCTTTTTTCAGGTGGGAAATCTTTGTAAATGCAGTTCCAAAATCAAAAGCACTTTGCACTCACCACTTCATCCTCAGACCAGCACTTCTCTATCAGTTTGGGCACAGGCTTCTTCACCAGACGCTGGAGAGCTTTTCCTGCATCGTAGCTGCTCTCGTGAAGCTGCGGACGATCACAACAAAATGTCAGTTTTAAAATTCTGATTTAAAATGAATATTAACTAGGATGCCGTCTCTTCCTTTGTTGCAGTGACCCAGTACGGACGTTTTGTGCTTCACTGACACATTTCACAGGAGGTGACTTCTTTTTAGAAAAAAAGATTTAACATAGAAGAGTGGCTGAACCTTTAAGAGGCCGATAAAACCGGCTGGAAATAAACAAACCGGTGGCAAAAGCAATCGCCGTGCAGCTTTAAGCATGGTGTCACATTCAATTGGGTGAAACAGGCCGCGCTGGAGCTCTTCCTCTGAGAATAAACAAGCATTACTCATTCGAATTGCAAATAGAGAGGAAGGTCGAGAGACAGCGACCTGTCCGCTATGTTAATTTCCCAGTTTTGAGATTGGAATATAAATGCCCTGTTTATGAGGATTCTCATCTCTCTCTTGTGTGTGATTCCTCGGGTACCCACTGTCAATGTGACTGACAAATCTCTCATTAGGTCTTATGTATCATAAACCTCCGAGGGTGGGTTTACTACAGGGGGCTCCTCTGCTGGCTCAGAGGCCGTATCATTGCCGCATCAGTGGAATCACTGAATTGGAAATGAAATGTCCCCCCCCCCCCCCCCCCAATACTTGAAGTTGGTTTTGTTGTTAGACTTGTTGCAGGGTTACTCACAGTGTTAAGTGCGTTTAATGTAGTGTCATCTCGAGAGGCTGCTAAACATCCGTCTTCTGTTGAGCCTCCGTCGCACATCCCTGCGAAGGCAGCCATGCTCCTGTGGACACAAAGCAGCGTTAAAAGAGTCGCACACTTCCATTAAGTGACTGTAATATTCCTGTAGTTTTCTTTAAAAAAAAATTTAAAAAATCTCACAAGCATTTCAGAGATGAAAAGGACATCTTAAAGTCACTTGCAATAATATCCCCTTCAAACTGAAGTTACAAATGGCATGTTTCAAGTCGACAGATGAAAAAGCGGCATCGACGTTTTTAAAAAGCACATTTGATATTCCCTGATTTTATGTATGTATCTGTTTATTTTTATATATGTATACATTAGGGGTGCAACGGATCATAAAACTCACGGTTCGGATCGTAACACGGACCAGAGTCAGGGATCGGATCACAGATCAGATCAGCCAAAAAGAAAAAAAAGGGAAGCAAATATAACTTTTCGAGATCCCGGATAGTGTTTTTCTGCCGGCGATGCTAGTTGCCGATCATTTCTGATCCATATGAGAAGATTCAGATCCCTTTGTCGTTTGATTATACAGACTATTTATTTTTATATTTATTTGATTTTCCACCATCTCAAACATACATTCAATCGCTCATTTATACCATTAAAAATATAAAACTTTTACTTTGTTCTAGTAATTTTGGATGTGTTTTTTTCTTTCCATTAGTTAAAGCAGATGTCATTAGTTTTTATTGATCCATTGTAGTCTGCTTGGAGCTCGCGTAAACAGGTCACAGCTTGTTTACATCTTATAGTTGCGTTCATAGTTCATCTTTATATTGTTGACATCTCCTTCAAACACAGATTGGTTGTTTACTATGTCACATTATCAGAGATGGGCCAGTAGGAAAACATAAGTGCAGATTGCATATCTTACTGAATATTGGCGGATAACAATCGTCATATTTCTCAACGTGGTGGTTAAAGTTTAACTGTGTAACTCTACCACTGCGGTCCTGTAGATGTGCTTTTTCACTGATTCACTGATTTAGCAAAATCTCGATAATTTAACGAACTAAACTTGAATCACGCTTTGATCAATGCAGCGAGGGAAAAGGAACCGTTTGGAATTGTGTATTTGGCGCTCTGACAGATCTGATCTCCAGTCTCACCTTGCGGCTCTGAGGTACATGAGAAGATCACAGTCATTGACCCCCGGCATCCAGACCAGCTCCTCGTTCTCCGTCACGGCCTGGCCAGCAGGAGAAGGGAAAGGCTGCAGCTCGGGGAGCTTGGCCTAATTAGGTCCGGGGAGAAGGAGAGGGACGGAACGTGTCACACTACAAATAGCAAGCAAGCTTTAAAAAAATATCAGCTTTCAACCTCCTCCTGTCATCGCGGGGTGGGGACAGCTTACAGCACAATGATTGAATATCTCAAGACAAGGCAGAAATGCAATACACAAATAACTTCCTTTTTTCTATAAAGATGGAGCAGCCGCCCGTAACATACATAACTGAAGTGTTTAGAAGCCTTCACAGTTGTACAATGCTGTAGTTTTGTGCACCTGACACGACAGCTCGGACGGATGCAAACTTTACAATAAAATTAGCATGCAAATATATGTTTTATAGCAGATGTTGACCTGTGAGTTTAAAGGATCATAATTCCCGTAGGACAGAAATAAAGTGTATTTTGTTCTACACTCACATGACTAGCTCATACAATTGCAGTTTTATTTTGGATTTAACATTTAGATTCTAGATGTGCCGCATTTAACGCCATTATCCACCTAGAGGGAACAGCAATGCAGCGAAAACCAAACTGCCATGTTGTTATCAACTGCGTCAAATATTCTGCGGGAGAAATTGGTTTAAAACCGAATGGCAAGACAATAAAATTATGCTCCCACATTTTAGATGCCGAGTGCTTGCGTGAATCAGACTAAATGTCATCTCTGAGGTAAGGGGGAGGGGGGGGGGGGGGAAGTGGTTTGGTTTGGGCTATCTTTTAATAAAAACAACGCATCAACAACATTTTGGAACAAAGAGGCTGCAAACGATCGCACCAAACAAATCTCTCAAGTCAGCAGCTGGGTGATGCGTGCTGTACAATGACTTACTTGGTGACTGGGTCCCACTCGGATTTCCCCTTGTGTGCTGTTTAGTCGCCTGAGAAAAGAGACAAAAGGCAGATTAAAACAAAAATATTGACTTGGCAACATATCAAAGTTAGTCGAAGGCATTGTGCCTGTTGAATCAGCTAAACAATTGCACGCAAACTACAAAGTCACAACTGGGTATCACAACCGACTAGTGACCAAAAGGACATGACCTAGGCCAGAGCCAATACAGAGCGAGGGGACAAGGGCTTTATGCTCTATTGTGGCCTTCACAGGTGGGAGAAATCATTTTGTATTCTGAGAAGCAAATAAAGATTTCAGGAGAATATTACTGGGTTGACTGCTCCTGCACAGCAAGCAGAGCTGGGCACATTTACAGGTCTGATATTGTGGATAGAGCAATAAAACACAACCCCCTAAAAGGAGGCAAGAGGGGGGAGGTGGGGGGGCTCTTGATATGCAGGGCGAGTGCCTCTGAAACTGCTGCTGGTACAAATGTGGGTAGCTATGGCAACTGCAATTTAATAATAGTGATCCGAATCTCCAGCTGCAGTGGATTAAAGAAAATGACAAGATGTTCCTTCTGAAAAGCCTTCCCCTCTGTTGCCTAGGTAACGGCGCCAATTTTCATACAGGCGAGCGCAGGGCGGCCCAGAATCTGTCAGCGTGATTTGCACCCGGAGAAGCCGGCAGTCCATCACGGAGACAAGGCGGAAACCCGAGAGGCCACAGCCCTCTGGTCCCTTTACAGCCAGCCAAACACAAAACACTGACGGGTACATATTTGACCCAACTCCGCTCCTTCAACAGGCCTCCATCTCCTCTCCGACAATAGAGGAGCAGACCGCACTGTTGTGAACTATGTGCTGACAGAAGCACTGGCACGGACAACATGGGCACAGACATCCCCTTCCCAATAAAAACAACAACTGAATTTCAACTGCAGTAAATGACCTCCGGCCGGCGAGGATCGCCTGCTGCTCCAGAACATGTTGAAATACTTTCAATTTTATTACAAACGTTCCTCGGAAGATAATACGAACTGAAGCTCCCAGTGATGAACAGATCAAATATGATTCCTGTGTTTCCTGCGTCAGCAGCACTTCAGATTAGAGAACAAAGCGGGGAAAAAAATGATATATTACTTATTTTAAGCAGTATTAACCAACTATTTCATTGGTGTTAGAGATGAACAAATTATAAACACACAGGGATACAAATCCTGCTTTTTACAAACAAAAAAAGTATAATTGCAAATTCCTGCATACAGACACACGCCGAACGGTTATAACATATATAAAGTTGTACAATATGTGTTCCAGACAACGTGCGGTCGGCCAGGTTTGTTTGGCAGGAGGCTGTAAGGATGACGGATGAGGACCCGTGGACCAGAACAAGAAGGGCGTCCGTGGACCGCCATGTCTTACTCAGGCAAATCCTGAGAGCAGGCGGTCGGCATTCAGATGGAATGCAGTCTGGGTCCTCAGAGAGAAGGCACAGTACAGATGCATCTCCATTATGTCTGCAGGTACGCCTGAACAGAAACAGCCAACAGAAAGTGCCAACATGTGATAGAAAAAAATGTTTTCGAAGCTAGGTAATTCTATCTTTCTTCTATTTTTAGGAAATATACCCATGTTCAGATCTGTAAAAAGAAATGACACAGAAGCGATTGTTTTAATGTTCTGACTCTTGATACCAAAGGAAGTGATGCGCTGCACAAAGCCTGTTGCTTAGCACAATAAACAAGGTACGGTAAGAAACTACTCTTTGAGCACATCGTCCAACCAAATAATTACAGGCTTACTTATTAAACCTAAACAACAACAACAACAACAACGTGACAGTCTGGTCAGCTCTGCTGTGTGTGGGCAATCAACCGTAGCCGCGCCCCCTTCATCAATTCCAGCCAATCACGGCGCGAGTCTATGGCACACTGACATAATTGCCACACAGCAGAAATGGTATTTAACCAGCATGAGCTAGCTGCGCGCGTGCCCCCCGCCCCCTTCCCCCGGCGTCGCCTAACCCGTCTGTCAGAGCACACGCCGCGTGTGCACGTGTGCGCTCTCGGTGCCGGCGGCTCGCATCGCGGAGGGGAAGAAAAACAACAAAGCATTCATCGGGACTTCGGAGGGGCGGCGCGACTACGACGGCGCGTCCATTGTTGCTCGTAAACGTGCTCTGCGATGACAGCATGCGCGCCGCGGAGGCAGCCGACACAATGTGCACACTCGCTGCCACCACGACCGCGGACACACCGGACGGCAACCGACGCGACACGTGAAAAATGAGGCGACTGAGAAAGCGCGAGAAGATGAGCGCACACCTACCTCCGGGGACTGAACAAATCGTCCATGTCTGACATCGAGCCCTAAGGTCGGGTGGTGACACCGTGTGTAATGCTCGTAGGAATTGACTCCCACACACTCCCTCCCCCCCACACCTCTCCTCTCTCTCTCTCTTCCTCTCTCCCTCCGCCACCTATTTCCAGGTGCTCAAAATGGAGAGGTTTTCACTGAGCATGTGCTGCGACCTCACACACGCAGGCGGAAAGGCACGCGTGCGGGACACGGAATTCATCTCCCCTCGTATATCTGCGCCATAATAAACAAGAGTGAAATTGCGAGGCTGCGGACAGCCCGCTTAGAATACCGAGCGGCGCGCGCGCGCGGGGGAGGGAGGGGAAGAGCGCGCGGGGGCCCTGGAGGAGGGGGTTCCCGACTGGCAACCCGTTCGGTCCCGACAACAAGGACAGCCGTCACTGCAACACGTGACTCATGACGCCACCGGTCCGATGATTAGCACAAATACTTTGAAGTTATGGCTCGCGGCGCTTAATGACTTTTGCGAAATATTTGTGACATGATGTGTCGAAATGTTTAAATAATAATATTAAGTAACAAAAAAATATATGCATAGATATAGACCATGCTCCTAACAAGAAGAATTAGGATGAAATAAAATGGTATTGTGTACTTTTGTATTCATTTGAATTATCTGCTGGCGCACTCACATCAGAACATCACATCAAAAAACCCAATCACTTTGTTCCCATTAAGCCAGCGTGCACAAACCCAGGATCCTCACACTGACGCAGCTACACAAAATGATGCCATCTTTAAACTGAATTCACACCTGTGATTTTGTACTGGAACAGGTCACAATGTCTTCTGAGTAAAAAAAAGCCTTTCATCATAAACAAAACGCTTAAGTTACTAATAGAGATTGTTCTTCTCAATAACTCAAAAAGCTTAGCATGTCATTTGACAAATAACAACCAATGCTTTCCCCTCGATACAGGCAAACATCGTTTCAGTTTGCTTGGGTAGTTTTTGGTAGTAAAACTTGAACTTTAACCTATAACTTGCCTTTGAGTATTCTATTTTGATAATTAATAATCAGTCATTATTCAAATAATTTATTATTGCTAAATATGACCCGTTACAACTTTTCAACATCGCGCTGCTCTCCTTTGTCTTTTGTGATAGGAACTGAATATGTGCTGGTTATTGATCAGAAAAAAAAACGAGCAAATTTGAAGACAAAAATAATTGTTTTAAATATAAACAAAAAATGTATAGGGGTCACAGAAACATGAGCCAGCATTTGTGACCTGTAGGAGAATTAGGAACGAGGCCGGATCAGCGGAATCAACTTGACAGAAAGCCCCTCACCTGGTCTCGGGGTTGTATCCCAGGATGTAGAAAAAGGAGTCGATGCGGGCTTTGAACTCCCTGGCAGCAAATATGTCGGAGAAATGGGAAATGTTGCATTTCCCCCTGTGAGAGAGGAGACAGCCTTTATTAGAAAAAAACAACTACATGACAACATGATAGCTGAGAAGGAGTGGCTAATTGGAAGCTCTGAGTGTGTGTGTGTGGGGGGGGGGGGGTTATGGTTCATCCATCGGAGATGACAAATCCAGCAGCAGGTATGTAGCGCCTGTCGGTGCCTGCTGACTACTGAACCCGTAAACACCAGCTGAACATGTCAGTCCCGACAGACGCTGCAGAGATCTGGACAGGAATGCAACCTATCACTTTCCTTCCTTCCTTCCTTCCTTCCTTTAACAACCCCCCCCCCCTCCTACAAGCCGAGAGGGCCGAGACTTTGACCACATCTTGATACCATTTCCTGTCTTCAGCAACCTGGTGTACTCTATCTGAGTAGCATATGGAGCAGCGCTGTGTCTGTATCTTCCTCCCTCTGGAGAGATTAAAGGGCGCTAAGCGGGGCGGCCTTTGGAGAGCATTACACCATCCCGCTGGAATTCCCTCCCGTTCATCCGAGGCCTGCAAAACCAGTGGGATCAAAGGGTGCTGTGTGTAGGGGAAGTTGCAGCTAATTTGCCCTGAAATCAGTGGTTGTCTGGGAGACTGTGCCACTCTCAGGTGGTTTAGGTTATGGTGAGAAGGGGGAGGAGGTGAGAGGTGGTCGGACGGGAAGGAATGAAGAGGCACTAATGCAGAACGGCAACAGAATAACCAAATTCAGACCAAGAAAGTGATGCCGTCTGTTTGCCGAGTGACTGCCATCCGTTTGACTCTGACAGGTGTGTGTGTGTGTGTGTGTGTGTGTGTGCACACGCACAAGTGGGAGTTGATGAAGTCAGAGAAAAACAAGTGGTTTTATGAACATTTTTGAATTATTCCTATTTAGTTAGTCAAATAATACAGATTGTAGTAAAGAGTCATTCCTCTGTCTCCTGAATCTGGATCAGAGCAGGTGAGTATTTTACAACAGTGAAAACTGGAGCACAGATGGTGTAGGTCATTAATCTCGTCTGTGACAACAGTCTTTATAACAGGATTAAGTGCACGATGGCGGAAAACTGGTCACTAAGTATATTATTTACATGAATTACTATACCTGACAACAAGTTTACATCAGTTTTCCATGTGGTAAAAAAACAAACTACAGGTACATAAGAGAGATTAACCATTAACTCAACAAAGCCCCAGGAATAAAACTTCTCTGGCAGAATAACTGCCAGAGAAGTTTTATTCCTGGATATTTAGAGGTGTACATGTTCTACCATTGGGATTATAAAGCTGTGTGTGCGTGCACATGGGCATAAGTATATTCAAATGTCTGTTTACCTGAGAGCAGCAGCATGATAAGTGTCCACGTAGTCGGAGATGAAGAGCTCTCGACTTCTGACCACCGGGTCTGTGATGACCAACTCCCGGCCAGAGTCTGCAGGAAGAGCAGAAACACAGAGGTGACAATGTGCCTATGTGACATTCAGTGCTGAAGACAAACGTGGGAAGAACCGCAACGATGTTCCACCTTAGTCGGTATTACTTGGACGACACACAGTCGGCACATTATGGACCGAGACATCTGATGCAAACATTGAATATCCTGTTTTGATGATTTTTCACTGATGCCGAGTGAGAAGTTTTCAAAAAACGACCCAAGTATCCTTTATTAATCTCGTTGGGAAACTATTCTCTGCGTTTAACCCCACACAGTGAGAGCTGCGTGCAGCCATGAAGGCGTCTTGCTCAGGGACACTTTGACACAGGACATTGAGCAACCACACTGAGCAGGTTATGTACTATCACGAGTGGATGCAGAGTCAGATTTCCTTCTTGTCATCAGGATTTGACCTCCAGCTGCTAAAACAAAAGGGAGGCGTGTCTGTGTTGGAGTGTGATGAGCCAACAGACACCGATGGTGTTGAGAGAGCGCTCAAAGGCCACATGACATCGTGAGTTATTAACACTCGACAGCGTTTCTGTCTGGCTTGAAGGAGTGTTACCGTGGGAACGGCGCTGGAGCCGCGGGATTGGCTCGGTCGCCTGGGACATCGGCTTCTGTTTGAAATGCAATTCACAGCTAACGCTTATACCCCCCCCACCCCCCCACTCGCCCGGCTTTCTGGAGCGATGCGGCAGGTGTGTGTGTGGGTGTGTTTGTGAAGGAGTGTTGTGTTACTGGGGAAGAAAGTGTATTGACTGTGTCAGTGTGTGTGTGTGTACAGTAGAGGTGCACATGCACGGATGTGTTTCAACAAACAAAAGGCAGCCTCACCGTTCTCGTTGTTGCGATCCTGCACCAGGTGCTGGTAGACGGAGTCGGGCACCTCTGACTGGCGGTAGTACCACTTCACATTCATCAGCAGATGGTCCCGTTTACTCTGCGACACACGGAGACACAGGGCGAGTGAGCAGCAGACAAAGAGCGATCCCACGCTAAGATAAACAGACATCATTTTGTTTGATTTTGTGTCGGGGGGGGCGGTGGGGGGGTATGACTCACGCAGGCTGATGCCAGAAAGCACACAGAGAGACCGAGTCAATTAAAAAGGGATTGCAGAAGCATTTAGAGCTTTAATAAAGTAAACAGTGGGATAGCAGTCGCTGGAGGGAGAGTGGAGAGAGAAAGAGGAACGAGGCGGGAGGGAGAGTTCAATGCTTCTTATCCCTTAATGACATAAGTGACATATTCCAATCATACATTTTTTTATATCCAGACTTTTACAGCTTTTACAGTTTACCCATAAATGAAATCATCAAGTGCTGCCACCCACTGGGCTTTTGATAAAGTGCAAGTCAGCAGAGGCTTGTATTCCCTTAGATGACCAGCAGGTGGCAGCACTGAGGTGAGAAGAGAGCTTCATCAGGGCCACTCATTGACAAAACAGCAGAGGGAACGGGGGGGGGGGGGGGGGGGGGGGGGAGTGAAGCCAACACGAATGTGAGAGATGAAAAGGGCAAACTAGCGTTTTCATTCCATGTTATAAAATATTTATTGTGCCTTCACAAAAGCCCAACTGATCGTCACAGTGGTTTGAAAGAACATGCGAGGGAGAGACGGCTAGGAGTGTGTGTGTGTGTGTGTGTGTCTCAGTCCAGAGACACACACACACACTCCTAGCCGTCTGTATTGGGGGCTCTGCCACGCTGCACTGCACGAACCGACTGAGACACCTGCACCACTCGCAGGAGAAAAGGAGAATTGAGCAATTTGGAAAAACAGAGGAAGGCGGGGGTCTACGGAAATCTAAAACAGACAGTCAAACCTCCCCTGTTTCCTGGCTCTTAACTGTATCTGTGTGTGTGTGTGTGTGTGTGTGTGTGTGTGTGCGCGCACGCGTGTGTGTTGTAGGAACATGAGGTCAGAGTCAAGATATTTAAAGCCTTTAGAGTACATTGTTCGGTTGTGTCACTGGGGAGGAGGCTGAGCACACGCAGCCAAGCAAATCATCACCTCCCTAAACCCTCAAAGCCCACCTCTGGTTTTCCCATTCCCTCCATTCCTCCCTCCCATCCTCCCTTCCTCCCCCTCCATCTCTCTCATTCCAACCCCACCGATACCATGGGTTTTTTCTTCTTCCTGCCCGTTCCTCCCCTCCTCCAACCTTGAGCCGGGAGGTGGAATGACTGGGTAAGTGAGCCAGGACGTATTAAACAGCAGCTGGATTCACACACACTTTGCTTGTGATTCAACAGAGAGCCATACATGTGGACGGACCTCCGAGCACGTAGACCTACATGTGCCGTGTGAGTGGAGGATTGTGTGCAATGACGTCATGCCCCCCCCCCTCCCCGCCATATTACCACCCATCCCAACCTCTCTTCTATCCGGTGTTCAGACACTGCTGCCTTCTAGGCCTGACACATCACAACGAGTAGTTATCCGCCACTTATACATAATTAATACTTTAAGGCGACTGTTAAACACTGGCAGTGTGCTACCTGAACATGTCATTTTCTGCCGGTGGTACCGAGAAATCAAAGGGGTTTTAGAGGGCCCGGGGACACGGCGTCTGATGCGAGACGGAGAAGGTTTCACAGCTCATTCACGAGGCCTGCGTTATTTTAACCCCACGGAACGAGACGAAGCACGGGGGGGGGGTGCGATCATCGGTATCCTCGTCACTACAAAGCAGCAGCCGCTGCTGCAAGCAGATTGCTGTTTAGAAGCTCGTGGCGGCGTTAAGCCCCCTCAGAGGAGAGAGAGAGAGATATGCAGCGCGTAGTGGGAGAGAAGCACAGCTTTCAATTATCACAATCCTAAACACACACACACACACACACACACACACACACACACAGGGAGGAAGAAATGAGCAGATAACACCAGGAGAAAATCAAGGGGAATGATCGACTGCTCAGGCTCGCCACACAAAACCAGAGTTGTATTGTGTTCCCATTTGTTTTTTCTCCTGCCAAAGGAAATCACAGGGAGAACATGTGCGGGGAACGAAAATGCTGAATTGATTAGAGACATTCCACGCTGCCCGCAGAGAGCCGAGCCCCGCACGCCGTCGGCCATCTTTGTCTGTCCCGCCAGAGGCTAAACATGGCCCTGCCCTCCCTCCTCCTGGGCCCTAAACCCTGGGAATGTTGCGTACCGCGGAGAGGCCAAAAGACTTACTGACCCACTACTGAGGGAAAGAAACGAAACAACCGGATAAAGAAGAAAAAAAAAGATATAGTGCAAGGAAGCAGCGCAAAGGAGATGAGGAGAGAGAAAAGGTCGGATTAAAGTAGGGAGGAGCAAGACCTTCTCATTTCCTCAGATTTAAAGTTACAGCTTTCCTCCTCCCGCTCGACTGAAACCCCCCCAGGACACAAGGCTGCCCCTTCATTCAGCGAGGAGGAGATATAAATCGGAGAGCCGTGCTTTGGGGCCGAGCACAATGGGACCCCTCCTCCCTTCAGTGGCTCAGCCTGTGGCATTCATGGCTACACTCATCACACGGGGGCTGGCAGTCAGATGATTATATACTGGGAATATTATAAGAATGTACGGTCATTTCTTTCTTCGGGTCGGGTCACAATAGTTTTTTTCAGGCATGTTTTGACTCCTGGATTTTTAACTGGTTTCTTCTAATTCATCTTTTGTCTGCACCATATTGTTTGTAGAACTTTTGTTTCGACCTCATGTTGGCGACTCTATTTATTTGACTGTATTTGTGAAGCGCTTTGTGACACGGCCTCCTTGTAAATACTGAATAGTATTGTCACTGTAGAACAAATTTAAAATATCTCGCTATGAATGCAGAAACAAATGGCGATGCAGCGCATTGATCACGGTTCCAAAAGCAGCCAGGACAAGCCGGGCTTTGTGCGAGTTGGTTAATTCTCCCTCCGACTGGCTGAAGGTGGCTGGCCCCTTGGATCCATAATGGCTGTGCAGTTCTCTTTGTGTGGCTGCATGTGTGTGCAGTCAACTCTGGCGCTGGGGCCCCTGTGTACGACCACACTACTACAAAGACCCGGGTAAAGGAGAAAGTACTGAGGGCAGGACTTTTCTTTTAACGAGAACAGGCTTTAAAAAAGGAGAAAATAAACCAGCTCCATTCGCCGTACGCATAATGGACTGAGTGTGGGATTAATTCCATGTTGTCTGCTAAGAGAGTGTGAAATCAATACGGCTTTTCATTCGGAAAAACCAAAGACAACACGAACGCCGTTCTCCCCCCCCCCCCCCACATCTGTTCACTGTGGCCTCGTCAAATATGGCCGAGTTGTGACAGAAAAGCCTGATGTTACAACCTGTAACCCTCAAACTCGATGCCCTATTCGGGCAGCCTGCAAACACCAGACCCTCCCGCTCCCACACCACACGCCCCCAGTGCACCTCGTTAACAGGAAACCTCTGTTTATTTTCTCTGCTTTTCAAACACTCGCTTCTTCCTCTGCTAACCCAGTTATACCCCCCCCGGCCCCCCCGCCTCCCTCCTCTCCTCACTGGTGACATCAGCAGACAGGATCTATGACTTCCTTCAGGAGGTGGCAGCCTGAAGGAAGGACGGGAAAGACACAGACAAAGGAGACGGCAAAGAGCAAGCAAGCAGGGGGGGGGGGGGGGGGGGGGGGGGGGCGGGTGTTAGCAAGGAATGTCAAGCACTTCAGCTCGGCTAGCAGGCCGCTGAGCTAACAGCTCAGTTAGCCAACCTCCCCGGGGGCAAGGGAGGCTCAAGCATGGCGGATCGGGGGCTGGCAGCGGCGTGACATTGACAGGCGGAGGCTGGAAGCGGGACGCAGGGCGGACTGTGGGACTGTGGGAGCGTTCACCTCGCCGGCCGCCAGGGGAGAGTAAGCACAGCCCGAGAACAAAAGGCTGATTGTGGCATTTGGAGGCGGAGAAGGGATCTGGGACGACTAATCTGCTGCTCCGACATGATAAGATTAGAGAGGGTAGGCAGGAAGAGCTGGCTGGGAAGATCACACACGCACTGGCATAAACACACACACACACACACACACACACACACACACACACACACACACACACACACACACACACACACACACACACACACACACACACACACACACACACACAAAGATGACAGATCTGATCGGAAGGGTTTTCCACTCGGTTTTCCCTCTTCCTCATTTCCCTCCTTTCTCCTCCATATTTTCTGCCGCTCTCTTCGAGACGGAGATTTCTGCCAGCGCACCAGCACTCAGTAAGCACTTCCATCTGCCCGACAGAACACGAGGCGCAAGAGATCTGCTGTGCTAAAGCAATCTACTACACAGTGACAAAGGAGGATGTTAAACAAGAAAAGGCCAGAACACACACACACACACACACACGCGCACAAACAGGCTTTCAGGATAAGCACCACTATTCTTCTCCCAACCTTGCAGTAACCCGGGCAGGCTGGGACTCTTGTGTCTGAGGTATGAAAAAGCACCTCTAAATCAGCCTGTCAGCGGCGGCAGCAGGACTCCACTCTGCAACCCCCCCTCTCCTCGTGGGCGCCACAGCCAGCGCTTGGCTGCTAGGAGGAGGGGGCGGAGGGGGAGGAGAACCGGCCCATCGAGCCTCATTCTCTAAAGGCACATATAATAACAGTAAACAAATGCAGATTATAAAAATGTTTGTGCCGAGGAGCTGCACACAGCCGGCTGCACCCCCGCCTGGCAACAAGAAGGAATGGACATGCTGGGGGAGGCAGAGGGGGGAGGCGAGGTGAGTCCCAGCTGCGGTGGTGGCGGTTGTGCTGGCCAGACCTTTGTGCCGTGCCTACTCAGGTGTGTGTCTCTCTCTCTCTTTGGCTTGACCTCTTTGGATATTAAATCGCCGTCCGGCTTTGAACACACTGGGCCCATCTGTCAGCCCGGCTCCATATTGGATTGGATGAGCATTAGTCGTTTCAAAGTGGGCAGATTTGCTCCTGTTGCTCTTTGTGTGTGTGTGTGTGTGCCTTTGAAGTACAACGCCCACACCTGCCTTATATTTAATCCCCCCCCATTACTTTAAGGAATCAAGCAGACATGCATAAACCCATTTACGAGGGACTCACTGGTCGCCGCATTGTACAGATTGAGGCCATGCAGCGACACGCGCGAGAGGCAGAACGGGTCGCCCAGTGCAGGGACGGGTCGCGGCACGCGGCTCTCACACCGTATTCTAATTGAGACTTGACACTGGCAACCACACGCACACTGTTACACACTGGAAAGTCACAAGCAGCACACGCGGAAGGCCCCCGTGCCGATAGGGGCCGATAGCTTCGTCCTGCTTTATTTCAATTGTGTGCCAGTGGGAGGGAGTAAATTAATGTGGCAGAAATACAAAGAAAAAAAGGTCGACTGGGCCTTTGCAGCACGCTCCATAAAATCGCCGGGCTGCGTCAGTTAAATATTTGTCTTTGCCTCCGACGCTCATCTGCTGCACGCCGGCTCGAGCCAAGAAATGCGAGACGATTCAAGTGACGGTGCAGCGAGCCGCACCATGAAAGGCAAAAGGAGAGAGAGGGTATATAAAAAGAAAAATGCATCCACTAATGATGATCATTATCCGCAGGCCACAGGGACGTGACAAGTTGTGTTCAGTTATTCAAGGCCACACACAAATAAACAGGCACTTCCTTTCTCTTTCTCCTATTTTGGTGAACACAGACGGAAATCCTTGCGGAACTAGCAAGGTGTAGACGGCAGATCTAAAGGGGACTTGAGCGGGGACAGATAGAGGCTGTTAGAAGAGCTCATCTGGGTGTTCAGATCAGAATACTGACTTTATTTCTCAGGCCCTCCTTCTCAGCCACGTGTACGGTTACAGCCTGCCAGAAAAAAATGGTAATTTCTGCCTTCTGTCTTTCATTTAGCCTCTTCAAAGCCATCTCGCTTTGATACCTGGCTTCCCCTGCGTGTGAGCGCGTTTGTTTGCGTGTGTCTCTGAGTGTATGTAGCCCGGGACGTTCTCCTGAGAGCAGGAACCTGTCTGGTCTCAAGGTAATACCCATGAGTCAGGACTCAAGAGTCACTGCGGAGTACTGGTGTTATTGGACTACACAGGCTTCCCTTTGTGTCGCCCAGCGTTTCAGCAGACTGGAGTTGTTGTTTGCGAGGCCCTTTGCCTGTGATCCATTGTGTTAGCATCGCCTTGTTAGCACAGCCTGGTGAGCTAATGAGACATGTTAGCATTACTGACTGGACGACCGCTGTGTAGGAGGAGCGGGTTGTGCAGAAAGGATATGAATATTGGGTTTGTCTGTGTCAGATTTGGACGTCTGCCAAGGAAGTCTTATCCAGACTCCGCTTGTGTGTGTGTGTGTGTGTGTGTGTGTGTGTGTGTGTGTGTGTGCGAGCGACAGCCTCTCGAGCAGGGCAAAGGCGACGTGGGCTGATTGAGTGCTTTAATGGGAGACGGTAAGAGAAGGAGATGCTAATCAGCACACACACAGATACACATTTAACTTCCAGGCGTACCTTTAGGTTAATGCAGCGGTAGCAAGAGTGCAAACCAAATAACATTGATAATGTGTGTGGAGGGTGGACAGGTTGTGTGCGAGTGTAGTCACTGGGGAGCCACGTCGGTGTTTTGGATGTTTGCCACTTCAAAGACCGATGGGGGTGTGTGTGTGCTTTCAGAGGGATGGTAGGACAGGAGAGCGTATCTACGTGTGCGTTTCTCAGAATGCTTGGGAGGTCTTCTCGACGGAGCAGCAGCTGTCGGGCCATGAAAAGTGTGTCTATGGGGAGAGCGTGTGTGTGTGTGTGTGTGTGTGTGTGTGAGTGTGAGTGTGAGTGTGAGAGAGAGAGAGAGTGAGTGACATGGATATTGAGAAATCCAGAGGCTTCTAGTGTTTTTGTGTGTGTTGCTAGTCAGCACACACACCCATATACAGCTAATAGGCATATTCATTATCCTTCTAACACACACACACACGGCAAAGCTCATTTCCGCATAAACACACAGAGGCAACCGCTTCTTTGTAAGAAGACAAATACACACCCACACACACACACCCTGGGGAGAGGCGGGAGTGGCGATACTCAGTCGGGGATGGAGGCAAATAGGAGGAGAGTAAGAGGGGCGAGCGCGCATTAACGCCGCATGTGAAACCGGACAGGCAGCATTGCAGATGGCCTCGGTACCACCATTAGCTCAACCACTAGTGATTTAATTGTATGCCTCGGAGGATATCCGTCTCTCCGTCGCGCTTTATCTGTGCGTCGGAAGGTGACCTTGCCCGTCGGGCCGCTCTCCCGTGCCGACACAGGCCCTATCAGCAATACATCATGTAAGCTGTGTATCAGCCAGATGCCACACTAGCTGAGCAGTGGGTGGTCTGTCAGGCACGCTGGCTTTGTACAATATGCAAATAATCACATGCAAATTACCTCCCCACCGTGTGTAAAGAGATACCCGTGTGGATGCAAATGCAGTAGGCGATCAGGTGTGTGTGGTAAACAAAAGATGAGAAGACGTTACAGGCCTTTTTCGTCAAATACAGTTACAGCCAATACAATCAAGAGGGCTTCTCAAAGCAACAGTAGTGTGACTGCTGGGGAACACACACACACACACACACACACACACACACACACGGGCCAGAAGCTTCAAGCAGCCTCCTGCTGTGCCGCAACAAGAGATGTATTGTAGACAACACAGCTGCAATAACAAGGCTGGCCCACTGCTAGAAGGACCTGTACTGCATGACTCCCAGTGCAGACCGGTTAGAACAGCCGCCATGTTGTAACATTCACATGCACAAAGACTCTGAACTCAACCAGTAAAACTGTATTTTCTCAACATCTTGCTTCTTGCATTCAATCATTAGAAAGTAGAAAACAAATGAGTTGTTTTTAATTGATGGTGGTTTAAATTATTACTGAAAACAATAAAACACCGTGTTCATCATGGTGGCATTAACCGAACAGAAGTGCTGTGAACACGACCACCATTTCCACGTGGAACAATGAACCTTATTGCACGTACTCTTTCAAGACTTTAAGCACCTGCTGAAATCCTCCATGATATATAATTATGCGAAACATCTTTGCATATCTTTAGTTCCTTCACAGCTTGAAGGTAGCAGGGTAAAGGTGGGAATATAGAACGTATCTATGGTAACCTTTTATTTCTAAACTCTTTGTTTTCGATTACAATATAAGCAGGCTTAGCTGACAACATAATGGATCAATAAATGACAAATATAAAATATCATGTCTTGATTTTTAATCCCTCCTAAATGTAACAGCAGGCACTCTGCAAGTCAAACGCCGCTCCACTGCCAAACTGCAGCATGGCCAAGCAAACAATCGCTCACTAATGCAGAACATTAAAAAAAAAGAGGGTGTCATGTTGAGCTCAGTGTGTCAAACACGTTGGTTATTGCTCAGACACTCACAGCGGCCGAGAGAGAGAGAGATTGAACAAAACATCAACATCCCCACTCTGCGACTGACGCACATCAAAGCCGTCTCCGCCCATTTATCCGTGTGTGTGCGCCGGGAAATCAAAAGGCACACTTTGAACATGCACACGTAAACACACACACACACACACACACACACACACACACACACACACACACACACACACACACACACACAAGCTCCGACTACATTTGCTTTGTGTCGCAGCACCCGGGACTCGGCCGGTGGAGGTAAAGGATTCCGCTGCAGACGGGGGAATTACTTGCCTCAGCTCACTCAGTCAGGCAGGAAAGGAGGGTGACTGTTTAGTGAGAGAAGGAAGGAAGGAAAGACACAACAAAAGGAAGCAGAGTGAAAAGACAGCGAAGTCACTGCCGGGCCTTCAACGGTCACCTTTTGCTCAACTTTCAACCTTCACTCGACCCTGATATGCTGGTGTGCGCACACACACAGACACACACACACACACACCAGCATATCTGTCTCTAAATATGTCTGTGCGGTATGTGGAGGCAAAGAGTCAATGGAATTACCCCTAACAGCACGCTCAGGGCAAGATACTTTACTACAAACAGTGGAATAAATGCATAAACAAATTCAGAAAGCCAAAGAGAGAAAACGGGCCGCCGCACACACGCACACACACACACACACGCAGATGATCCGTGTGACCCAGCGTGACCGTACAATTTGGCTGGGACTTCCTCCCGACCACAGAGGAAGTGTCCGTTTACAGTGCACAGTTCAGATGTCCGCCATCACATCCTGTCCCCCGGCTCTAAGCGCCGATGCAAAGAACCGCGCGGCTCAGCCCAGTCGCGGCTTTGAAGTCAAACCGAGCGGAGACACAGTTCACCGTATCATGCGTATCAGCATCAGATTTTGCCGCTGCGGTGGCACGTAGCGAGAGCCTCACGTAGCTGCAGCTACTCTGCTCCAAGTTTTTTTTTGTCGGCACTTAATGAATTTCCCCTATTGTGACGGTGAGATCGACACCCACCTGTCCTTGGGTGGAGGGTGATTAGGTGTTCTTACAGCCGGCCCTTTGTCACCGGGTGGATGCTTCTAATAGATTGTGTGTGGAGAGCGGTATGATGGGCTGATGATGGAACGATCCGGCTCACATTGACTAACAGTCTGTGGGACACAGCGGGGCGGGGTTATTGATGGCTCTCTTAAAAAGGTGGGTATCATTGCCATGGCAGCCCATACATTATCGCCGCGCGGCTACGCCCCGCCACCGGCGCCCGACCAATGGGCGGGCAGCTGCTGAGCAAACAATCCCCCGGCAGCGTTGGGACGGCTGAGGGGAAGAGGAGAATGCTAAATGTGTCACTTCATCTAGTGATTGACACAAAGCCTCTTGTTTACCGGCGCCCCAGAGATTTGCATCTTTTTACCGTTGCCCCTCCCGCTCTTCCTTTGCTCATTTCTCCCCCCCCCCGGCTTCACTCCCACAATCCTCCCGGTTTGTGGTGCCGCTGCATGGAGCGCATATTACCCCACCCTGCTATGATATTGATCACCTCCCTCCCTCTCCCCCCTCTCCCTCTCTTCTCATCATAGCCCAGTGCATTGATTTCCTCTCTCCCTCTGAGCCCACCGGCTAGCAGTGATTAAACACGTGGCTCACATACACACACACGACTTATTGATAGGAATGTGTATCCTTGCTTCACTTTAAAGGCCATAAAGCTCAGCGGCTGCTGCACCAGCCCCGTGGAAACACTGCTCCTTTTCATTCGCGGGAACCAATGAGTTTTTGCATGACGTGTCGCCATCGTAAATATTTTTGTAATAGCATGCACTAGCGTAGCACGGCGGGCTGGCATACAGCCGGCTGCGCTCTGGCGGGTTTTTGTCAGGCTGGTGTTAAAAGGTGGCCTGACAGGTGGGCTCCAGACACCTTGTGATTCTGTGCAGAGCCCCGCAGGAGGCGATACTCACGCCTTATAAGGGCCTGCTCACCAGCACGAGACCCGCCCCCTGAAGTCAGAGCAGTTCTATGGAGCTGCATAGACATGATTCGTTATCTAAGGCAAACCTTAGTAGTCGCCCACGCTCTGTGTTCGCTGGTCGGCGAAACTGCCGTGCACGGTAAAAGGACAAGAAAAACACCTGGTGACGCGTGGGGAATATGTCAGAGGGACGAGCGTACATAATTAGGAGAAAATCCGGTCAATTTTCAAAATAAAACATTTTTCAGGAAAAAAAAAAGCTTTCTGTGGCGCGTCCCGGTACCAAACGGCCCGGTGGTTGGGGACCACTGATCTAAGGGACAGAATGAGCTGTGTACAGTTGCAGGAAATCGCAGGTTTGGGAATTAAAAGAAAGTGAACAGCTTCATGGGCGCCCGCGTGAATTTGCACACTAAACACACTAGCTAGCAGCGGGAGCCACTGCCTCGCATGCACACACCTGCATTAGAATTAGTTAAATAGCTACCCTCTCTTTGTTTACCAGAAGGCAACAGCCTCAGTGCAGGCGGTTTCGGGTGGGGGCGTCCTCGCCGATGAGCTCACACCCTCACTTGCCATTTGGCATTTAAATGTCATTTTAGTGTGCAGAAAAACAGTTTGCACCTAATTATGCCCGGCTACTGCCGTGTCCCGAGTTAAGCAGGAGGCCCAAACAGCCGCCCACACAAGAGCGGCGCTGTTATATCGACTCTCTTGAGAAGCCTTTATGCTCAGTGCTGAGGTGGACTGGATGTGAATGTTGATAAAAAATGAATGTTAAAAGGCCGCACAAAGACGGGGTGAGAGCAAGGACAGTGTGAGAGTGATCAATAGTAGCAATCAATACCCCCCCCCCTACCCTTCAATGTTTGAATTGTATCTGAACTGCACTGCAGCGTAACCTTTTAGACGGGCTCAAAGTGACTTTACTTCATTTGTGTGACGTGACGCGAGTCTTAAATTAACTCATGTGACACACTCAATTAGCGGCTTCGAAGAAGCCAAAGCACTGCTTTGACAAAAAATAAATAACATTATGTCTCATTATCACTGAGAGTAAGCCCGTCTGAAAAGCCCTGTAATGACCCGGGGAGACATCCGTAGAGATGGCGTTTTGGACCGTGGAAGTATTACACGAGGCAGTCAGCCATGTGTTAGCGGCGAGCTCCATCAGGCCCCTCCAGGTCCTGTCACACGTCCACGGCTGTAGAGGAGCGGAGGAGCGAGTTCCACACACACGTGGAGGAAATGGGCTGTGCGTTGAGTAAATGTGTTTATCTTGGGCCCCGCAGGGAGAAGAAGACGAGAGGTCGCCGAGCACACCGCACAGACACCTCCCACACCCTTCCACCGGCTGATGATCGGCCAACACTATTACCCAATCCGACAGGGCCGTGCGTGAAGTCGTTCCATTTCACCCGAGACACGGTGGGAGGAAGACGGGAGCGTCTTTTTTTTTTTTTAACCCGACTGTCCTTTAGCTGACGTGTGAACCGGTACAGATGTGGCCACGTGCTGTGCAAACATCAGCAATGGGCCCCCACCCACCCATCCCGCAATGCCTCGACCCTGGAGATTCATCACAACGGCCCGACAGCAGAGGAGAAGTCGAAGAGAAATAAGGTGCAAGAAGGTGAAGAATGGCGTAAGATATGAAAAGAGCAAATGACGGGAGCCTATGAACGAGTTCTTCACCCTCAGATGGGGAGGGGAGGGGGCTGTGACGCTGCAGTGAAATCCTTTGCAGCAGACTGTTAGTCCGACCATAAACACTGAGCCGGCAACATCTGGAATTCCAAAGAAATGGAACAATGCTTTGATTATTTCAATGAGCTCCAGAGAGACTAGGATGGCCTTGCACGGCAGCAGGACGCCTTAACAGTAGGCCAGCAGGCTGGAGGGGAAGTCGCTAGATAATAGACATGGGGATTTGACAACTGTACAAAAAAATAAATAACAGGGGACTTCTAGGGGAGGTGTGGATTTTCTTAATCATTCCATTAAGATATAGTGCTCAGGCTAATTTAACAGTAGGCTTAATGACGCAGACTTTCCTTCCCTCCGCTCCGTGCAGGAGTGTTAACTGCCAGCCGGAACAAAGGCGGCTCTGTTCACAAACACAACACTGCCAAACTGTTAAGTACATTCCTATAAAGAGAAGAACAAAGAGCGTCTGAGCGTGGCGGCAGCAGAAATGAATACAGCTACTGAGGGGATAGCACAGCTCAGCCCTTTGATGCCAGGAAGCGCCTTTACTATCACGAGATGGTGTTTATGCGGCTTCGCAGGGTGCCGTTTAAGATCGAGCGAACAATAAAAACAATAAATGGCGGCAGCGCGAAAACCTCAGCAGAGATGATGTTTGGGGAAAAGAATCGGGGCTGAGGGGGGGCGGGCGGAGGGAGGGGTGAGGTATGTGCTGCGAAACGGCAGACGACGGTGGAGAGTTTCTGAGGTTTCGGAGCGGTGGTTTTTTTTTTCCGCGGTGAGCGCAACTGGGGACACGACGCAAGAAATAATCAAGTGTGTAATGTTGATGCGTGTGGTTTTAAAAACGGGACAAACACCTCTGCACAGAAGAGAAATTAAGCGTGTCCGCATGTGCAGTGAAGCGTCACCACCCCCCTCGCCTCCCACTGCTGTGGTCGCCTCCCTCGGCCCATGTGATCTATTGGTGGAGACAGACAGGCAAACACAATTTAGGCCGGCCCATCAAAAGCACGCGCATCACCAGTCGCAGACACCGCAGGGCGGAAATGTGACGCACCCAGCAGACAACACACAACCGTCCTCTTGTGTCCCACGGACAAAAAAACCCCAAAACGTCCTAAGTTGTCTGTGCTGCTTTTTAAAACACAAATTTCAACCGCGGTAATAGAGAGAATAGGGCGAGGCTGAGTAAATCTTTGGGGGCATTGGTGTATTTTGTAGTTTCAGAGAAAGAATCCACATTTTTGCGCTTTCTTTGTTCGCGAGGCCCCTCCAGTGTCAAAATCTTGATCACAGAAAGGGTTTCCTTCTCTTATGTCCTGACTGGACGGCTTTGTGGCACGTGAGAGACATTTCCCCCCCTTTTCACCATCAAAGCGTCACGACGACAAGCCTTCGAGACGAGGGGGGAGATAAAGCTAGCGGCGAGTCAAGCGGTCGTACGCGCGCAGAGTCGGGAGGTCTGGGTGAGATTGCGGATCGCTGCTGGAGACGTCCGGCCCGCGGCCCCTGTTGTTTTGAGGGCCGCCGCGAGGCAGCGGGCTCCGAGGTACAAAGTGTCGGCATTCCTCAAACCTCACGGCGATCTCCGAAATGTCCTCCTCCCCGCGTCTGCTCCTCTCTCTGACCGATGCCCTCGCCCTCGCCCCCCTTCTCCCCCCTTCCCTTCCTCCCCGTGCTCTCTCGACTGGTGAGAGTTAATTTGCACCATGTGTTCTTTAACTGAGAAAGAGGGGCCCCCGGTGGAGGCGTGTGAACTCGATACCACTGTAAATCTCCACTTCCACAGCGGTATCCTTTGGCCCCTCCCCCTCTTCCCCCTTCATTCTTTTCTTTTTTTTATTGGCATGTCACACATTGGACAAGGTGGAAATTACACTGAGGCGAGCTGCGAAACCAGCGGCAAAGCGAGCCAGATACCCACTTAAGCCGAGAGAGCGGGGAATAGCGCCCGATGGAGAGGAGAAAAATAACAGCAAGGAGGGAAGTGGAAATGTAAAGTGGGAGAGGACAAGGAGGTGGGGTAAAATTAGCCGTCCATTTTCAAAGCTGAGGCCAATCCAATTAAAGCTGACCAAGCCACGCAAATGTGTTTAGTGTCTGGTTACTACACCGGGTGCGCATTCTCAGATACTGCCTGACATACTCACTGGAGGCGCACTGATGTGTCCCATTTGGGATTTTTATCACATCTGACTTGCCGGTTGTGATTTTGGCCTGCCGCAATTTTCTTTTCCGAGTCTTATGCTACATGAATATTACATCAAGTGTTTTTAGTTATTGTCACAGAGTTGTCCAAGAAACCATTTACAAAACAACCAGTGCACACGTCAAAAATCATAAATGTTAGACGTTTACTTTGTTATTGTCAATTGTCAAATGTTTTCTTTTGGAATAAAAGATAAGATAAATTGCTTTGAGTAAAGAAAATCTTGACATTAATAGTTGATGTGAAGAACCAAAACAGGCCATAATTCCCACTTTGATATCAATTTCATTACTGTGAATACAACTCCATAAAGAAAAGGTTTTGCCATAATAATTTAACAAGATCTGGGCACATCTTGATAGTGTTATGATGGACCTCAGCTCTGTCATGAGCAGAGCTAGTGAGAGACTCTGCATGCACGGGGAGGAATTACAACATAAGACATGTCCGATTAAGTTAGTTGTTCCACATGTTTTTAGGGTTGTTCTGTGCTCGGTGCTTACTTTGGACTTAGAGCTATGACTAATTGCAATCTGAAGAACTGAAGAACACGGACAACATGTGTGCGTACGTGCGCCTGTGTGTGTGGATTCAACCTCACTGTGTGCGTGCAGACTTGAGCTGCACACCAGCAATCACGTCACCGAGAGCTACGAGCCAACAAACTTTCAAGCTTTATCAATCTCTCACCCACATAAGCACACATATGCAGGTTGACACACACACACACACACACACACACACACACACACAGAGGAGGAGGGAGTGAATGACGTTCTTTTTGCATGTGTCAGTCACTTCTCACCAGTCAGCCAGTAAAAAAATAAATGAAATGTTTTCTCTTACGTCAGCAGATTGTTTATGAGTAAAAAAGAAAGCGGTGCTGTTGCATTTTAAAGCGCTGAGGGCTTGTAAGTATTTTACTTTTCCATAGTTGTTTGAGAGAGGACAAACAAAAAATCGGATTTCCTTTTTATTGAAACGAAAAAGGTCTACAAATTCCAATGTAATCACATGAATTGCTCATGAAAACTAATTTGCTTATAAGGAAGGCTACAAACAAATGACTGTAGTCTATACAAAGACAACAAAAAAGACTGCATGATGTCCTCCGCTTCGTTCCAGCATTGAGGACACACACCAACATACACAAGGAATGTGTTTGAGTGCAATCCAGCCCCATGATTGCTAGACACTATGAGCATTTGTGCTCTTCAAAAGGACCTTTCAACCTCTAATTTAGTGTGCAACCCCCCCATGGAAGAGTCGCCTGCTTTCATTTCAAAGGAAGACCCGGTCAGGTAGTTTGAAAGCCCTTGTCATTATTTTCATAAACAACCACCAGGTTGGGAGTCCTGAGGTTTTTAGAGCTTCAAATGTTCTTGATTCTCTCTGACGTCTTTGTTTCGCCACTTTCTCATCAGCACTGGTGCCAAGGCAGGCGGTGCTGTTTGTTCTACTGCTTTAAAGATTAAATGTAGTGCATTTGCTTCAGATGTTGGTGAAGACATCAGACGGGACATTTTTCACTTGTGATGTGCCAGAATAAAAATGGAGCCACTGAATTTTTCAACAAGTCAGCGGCGACGGGTGAAATTAGCACTCGGATATATATGCAAGGCCCAAAATGTCATCTTTCACTGAAAAATGACTCAACGCATTTCAATGCATGTGTGTGTGTGTTTGTTTGAGAGACGCATCCAAGCTGGTGAAAGAAAGCTCAACTAATGGAAGTCCAGAGGGGGGAGAGTGGGCAAAAGGCTCCTGTGCTGAATAATTTAGCAGTAGTGGGTCAAAGAGCTGGCTATTGATTGAGATTTTGAAGTCTTATGAAAATGCTATGGCCGCTAGCCTGGCCCCGGAGGCCGAGCAACCCCCACTTTCCGGAGGCTGCGCCCTCTACGTCTGGGAAGGTAATCAGCGCTCATAAAAACACACACACACACACACACACACACAAAACCCCCATTTTGATTTCAGCCTGTCTCCGCTTCCCTCCCCTCCCATCTTCCATCCTAGAGAAAGAGATCCTCCTATTGGCTGAGCAAATAGTTTCCATAGCAGCATTTAGCTAATGCACAGGGAGGGCAGTGAGGGTGTGAGAAGAAAGAAGAAAAAAAAAAAGAAAACGTTATCTGTCCAAAAAGATGAAAAGAGGGGGAGACGGGGGGAGAATAAAAAGGCGAGGAGCCAGGGGGAGGGTCTGGATTTGGATCCACAAGCAGAGCTGAATGCAGCCTCCTGCAGTGGGTGAACTATGTTATCTCAGTGTTGCCATTTGCATTGCTTTATTTATTCCTCACTGCGCTCTCATGGACAATCGATCATACCTGCCTCCCCGAAGAGAGACGCAGCCGCGTGGCTGTTTGAGAGCTGCGCGCCGGCATGCGTCTCATCTGAGAAATGCACCGAGCTTGCAACGTGACGCCGGAGGAGGACCAGCACTTGTCAGTCAGTGTGTCCGCTTAAGAACCTGCTTGCGTCGCAAGAGCAACTGTTGCAGCCAGTGACCCCGACACCTCAGCTAAATGACCCAATGGTCATTAATCAACGCTATCCTAATGGCGAAAGTCACCTGATACTGCCGAAGCAGCACTCGGGACAGGGGGGGGCCATTTGTCAAATAAATGGATGCAATCCAAACAGGACTTTTTCAATGAATTTTTCACTTCTGGCGTTAACCTGCTGCAGACCCCAGTTAGGATGTATAAAAATCCGCAAGCCTCCTCTGGTCTGTTTTCCTTTTGTAGGCGGGTGTCAAAGAACAGCCGTTCGGGGGTTTAGCGGCGGCTCTGCCCCGGTTCTATTGCTTTAAGGCTGCTCCTCGACGGGGAACGTCACAGGCAGAATGCTTCACTCAAACAGCTTGCAGCAGGCTCAGCCGGCCGGCCGTGTCCACAGATGCCCTTGTCAAAGCCGCTTCTTCACAGAGAGCAGACACTTAAGACAGCCGCACGCGCAATTCTGAAGGGCTGCACCTCCACATGTTCACGTCTGGAAAGTGTAACAGAACGCTTAAAGCAGCTGAGTGGACCGTGGAATGAAAGGAAGAGCCAGGGATCTCTCTCTCTCACACACACACACACACACACACACACAAAATTGCCCCTAATGAGGGTAGCGCCCCACTCTCAAGAGATGGCAGCGGCTGGAGCTCTACTCGATAAATATTAACAAGAAGTGCGACTGATGGCGGTGCTCACTGATCCATAATTGCATTTCAAAATGTTCAACGGGGTGGGTGGGGGGGGGTGGAGGTCGGTCGTGAAGGGAGAAAATGTGAAGATAAAAAGAGGGAACTCAGCCTTCTAGGCAGTGACAAGAGACAAGCGATGCCTGTCTAGTCAACCTTCTGCGATCGCCTTGATGGCTCAGCACCAATCAGAGACGTTTTGGTGGAAGAGACGCACAGGTTGTGCTTTGGAAGCTGACATTTCTCCTTTCATCGACTCGCTGCACGCATCACAGGGCGCATTGGGACTGCTGCGGCTTTACATAAGGGGAGGAATTCTGGGGCAGGATCAGAGGGATGGCAGGGAACTCTACTTACTAATGCCACATTGTACAGTGAGAGATGTTTTGCATGGATCTGAATAAGCGCAGACAGGTTAGCCGCAAGCTAATTGGCTAGTGGGTCTCATTGTTAAGCTAATTCTCGGCACTTTGGACTCCATTAGGACTGTACTCAGGGTGCACAGAAAACCTAATAACTGCTTATGTAGAGCAGCCATATTTATGCACATATATTAGCATCTTTATCAAACATTTTTAATGATGGGCTTTGAATAGGAAGCATTTTAAAGGATTAATAAGCACCAGCTAAAGGCATCAAGATGCAGTTGTCTGGGATACAATTAACATTTGGTGTGTGTGTCTGTGATGTGGAGGTGTAAGCATGTTGTTTCCTGTGCCTGCAGGGAAAGCTTTGCTGCTGGATCCATCAAACACAAACACGCATTATAATACACATGTTAGTACACACAAAAAGGCAAATAGGATCTGGTGAGACATTATGTAGTAATAAAATAACACATTTTATGGTGATCACATCAAGGTTGTTTTTAATATATAACAGAAATTGTATGATATTTGAATCTTGCACCACTGTTTTAAGTCTGGATTGTATTCAAATAAACAGATACATCAATTGAGCGGGGTTTGTTTAGTTTTTGCATCTTCAAAATGTAACTGCAAATTCTATTATAGCCCAAGAAAATGTTGCTAGGTTAAGTGAAAATGTAAGGAATGGTTTTAATCATTCATTCCCAAGCTTATCTGCTAATTAAGTGTATTGGATTTCACATTTCTAGGTTCCAAGTTTTTGAAACATAAATTAAGTGACGTCTTCTCACCAAAACCCCAGAAAAGTTAAAGTCAAACAGAGATAATGTCAGGCAGTTGCTAAATGTAGCTACGTGTATTTGGCTGTCTGAGCAGGATGCAAATCAAATCAAATCCTAATTGCTTGAGATTTTTTGTAAGATTATTTATTATTTTTTGCATGAATTTAAAAGTTTCCAGTTAACAGAGTTAATGTGATGAGAAGTTATACGACAGTGCTGAAAACGCAAACAAAACTCCATCGCAGCATTTTTTCAAGCGCGAATGCAAAACCCATCAGAGATTTGCTCGCACACAACTCACAGCGCGAACAGAGCACACTGGACCTTGAGATGGTGATTACCGTACAATGTGATTTTAAACTGATGCCGTTATGCGGGACACATGATGATAAGCATTGGATACAGTACACACAAACATACTGACTGCAAAGAAAATCCCTCATCCTTTTAAGCTGAGCAGGCCTGAACCATATGAGCTGGACTCCTGGAACAATCATTGCATCGTACATGGCATCTAATTAAATGTCCATAAGAAGGGAGATCCACAGATGTGTGCGGGAGACATTGTGTGTGTGTGTGTGTGTTGGCGTATTGGGCTCCTCAATTCTGCGTTCCCAAAGGGACAAACGCTGCAATCACTCCATTAACGAAAAAGGGGGAGAGAGAGAGAGAGAGAGACGAGGATGCTGTTAGAAAGCAGAGGGAGTAAGAGAGGGATGTGGGGGAGGGAGGGAGGACGGAACACAGCTGACTTGGCCAATAACAGCAAATGAGGTTGGATACAAGCAGGAGGGGGGGCGGTCAATGAGCTTCGAAGACATGGACACAATGACTAGAACATGGGAAGGGAGGCGCGAGGGAGGGAGGTGATTGACAGCAGATAAAGAGGAGTGTGGGGGGGAGGGGCTGGGGGGGGGGGGGGGGGGGGGTGGGGGTGAAGTGTAGAAGCAGACAGATGAGAGCGAGAGGGAGAGAAATGGAGACCAAGGAGACAATCTAGGTAGGAGAAGCATGGAGTGTGAAGCCAGAGTCAAAGGCTGCAGATGGCACAGGGCTCCCCCTCAAAGCAACAGGAAGCTCACAGTGTTGATGCAGATGTGTTTATCACGCGAGTCGCACGTTAACATAATGACAAACACACCACGTATGCGCGCAGACACGCACACACACGTCAATGGTTTGCAGGCTCATTGCATTACTCTCATCAAATATAGATTGTAAACAAATTACGGGGTCACGACACCGGGTGTAAACTGAAACTCGCCCCTGTGGGAAAAACCCGCCGGAGGATTGTTGGCGTAAATTGATTGGATCAGAAGGGAGAAGAGGCAGAATCGGATTAAATACACAATACGTTGATTAGTTCTGTGTGCACTTAGACCCATAGATGCAATTTTAGACCCCAATTCTCTTAAATTTGGATTTAACATTAAATTGTTCCATCATATGCAGTATTCCTGTTACAGCGTCCTTGTTTTAATGCTTCAAATATGCAAATGTTCGTATATATGTTATTATTAGATGTTTTCCTTTTCTAACAATTCATTAAAATGGCCTCCTGCTGGTCACCACTGTAACCAGGCAGACATTTTAAGGAGGACGCTAGGACACTGAAATCCATACGACTGAATCAATACGTATCAGAGGTGACACGGGGCACCATTGTTGAGTAAACAAACTGGGTAAAGTAAATGCTCAAAATGACCCTTGATAATGCTGCCGAGTGGGATTTATTTGTTCTACGCGTCTTATTGCTGGAGGACTGCGCCGTGTGTACAGAAGCATGAAGGAAGCACACGGACATGCAGAGGAAAACAAAAAAAAAAAGATATGGAGACACGAGGAGGCAGCCTTCAATTCTTGTTCGTCCCCACGCTGGAGAGATTGATAGCTGCATTCAGGATTTCTATACGCCGCTAATTGGATTCACAGGTCATTAGATAAAGTACACGAGTGAGACTGATACAGCCGAAAGACTTGAGGGAGGAGAGAGAGGGAGGGAGAGAGAGGGAGGGAGACGGGTGCGAGACGGGCAGTATTGATAAGGTTGTTGGGTTCAGGACCAATGAAATTTCCTCCCCCTGTGCTGCGCCTCCAAAGCCTTGTTCCCCCACACAGAGGGGGTGGGGGTTGATCAATAATCCTTATAGCAAGAAAAGGTGGGGGTTGCAGACGGAGGCAAGGAGGGATGTGAGAAAAGGAAATAAAGGGAATGGGTTGACATGTGATACGCTTGCATGGATCTCAAGCTGCCGGTTGTTTCTCCGTTTCAATATATTGTGGCAAGAGAAAGAAATTAGATTAAGCTGAGCTTCATTCCCGATCAAGGAAACCAGTCTGAGTCCTACGAGAAGGGCGGATGGTACTCTTTACCAACGGCATGCGATTGTAAGCTAAATCGGCCATCATCCCGAACCAGTACAGAAAGACCGCAGTGCCCAACGCAGCGACAAATGAGCTCGATGCAACACGCTGTACTTGTTTTAGCGAGCCAGCAGGGCTTGTTGTTCTAACATAGGAGGGCACGGGGACAGTCTGCTCAAACACACACAGGCATGCAGATGGCTGTTCATTAATTACAGATGGATGGGGGGAGTTAAAGAGAGAGGACGAAAGGGAGAGAGAGAGAGAGAGAGAGAGAGAGAGGTCAAGTAATGGACCCAGTATTCTCTCTCTCTCCCTGGACAATTACCTCTGTCTGCCCCAGACCTCTTCTGGCACTCTTAATCAAGGTGCAGGTGTGAGGCTTTCCTGTGCTAGTGTGTGTGTGTGTGTGTGTGTGTGTGTGTGTGTGTGTGTGTGTGTGTGTGTAGGGTTCCTGCCGTCCTCAGCAGTCTCTAGCAGCAATCCGATTACAGCCACTGCTGCCCTCCCCTCTGAAAAGGTCTCCAGCTCACCTTAAAGCGCCTTCTTCACACAACAACTGCCACTCCCACGCTAAAAGTATTCACATGAAAGTTAAATAGCAACTCCGCTACCTCAAATGCATACACGAAAGTATATGCATATGTACACAGACACACACACACGCAGACACTAGTCCACCTTCTCCAGAAGGGTTGTGGGTGGGCTGTGAGCTGACCTCACATCATCACCCTGGCTGTTGGCAGCCATTTCTTTGGCCCCTTGGGGCCTGGCCGCCCCTCACCGAGCCTTCTGGACACTGTGTTAAGAGACTGCAGCAGGTTTATGTGGCATCATAGACCCATGACTTACATATTCCAGTAGCCTCTGCACATTGATGCAGCACCAAAAATGTGCGCCGCGCTCCATATATGGCAGATGAAAACCTGACCAAGGACTGGGGCTGGGCGGTATACCGGTTCAAACGGTATAAGATTTCCGTACGCTACGAGTTTCTCACGTGCCGCTCATACTGGTGTTACGCCATAACAACTGACGTTGCTCTGCGGCGGGCGGAAGAATTTATTTTTTACGCGTCAGCGCGGAGCGCCCAGCGACCCAACCTGAACTCAAACGCAATCCTCCACTCGATCAATTAGTAGAGGAACAAGCGGCACTTTACTAAACCGACTCAGTCGGATGAATCAGCATTTCTCAAAGGCTTATTACTTATTACAACTTATAATTGTATTTATTCAGCAAAAGAGGCAATTTGGCCACATCAGGCTGTTAAAAAAACAAGAAAATCTATTAAAAACGGGCGATGGTTTCATTAAATCAATAAAGTGCATTGACAAAAATCTTTATTTCCATTAGAGGCATTGTGTTTAACATTCAAGCCTCATTCTCACAGGGATTTCTTTGTATTCCACATTACCCTTCGAAAACTTCCAGACGCATTATAAATGACTGATTATAAATCGTATTTCCCTATAGTTTATAGTCCGTCCTCATCAGACTACCAGTGTGTAACCAAAATGTGCACCTCTTCACCTACATGCGCCCGGGCGGGCGGATGAGTGGGGAACTTCGGGCCAGCGTGAGGACGCGAGGAGAAACGGCGGAGCGGACAGGATGTGAAAATCTACTCACCAGCTTGAAATCCTGAATGCTACAGATGAAGTAGGGAGTGTTGGGCCGCCGGCTCTCGATGTAGACACAATCTGCAAGTGAGAGAAAGAGAAACCAGAAAAGTGAGTTTGGAGAAAAACGTTCCGAGAGCTTTCATGTTTTATGCCAACAGAGAGTAATATATTATTTTGGGTGCTGTTACCTCGGCTGAAAAGACATTTTTCCTCCTTGAGTCAAATTCAATTGGAACGCGAGTAATAGGATTAAGGACTTTTGGAGCGCTACAAGGTTGCCTTTCTAAAGCAAACATTACACCCAAGGGGAATTATGTTATTGTTCCACTCCATTTATACACCAGTGAGCAACACTGGCTTTAACCCCATTTCACTCCAGTAGTCTTCACTGAGACGCGTTCCTGCAGAAATGACAACTCCTGTCATTGCACTGATAAATGTCCAGTTAACAGTGTGTTGGCACAGCGCAGGGGGGGAGAGAGCTAAATACACCTTCTGTCTTTTCAAGTTTTAAAAAGTAGCCAAATTACACAACCCTCAAGTGTTGAAGGCGTCCCCCCCCCCCCCCCCCCCCCACACACTTTGTGTGTGAGGAGGTGGCCCTGGCCCGGCCGTGCTGTTAAATTGGATGTGACTGGTGGTATGGCCGGGTCACGAACCCTCATCTCCTTAACAAAAACATTCACGCTGCAGAGGACAAAAACACACAGCCACTTCTGTGGAGAGAGAGGAGGAGGTGGAGGAGGAGGAGGAGGAGGCGGGGGGGACATGGCTAATGGTTACGGCTAAGCCTGGCACAGTACTTTCCAGAAACGGGGGTTAGAACTATGGGAGAAAAGGAGATTTGAATCCACAAAAGGCCAATTAGCATAATAGTCTCCCGTTCACCTTGTGCTTTTAGCTGAACCGCAAAACCAGCAGTGTGATCCAACGGAGAAAATCTATTTATTTGGGTTTAAATGACAACCAGTAAAAGGCAGATCTTACTTGCTCAACTTAAAAAAACACATCACACACTCAAAATTGACCTTCTGTTTGAACGGAAGCAGTGCAACAAGCTATTTGCCCCCCCCCCCTCCCTCCCCAAGATGGTTTTCCCCGGCATTTGGTGCAACGGAGCGTAGCCCCCACGCCTCAACATCAACACACGGGCCACAAAGACGGACAACATGGTGCAGCTCTGTAAGACTTGCAGTATCGGGGGGGCGTTTCACCAAAACGAACGGACGCAAAACGAATCTGTTATTTATTTGTTTGCGTCAACAGTGAGTTATTGATCTGACTGTGGTTTATCTTACCGCTTAAAGAGCAAAGGGAGGCTGGCAAAGATATTAAATGGCTCCGACACCCAAGATGCCATTTGTAGAGGCGCTGGTGTGTACGAGTGCGACGTCATGGGCTTTGTTTTTTTAAGAGGATCTGTGTATGTGTGTGTGTGTGTGTGTGTGTGTGTGTGTGTGTGTGTGTGTGTGTGTGTAACCCCAGGGTGGGCTTGTTATCTGCTATGGCCTGAATGAGCTGTTCCAAGGGGAGGGGGAGAGGAGGGAGGAGGATGGGGGATGGGGGGATGGGGGGTTATCTTCCTCGCCGGCTCTGAGTGACGCATTATATCTCTCACTACTGGCCTCTTCTCGCTCCCCCCCCTCCCTCGTCTTCTCCCTCCTCTACACCATTCCCTGGAAGTCATTTACAAGATAACATGAATGAAAATATCCATCAGTGCTGTTGTGTGATCTGTGAACAACAGTGTGTGTTGAGAGAGAGGGAGGGAGGGAGGGAGGGAGAAGCGGGTGGAGGAGGAGAGTAGGAGTGGGAGGGAGTGGGGGGAGGGCCGAGAACAAAAGAGTCTAATCTGAATGAGATGACATGTTTCGGAGGAGTCAAATTGGGGGAATTAGGGTTTAGTGTCCCTTCACCTCGCCGGCACATTCATTTAGAGGGGCCAGGTCTCCGCGTCTGCACCCCGGAGGACGTCAGCGGGCAGGAAGAGCCGACAGCGGGAGGGAAAAGGATCGGCGCAGGGAGAACGGGGGATCTAGTTCAATCATTCGCAGACAGCAAGCGAGTCTATTCTTCCAACGTCAAAAGGCCCATTTTGAATTCATGCCGGGCACTAGAAGTTGACTCCCTCAAGGGCATTTCATATGCGAGCGCCGATGATGCGATTCTCGATGAACGTGCAAGTTAAAACCCGGTTAGTGCTCTGGACTCCTCCGTCAGTCGGGTGGGGGGAGGCGTTGGGGCTCGTCGGAGTGAAAGGCCGCGCGGCTCCTCCGGGGTTCCGCCTGCCGCGTTAAACATTCCTGCCATTTTGTGCACTTGGAAGTGGGTCTCCCTGCTCAAGTGGGGAAGTGGAAAGGGGGAGGGACGAGAGGTTTAGCTGTGGAGGGCGGGAGAGGGGGGGGGGGGGGTGAGGGAGAAGGGGTCTGTGTGGGGGTTGAAGTGTGTGCTCGTTGGATGGATGTCGCCTCCGCCGTAGGAGGGAGGACCACAGCGGGGCCTTTGTAGCAGAGTGCTCTCACTCCCTTTGCAGCTGTTAAGTTAAAGTTCCTCCCCCCTTACACGCCGCTGCCGGCCGCCACGCCACCCAGAAGGACAGCGAGCGAGGGAAAAGTTCAAGACCCCGACACTGGCAGATAATCGTGAGGCTACCGAGCATGCTTTCTCGAGACCTGGGCACGGCGCTGAAACCTGATCCGGGCGGTCGCTGCCTCGGGTTGTATCGCCGCCGCCGGGTTCAGGCTCAACGTCGTTGAGCGTACAGACCCACACACACACACACACACACATGCATACACATGGCAATTTACTCAGCTGTAGCTCATTGTTCAACCAGCCATTCTCTAATGGCCGCCAAGCGTGTCTAATCTAAAACACACCTAGCCTCGGCGGAGAAAAGCTGCGCTCTCCTCTCCCTGTATCAAGCAAATAAGATGCGGTGTAATTTGCCGCAGCATTTCAGCGGAGGGGGAAGGGGAGTCTGGAGATAAAATCAGCCCGGGCTTTCTTTTACCAGACGCCAACAATGGGGAAAGTCACAATGTGAACACAGTCGTATGCGCCAATGTTTTGTAAACAGTGGAGGAGGGGGGAGAGGGGGGGGGGTGCACTTGTAGAATGAGATCAGCTGAACACACCCAATAATATGAGCACGTTTGAGGACACGAGCAGTCTCGTTGAATAAAGAGGAGCATTTGCCCGGGCCGTGCTCGCGGGCGGTGAGTGTTGCACGGTACACTTTGATTGTCCCCCCCCCCCCCACACACACACACTTTCCTTCCCCTACCGCCCTCCATGAGCCCTGTGACTCTCCCTTCTCTTCCCCCGGAAAAGCAGTGGGAAATACCTGGCAAGCGATACCATCAGCTCTCTGCAACAGGGCCGGCCTGCAGCTGACCGAGCTCCTAGGGGAGAACAGAGGTTCTTTGACAACACCCCCCCCCCCCCCCCCCCCCCCGCTCTCGGCTAGCCCACGCTTTCTCATTCAGCGGTCGGCAGGTGGTTTGATTTCTCTAAAAAAAGCCCTTTTCCCAGAGTTTTTAGCGTGCGGAGAGATGGGCAGGCAGAGAAGGCTTTTTAAAAATAGATCTATTCCGTTAGCGACAGGCTACAGATCTGCACTGCTACGCCTCAATACCAGACGACTGCGGGGCCCCGTCCCTCACGTCGGCTCGTCTGCAAACCGCCAAACTGATCGGCAGCTATTCTCCACGCCGCAGGGGATGTGCGATGCTAATCGAGCCTCGGCCTGAGTTGGTAACTCTACAAAGGATCCCTAGTGTCGAATGTTGTTTGTGTGAAACTCATACATAGAATTCTGTGCAGGGCACTTTAATTAAGTGCAGGACAAATATATCTGAAAAGGGCTTCACGCCGCGTTAAGAATGAAATTACAGCACTTTCAAGGTACCTAATCCAAAAATGTCAAGAGTCTTAAAGGCTTTATAATCACATCTAAATCCTAACAAAATAGTCCAATTGTGAAATATAAAGTTGACAGAATGAATTATTATAATTATGCTCAGCGATCAAATTGACATTCTCTTTATTTCATCAGTTGTTACCATTAACTTTGATACCAACTAATTTCCAGAGCAGAAGAACTTTACCAAGTGGGTCGGTGATGAACAGACCACCGGGAAAAGGGGAACCTCTCGCCTGCAAACACTTTGCATCAAAACGATTCATAACGCCGGCGATGCAAATCAGCGACTCTTGGCTGCAGCAGCCATGTTGTGTGACACAAACTGAGCTAGAAAGGCAGAAGGAGTGGAGGCAGGTGGTTTCCATTAGCGCTCTCCATTTAAAACAGACTAGCCAGCGGGTCGGTTATGGAGGGAGGAGACGCGCCGCCCGCAGCGCCCAGCACAGCGGAGGGAAGCGCTGAGCAGTGTGGATAGCGCTGGGTCTTTGTGTGCGTTCCACTGAGCTGCAGGAGTGTGCTGTTGAGCGATAGGGACGAGGTCTATGGCTGTAAAAAAAAAAAGCCGCACTGGGATGCGTGCTGGTGTGTGCCTGTGTATCAGTACAGAAATACTGGTTAACAGGGTCCCAAGCATGTGTGCTTCCCCGACACGTTTTGTGTGCTTCTAGGGTGTCTGCTATTGATCCCCCCCTATGGCAGTGTGCATAATCTCCAGAGGGGGGGATCTGTAATCTGGTGGTGGGGGCTGGTGGACGAGTGTGGAGGAGAACCGGCTCTGGAGGCGTCCGGCCGGGTCTCGGGAAAAGGTGAGAGCTCAGCCACAGGACACGGATCGATTCGGCGTGTCTGTTTCGCACCGCGCCAGGCCGCTCACCCCGGCAGCCGACTACGCCGACGGCCCAGGACAAAGTCCCCCGGCCACACTCCTGCAACCCTTTTTTAAGCAGTGGAAGAGCTACAGTTAGCCGCGGGGCAAGCTACCGGCCAATTGCACACCCTTCCAATCGATCTAAGCCACGCGAACCCATCTCCGAGGGATGGAGAGGCTGAGCAGGGAGATTGGAAGGTGGCTGCTGACGGTTTCAATACCAGCTTACCAATTATGTATTGTATGATGACACAGGCCTGTATGCTTCTAAAGCTCCCCGCGTCAAAAGTTCTCTCCGATTCTGCACCGCTTACCATCAACGGGTTCTTCCCCCTCCACATGTCTGGGGCGGAGCAAATCCCTCTCCAGGGGTGGTTAGTTTTACATATTGTGTGTCACTAGACGGCTATAAAAGGATTTAACATTTAGTAAAGCATAATCCATGGCAGGCTTTGTGCCTGCCTAAGCTGCACGCATCAAATCTGATTGCAAGAAGGCTGCTACCAATGACCAAGCAGGAGGAGGAAAAACACACACACACACACAGGGCTTATCACTTGAACAATGGGCAGAGGAGACAGCAGGAGGTCAGTTGCTGAGGTGGAGGATCTTCTACTTTGACAATGGGAGGTAAATTACAAACTAGCGAACTGGTGCCGGGGGCCACCAGCTACATAACCCGGGCTCATCCCCAATCTGAAACCAAACCAACAGCAGCCGCCGCCTCGCTGGAGGGAGCAGGTTGTGACTCTCGAGCCGCTCTGTTCCAGACCTGTCAGACTAATTGAGGGAGAGGACAGGAAACATAAATATTCCCCATCACCCCGACACTGGCTGTGCTGTGCACTCGGATGTGGAAATATAAATATTCGTCGGGGCTAATCCACTGAGACGGTCGACTTTGTTTATGTGCCTTTTGAATGTTTCATCGATGTGACTGACTGCTTCTGTCTCCTCCCACCTCCCCCACTCGCCTCCGCCCTCCTCCCCCACTCGCCCCCCCCCCCCCTCCCCCTATCCGCATGGTTAAGTATGAGACAAAGCGCTGGTGCTCTCTCTATTAAACATGAAATGCAGCGCACAAAAAAAAAAGTGCTTGAACGGAGTCTGTTGCAGAGAGTTAGAGGAGCAGAGAGACCCGGGTTACTGCTCGCTAGACAACTTCTACTGGTACCAGTGCAGACAGAGATCATTTAGCCAACAAGATAAGAAAGCTAGACGGTAAGTGAAGGGCGGGGGGAGGAGGTCCGGCGCGTTCCACTGCCCCTACTTCAAGTTGTCTCTTTAGTATTTGAGTGTTTAGCGCGGATGTATTCATAGGCAGGTAGACGGAGAAGACTGTAACAACACAACGACACGCGGCTGGTAATTTCCTTCCATCCGTACACTACTTGACCTTTTGTCATCTGCTGGATAAACCAAAACGCACGGCTGCAATGATTCAGTTCTTGGGCGGATAACATACACACACACACGCACACGCACACGCACGTCTAGCTAGTCTGGCTTCCTTCTGATAGTGAGTGTTGACATCCCCCCGCCCTCTCTAATAAAACACATTTCTAAACAGTAGGTGAAAGAGAGGCCATGTTTACAGCTGCAGAAAAGGTCGGTTCCCCTTTTAGCCTTTTGCATCAGACGTAATAAAAACACTGTAGCGCAGCTCAAACCTCTCTGCAGGAAACCAGAGCACCTTTTTGGCCCCAGAGGAGACTGCGTGTTTTCAGTGAGTCGGATGGTGTTGGGATGAAATCATTATCGTGGCTGTCGTCACTATCACATCATCTACTGAAGCACCACTTTGTGTTTTATTGACTTAGGCCAAGACAAAGCAGCGAGTGGGTCAACTTGGAATTGATTGCATGACGTATTGGCCCGAGGAAGTGCTTCTGCTGTTAAGAGAGTTGCTACTCTGGTGAATTTGCGATCCGCCTGCAGCGTATTGCAACAGAGACGACCGCTTCTTTAAAAAAGGGCCGCGGCATTTATCTTTGGTTCGTTTAGAATGGGTCTCAACGGCTTATTGAGAATGATGTTAAGAAGATGGTTCTTAAATATCAGTCAGCTGAGGAAATTGATGAATGGGGATCGACTCGCGTTCACTCGCGCTCACGCTCGGGTTCGCCGCGTTCAGGACTCACCTCCTGGTCTGTAAACAACGTCGTCTTCTGTGATGAAGGACGTGATCTCGCCGTTCTCCGTGCGCTCGTAGCGCGACTTCTTCTTCGGCGTCTTCTTCTTGCCCTTCTTGCCGCCCTCCTCGGCCGTGCCGCTCCCTCCGCCTGTGCTCCCGTTGTCGTTGTCCTCGTCCTCGCTGTGTTCGCTCTCTGCATAGTTCTTGGCCCCGCCCTCCAACGTACAGCTGCGCCGGGGCCTGGAGCTCTCGCTCTCGCGGTCGCCGTCCTGCCGGCGGGACTTACCGGACTCTCTCTTGTCCCGATCCCTGTCTCTGTCCCTGTCCCGCTCTTTCTCCCGCTCCTTCTCTTTGTCGGCCGTCATGATCCGCCACGTGCCTTCCTCAGTCCTCTCACGGCTGGGCCTCCGTGAAAGGTAGACTGTGAGCCTGGGCTTCAGTCTTCTGAATTTACCAGTCAAATCCAGGGAAAATTTGGCCACACCAACAACCCCAGTGTTTCAGAAAAGCTGTGGACAAAAGAAAAGGGACAATTAGCATAACTTATTTCATCCTTATCGATAGGAAGCAACACTTTCCTGAGCAAAATGGTTTTGAGTGGGGGAGAAAAACATGATCAGTTCCTAGAGATCAGGCAGCTGTGCTGACTCTTCTCAACAGCACAGTAATTGTTGGCACTCCCCTCCACAATCATGTATACTCTAGAGAGCACTGAGCAGCTCCATCAAAGCGTCGAACCTCTAAAGGATATTTTCATTTGTTCAGAAAGGCAGTAAAACAGAGTTATTAAAAGGGAAAAAGAGAAGCAGGATGACAACATGCAGTGTTTGTGACACAATAAGCTTAAGGGGAGTCGTAACTGAATACGCATGAAGAAGCGGTGCTGCATTGAGGACGAGGCAGGCGGCCAATGGAATTCCTCAGAGGTGACGTGTCGAGGGGGCAGACGCTGCTGGTCGCTGACGATGCCACGAGAGAGACGCAGCGTACAACTCAAAGACAGACAACTGGCTTTCTTCTCTACAGACCATCTGTGATGACACCAGGCTGAATTTTACTCATCTGTGTGTGTGTGTACTCTGGCTCACTGGACAACACCCCACCTCTGCCCTGTCCGACAGACGCCGCTGTGTTAATGTGATGCGACGGCTCTGGAGGGACAAACACAGCAATCCAGCGGGTGCGGAAAGGGAGAGAAGAGAGGCTCAGCCGCTCGTTTGACGTGCCGCTGCCATTTTCTACTGTTGTTCACTCAAAATAAAATGAACTCAGCCACCACTTTGTCATGCCATAATGAAATCCTCCATAAACAGTTAAGTGGGCAAAGCTGAAGCAGCACGCTGTCTGCACCACGCTGCCCCTACAAAGGAGGCTTCTCATTTGCTGCCAGTGTTTACCCCTCCACCCCCACTGCAACAAATTAACTGGAAATAGTTATTACGGCCCCCCGAGGGATCAGAACAAGCAATCAGCACCGGCGTTACCATGGTGGTGATAGCAGGGGGGGGGCAGGGGGACAAATTAGGCAAGGGTAAAGATTGAGCCAGGTAAAGCACACTCGGCTTCGGGTGGAAGTGCATTTGTTGTAAGGGCGGGAGAGTGTGAAGCGCACACACACACACACACACACACACACACACACACACACTGCAGCGTGTTTGACAGCGGCGCTCCTCAGCAGCGGGTGCTGTCATCTCATGAGCAGACACCAACTGACAGGGCAGATGCTCTTGTCGTCGGCTTCTACACAAACACCGGGCCTGATTAAACCGCAGCCTCGTCACAGCCCCATTAATCACCTAATGATGAGTTACCACGGCGACCACTGGGCTGCCGGCACGCACACACACACACACACACACACACACACAGGGAACACATTAGCGCGGGCACAGGAAGCGAGGTCGTCGGGGGAAGTTGAAGCGGCCAACATGGAGTGCCGAAAGACATACGGTGCCACCTCCTGTGCCCGTGTCCAGCGGTACGTGGCAGAGGTGTGAGGAGCACGCAAACATTGATGAAGGTACCGTTGGATTGCACAGCTCTAAGTGGCGATGTGTGTGTGAGCTGAGCAGCACTACTCTCCTCTAATCAGTAACATAAGGCCTTTCCACCGAGAGCGACGAGGAGCCTGAACTGTTGCAAATGGCGGGCCGGCCCATTCTCCTTTGATGTCGTGGGCCGCCATAAGCCCGTGTAAGTGTCTTAACAATCTCGGTGCTATTAGTTTGCATCTGGTTACGCTTTACACACAACCGCCTCGTTCCAAACTCTGGGTCTCCAATTACCTTGATGACGTTAACATAATTGCATTTATTCGTAAAATATTTCCCCACGCAAACATGCGCTCGCTCGTAATTGTGTTCAAACTTTTACCAGTCAAAAGAACAATGTGTCCGTGGTTACATTTGCTGCGAGCACGTAGCTGCAGTGGGACGCAGATAAATGAGCAATTTGAAGCGGAACGAATTGAGCGAGGGAAAAGAGGAGTGATTCAGTGTGAAGTAGTAACACGGCGGCGATGAAAAGTCATAACGTATTGATGGCTGACACGGAGGAGAGAAAGAGAAAAGGGAGACGGAGAGGCACAGCGAGGGGGACGCCTCTCCACCCACGGCCCGGGAAAACAAAGTGCTCGGTAGAAGGCAGCGCCGCCTGCCTGGCCGATGAATAACGCGGCGAATGGGGGGGCAGGTGAGGCTTGCAGCTATTACACATCAATCACTGGGCCGGGACCCTTTGAAAGATACCAGCTGTCCTAATGGAAAAGAGAAGGAGGAGGAGGCAGTGGAGGGGCGTCCAAGCCAGCGTCACCTAATCCACCATTTACATTACTGCAGCGGAGTCGAGGACTAGCGGCCGGCTAAAATACATCTCTTTTTTTTTCCGAGGCCGTATAAATGAGACCTCTGGACTGAAAAACCACACCGCTTGTGCCTCGATTAACACATCATACACAACAGTGGCCACACAGCAGGTTTCTGTTACTCAACAGCTCTTTTCTTCTTCTTCTTGCTCCCTTCCGCCTACAAACAGCCGTATGAAACAAAAATGTTTCATCCATCCCAATTGCGCTCACATTTACCCAAATCCACGCTCGGTCTGCGTGGTTTTATTTTAAAACCCGCCTCGTGGATAAACATCCAAATTAACACGCTTTGCTTGAGTAGCTTTACAGCTGTGCGGTTTCTTTTTCATTCCACCAGATTTTTTTAATTGAATATCTTGGGATTGCAAATTTGCAAAGGGAGGACTTTTTATGTACAGAGAATTTGATAAAAACGGAATTTTTCTACGTTTCAATGAAAAATTGAAAATAAACACAATACAACCAGCGAAGTCATCCGCTCCGTTTCGGGTGACAGATGGAAAAAGTCATTCACGGGGTATTCAATTGGAGAATTGAAGTAACAAAATGTGATTGGCAAGGATTTCGGGCCGGCTTTGCGAAGGGATTGAATGAAATACTCGCATGAATACAGATTAGAGGAGAACAATGTTCGCATGAATATACACAGCGTTATTAACAATGAGGGCGACTCAAGTTGATCCGAATAAACCAGCATGATCCAGAGCACTGGACGGATCCGAGCTGTGGCGATGTTGCAGCAGGTTCTCGTCAGCTCCAATCCATTACTCAGTGCGATCTAATCTAAGCTGCCATTCAAGCCCCCCCCTAGAAACAACAGCACAATGAAAGGCTCAGCTGGAGGCGAGGGGTAGGCCACTTCATGAGGGATTCTCTGTGGTCGCCTTGCGCTGCCTGCTTTGTGTTACCTGCTGCAATCATGGCTTCCCTTATTCTCAGAGGCCCTCTCTGTTTTAGCTCACATCGGCAGGGTAAAGACACTTGTCTGCTCCACTTGTTTTTTTTTTCAATTCACAGATGAGTAACCACATCCTTTTTCTCTTTTTTCCCCCCCTTTCTTCCCTCTGCTCAAACTGTGCTCACAAAGGCCCCGTTTCTAGTCGGCATCCGGGGTTAGTTTAGTAGGTAAAAGCCGTGCTGGAGAAAGATAGCTTGGGGGCTTTCCAACATTTAAGGCCGCATCGAGACTCCGATGGCAAAAGGCAAAGCGCCGCTGCACAGGAACGCATTCTCGGGCAAAATGACACCGTGTGCAGCATTAAACTACACTGTCTAAAAACATTAAGGGGATTTAAAGGATCCTCGGGGATGGCGACGGAATGGATGGTTTTTCTTCACCAATACAAACAAGCTCTCTCTTTCCAACAGTCCACAGGTACGCTCACCCACAGACAGGATCAGACTGCGAGAGCCAGTCTCTCCATTTGTACTCTGCAAGAGCTCCAAATGGCCCTGAGGGGGCGGCTCCACAACCCGAGATGTCCATTATCCACAGGGTCTGCGAGCGGCCTTCGCTCTCGCAGCCTGATAGGCGGCTACTTCCCGACGCGGCCCGAGCCGGGCCGCTCCGCCGGGCGCCGCGTTTAGACGCGGCTCCTGGGGGAAATGCCTCGCTTGTCCATTGTCGCCCATCCCCTTTCCTCGGCATGAGGCACTCTTGAGAAATATAATTGTGAGCAGGCCAGTAATGGACCTCTCCCAGTGTGTCATTGATAAGAGAAGCGGGGGAATGCGAGGTATGTGGCGGGCAGGCAGCGCTATCATGAATGCGTCTCTTGATTGAGTTTACCCCAAAGATTGGTCTGTTGTGTGAATAAAGTGCCTGATTTAAAAGGATTTCTTGTGTCTTTTACACAATTCAATTTTTGGGTGAATATGCCGTTGTAATGGAAATGTACCCAAAGGTAAAACTGAGGTCAGCAGGGGTATAAATATGCACTGGGGACACATCCAGGCCTGACTTGCACGTAAAAATATATCGCGGGGCGGAGGGGGGGGCACATGACGTTTTCATGTCGGAAAAGAGACAACACTGATTTTGTCGTCGGCTGGAATGAAAGGACTCTTGAGAATTTAATACCTCAGCACTCAATCATGCACCACTTGCACCGATATCCAGCAATCAACCCCCCCCCCCCTCCCCCTTAAGATCTGCCCATCAGTTTAACGATCGTACCCATCAGCTCAACTCCGACTGGTTGTCTAAATGAGCGTGGGTGAGAAGGAAATGTATTCATACGGTTGCCCTACATCCTGCAGCTACTGTAATCAGCATGCCACACGGTGCGATGTGCCAGCACGGAGGAAAAAACTAACATGAATAGATCAGAGTGACAGATAGTGACGGCTCTGAGGTTTCAGACTGTCGGCGCAGTGAAGGATGTCTTGCAGAAACCGCTCCGAAAAACAAAGCCATTAGGTCAGTACACAAAACCAATTTCGCCAGCTAAATTATTAAGCTACAACCCGCAAACGCCGCTCTCTTTCCGAGCAGATGGTCGCGGGGGGAGGTGGGAAGGAGGTGGGGGGGGCATCCCTCTATTCAACGTCTTATATATGATGATCCAAGCCAAAAAAACACCTCCAACTCTAGATACCACAGGATGGTATTAAAACTAATTAGGAAGGGTGATTATTTCATATGCAAACGCCTCTCCGCTGACTACCGACCGCCACACGACCCAAGTGCCGCAAGATTACAAACGAACACAACAAAGGATTTTACGCACAACGCCCCCCTTTAGGTTTGTTAGCCTCCGTTTTATCATTTCAGCGTCGTCTCTGACCGCGAGCCAGGAGTCAGTCACGGGTCAATGTGCTGTAAACAGACAGCGTCGGCAAACGTTCTTCTGTTGCAAATGTGTTTGTTCAAAGGGAAAAAGGGGCGGCTTCAGCAAGCAGCCAGTGGTGGGGGGTCTTGGCCTTGTCATCCACCATCTCAGTCGTGTAGGCCAGTGATCCAGGCGGAGGGGGAAGCACCCTCTGCATTGCGCATGGGAGAATAATATGAATCACGGCTCTATGGGGCTTCCACGCAGACGGGGCTGTGCTCCTTATACTGGATGCATTTCCTCTCCCTCGTCAAGAAGAGAGAAACTAAATCTCGGCGGAAGTGGCCAGGAGTGATGGAAACACTGCTGGAACCACCGGGATCTGAGCTCAGAGCTCCATACCCTCTGAGGACAGCTCATAAAACATGCAGCAGCTGGGACTGGGCCGCTTACAGCAGTGGCATTTAATGCGCCCTGCCACAGACAAACACACACAGGCCACACACACACACACACGAGTTGCAAATACACACCATTCATTCAAAAGAGTCTGAAGCAGTCAGCGTCGCGGGGTTTACTACCAGGCCCCACGGGCGAATACTAAGTCTTAACCTGAGAATTATCCAAAATAAACACACACCATATATATAAAAGCCTTAGCAGGGGGGAAACAATGTTATTTAAGGGGAAACTATGGGAATAGGAGTTGGATATTACACAGTGTACTGCACTGATCCACAGATCAACTCTGACTGTTCATGTGTGAAATGGGAGACTTGTTTCCCGACTGATAGTGTGCAATGTTTGCAAAGCAAACACAAGCTGCATTCTTTTTTAATCCTCCCAAACACCTAGCAACTGCAATATATTAGATCGCACATTGCATCCCTCGCTGTGCAAAAACGATGCCACATTAAAAACCGTGGAGTGCCTTTGGTAGCCAAGTGGTCACAGCGCCTGCCATTTAACTGCAAGTGTCCTGGTTTCAATTCTGGCCTTCGGACCTTTGGTGTATATCCTACCCCTCCACCCCCTTCCCTCCATTTGTACGCTGTCCTCTGTCAAGGAAAGGTGAAAAAAACTCCCCAGAAAACCTTTAAAAAAAAAAAACACCAGCCAACACAACACTGACTGCTGGCCTGTGGACTTTTTTTAAACTGAAGGTGAATGCAGCCGGCTGAGCGGCTGAGTTGCTGCGAATAAGCCTCAGATATTCTGGGAATGTTAATGTTAGGCTGTGACCGTGGCAGTCTCACCGACTTCTCCTCTCGCCGCTGGGCCATTGTGATTAACGACAATGGAAGTACTCATGAAAATACTCATGAAACTCAGGTCTGACTGTGCCAGTAGCAGAGGCCCGGTGACTGAAAACCAGGAGGAATATCTACTGCTGGAATCACCGTTTGCCCTGCGCTCACTCACCACAACGTTATGAGACAACACTGTGGACTAATCCCGCGCTGGCGTTGGGATAGGGTGACATATGCTGCGCTCATGCATAGGAGATCAGCCTCCAGTGGTGCTTCTGCCATCGCGGTCGCCGAGTGGACACCTCTGAGGAGCTACAGCCGGGTTAAAATAGCTTCCCACTGCATCTGCAAGCTTATAAAAAGCCACCGAGAGCATATTCACTACAGTGCAGCATTCATAGAAGTGTGCGCACACACACACACACACGTCAATCTACAAAGTGTAAGCCATTGACACGCACATTTACAAGAACACACAAACGTATATCAACAAAACCAAAAAAGATGCTGCTGACCAAATGTATTTGCCGTGCAGGTCAGACTATGTGTACGGCCAATAAATGGCTGGAGTGTAATGTGCCTTGACCTTCTATCGTTCTTCCAGCAGCTCCTTACATATATTGCTGTCTCTCCTCATATATCACTCGGGCAAATGGCGCCCTTCACCCTGCTCCCTTCTGCCCCCCCCCCCCCCCCCCCCCCCCTTTCACCACCCCCCCTTAAAAGGCTGAGGGGACATCTTTGCCTGCTGTGCTCAACTGACAGCCTCCTCGCTAAGCACAAGGGGAGGGAGGGAGGGAGGGAGTGGGGAGGAGGGGGGCGGGCTTGTCAAAGGGGGAAATGCTGCAATGAATAATTATGTTTCATAACATGCCCCATCCCCCCCTCCTTTATTAGCATCAAACAATAATTAATGGGGAACAAGGGGCACTGGAGCCTCTGCTTTTCGCTTTCCAGAACAAGACGGGTCAATATGCCCTTCAACCCTTTTCTCTCTGGTCACCGTCAAAGCAGGAGACACCTCATCCCTCTTAAATAAAAAACAGCTCGTAGCTTATTTATGATGCCAGTCGCTCGGCAGGAGAAAAGCAGCATATTCTTGCTACACTCAGCAAAGCTGGCCGGATCACTTTACGCAGTGGTTCACTACATCCATCTCCACACCTCTTCCCAACAGGCCGGCTCAACGGCTCAATAATGAATATCAAACGCTTCATAATTGGCGGCTTAAAATACGGACGGTAGGGGTATTGGACATGTGCTCGACTTGATTGAGTTTTTGTTTCACGTACAAAAAAACAGAATCTCTGATCAGCAGCAAAGCCAGTCCTGATCAAATTAGCTCTGCACTAAGAGCTCCATTGATCTTGGCACTCATGTGCGCAGATGAGACACGGAAAGGCATTGGGTAATGCAATAGTAGCCATGGGAAGTGCTTCAAGGACTCTGCCTTGTTTACCCGCCTATTTCCTACACAAAGAGGCAATATTTTAATGCCCGCCACTCGCTGGACCAATCGGTGGCCACGGGGCATCGGCAGCTCGGGTGACATGAGAGTCGCGCTGCGACCAAAAGGAAGGTGCTTGAAAGCTGAAAGTAATTGCTTTCGCCGTAGCGATCATGTAATGAGTAAACAGGATGAGCCAAGCGGAGCCAATATCACTGTTTAAATGAGTGCGGTAGCATTCAAATCCCAACATGGCCGCACTTAATAATCCAAGCCAGAAATCTAAAAGCAAGGCTGGTATTCATTTGAAAATACACGTTTTGCGTGGGGGAAAAAAAATCGAGGTATTTCGATCTTTACACCGTGCTAACGTCATTGCGGGGAGCATTTATGCATGCCTTCGCCATCAATTTTGCATGACATCGAACAAGAACCTGGGGGGGCAGGGAGAATGTGAAATGAAACAAAGACAAACTAAGGTAGTAAAAGGGCAAAACATACAGCTGTTTTGCTTGAAGAAACAGTTCAACTGAAGTGCGCCTCAATGGTATCGCTGTCTTGCATTGGCGCTGTTCAGGAGGCGCGCGGTCCATCGAGAGTTCACCAGTGAGAACCCGACCGCAAACACTGCGCGTTTCTGTACTTGATTCCACTGCAGTAAGAAAGGAGGGAGAAACCTGCAGCGACCCACGGACACACACGCAAACACACACACTTCTCGTACCGCACTAATAACCTTGGGCTGTCCACCAACGCTGCCACTTTACCGAACAGTACGGGCTCTAAATAGGAGCGCCATTTCTCAGCAGCAGTCAGTAACGGCTCTATTTCAGCCCGCCCGTCATTAAATATTTATCTTAACAGAGTTGCCAATCACACCAAGGTGAAAACCGCTAAATAAATCTAAATCTGGGCTTTTGTACTCCCCCTCATCCCACTCCACCGCTGCCTCAATAGAGAGCTATTTTTCTCTCTAAAGGATTATCTACAAGTATCCCTTTAATCAGCGCATGGCAGGACTATATCCTCCTTAACAACCGTCTCAGAGGAATACCTTTCTTTGAAGCCCTATCTGGCCGAGGATCTCCTTCACTGACAGCCTGACTGAGTGAGTGGGAGCGAGTGTGTTTGTGGATAAAAAAGATGTGCTGCTACCTCGCTATGATGTCCTCTCCAACCACCTCAGAACAAAAGGTCCCCATTTTAAAGTGGAGTTTTGACGGCCCGGCGCTCTAAAAAGGTCCTTTGTTGCCGCGTGTCCTATTGCTTTCCGTCCCCTTTGTTAGGCCCGGGTACTGTTATGCGCCAGAGATAAGCCACTGTTGTGGGTGTCTGGGTGCACCACAGCAACCGGTGCACTGCTAGGGTGCCAAAGCCGACAGTCTGTGGGAGGGATTGTGGGCGTTATAGATCACTAGCAGACAGATGTCCAGTCTTGCCCCGACACAGACTCAAACACTCGCCCCGAAAAAACACGTGTGTTTGCCAACTGCAGACCGTTTCCTGATGGGCCTTCGGCTGATCTCTATCTGGCCAATAGAGTCGGCTCTCTTTGTCGTAGCAACCTTTCTCCTTGAGCGGAACAGGGCTGAGCGGAGTTGTTCTTTATGGAAGGTAAGAGGTTGGAAGTGTGCTCGGCCTCAGCCTGATAAACATTACGAGCCGTCTAGTGCGGACAAACAAGCAACCCGATTCTGTTTTGTTTTTTCCACAAACGACACCAGGCTCAAGCAAATGAAAAACATATATGAAATGAACACTGCGAATGCGTCTGGAGAACAAACGGCTGCATCATTGTCTTCCATGAATGCAATGCGATGCTCTCCTGCACCACATAAGTGTTACGCTTTAATAATCAGAATCAAACCCTTTGAGCATCTGTTGTCTTCAGCTCTCCGTCTCTGTGTTGCGTCGGCGTGCCGTCACAGCTAATGATTTCCCCAAGATTTTCTCACATATGATTTACACGCAGATACGGCTTGGTAAAGCAACCGCTGCCAAATTGAATCCGCAAAGAGGTTGATCGGACAAGGTTATCAGCCTATTGCCTTTTAGTTTCCTCTGGTTGACATATCTGGATTGTGCAGTCATCCCTTCCAGAGAGAATCGCCAGCAAAAGAAACAATTATACCCCCCCACCACCCGAGCCCGAGCCTCTCACCCACTGCCTCTGCTCAACAATCAAGCCCATTAGAACATTCTGTGAATTAAAGCTAGTGGACTTAAAGCACTGACACACATCAAGGATAATCATCCGCCTGTCTTTTTAGCATTCAAAAAACAGAAATGATTTGCCGGTTCAGAGAGATCATCCCCCGACATGCAGCCCGGGGCCGTCCGTACAGTCTACCTCATTACTTTTTGGAAGAACGAGGCCGCTGATGGGTCCTGTTGGGTTAAACGCAAGGTGCACTCTCTGTGACCGGGCCCACACACACAGCGGCGGGCTGCTTTAAGCTGCTCGTTCTACAGACAAAAGAAAATGGAGTATCTCGCCAACACTGTAACTGCGGATAAATCTCACACAACTAAGCTGTAAAAATCAAAAGGGGAATTGTTGGAGTACATCCCTCCCACGCAGCTGCAAATTCTGCAGCGAGAAAGCTGTCAAATGTAGGCTTTCTGGTGGATACTAGCCGGGCTGACAAGTGCCAATGATACGACAGGAGTGATAAAGACATTCATTTGTGCTTAGAGAGAGGTTTTCCAGATGTGATAGTCTGCACTGCTCCAGTGCTTCATTACTGGATAGAAAGAGGCTGTTGCTGTTTTTTTCCCATTTGCGTTGCCAGGGTGACAAATGAAAAGCAGAATCACCCGCACAACTAATCAAATGAATGAGTGACAACAAGTCAATATTTTCTCATTGTGTGGACAAGCAATATATCTGCTCAATAACGGGCTGCGCTTCAAGGCTTAGCCAAAGCTACTCGCAGCATTATGCGGATAATGTGCCAATAATCGGACTCGGTGCGGATGTTAAGACCAGCGTGAATAAGGACGAGGTTTCCAAAGACAACCTTTTTCCGAATACGGGCGAAATCACCATCTCACCAGACATGGTCTAGACTCTGTACTTCAGACAAACACGCTCTGCAGAGTAATGGGTACAAGCCCACAAAGACAAAACTGTAATTGGACATTGATCTGTCAAGGTCTGCGGATAAATAACTCATCCTAAAAGCAGCCGCGAAGAAAGCCTTGTGTAAACACACCAATCTTTGTGGGATGGAAGACGCAAGGCCGCATTGAGAGGTACAAGTACTCAGCAGTATGTGCTCGGAGGATTCAGACTGTGTCCTGTGGGCTTCAACTCCTTGGGGCTCAGTTGTCATTTCTAAAAGACATCTTATTAAAATAAAACTGACAATTAGCTGGCTTTTGGTCACATCCCAGACAAAAAAGAAAAGAAAAAAAAAACCTCCACAACATCGCAAATATAATCCTGGTTAAACACAAGCAAGATCAATGGGTAAATTTATCAGCAAATATTACCATTCGCTGCCTGGCAAGTAATCATTAAGGAATGCCAGTGATGCATTATTCATTGGCTAATGTATAATTCAGACTTACCAGCAGATTCTATGCATAAATAAAGCTGTGATACATTTAAACACATTAAATGTTTACTTGCTAAAATAGGAAATGAGAGCGCAGCACGAGCGCTTCTCTGTGGCCATTGCAGCGCTCTAAGGTGGATACTGCAATATTGACTCTGACAGCGCACTCATCACTACAGGTACACCTAATGGACACATGCTACTGACATCATTATATGGTGTGGGGGGGGGGGGGTAGATGGGTGTGGTGATAAGCTGCACCTGTGTAGGTGACTGTTTAAGGTTGAGGCAATTTTATCTGTATGGCACATTTCAACAACAAGGCAATTCAAAGTGTTTCAAATAAAACCATTAAAAACATCCAAACATAAAGCAAGGTTTAAGGCGACATCGACACTACTACCGCCGGCGTTCTTCAAGCCCCAAAAATGTCTCTTGGAAGTCCCAGAGCTGGCGTTGACCGTCCAGCTCAACAGGGGGGGACGAGGACACGCAGACTGCCCCCGACGGCGCTGCGGGGAGCCGCCATTCCACTTTACCATGCACTGAATTAACGAGGCCAGATGTCCCCACCACTTAACATGTGCGAAAGTGCCCTCCGATGGGCTCAGCTGCTTTAAGGATGTACAGACAGGGATGGGGGGGGGGTTGAGTCGGGGCCTATTTTCAATTATCCTAATTTCTCTCTCGTTGTTGGTTCCCATGGTTATGTTAATTAGATTTTTGTTGGCCCCTTCATCTGTGAACACGACAAATTAGATGGCATTTCGGATGAACTAGCAAAGGACCCAGATTATGACTCCCTATTTCAGAAGTCACCCACCAGAGGGTACCACCTCCTTCGCAGTGCCGCCACGGTTTCATGCGTGTCGATCTGTAATATAATATGATATACTGTAGAGGCGTCGCTGGTAAACCACTATCTGCAGCCACAGCAGGTCAGGAAGTGGAGATGCATTGTTCTATTGAGAAATGAGACCCATGTGAAAACTCACCAAGACCTGGAGATGTATCCTCAAACCCTTGAGCCTGCTTTGGTGTAGTGGGATAAGATAGATAGGGTAATAACAATGGTATGGCAGACATGACTTCTCCTGGATTTTACATCTGGCTTCAGGAAAAGGCTGCTGTTGCCTTTCTTTGTTGTTGAGAAAAAGGAAAAATCCTTTCATGTCGGTGAGACATTAAGCAACGGAGCCACATTCACACAGGCTAGAGTTGTAATCTACCTGAATTCAATTGATCAGCAGCTTACATCTTGCTTTAAGGGGTCAAACCTTGCATCTGTTTTCATTTATGCAGCGTATTATAATAACAATTGGGTCATTTCTTTGTAATTACAATGGATACAGTTGAGTCATTCAGACCATTACCCCAATGGAAAAGATATCAAGACCACAGCAGACTTGCTCATTAGAAAGACAATTAGAGTCCCGCCAACACTGCATCAATTACAATTTCCCTGATTCTTTATGCATTACATCACGCCGATGAAAAACAAACAAACGGAATACCTCGGGAGGGGTTTTCTCCCAGTAAATAGCCACCATCATCCCGATACGGGGAGGGGCAAACGGGGGGGGGCAGAGGCGCAGCATGGTGCGAGGACCGTCATGCGAGCAGGTTAAATAACGTTTTTCCAATGCCCCGTCAAACACGCAGTCGCCTCCGAGCAGCTAGACAGCCGTTGCAGTCTCACTCTATGAAGCAGCTCTCTCTCTCTCTCTGTATGCTGGGAAACAACCTCTTTCATCCCGGATATCGCCCCTCAGATTCCTCAGAGGTGACACTCGTGCTGTGTGTGAGCTGAATGTTTTACCGGCTCTCGGCGCCTTGTCCGCGTTGGGGGCTTGTGTGTGTGTTTGTGAAAGCGGGCGACTCCCACCGCTTCCCTTGGTTTACGCGACGCAACAACGCACGCCGCGGACTCGGATCAAATTTGCACATCAGGTTTAATTTCCTACAAAAAGGTGGCGCGAAGCACAGCAAATAGAGATGACGTGAAATGATACCGCCACCGGTATGCCAGAGCGCGTGATTGAGATTAAGACTCCAGGTTTTCTCATCGGATAGCCGCCTCACCGTGAGACCGTCAGTGTTATCGTCCCAAACAAATCCCACACTGCTCCTGTGGACGACTCCATTAAGAGGGCTGACCACTTCCTATTTCATACACTCCACAAGCAGTGGAACTAAATGGATCCCCTAACCTCCGGGGAAGTGAGGCGGAGGCCTTTTCTGAATGTGTTCTAGGGTTAGAAAGACAAGCTGTTTTCAGAAATATACTTGTGTCACTCTGCACTAGTAACCGCTTACGAGACGGGCCTGTCACTTGATTCGGTGACAACCAAGTAACAGAAAAAGATGTGTACCCTCTAAACGCTAGAAACAACCACAGACGGCCCTTTTGCCTTTATGACAGGAATGTCAAACGTTGTGTTGTTTCCTCCAGCTTTATTTAAGGCCAAAAAAACTCACGTTGCAAGTGACGCCTCCTGAAACTCATCAATAAAAGGACAGGAAAGCAAAGCGTGACACCTGAATCAATCATCACACACGCCTAGGCAGCTCCAGCTCACAGTTCAGCATTAGTTAAGAGTTCTAGGAGCACAGACAAAAACAAGCACTGTTGACTTTTTAACTAGTCCCTCAAGACGAAAAAAATATACCATGCTCACATGAAAAAAAAGAGCCTAAAACGTTTAAAGCAAAGGTCCTTTTTTGCTCCAACGTTCATCCCTTATCTGCAGCGGTAGAGCCCCCGCATGCGGTGTTGTCCAACTCAAGTGGATTAATCACATCTGAATCATTAAGCTAGAGGTCAATTCTCAGCTAGGAGGGGGGCGTGTGGGGGGAAGGGGGGAAAATAAATGGCACAAGAAGCTGAGCATGGGGGAGATTAGCTCCTTACAATTAGCAGTGAAACATCTGAGTCTGCGTTATAGCTCTGTGGAAAATGCAGCAGCGGGGGTGGAGGGTAGGGGGGGGGGTATTCAGGAAGGGGTTCGTTTTTACATGGCGGAGATGCAGTGGCAATCACAGCTTCCCGCTGACCACAAATTGATATCTTGTTTTGGGGCCGAAGCTTTATGTGGCCACATAAACAGTGGATTCAGCTTCTGACTGCAGTCACGTGAATGAGTCAACATGAACGCCATTTAAGTAAACAAGCCCCCCCCCCCCTCTACTATAACTAGAAAACATGACATAATCTGCCTTTCAGACAAATAACTGTAGTCTGCTTTCAAATCCAAAACTGCAACTCATAAACACACACACACACACACACACACACACACACACACATAAGCCCCCCTTGCTCTTTTCAACAACAGGCACAGATCCCCCCCCCCTCCTCCCACAGTGAGAGCAGCATGTGCTTGGGCCAGAGTTCATAGCCTCTGGTGCCCTGAAGGAGGGCTGTGTGTGTGTGTGTGTGTGTGGGGGGGGGTCAAGTTAATTTGATGGTCCTTCAACAGTTTGCTGCCTCAGTCGGGTCTCCCGCACAAAGACCCACTAACATAGCTTTTCCTCTAGAACATTAGACGTATTTCTATTAGTACAGTCCAATAACTAACGTATTACACACACCAATGCTTTTAAACTCGGGGAAATCCGTGTGGAGAGACAACAAAGAAATCAACTTTTTTTCCCCTCCTCAAACTATTGCTCGATTGCTCGAATACACTCGCACAGCCGGCTGTTGGGACTGTTTACACGTTGGATGAAGTGTCCTGGGCAGCAACGCTCTGAATGAGTTCGCCACTTTATTCTACCCCCCCCCCCCGTCCCAGGCCGCCCGGGTCACGGAGGTTGCCTCTCTGCTCCACCGTCCACATGGAGCAGAGTTCTGACACAACGCAGGCAACTTCCACCCGACTATAAACAAAGAGGACCACACGTTTAGCTCGCAGTGCCAGCAGCTTCTTTACCAGCCACACGTTGTGCCCCCCCCCCCTCTCCCCCCCAACCACGACCTGCAATCTTTTCCCTTTTTTATGCAACTACTCACCCGCCAGTCTGGTGCTTGTTGGGAGTCCCAGAGACCTCTGCGAACCAGTTCAAAACGCGATCCTCGCCCGAGTTGACACGCGGAACTTAAGCATGCTCCAAATCCATGACCCGGGACCCGCACGGGGTTTTCTTCTTCTTCTTCTCTCTATATGTTAAACCCCCCTCCACACACACGCGCGCGCACGGACACACACCGCCCGCACGAGCACTTGCTTCAACAAAAGACGGTTTCACTTTTACCGATTTGTCTGCCGCGTTCGTTCGCGTCGGAAATCTCCAAGCGAAGAAGGCACAATAGCGTTAACCGGTAGTCCCCCCCCCGGTGCCCCCTCCCGTCTCCGGAAAATCTCGTATTCCTTCTGGCCGCGTTGTTGTTGCAGTCGATGATAGCGTCCACATGAAAAGTAACACCGCGCTGTGAGTTGTTGGGAAGAAAGAAAAAAAAAAGAAGAGCCAGCGAGTTCACCGCTTACAGGCTGCGCTTCCCTTTACCCGCACGCGCGCACACACACACACGCGCGCGCGCACACTCGCTCTCTCTCACGCGCTCGCGTTCTCCCTGTCTCTCTTTCCTATGCACACACACACACACACACACTCTCCACGCTCTCTCCCTGTCGCCCCCTCCCGTCCCGCCTCCTCCTCCTCCTCTTCAGCTGTTGAACAGACGCATCCACATGGCTGACCTGCTCTTTCTTTATCCAGACACCACTGAGGGAGAAGTGGACACACTCAGCAAAGAGAAAGAAATCTAGAAAGAAAAAACGAGCGAAACAAAAACATGGACTGGATTCAAACAGTCGTCAGGGACAAAAGGGTGCCAATGGGGAGGAGGGGGGGGTGATTGATGCCGTGTAGCTACTGTGTGTGTGTGTGTGTGTGTGTGTGTGTGTGTGTGTGTGTGTGTGTGTGACCTACTGCCACCATGAGCCGATCAATGGCGACGCTTATGGGAATGTGACTGAAACACTGCAGCCCTGCCACCTAGTAGTGGCAGTGCCTTGTTAATAGCGGCTTAATGGCACACAGCACGTTTTATCTTTGTGTGTGTGTGTGTGTGTGTGTGTGTGTGTGCGCGCTTGATACAGCGATGGCACGTGTTATTGATTAATACACAAATAAATGATGTTCTTAAATAAAGGCGGCTGATGTATTTGGGAAAACCGTGCCCATCTGCGGGAAAATACATAAGAGGGAAAGCTACCGAAGGCTGATCTGGCTCTGTGCACCTCATTTGCATTTTGGAATAATGAATTAATTAGTCACCCCCAACCATTAAAAAAAAGGCATGGATGACAATGAGAATAGTCCATTAGCAATATTTGGGGGGGGGGGGGGGGGGGATCCAATACGGTCCTGGTAATTTTCTACGGTCTGTAATCATTTTGTAGTACAAATAAATCATTTGTTTCCTCTTCATCTAAATGCCTCCAATGAACTCACACATCTACGTTGGTAAATTGTTTGAGCGTCGGGTTCTTGAACACCAGCAGCAGGAGAGACAAGAGAGCAAGGATCAATAGCAATTGAGTCGAGGGCGGTGGGCAGGGGGTCTTTCAGTGTGCTACAAACCATGTCGGTCGTCTTCGTTTCAATAGCAGGGTTTTGGTTGAAGGGGAGGGGGGGGGGGGGGGGGTTCAAGCTCCTGAGGCAACGGCCCTGACAAGTCCTACTTCCCCCTCCACACAGTAACCCTACACCACAGCTCCTCCCTTATCGCCGTGTGTATACATTTCCCAACGTCAGTGTTTATGATATTTACACACAGTCTGAGCCCTTTCCTGGGTTACACAAACATCCAGAGGGTTCTGGTTGAGGTGACTGAGACAAACCTCCCCCTGAATCTCACGCTCAATCACAAGTAAAGCACTGCAGCGGTACATCGGGCTCCAATGCTGGATTCTAAGATGTGCTACACAGTTGTTGTTTTTTGGGGGGGGGGGGGCCGAGGCAGCACTGAAGGGTGAGAAGGGTGAGTGTGCGGTGAATCCTCTCTGAATTCGCCCCCCCCCCCCCACCCCGGCAGATGAGATCCCATTATCAGGCAGACGAGAACTCCACCTCCAGGATTTCACAGCTCCTCTGTTTATCACATGGCTCCGTCAAGTTGGGCACCATTAACCGATAATGAAAGGAGACAACCGGTGCAGTTACAAGCAAAGCACTCGGCATTCTACAGGCCGAGGCATGTATCTGGGAAGCTGACTGTGTCTATTCAATTCTGCTCAGCATTCAAGGGGCCTATCACAATACACCCCCCCCCCCGCTCCTGCAGCCACAGTGCCTTCGATCCCGACACAACGGTTATTTGGTGCCTCTTTATGTACTCCGAAGAAATGAAATCAAACAGAGCCGCGCGCCGCCCGAGAATCGTGGAGGGGGGGGGGGGGTGGCATTTCTGCGACAGCAATTTTTTACCCCACAGATCGTTAAAAACAAGGGAAACAACTCCTCGTAATGGCCAACAAAACTAGAGTGTAGGGAAAAGAAACGCCACAAACTATCATTTTCTTTCATTGTCCACATCAAACAGTCCAAGTGTTACTTCACAAAAAGACTTAAAGGCCAACGTGCCCCCCCCCCCCCTGGTCTGACCATTTATGGGTTATAGGATTCTGTAGCCACTTGCACTCATTAAAAATGAATCCTCAACAAAAGCTGTGCCTGACAAACACTGTTTGCTTTAGCCGGATTTCTCCACACTGAAGGGAGGGAGGAAACACACACACACACACACACACACACACACACACACACACACACACAGAGAGAGAGAGACACACAAGTCACTCGGAGGCAGCAAACAAGGAGAGAAGGAGAGAAAGTGCTCGCGAGCCGGTAGCTGAAACAACAGAAAAGAGTGACACGGATGACTTGGCGAGCCTCGGAGGGCCCCGGCCTCTTAAGCACTCATATCTAGTAACTTCATTTAATGCGCTGGCCGGGGATGAGCAGACGAGCTGAAGGAAAAAAGGGATCCGGAGAAGAAAACAGACTCGTACACCAGGAGGAGGAGGGGGGGGCGATGGCGGTTCTTCAGAAGCCCGACTTTAACACATGACTAAATCTCTACGGTGTAACAGGCGAACTTCCCTGGTGCCAAGACATAAGACAAAGGACGGCGGGGAAAAAAGAAGAGCGGGGGGGGGGGGGGGGGGGGGGGGGGGGCAGTTTTTCTCAAATTAAAAACAGCAAACAGCGCTTTTTCAGATGCGGCTTTCAAAGCAGCGACTCTGTCTTCATCACACCTTCTAAATCCATAATGAACAAAGACCCTGACTGCTGCTTGAAGTTACTGCTCCTCATACTGACGGCAAGTGCTGATAGCCGCCCCCCCGCCCCTCCTCTGCTGGCAGGCAAGCAAAGGAGAGAGAGAGAAATAAAAAGCTGACTTCAAATCATTCAGTGGCCTTTTTAGCCTTCATGGATTCTTAAGAGAGCACTTTACAAGTGGGGGGAATCCAGAGGGAAAATAGGGTCTTACACGACTAATTAAAACGCAGACTTTGCTTGGAGGGGGTTGAGAGAAAGGGAAGCAATAAAACAACCTTCTCCAATCACCCAACAAAGCAACTCAAGGAAATGACTCAACTAAATATGCTTAACTACGCTGGTATTTAAAGTGTAGACTCGAGGACCGCCGCGTTAGCTAAGAAGATCAGAATTCAACACAGTGACATTTCTCAGACTGAAAATAGGAAACAAGTTAAAAAACAACAACAGACACCATAAAAAAAAAATTTAAAAAAAAGGAAAGAGGTTGCACTTTTCACTACGCAAGCAAAAAGCCCCGTTGTGGTGACAAAAGACTAACTGAAAACCACAACGTCCTCTGGAGACGATCCAGACAGGCAGCTAGTGATTAACCTGCAAGCCTTTATTTGTGATCATTAACGCACTTGTGATCTTTCCTCAAAGAAGCCGAGGAAAGGCATTTCACCTTAGGCCCTCGCGGCTCCGGCCTCACACAGCTATCTCGTTTACAGAGCTATTCACAGTCTCATTTGGCAGCATCGCTGAAAACCAAGACACTTGTAGGCTGCATATGTCGAATCTCTCTGCCAAGCTACACAAGCTACTCAAGAGAGTGAAACCAGCGTGCAGCTGCCATTTGGTGAAACTATTGCATTTGCTGTTGTGTTTTCTTTTGGGATTATATGAAAACAAGTGCACCTTATTCCAGATGGAGGTAAATGCCACCTGGCAGCCAGACTGATCGCATGTTAAGTGAGATGAATCCCAGCATTGACAGTGCAGCAAAACCTGAGTGCTGATTTGCAGGCTTTGATGCAGCCTGTTTTGAACAGCAAACCACTGCTTTTAATAAAAGCTCACACTGTCAACGGTTTGTCAACAACCGCGGCTCACAGAGAGCTTGGAGGGGGGGGGGGGAGAGAAGGTTTGCGCGTTAAATGCTCATGAACCAGAAGAAAGAGAAGAAGAAAAAAAACCTAAGTCACGTACGCTGATGGGGTCACACGCATGGAAAGTGAAAACAAGTGCACATGTGTAATAACTCAGATGGCGTTTCCCTAAAGGCCCCGATTTCCCACGGACTTTCTTCCAGCTTCCACACGGACCGTCTGTGTCCGTCTGATTCTCGGGGCTAAACAGGGCCTCATTCATCGGAATAAAAGAGCAGTTGAGCCGGCCACGGCTGCACCGGCGACCGACTCTGAGGAATGAGACTTCGTTTCCAAGAGGGCAGCAGAGAGAAAGGAGCGCAGGCTGCGGCGAAGAAAGAGGAAGTTTACATTTCAGGCAATTCCCTTTTGTGAACAAAAACCCGGCTAAGATAAACAAGCGGCGTTTGAAGCTCGGCTCTGGATGCAGTTAGTGCAGTTCTATCCCTGCGCGGTGAAAACCGGCGGCGGCCGGCGGAGGGAGCGGGGCTCGGGATCATGAAAGTGTAAAGGACAAAAGAGAGAGTGGCGGTTGGGGTGTGTGATTCCTGTGCGGTTACTCGTCTCGGCGAGTGGAGCACACGGGCCGTCTCACCTCCGCACACTGCCACCGCATGGACACGCGGGGGAGGCGCAGCTCTCTGCTGTTGCTGAGCTAAAAAGAGGGGGATGGGACGGGGGTTGGAGGGGTTGGGGGGGTGGGGAGGGGGCAGGCTTGTGAACAAAATGAAAAAATGAGGTGCTCCCTACGCTATAATTCACAACGCGCGTGTTAAAATGCACCGTATGGGCCACAAAGCTGGATCTCTAGTGTTTTTTTTTCTGAAATCAATTACTTTGCCCCGGACGCACTCGGCTGCCCCTCCGTGTGCGCTAATGATCCTTCCATCTAGTTTACGGATACATAGTGATAACTAGAATAAGCACATCCATTATAGTTGAGAAAGTCTCCAGTCACTGAAGCTAATTTGTCACATCTTGAATTTTTCCATCTTGCGTCGCTTGCATTCATTCTCTTTCCAATTTGGCCCTGAATTACAGCAGAGAAGTAATCTCAGGAGGCAAATGTGCTGTCGGCATGTCAACACACAGTGCGGCGAGAAGATGGTGCGTCGTCGTTCAAAGAGACACGCGGAGGTTATGTTTATGATGTTGGACTGTTTTTGTGTGAGCGAATGGGTAAAATCGGTCTGTGTGCCGTCGGAGGAGACAGTTGGGAGATCAGTGCTGGGGTCAAGAGGAGCCACTTAGCTGTGCTTTGGCCTCCCGACCCCAAAAGCGCTCAGAATCAACCGCTCAACTGTGGGAGTAGATAAAAAGCTTGGCAGCAGTCTTGCAACTGCTAACGGCTTCATTTAGGGTTTTTTAAAAAAGGTACAAAATGGAAATTAATGGGAATAGGTAGGAAGCGTGCTCATTAGCCAGATCATATATTAGCTTAGCCTCACTAGTGCAGGTCCCCAAAGGCACTACATCTACAAGCTTGCTATACACAAACAAAGCAATAAACAAGCCCCAGTAAAAGCAAAAGGTCTCTCAATTCCAAGATTTTCTTTCCTACGACTATCGCTATACGTTGAGTTAATGAGATTCAAACCAGATTAGATGCGTTTTTTTCCTCTAGTGATTAAAAAAAAGAAGAAGAACTGTCCCTTTAATGTCTCTGGAGAGGAGATAATGTGCTGAAATCTGAGAATTATATGTTCGGTGTCATTCCTGATTACATGGCGATCCCGCAACTCTTTGTTTTTTATTGTTTGAACGTATGAATCAACTGAGCATGGAAATGTGTTTCGCATTACGCTGTTGTGGACACACAGAGAATTACTTCTCAGAAGTGGTGAGCTGGAAACTCTGCAAATTGCTTGTTTGGATGCACATATTCTGCATAATGCATGAAGCATCTAGCGTAGAACGCGTGTGTGTGTGTGTTTGCGCGTGTGCGCGCTATGAAGGGAGTATGCCTGTGAGAGACAGCAAACAAGATGGGGGAGACTGTGGGAATGGGAGATGGGCTAACGCCATTGATATTTGACATTGAGCAGAGTGGAAAGCTAACACAAGACAGAGGCTGCTTGGTGAAACGCTGTCTACATGAGGCTGCTTGTGGAAGAGGGATGGCTGGATGGATGGGCGGCGTGATGGAAGGAAGGACTGAGACAGGGAGTGGAAGCCAGAGCACTCTCCCTCTTCCTGCATACATCAGCAGCAGGAGGGCAGGGATGCGAGGAGGCCACCGCAAGCCAATTACCAAAACTCATTAAGTAACCTGCTAGTCGGCTTTGAACTGCAGCCCCACTCGCCACCATCCCCCCCCCGTATCATGACTGGATTCCCTGCCGCTTCTCCCTCTTTCTTTTTTTCTTTTATATAAATGGTGGACGAGTTAAAGCATAAATGGCAAAACAGTAATTACATTTTCACATGCTTGCAATGGAAATACAAGCACAACGCGGAAAGGAAACGGCAGTGATGCCGATTGCAGATCGACGGCTTAAAGACACGCTGATGCCAGTATCACAAAGGAAGGAGCGGCTTAGGTTAACGCTAAAACATAGGAAATGATGCATCGGGACACAGAAACAGGAGTGGGTTAGCGCGAGATAGCAGTTGAGGGATGAATGAGTGCTGACAGGCCTGAGCTGTTCTCTCCACTGGAACAGAAAGTAGTGAGAAAGATGGCTGCGAGGAGGAGGAGGAGGAGGAGGAGGAGCACAGCGGAGAAGACAAAGCACAATGAGGGGAGGAGGGGGGGCTGATGATGATGGAGAGATATAAGGCTGAGAGGACCAAGGGCAGGTAGAGAACATGATCAACGTCCAGCGGCTGGGGAATAGAAACATCTCGGGTGAAGGGCAGTGGGGTTTGTGCAGAGGGGAAAACACTGTTAGTGGGTGCTGCAGTGTCACGAAGGATTGTTGACTAACCTTGACTGCATTCACCTCTTAGCTCACACTGCCTCTCAACAAGTATTGACACAACGACAATCTGCAACGACAAAACTGAAAGGGGAAGACCACGCACGCACACGCACACACACACACACACACACACACACACAGAGAGGAAAGGGGGATACAAAAAAAAAATCATAAATGACGTGCAAATGGAACAAACAAGGTGATAACAGCTTGACAGTAGATAAAGGCAGCAGCCATATTTGGCATCACGTTGAACACCTGGTGAACGAAGCCGCTGCAAGAACAAAAAAAATGATAATGCCCCCTCACAGTGCAGTTAACATTTTTCATGAAGAGATTGTGAACATTTATTTTGAGCCCATATTCATTTTCCTCTTTACAATAAACCTTTCTGGATACACACAGATCTAGGTACTCGTGCCTGCTGCACACACTATTAAACACACACTCACACACAGTCGCCCCCCCCCCCCCTGAACCTCCACCCTTATTCCATGAGCCCTCTCTTCTCTGCCTTGCTTGACAAGAGCGCGGAAATAAAAACATCACAGCTCTGCCTCGCAGCACCTGTTCAATAACATTGACATTTCACATTCAGCATCGGCACACCAGGAGATTCTCTGCATTAACTCTCTTTAACACCCAGAAACACACACACACGCGCACACACACACACTATCAATCTGCTACATTTCAATAGCGCACCGACTGGAGAGGTGTATTACGTGTGTGGATTCAGGTCATGCTTGTGCCCGCAGTCACATACAACATCCAAATCAAATCACCTTTTGGTTGGTTGCAAAATTAATGACGATGAGGACAACATGGGAATATATTTCTACATGATTTAAAATATATAGATATAGAATAAAATATTACAACCTATGTGTTTGTTTTATGTCATGTCATAAAGCTCTGAATACTGCGAGAACGGCAGGATGACAGGATTGATGAGCGGAACTAACGGACATCTCTCGAGAGGAGGATGCAGCTAGTTTCCTGATCAATTATTTCTTCATGGTAAAATTGATCGGTGATATTTACCAGAAGTACAAAATGACACTTCAACTTGTTAGTATTCACTGGCTACTCATACTGCAATAGGCCTCCTGAACGCCGCCTGGGTATCGAAGTGAAATGGTCTGTTCCCTTCCTGAACTCCTGAAGAGAACGGCAGGTGTGCAGTGAATAAAATCCAAGCATCTCTTTCCATCCGGTCTCAAACAGCACGGCGAGCCGGCTGCACTGTCAAAAATAGCACAAATACACACGGAAACCCTCCACATGAGCACATAACAATTTATACTCGCGCCAAGATCCAAATTCAAAGGGGATTTGGAGTTCAAAAATATTTGACGTTAACATTTGGCTCAAGTTTCTTTCAGACGCACCGAGACGCGTTTTTGTACGATAGTTGGCCCCCGGGGAGAAGGTGAAATGTGCGCCGGGCCGCAGAGTGCCGCGGCTCAATGGTGTCGCCAGGTGTGTCCTGACCTGGACGGCTGAGCCGGGACATCTGCTTGACGGCATTAGAGCCATCAAGAGCGCTGCCATAACCACAGATTAAATGGCAGTAAATCTGAGGATTAGATCCACGTATGAATAGCTTCCATTCATTTTTGAAATCCCCCTCAGTAACTCTGGAATTTCCGCGGGGAGAGACAACGTGGCCACCAAAGACCCGCCCACGCCGACTCGTCCGTCTCCCGGTCGTTGTTTTTCAATCAGTCTGTGGCAAACCCGTCGTCAGTCTAATCTGCTCGTATCTCGGCCCTACAAGCTGTATCCGAATGGCAAATGGCACGCAACAGCATTCATCAAACCACCCATCCGTCCAGCAACTAAGACGAGCTCCACGGGCCCAGAAATGTCCACTCGTATATTCTAGTGCGCTCATGTGAGAGCAAAATGCTTTCCGTGCTCTGCGAGTTGAGGGTTATTGTATGTGATGACGTTGGGGGCGACGTGGATGATGACAAAGACAAACTGGCCCTTCCTTCTTCATCTTGAGTGAATATGCATGCGCTCAGGACACGCTCGCCCCCCCCGAGAGACCTTTTCCTCCCACGGCAAGTCTCCCCCAAACGCCAAACCTCAATCCCCTCTCTAAACCAAGACCACTGCCAAAACGCCTCCATAACACAGCACCAGGGCGCCAAAGATGGCGTGTGCTGCACCTCCACTGCGTTATGACCGGAGAAATTTGGTCGAGATTAAAACTCTTGGAAACCTGATTCCCTCGTCCATAAGTCCAGTATCGGTCATCACAGCTGACCTTAATTTCCACCTAGCAAGCGGTGATTAGTGTGAGGAGGCTCCATTAACCTTTGAGAAACAGTGTGGAGGCTGCAGAGTCTCGCCAAGTGGAACGCTCTCCTTACTACCTCAGGAAAAAGAAAAGACTGGTGAGATATATATATATATATATTTTTTTTAAGAGAGATACTGAGAAACTCAGTGTGACAGAAGAGCCGCTCCTGTTAGGTAAGCACATTGAGCCGTCGGGCCGGCACATTCATCACCACACAGAATGCCAGTCAGCAGCACCAGCCGGCTCGCTGCCGCTCCGCCACGACGCTGTTACTGCGATGAGGTGGGGAAGGGAAACGGGAGAGGGCGGGGGGGGGGGGTGCTAGAGTGACAGCAAGGCATTAGTAAAGCAGATTTGGACCATTCACCGCAGCACTTGGCAGTGCAAATGTTTCCGTGTATGGTTCTGGTGGTTTTTATCAGCATTTCCGCCGCACTGATAGACCGTCCGGGGGGCTGCCGATGATATCATTAGTACACATGTGGGGTAATACTCTGGGTGCAGGCCGTGCCAAGATCAATGGACGGCAGAACTTTGGATCAATTGATTAGTCGGCCTCTGTGAAGCCGCTAAAACATATTTTTGTGCACAGTCAACGCGTTGTTGGACAGGCTGTGAATGAATTGGGCGGCTGCCTGTTTTCAGAGGGGTTCTGCGAGTGGATCTGTGCCATGTGACAAGTGAGCCCGACTGGCTGCCTGAAGAGCTTCCTGCTCTCATCTTAATGTCGACCGGACCCACTACCCATTACCCACAAAGCTCTAAATGATGGCTTTCTAACATCTCTCACGCACAAGTGAAAACGGATCCCGGTGTACCGTTTCCATTTCCCTTTCGTCGTGGTGAAAATCTCCCGGCGCCGAACTATCAAAGAGGTTCTGTTTGGAAAAGCATGTAAGCAGCAACAAGCCTGCGAGTAGTAATAGAAATGTGTTGAAAGTTACATGCTGTGCAAAGGCAGATTGCATTTCACGTTGAAAGAAGTATTTGAAGGAAATACATCTTTGTCTGGAAAATGGAAAATATCTGAGAAATGAAGATTCTTCCAGCAGCTTTTCAGTGATTTGGGGATTTTAGGATTGCGAGACATAGTGACATTTGTGTATTTCCCACAAAGCTATTTTAAAATGACCAATTGCATAGAAATCTATGAATTCTGAAATAGGCAAAAAGTGATATTTGTATGTGTATGTGAAACTAGAGAAAACCTGGTTATTAACAAATGTTCATTTAAAAAATGTGTTGATAGACAATAGAACAAATAAATTCAGCTTTTAGGGCTTTTTTGTGTTCTCTCACTAAATACCTTTGGTTGTTGGACTGTTGGCCAAACAAAGCAAACAATTTGTAAATGTCCCAACGGGATCTAAGAAATATTTAATGGGCTTATAACCCCTTTAATGACATTTCAGATTCAGTGATCCAGCTGAATTAACACCTCTCTCGTAAAATGCATCTTCCGAGCCTCACAGAGGGGCCATTACATGCAGGCCCATTGGATTGCATTATATTTGCAGATACCCCTTTTTTCGAGCGCACCTCCTGAACAGCGTTCGTGCTTGGATCATAAGCGCTCTCGTCTTTGCCTGCGACCGACTTGGTCCCAATCATGCCATTTGAGAGCATGCTGATTGCATTAGGAGGGAGCTGATTGCCGTGATGAGCAGAGAGCTACCGAAGGGAAGAAAGTGGGCCATCCACACTGAAAAAATAATGACAGGCGGGGTGCGACGAGGTAGTGAAAGAGACTTTATCTCCTTCTTAACGATAGCCCGGTGCCCCTTTCTCGAATGCAAACCGGCCGGAAACAACCCCGTTGAAATGAATCTCTAGTCAACCTTGAGCTAACAGCATCGACCACCGTAACACTTTTGCCACTCGCCAACACAATCTAAATCAAATTTAAGTGAGGCCAATCTATCCTGAGGGTTGAATCTATTCGAGGCTTTGGGGCAGCATGACGTAATATATATTCAGGTACACAAAGGCTAATGCAGGTAAATCACACCTCGCGGACTCAACTGCTTGACACTAAGCTTCCCGGCATACCAGCCAGCTCAAGTGGGCGAGGAATGAACCCCGTTATGTGTCCTGACACCGGGCCCTGCTCCCCGGCAAATAAAAACATGCCTCTCACTTACTGGCTGCCGGCGCCCACGGCCCCCATACATCAGCATTATAAAAGGAGCTCGGCAGCCTCAAGGTCAGCTCAATTTCCTCCTGCCGTTATGAAGTATCAGGATCACAGCGAGGGAGGGCACCCACACACATGTTAAAAAATGATTTAGGAAGCGAGGGAGGAGAGGGGGAGAGAGGGGAAGGGGAGGGGTCCGGGGTGGGGGGTGTGGAGTGTGAAGGAGAGGTGGTGTGTAATACAAAGAGGAACTGTGACAAATCACCAGGAGAGAACCAACCCCTTCCACAGTGAAGATGTGTGAGTGTGGGCATTTGGGAGAAAAAGGAGAGCGCATTAAGCCCACTTGCTCATTCCACACGCTAAGAGAATATAGCAGTCCGTAGAAGTAATGGGATTGAACCGTTTTTGTTTAACAAGCCGATTCCACTTGTGTAATCGCTCAAGTGTTAAGTCGGTGAAACTACAAAGCAATTAGGCCTACTGAATTATTGTTTCGTAAAACGTGAATACGATGTTTACCATTTACTGTAATTAAATTGTGAGCTGCTGCGCGGGCATGACAGCGACCTAATGCAAACTAAATGTCTTTTTCCTTCTGAGATCTGGGCCCATTCATCACATGCCCAAGCGATTTGATAAATTACACAGAAGCATGAAAGCTGATCATTTGCATGGCAGAGAGTTGGTGTGTGTGTGTGTGTGTGTGTCTGCCTGAGCCGGCAGTCATCCTTGGCTTCTTCACCGGCTGAGGTTTGACATCTTCAGCTAAGAGCCTGGGGAAATAACAGCAAATTCACTTAATGGCAGCACCTCATCTATTCCTCATACAGGGGGGAGGAGAGAGAGTTCCTCGAGGTGTTACAAAATGGCTGTGTGCTCTCGGCTGTGCTGCCGTCTCTCCCGTTCGCTGGGCTGCAGGTGTGTGTGTGTGTGTGTGTGTGGGAGGGGTGGGGGGGGCATTGAGATCCATAACACGCCCGTGGTCAGCCACCAGCTGTAATTTGCAGTCAACTCTGACCCGTTTGCAAAAAAAAAAAAAGACACCCTGCTTGCGCTGTAGCTACAAAGCTTTTTGTGGTGACAGCATAATCTGGTTCGGTGTGTGTGGTTGCATACTAGTGTGTGTGTGTGTGTATATCTGAACGTGCAAAGAAAAACATACACATACAGAGACCTAAATGCTGTGACGCTGTGCATGGCTGCAAGTACGTGCACGCTTGTTTGTGCAGGTGTGAGTAAGCATATGTGCGTGTCTGTGTGTGTGTCTGCGTGCGTGTCTGTGTGCGTGTGTGTGTCTGCTGGGAGAGATAAAGAGCCAGAGGTGTACTGGCCCTACATCACCGTTGCGTGAGGTTTTGCAGAACAATCCAAAGCAGCTGGGCGTTTCTCGGTGAAACAGCAGGTTTGCCATCTCTGCAGCCGGAATCCCCCCGAGGCGATTTCCAGAGCTTCTGACCGCGGCGCAGACCACGTCTCTGCGACTCCGACAGCACGCCACTGCTTCCCCTCGGCTGCACGCCGTTTCATTCTGATCGGATGTTATTCGTTTTACTGGAAAAAAGACCCGGCGGCTCAGAGGCTGTTTACAAGAGCCGCAGCTCCTCAACAATCTCGCCCAATTGGGACTGTTAATAATAAATGACCGTGTGGATATGCTTTTGTAATCACCCTAACCTGAATACTTCTCGCATCGAGAGAAAGCATAACGACATTAAGACCTAAGCCTTCCGATGGCTTTGTTCAGCGGCATTTAAGATCCACCTTAATGGAAGGGTGAATCATGATCACAGCTTCGACAGTATTTTTTTAAGAAATCTACCTGCTTGATAAAACAGGCTCACGCCATCTGACTCAGCTTTCATGCAGCTGCAAGATGAATAGTACAAAGCCCTCAGCAAGTGCTATTCCGGAATCCACACAAAGGCTTCAGAAGAGCAACAACACGACAGGGAGATGTGGTATGGACCTGGTGACAGGAAGGAAACTGATGTTGCAACATAGTGTGGAGCAGCTGTCTATATATATATATTTATCTATAATTATTGGGCTACGCCGCTTTGCTTTTAAATGTGAATTAGTAACTCCCACAAACAGGTAAATTGTAAAATTGATGCATGCAAATGTTGATAATAAAACCAAAATCCTGCAACTATATATGCAATTATTTGGATTTTTAATGAATGTAATCTGCATAATTGTTATGAGACAAAAATAAAAATCCCTATTTCCTGAAGCGCAAGGAATTCGCTGTGACCAGAGGGGCACGTTCTCATTCCCCGCTCACGTATTAAAAAAAGCCCATCGCTCGCAGTGCAAAAGCATCTCTTGCCGTTTCACCACTGAGGCCACGCGGTGTTATTTGCATACATTTCCAGCAGCGGCGTCTGTTAATGGAGCGGCCGATAACAGCCGAATAATATGTAGCAGCGAGTGCAGCGGGCTGATGGATGCCTCCCGTGTGCCTTCCTCTTACATAAAGCTCTCACTCCTCTCCAATCCGAGTGAGTGGCTTCCCACTAGACGGCTCCCCGCGGTTAGCTTGTCAGCTACCTCTCCATCTCTTTCCCCCGCACCTGCAGCTGACACTGCCAGTGTTCCGTCACCCACCTCACCTCACCTCGCACCCCCCTCTCCCTCCCCGGAGAAAAATGTTCACCCCCACCCGGCTAGCTCCCAGCAGCCCCTGGGGCACGGGACAATTAAAAGGAAAACGAGGCAGGAGCTCAGAGGAGCTGTCGTGCTGAGTCTCATATGGGACCTTGCTGGTAGCGCTGCAGAGTTGAGGGGCTGCGGGGGGGCCGGGTGGGACAGGAGGGGGGGGATTGGTACTGGAGCCCAAAGAAAATAATATGCTACGTCTGCTGTGCTTGAGATCAACATTCACTGTGGTGCAGGGCACTCGCAGCATATCAACACACACACACACACACACACCTGAAGGCAATGCAGTCTGGCTGGAGGAATATTCCCGGCCCTTTAGTATTCAGTCTATATTGTCTGACACACACACACACGCACAAAGACATACAGCTATATTCTGGTGTGGGCCAATTAAAGGCTTGCCCTGACTGCCCTTGACTACACTCCCTCTACAATCCATGTCAAAACCTTCTGCACTGCCCTCGCTCCTCTTTTTGGCTTCGTCGACTTCTTCCTTCACATTATTTGCTTGTCCGTCTTTAGGGTGTGAAATATTTAGCAGCCCCGTCTAAATACACCTTCAGGCACAGAGTCAGAGCCGCCTCACCTCCCCAGGTAAGTAGTAATGAGAGAGAGAGAGAGACGGTGGAGGAAGGGCTGGTGTAATAACTCATCAACATTGTTAAATCATTTCTCCCCTCGGCGGTCCCCGGGTGGTCTCGGCTTGTGTTATTTCGCTGTCAGGGTTCAGTGGCACCGGGCTCCCGGGGTTGAGTTTGGCCGCTTTCCGGGCCCAGTGCTGTGTTAAGCAGGTGTCAGGGGAGTGCTCCCCTCAATTAAGCAAAGGTAAAGTAATGCGGCTCACCGCGGCGGCACCATGAATACATTAGTCTGCGCTGTCACCACAGGCTGCGGCACGGAGACGCACGAAGAAGACGGACAGCTGGCCGCTTGGAAACGCTGCTGAAGCCCATTTTATTGTGTCTGTGATGTAACTAAAGGCTCGTTTTAGACCTCTGGCACTAAGTAGATGAAATGGCCTACAGGAGATCATCTGAAAAAGCCTAATTCGTGGGGATGAATACATCAACATAATCAATTGTAATATATACCAAAAAGGAAAACAGCATAATAACATTTTGTTTTAGAGTCGCTGGGAGTTAGGCTAATGACTTGGTATTAGCTGTCTGAGTGGATGGCACTGGAGGACACAGAATCCTTGTTGCGTTAATTAAAGCTCAGTGAATTGATGAAAAATTAGCATGACCCACGGACTCAGTGAGCAAAAGAGCCAGGAAAAAAAAAGATCCCTCCGCTAAGTCCCCGTCAAGGCGAGACTTGGAGGAAACACAATTCAGTTATACGATTAAGCAGAAGCATAACTGGGAAACATTTATGATGATTGTATCGGTTTATACACCGACCTTTTTAGCAATTCATACCACCTCACTCGCAAAATTAATAAAAACAGCTTTCTTGACATTTTCAGCCAGCGCACCACAATCAACCTCTTATTTTATTCCCTCTGACAAAGCCAACCGAGAAGGGGGATTATAAATATGTCAGCAGTAGCAATAAGGCCGTCTTTTGCCCGTCTTTACGTGGGAGCATTACAGTGTGCTGGACGGGCGTACTGACAGGGGCTGATTGACGGCTTGGATTGGCTTCACCGTGGACGCTCCGTCCACCCCTCTCCCTGATGGGACATGTCAATGTAAAGACACATGAATGCAGCAGCCTGTCCTCCATTTTCTCCCCCTCTCCTCCTCCTCCTTTGTCAGAGTCGGGGAGAATGACGCAGTAAATACAGATGCCGTATGCCACGTAATTCTGGGGGCCCACTGCCTTTTATCTGCCGCGACAGCCTCCGCCGCTGTCGAAATCAAACGGCCGGGCGCGCGCAGGTGTGTTGGGGGGGGGGGGGGGGGACAGAAGCTAGTGTTCCCTTTAATAAACTGCCAGGCAGAGCAGCGTGAGAGGAGAAAAGGGGAGGCACTCAGCTGAGGGGCGAGGAGAGATGGGAACAGGGAGAGCACTCCTGCAGGCATTCGCTGGTATTGTGCCGCGCCGCACTTACAGAGAGCCAATGGGGAGGACAGGCAGCAGGGAGGGGAGGGGAGGGGAGGGGAGGGGAGGGGAGGGCGAGTGGAAGGGACGGTGGGCAGCGCAGTCAGCACCTGCCCCCAGACTCCAAACGCAGCCCCTCTGAGCTGCCAGGGTCAATTAATTACATCCATCTCTTATCGCTCTCCATTAGGGTAAAGAGGGAGGTGGGGGTCGAGGGGGGAGGGGAGGGGGGCAAAGCTCCAACCGCCCCCACAGCTTCTCGTTCTGTTGACGAAGCAATCAGACGTCTACAGAGATGACTATGAGCAAATGGCCTTTGGATTTTATAATAATAAAGTAATTATGAAGAACAATACAGTGCCCAGTTAGTGCTTAGCAGATGTGGGGATATTTCTTCATGTCCTTCGTGGTGTGTTTATAGTGCTGGTCAGCCCAAATAAATAACATCAGTGGATCAGTCATCAAAACAATAACAAAAATAACATGTATTTGCGGCCTTGTCCAGCAATGCAAATAATTTACAATAGACTTATATCTCAATTCCCCAAATCCTCACAGTGACTCATTCAGAGTGTGTGTGTGTTTGATAGACAGAAGAAAGAGGGGCTGCTGCTGCAGCTTTGGAAATAAGACAGCTTTTTGTTCTGATCACACAGCTGTCACTGGCAGCACACATATGCATTTTACCTTCACACACACACACACACACACACACACACACACACATTCACCCCTGACATTCAAAGGTGGTGGGACAAGAGGATTGGGCTTTAGGCGCCAATCCCTAAATACCTGGTCCGTGTTTAGGAGCTCGCTCCACCGCGACGCCTCTAACACCATTAACGTCCTACCTTATAATCCAATTATAAGCCATGCGTGTCCACATCAATCAGCCATTTTCATTTGAGCCTGTGCTCTTCTTTATCACCGTTACTGCCTCGGTAATTGAGGCAGCGCTATGGAGAGGCTGTGCAGTTTACCTCCATCTGGGAGGTCAAGAGGAATGCAATTGGTTGACAATGATTATGCTGCAGCTGATTAGGATACGGGGCTACTGCTGAATATTTAGCGCTGATTAGACTAAGCCCTGTTGAGAGCCATGTGGCTCGCAGACAAAAGGGACACGGCACAGGGCGGCGCGAGAAAGCTCGCAATCAGCACGGGCTGGTTCACACGGGCTATCGCCGAGCTGTAATGGTTCCATCTACGCGATCGGTGGATGAGCAATATGGTTTCATGGTGATATTATAGCGCATTCTTAGGGAGGAAGAAAAAACAAAAAAAAGACAATAATAAGGTCCGACCAATATCCCATCAAAATGTAACACTCGTTTCATTGGAACCATTACAGGAGGTCAAAATGTGCTACAAATAGATTTCTAGGTTTGCCCGTATGACAGGAAACAATCCATAACTAAGCAAAAGAGAGGTGGACATATTAATAAGTAATACACAAAATGGCTCCTCTAGTCCCACATTCCCCCCCCTCACCAGTGATTGTGATATTTACCCAGAAACTGAAGTGCACTCCTGATTGAAAAAGGAGGAGAGCACCGGATGAGGGAAATATAAACACAGAGCGACAAGACAGCAAAAACAAGGGGGGGAGGAGAGAGGGGGAGGGAGGGGGGCGCAGAGGGAAAAACAGATGGAGGGAGGCAAGGAGACGTGCACTTATTTGCAGAAACTTTAACCGCCATGATCCTTAATAAAGGAACGCGGCGGCCATCGCTGAGGGCGAGAATCACAGTCGCTGTTGCCTCTTCCTCTTTTCACGTTGAAAGCGCCGGCGCTCCCCTCACTTGTCTCTCACCCGGTCAGGCGGCTTGTCAGGGTGACAGATGCAGACACGACCACTGACCTAAATCGCTCTTTTCCACCGCATTAACCCCAGTCTCCCCACAATTCTTTTAAGCAAAACACCAACACAGTCCTCGCGACAGTGAGACAGAGCCAAGGACCAAACTCCCAACAGGCTAAATCACCGTCTGATGTCCCTCGGGGGACTTTTTTTCCATCCAGCACAAGTGTCGCAGAAAAAGGATGTAGTGTAAAGAGGTGGATCACAAAAAAAACATGTTTGTCCACCTTGGAGCCAACATGGGAAGGATCGATAATGCTTTAATTACTCCAGCCCATGTTTATGAAATGCAATAATCACTCATTAAAGATGCAGACAGCGGGCGAGCAGGCGGCCGGCCGGCCGTCAATGCTGCGTGCCAGGGGGAGGAGGAGGGAGGGGAGGGAGGGAGGGAGTAAATGATTCATGGTTTGATATCTCTCCTGTATAATGGGCTCCTCCGGGGAGCTGCCGGGGCTCCACTGCAGCGACAGACAGACTGACCGCCTGTTCCGCTCACACTCTGCCCGGGCTGCTTCAGACACCGAGGTTTAAAAAGCCTACCTTGAAAAGCAAATCAGACAGTAGGGACGTGTACTAACGCACGTAAAGAGGAAGCGACTTGATTTAATATCGTCTGAAAAGGTATCTGGGGGCATGCGCTGCCGGAGGAGGGGAGGAAGGGTTCGGGGGGAGAAAACATTGGCTGCAGAGATACTGGGGATACTTGTACCAATCCCCCGCATCATCCTCCTTGCCGCGCCCCCCCCCCAACCCCTTTCCCGTACCTTCTCCCCACCCTTGGAAACAGATAGAGGGGGGGGGGGGGGGGGGGGGGGGGATGAAGAGATTAAGGATGTAACGTGTTGGGCTAATCATAACATAGACAGTTTAGTGCCATCTCGCATAATTAAATGCTTTGCACTAACCACCTAATGCATACTAATTTGGAACAATCCACTCCTGGAGCTGGCAGACCATGAAGCTCCCTGCAGAGGAGCCCTTCCTTTCCCCTCTCTGCGTGTGCACGTGTGAGACACACACGCACACTTTCCAGGGAGCAAGGTGCTAAAGGTCAGGCCGTGGACTTGAAGGGAAAGGTCAAAGCATTATTACAACATGACTAAATAAACAGGCCCCCGGCCCGCCGGGCAACTGTGAGCGCTCACAGCCTCCGCCCCAAAAAACGTCCGTACGCGGCGTGCTACCTGCCCGCCTGGCTGCCTCGGATTCAGTTTCCTCCCTGGTCTTTACCCACGTACCCCGCCAGCTCTTAGACAGCTGACATGAGGAGTGTCATATCCTGCCTAGATTCTTATCCTCGCTGAGATCCACCCTAGATGCTCTCTTCCTCCTGAATCTCTCTCTCACACACACACATGAGACAGAGAGAAAGGGAGGCAGGGCTGCTGGAGCGTGCTCTAAAGCACATTAATATTAATTGCAGCAGTAGCTGGAGTGATAACACGGACAAGATGCCCCCGTGAGGGAGCTGTGCGAAGGCAGCATTGGTGGGGAGGCTGCAGAATGAGGAGCATTTCATCTTTGAATCGCTTGTTTTATATTAGAGCTGGCTTAACCTCGCCGGCAAAGGGGATTTGTGTTTGTGAGTAGTTACTGTGTGTGGGTGGGCGCGTGTGTGAGAGAGAGGGAGCATAGACGTGCACAGGGTGATAAAAAACAGGCAAGATGAATTATTAGTCTAGTGGCTCGATCCACAGCAGTAGACGTGTGCTCCAAACACAGAGTGCTTAAGCCATCTTGCTTTTATCTCTTCTTCTACTACTACTCCTCCTGGCACGGCTACCTTTTATGTCCTGCACGCTGAGCGCAATATTCAGCTCTGAAGATGTAAATAACCTGCCGTCATGGCGTCAGCCGGCTTTTTCAGTAGAGTAAAAACACAGAATCCAGCTGAAGCCCGGGTGCTGAAGCCCATCTCCACCTCTAAGCTCCTTTTTTTCCTTTTCTTCTCCCGCTGCAGGAAGAGCAGGCGACCGTGGGCATCAAGAGATGACAGCTATCTTTACAGTCCTCCATTTTTACCCCCCCCCCCCCCTCTCTCGCTCTCTTTTTTGTCAATTGCTCTTGAGAAACCTGACGCCGTATTTACCACCACCTCAGTGTTTGTTTTTTTTGCCGTTTGGTTTTGTGCTCAACCGACTCCCGATTTCCCCAAAGTCTCATCAATGCCCCATTACCAAGTCAAATCAGGTGGTGCTGCAGAGATTTGCAGGGATGCAAGCGCACACACACACACACACACACACACACAAAAGAGGCTTCATTCAAGAAGCCCGGGAGGTTTTGCACCAGCAGCTCCGCGGTATCGGTCGGGAACAGGGCGAGGAGGTGAGCGCGGGAGAAATCACTGCTGGCTAAATGCTCATGAGTGCTTTGTGGCTCACAGGGGCAGACGGAGATGCGGTAATGCTTCTCTCTGACACTCCTTTAGGCAGCTGACCGGATTGTAATCTCCTGGGTCCTCGAGTCACTTGCCATTGTTTCTCATTTCACGAGTCACGAACAATTAAAAAAAAGACCACTCCACCCCCCCTCAACCCACCCACCTACACCAACACGTACCACTGCATTCCTACAAGCTAAATTCCCTGGGAAAGTCACACGCATTTCCCACTTTCATCGTCTTTATCTCTCTGCAACAGCAAATACGAGGTGGAGGCGCCCTGTGTAATGTAAGCAGCTGCTTACAGAGGAGCCAAAAAGAGAAAGGGGGTGGTGGGGGGGGGGGGGGGGGGTGGAGGTGGTAAAGACGACATGTCCTTCTACTTTTCTTTGCCTGTTGTCTATCTCTTCACAGCAGCAGCTGCACAGGCAAGACAAAAAAACACTCCGGGGAAGAGTCGGGCAGAGGGAGACAGAAAGAAAGGCAGCACTGAGGATTTTTGTCTTTTTTTTAATTTTTAATTTTTCATGTAGATATTTTCCTCAAGCCCGTTGTTGATTAGACAGAAAAGACAGAGCGCTAAATGCAGAGGGGGACAAGGAGCCGAGAGGCAAGGGCTGCCAGCGAATCTCTTCCCTGTGACAAAGTCGTCGCACTGAGGAGGAAAATCTAAACTCCAGCAGCGAGGAGAATTGTTTGGGCTTTCATTACAAAGCGCCTGTGCACTTATGAAATCAAAGCCACCTCGGCTCGGCTTTCCACGCTTGGGGTTTCGCGGCGAGCGCTGGCTGTCTGGCGATCAGATCATTTAATTTGTGCCAAGAATACAAAATAAAATACATTGAAAAAGGAGGACACTGAAACCCTTGATGGGGGGGCCGCTGCTCCCCAACCCTTCCACAAGCAGTTAATCAGGTTGTCATCAGTAACACCCAGTAACATCAGTGATGTATAACTGAGGAGGCAGAACAAAATAATCTTTTGGGGGGGGAATAAGCTCCTCAGCACAGAGAACCAGGCCTCGGTGCCAAATGGCATTTTCTTCATTTGAGAAGGCGGTGAAATGGGGAGAGGAGGAGGAGGAGGAGGAGGATTTGCTCTGCCCCGGCTCGGCTAAGTGACAGCGATTCCTACAGTGAGTCGATTTGCTGCTTTTGAGTGCCTGGAAACTTGTCTGGCAGAGTGCTCGCAAGGGAAAAGGATGGATGGGCGAACGGGGGGGGGTGGGAGGGGGGACCGAGCCTCACCTCTCACTAGCTGTCGTCTATTTGTCTGTTCATCCCCAGAGGCCTTTGGGCTGCTTGGTACAACAAAGAGGGGGAGAAGCCACAGAGAGAGAGAGAGGAGAGAGAGAGAGAGAGAGGGAGCTCTGCGGCCATCCACAGACAAAGCAAAAGCAGAAAGGACAAGGATGCAGGTAAATAGTGAGGGGGGGCAGCTGGCGGGGAGCTGAGGCAGGCTCGGGTTTCTAACGATCAATCAGCACTCACTCCGCGACAACAAAGACGCGGCTTATTACACAGCACTCACTTCACTGGGCAGATCTTATTTGCTATTAAAGCGTACCAACTTATTTGAAGAGCTTTGGTTAACACCAAAGCAGTTGCACATTAATTACCAACCTGACCGTGACACGTTCAAAGACCTGCGGTGTCGGTGCGTGGAAAAGGATGTGTGCGGAGCAACATTTAACTGACTTCCAGCCCCTCAAATGATCACACAATGCAGCTGGAAAACGGGCGGCTGACGACAGGAGTAATTTACCACATCGCCGATTTGAAATGGGAGCACTTGAAGATGACACAAGAGACAACTTTATTGTCATCTTAAAACGGATCCATGAAATCAATGGGAGGAGATCAATGCCGCCTCTCGCACTCTCTCGCAGCACTTTACATAAGCCGCAACAAGCATCACAGAGGCCATCATCTAGCTCACCGATTTCCTATGCAGACACCTCCGGGGCAACAAAGCATTGCTCACTCCATCAGTGCAACAGTCACATCCATAACTTCCCTCACGAGGAAGGAGGAGGAAAGGAGAAGAGCTTTAGGGCAGAAAAGACCTCAGGCCAGCCAGAGACGGATGGGGAGTGCTGGAAGGAAAGAAGGATGCAAGAGAGGGAGAGAGGGGGGGGGAGCAGGCGGCAAACAGAGCGTCTCCATTAGCGTACAGCGGCTAACTGTAGCCGAGCGCCGGGGTAGAGCTGCTCGTCCTCTCAGTTAATTAGGATTTCTGCGGCTTCATTTTGGGGGCGAGGGTTGGCCGTTGGGAGGACGTCGGAGGCTTGATTGCCTTTTATTTTGCAGCCCAACGGCCCGGCTGCCTCGGCTGCTTTATAAACAAGCGATCTTGCAGATTTATAGCGTCGCCGCAAACATCCATTTCAATAATTACAAGAAAAGCTGTTAGCGGGGACACAATGAACAGCTCGCTCACACACACACACACACACACACACACACACACACACACACTTATTTTTTCTCTCTAACGTCACCACTCCCAACGCGTCCCCCCCCCCCCCCTCCTTCACAGGATCTAATTTCCATAGATGTGCCCTTTTCATGATTGCGTATTATAAAAACGTTAAAACAGACACACAACAATTGTCCTCAGTCACACCTCACGCGGCGTTCAGCCCGCCCCTGTTCTGAAGGGCGAAGCAAATACTGTGAATGTCACATTTACATCCGGATCTTAGCATTCACGTCGTCACAAAGAAAAGAAGACACGCGATTTCTCTGCGCAGCAATTACAGCCGGCTAAATGCGGTAGTGGTCAGAATCAAGAGCAGAAGAGTTCTTTGAACAAATCCTCATAAAACCTCTTTGGAGATGTATGGGATTACAAGAGCGATTCCTCGATTTAGCTTTATTTTTATACACTGGCGTCATGCCTGGAATTAGAGATTATAGCACTTGAAAAAGTGCATGTGTGAGACAGACCTGCGCGCTGCTCTCCGTCAAAGGCAATTGGGAAAGGGAATAATAGAAATCATTCTTTAAGAGGCGTTGACAGCAGATTCAGAACAGAGAGCTGGAGATTTCATTTGAATAAAATCAATAATTGTGTTGACTTGCTGTGTACTGCCTTCCTGTCTTCCCATCTCGCTCGCTAATGTTTCTTTCATGAGCCAGCCCACTGCTGGTGACATTATAGCTACAGCACTTCCACAAGTCCCCAATGGATGGGGTGAAATGGTTGGCGTAAAACACAATTAGTACAGTCCATATGGCTGCTGGTGGAGGAGGCGCAGGAGGGGTCCCGTGTGGTCCTTTCGGAGGTTTGCTCTTTTGTTACCTTAAAGATCAAACTGTTGTCATAATAATGGGGCCATTTCCATTCTGCTGCTGGGGTATTTTCTTATTTTTTTCTTCTTCAACAGATCCTCACATTGTGGAATGACTCTCGGCAAATAAATTGACCAACCTTGGCTCGTAGCCTAATCAATGGCTCATTCATCGTGATTAATGGCTCATATTGAATAATGGGGAAATGTAATGTGAGGCGAGCGTTACTTCCTCATTCCGGTGCTCAGTCCGATCAATTGGTTGGAAACGGGGTTGTTGTTTGGGTTTTTTTGACCGACGGAATGTGCTGATAGGAGAGCGCGGTGTTCGACCCGTGTAAACTGAGCACAGAGAAAATGATTTACTGTGCTTTAGGCGCGTCTCATTCTCTGATAGCTCGGTATACTCTGCCTGACAAGCGTTTTTCTTGCCCGAGAAACGCAGACACCTTTTACAGAGTCGAAGCGAACAACAACAGCTTGAGGCAACAGATTTATTACAAATTGATCTATTAGATAGCACTGCTGTGCTTCGCTGTTTCCCTGCCTCCTCCTCCTCCTCCTCTCAGCCTCTGACAGCCTTGCCCTGATGGTAGCTAGAGTGTATAAGAGTTGAAGTGCTACAGTGGCAAATCCAAACCCAATCCTCAGAACTCAGAACTCATTTTCTCCGCGCCGGCTGCGGGAACCTGGGGTTCGCGCAGAGTCAAGACGTCCACCCTTAAATCCGTGGTCGAGTGCCAGCGCCCTAAAACTGAAGGCTCGGCGAGTGCGCCTCACCTGCAAGGGCGAGCAAGGACGCAGTTCACTGGAGGCCCCTCGTGAACGGGAGCGCGCCACAATGTCACCGGGGTCGTTTCCCCTACGGCGGCGCGAACCCCTGAGCTCGCCGCTGGCCCGTGTGCCGCCTGCATTAACACGCCAGTCACAGGTTCTGCCGCTCCGCAAACATCCTGCGCCCCGCTGACGTGCAGTCACAACATAAGTGCAATGCTCGCATTAGTCGCGGAGGCCATGCGGCACAAACGCGCCACCGCAGAGGCTTTAATTAAAAAAAAGACAAAGATGTATGCATGCCTGGACAATAGACAGCTGTTATTGACACGTCTTATCTATAAAGCAACCAATTAAATCCACTGCATCATTTAGACTTGCTAATCAAGGGTGGCTCTCTTGATTCTTCCGGCAAAGTGACTACCTTCATCCATGTGACAGGGAGCACAGTGCTTTACACACACGTTAACATCTGTCTCAGATACAACAGCCTGCATTATTTATCTATTGTTAGCCGAGCTCAGCAATGAAATATCTCCACACGGCTGTGTGCAAAACAGTCAAGAGGCACAAAGGCACAACACAGTGTGTGACGCGTGCCCCTCAAGCTGAAGGTTCAGATAAAACAGCAGCGGGTTTGTCAGGTTGCGTGGCCTATTCAACAACACAACACCGTGCTGAGAAATACAACCGTTGATAGTAACAATGCGCGCTGACAGAGTGCGGCGCGGACTCCATTGTGCTCCTTTCCTTTAATCACCTCCATCTTTCTTCCGTGCTGCAGAAAGAAAAAGAGCGCAGCGAGAAAAAGAGCTGTTGGCTTGCGGATGGCTTGTGACGCTGAAAACGGGGCATCATCTAAAGATGTGGAAATATTCTAGGGGGAGAGTGTGTGTGTCTATATCAACATCTTGAGGCAGGCAGCTGCAGGGGGTGTGCACAGTAAAACACTGGTATGCATTGTTTGTTTCTGCACCACGAGCGCCATGCCGTGTCATTACATGAGGCAATCTCTTACCTAATCAGCGCTGACACACACACACGCACACACAAAGCACTCCTACTCCTCCTCATCACTCTCCCCCCTTTTCTCTCCCTCTCCTCAGGGGCCAGCCAGCTGATCCTACACCATTTCATTTCCCCCCTTTTTACTGAGATGGCAAATGGCTGACTGTTTTTATGTACACTTTCCATTCTTGGTCGTTGGCACTGTAATTGGCGTAAATGCTATTATTAGCCTTTCTTGCCCAAATGCTGAAAAGAAAACGTACGCTAACATTTGCACGATGTGGTGTGTTTTTCAATTAATAAGTAGTGAGACGCATGAGACGTCCAACCATGAGTAAGACTCCCAGATACTGGTGACAAAAGACAATCAGCTTTGCAGTCAATTTCCTCACACCTTTTAAATGTATTCACTGCTCTGTGTTTGCTGTTGCCTCACGACTCTTAACAAACGTTATCACGGCCTCCAATTCCCATTTCCACACGCTCGTTGTTCAACCCTTCGTGTACTTAATCACGGACTGAAGACTGAAATGCGGGTTGAGTTGCAACACTTATCTCTGAGGCACATACAAAATTGAACATTGAAAATATGAAGAGAACTTCTCTCTTCTTGTTGCTGTACCTAGGACCTGCCAAGAGGCTGGCAAGAACACAACAACACATTGCGCCTGATCGGCTGAAACGCGATTCACGCCAAGCGCGGCGCAATAAAAACCCAGGACCGAAGTGAGACCGACTTCGCCGTGGCTGAGCTCAAAGAGATTTGATCACATCCAGGACATCAAATACTACTAGCAGCATGTGGCAAGACAGCTCACAATTGTTAACACGGGTAGCGCTCGCCGATACCATCTCTTCAGCACAATTGTGCGGCGGCAGAGCTCGGCCAGAATCAAATAAAGATGAGGCATGATGCAGCGAGCTTAGATCTGCTCTTATGAGAGGTGAAGGGAAGCTGTCAAAGAACACAAAACACGTCGAGCATCTTGCCTCCTCTGACTTGTATAAGCCAGGAATGAGATGGGGGGGGGGGGGTGGGGGCGCGCTTTCGCCTCATTTCTGCTGGTGTGCCCTGTGCGTGTCAGTCCAATATCTTTAAACAACACATGCAAGGCTTTGCTACAGCCAATTACCCGCCTCTTGGCACGGGAACTGAAAAACATCTTTGGAGAACAATAAAGAGAGCTTGGCTTGTTGTGCGTGCTGTCAGTAAGTGCTGACAGATTGTTATTTTTAATGAATATACAGCACTTGAATGGCCCATCAAGAGGTCTTAGAGAGAACATTGCCCCTTTGTTCAGAGCATTAATTTGCTACGTAATAGCCAGATATCTTCCAGCGAAATATGGATATCTGCACAAGAAGAAGGCAAATCCGTGCATCCACTCGCTTACCTATTGTGTTGTCTTTGCAGGAGCTTTGCATGATCAGTAGAATCTAAATACAACACTTTCTCTTAACTACAGATCTGAAGACTAGCGTAACTACCTCTACAGCTAACATAATTATACAGAGAATAAAATCCTTGAGTAGAAAGCACACTAAATCCACTTAATCACATTTATTCGAAGCAGAATGGCCTTGCTGAGAGTAAAATGCCCCCTTTAAAAAAAAACAGACTTGACACAGCGATGACAGGTTATAGCACCAACTCCTGCAGCAACACAATGCCATAATACCTCAGCATACATCATATGAAGTAGCTCTGAGACTAGTCCCAGACATTATTATGAGGAATCATCCGTCAGGACAATTCACGGCGACGGAAAGATGTAGCGACGGCTTCTTGGTGAATCAGAGCCAGAAGCCGTTCGAGCGCAGCATGTACACACTGAATTCCCGAACATGTGTATTGACAAATCATCCGACAAAGAGGTGTCAGAGCGCAGTGAAAAGGGGATTTTCCGTAACATTATGTGGCCCTCCATTTGCCACTCAATATCACTCACAGAGAGCTGCCATTGCTCAAACACACAGAAGTGATTAAAGGGAAATAGCAGGGTTATTACAATTCTCTTATGATTATTCTGCTGCTCCTACTACAGACACCCAGCTAGATTAACATTCGATGGATGGGGTGTGTCATTGAATATATGAGTCAAAGTAATTTTACCCACAGCTGCTCTTGAGAACTCTTTCAAATTGGAACATTATAAAACCAGCCTGACCGCCTCCGACCCCTGAACTACAAGATAACCTGATAATGACGTTAAAAAATGTTTTTTTTAAAAGGACTTTACACAGTCGTATACGAAAGAAAACCCCACCACAGACGTCTCGTTTTCCGGTATTTTAGATTATCTTCTTGGATGAACTTAAAAAAGTGATCTTCATACAAAAACTATAATCCAAACATCTAGGTGCTTTTCCGTGGGCGCTGTGCTGGAGTAGTAATCAAAGCACAGCCTGTAATGGCAGACCTCTGTAACCTAATCCAGTCAGTTTACAGGCTAAGTGGTAGTTTAAGAAAATCAAAATCACAACCACTAAGCATCTGGCAGCAAGAAAAGCCCCCAAAACATCAGATGTGCCCTCTGCACAAAGCACAACGTGGAGTGGAGGACTGCAATGACTTGATATAAGGATATCTCCATCAAAATCTAAAGCAGGTTAAAATCAATTTTTGTTAACACTTGTGTTTGTTCAAAGGAAGAAGGAGATCTAACCTGTTATTAATCTTCTTTCTTGTATTAAACGTTATTTCCGGACACACCAGTCCATGTGGATACATCCAAATAACCAACACACTGTGTAAAAATATGGCTGTATGTGATATTTTGTTTACCTGACCCTCTACTGTTGAACAATAGCACACGTAACAAACATTACATGACGTGTTTATGAACGTGTTTAAGGTCAATGACCTCTCTCTTACAGTCATGTCATTATAGCAGGTGGCAATCACGGAGTAGATAATAGAGTTGTGCTGCAGATGACTGCAAAGTACCCAAACCTCTGCATGTTAGCTTGTTTACAGTCAACAACACACATGATGTGCTGTTGAGCACTTCAAAATGCATTGCTGTCAGGTTATCGGATAATGTATAACACGTTATAATCAGCTTTATGTTGTGGCACTTTGACAAGTAGTGAAATGCAGGCTTTGATGCAAGACTAAATGACATTCTTTCAACTGAAAATAGATTGGCGTTAATGCAGTAAGGAATGTGTTTGAATGTGTTTCACGCATTTGATCTTTGTGAACAGTGTTTATTCATTAGTTATGTTGAAGTCCACAATTGTGCATGGCTATAAAGCCCATAAAGCACTAGTCACAAGTAGGGAGTCATAAGCGCTCAATAAATATAAATCACAGGCTATTAATGGCAGTGCATCACGTTACAGCTATTAATGAATGAATAGAAACCGTCTTTGGAATCTTGTTTATAGGGCAGTTTATGCAGGGTGTGTGTGACTGTAGTTTATTTCCTAACTATTTTTAAACTTACAATTCATAATAACTTGGACATTACCTCGCAAAGCCTCAGATGAAAGTAGAAACACCAGAAATAGCACTATCCCTGTAACCCAAGTGGTCTCCAATGTTGCAGCTCAGATGTGTTGAGATTCTCTGCCTGCCAGAGGTGAAAAGTGCTCATGCCAATTCTGCCCAATCTATTTGTTGACAAATGCCTCCTATGAAGATGTTACAAGCCTTGCATCTTTGTTTCTATAGGTCAGCTTGAATGTGCCGTTATCTAGTGCTACTATATGTTCAAACCGTCCCCAAGCAAGCTCGTCAATAACGACAAACCATAAACCAGACCACAATAATTGAGCACACAAAGACAGCAAGTTAGCTCCGCCAGCTAACGTATCCAAGAGCTAATGACAATAGCTGAGTGGGCTCAGACTACTCCCTGGAACAAGAGCTACTACAGTGGCTGATTTAAAAATGGGAAAACGTTTGCTTTGGGGTAACGCAATGCGAGGGTACGTGCACGTTAAAAACACAAAGCGTTCAATAATATTAAGCCATATTGAGTGTGTGTGGCATGTGCACTGTGCTAACCGGTGTCAACGAACTGTTGGTACCCAGACATTAGCCTTCTCCTTGCTGGCATTTCCAATCAGTGCTAGTCACTGGCGCTAGCCGCTAACGTTAGTTCATGGCAACCAGCAATAGTAATGGGCAAACAAGTCCAGCAGCTAACTAGCTAGCGGATGCTAATGGGCAAATTAGCCACATAGCTACCAAGCCAGTGTGTACGTTAACGGTCCCAACGTTTCTCCAAACTGTTTATATTTGTCATTTTCTCGCTCGTTTACTGGTGAACGTTAAAGGCGAAGAAGACGGCTGGTTGGAGCTCACAGCACTTACCTTAGAGGGCTTGATCTACAACATCTGTGATTTGTTTGATGAGCGACTGCAACAACAAACAATAGCAGCAGCAGCAGCAGCAGCAAGAGGCAATTAGCCAACGTTAGTTAGCCAAGTGTCGCCACTAACGTTGCACAGAGTGGCACAGCAGCTGCAGTGCCACCTGTGTATCTTCTCTTTATGTACGTTACCTATAACGGAGCGGACCTCGTTTCACACAATGCTGTCATAAATGATGGACTTGAGAATAAAGAGGGAGTAATCGTTGCCGGAATGCTCTGACTAGTGTGTGTGAGGTGCACTCAGCATGACAGCATCCCTCTTCATCTTGGGGTGAGAACAGTTGGGGGGTTCTCAAAGTTCAACCGGTGAAATATCGTCACCCACTGGCCAGAACTGGGAACATCCACTGAGAGGGAGAGGAGAGGAGAGGAGAGGAGAGGGGAGGAGAGGAGAGGAGAGGAGAGGAGAGGAGAGGAGAGGAGAGGAGAGGAGAGGAGAGGAGAGGAGAGGAGACGGGAGGAGAGGAGCCGGCGTGGGAGTCCTCGGGGTGTCTATTCTGTAACACTTGGTCTATCTTCATCCTTATAAACCTGTGATAGTGTGAGACTATATTTAGTGACTGTCAGTGAGCCAAGAAGAACACAATAGAAAACTCTCTCTCGGGTGATCTGAGTGTACTGCAGCATTGGATGTAAAGTAAATATATTGGATGTGATTTATTAGGAGAGCCGAATAGAATTCCTTCCTGGGGAATTAAAGACACCAGGACGTCAGATGTTAAGACCTGGCACCACACAAGGCAAAATTTAAATGAAATCAAATGTGATCAAATAATAGAATTGGAAGACTGATATATGACAAAAATTCATTAAATATTAGAGCTATTATAACAAAATTAAGTAATAACAATAGACAAAATACATTTTATCACCTGGGACAAGACAATCTCATTGAAATTTTTTTTGACGACAATAAGTGTTTCATGTCCAATTTTCTGAAAAGAAAACATACCCAAAGCATATAAGGTTGGACCCCCCTTTTGTCTTCAGAACTGCCTTAATTCTTCAATTGGTACTAAGGGGTCCAAAGCGTGCCAAGAAAATATCCCCCCCACCATTACACCACCACCAGCAGCCTGAACCCTTGATGCAGGGCAGGATCGGTCCACACGCTTTAATGCGGTTTTCGACAAATTCTGACCCGACCGCCTGAATGTTGCAGCTGAAATCGAGACTCATCCGACCAGGCAGCGTTTTCCAATCTTCTATTGGCCAATATAGGTGAGCCTGTGTGAATTGTAGTCTCATTTTCCTGTTCTTAGCTGACAGGAGTGATACGAAGGGTTACTGGAATTACTGTTACCAGTCTGCCATCTCAAACCAGTCTGCCCATTGTCCTCTGACCTCTCACATCAACAAGGCGTTTCTGTCCACACAACTGCCGCTCACTGGATATTTTCTCTTTTCGGACCATCCTCTGTACGGTTGTACATGGACGGTTGTGCGCGAAGATCCCAGTGGATCAGCAGTTTGTGACGTCCTCAAACCAGCCCGTCAGGCACCAACAACCATGTCACGTTCAAAGTCTCTTAAATCCCCTTTCTTCCCCATTCTGATGCTCGGTTTCAACTTCAGCAAGTTGTCTTGAGCACGTCTACATAACTAAATGCATTAAGTCGCAGACAGAAATGACCAATTAGCAATTTGTATTGACAAGCAAATGAACAGGTGTATCTGCTAAAGCGGCCAATGTGTAAATTTCATCACACAAATATATATTTTTAAAAGAAGCAGCAGTCAACGTTCATGACTGTTCGTCCAAACAAAATTGCTGTTCTTCTTTCAGCACTGTTGACTGGGAAGAGATGAGCAGGTGCAAAGGAAACAATAGCTAATAAGCTTCTGATAGTTTCATTTATGAAAAACTGACCAACTCCCTCTCATAAAAGGGAATTTATTTTACTGGAACGCAGGGTTTGGATATTATCTGATTTATTCAATTGTAGTGTTGTGTTGAATTAAGCTGCAATTAAAGTCAATTGTATTTATAAAAGATGACGTTTTCCAACTGAAACCGCATTTAGTAAATTATTCAGCATCAACTAATTTGTGTTTTTAAACCTCTTTTGGTAAAGAAATGAGGCTTTAGTTTCATGGGTATTTTGGGTCCCAGAAATGAGAACAGAATGTAGATTGACTAAATGGTTTTAATTCATTCCCCTCTGGTTTGTTGAATGATTTCATCCCCAGGAGCTGTCTTTGGTATTGCATCATCCATCGTTGAATGTGTTCACTTTGGCATCGGCTTCTATACAGAAACCTCCCGGCTCGATAAAGTCACCTCTAAATGTCATTTTGGAAGCCCTTACGTTTTGTTTTTGTTTCTGCAAGAAGCAAGCGGTTGAAGTGCGCTCCATGAACCACCAGATGGGGCAAGACTCAAGGCAAAGAAAGTAAACATTTGAATTTCATAGCAAACCAGGTAGTAAGGCTGAAATCTATGCTGCAATATTAATTACAAGGAATAGGGATTTGCACGTACTCTTGAGCTTTCTGTGAAAGGGATTGTTTGAAGTGAGAGAATGTTTGGCTGAAGGAAATCTGCAGCCGATGATAGCAACAGGATGTTTTTATACGGTTATAAATGCTTGCTCGTGATTTGTAATACATCTCCTTGGTGACGACCAGACAATGGAGGCAGGTTCAGATGAGGCTCACAAAGTGAGTTGTGTGGCACGGACCCAGCTGGCACCCCCACCCATCCCCCAAACACCATACCTCTAATGAATAGATCAGTTTATCTTGGCGCAGCACAAGAGCAGCTTGTGGATTCTTCTACCCAGGGGGACACAAATGGCGTCCGTGAGCACTGAGCTCATGTTTCTGCCTCTCTGTGGATTACATCGCACACAGGAGCTACTAAGGAGAATGACCTTTACTTCAGATCATGCTCTCTAGGAGAAAGGTATGACTCCTAAATGATGAATTTATATTGATAGCAATAGGAAATTATCATCTTCTGCAAAGAGTCATATTTTTCACATATTTTACGAGCTGAACACGTGGATGAATCAGAAAAACATTTTTTAACTATGTTATTTATTACGTTTGCTTCTGCCAACGCTTACAGCAACACAAGACCTTGTCAGATGGGACACATTGCACACACACAGTACTGTTACCACTGCTCGAGGCAGACAGCCGTACTACAGTTATAGTAGCTCAAATACTCAGTGGAGGACCAAATATCACAACAACACGAGAAAACCAACTAAAATCTCTCACAGATACACAAACAGAGGGACCAACACTATTCAGGAGCTGAAGCGTAGTTGGAGGATGAGCGAAGCTGCGGTTGAACTAGGATCTACTGTATAGCTTCTCCTCGCCACCGACTGGACTTGGACCTTTGATTTCAGCAGTAATTTTCTCTCCGAGGAAGGGCAGGAACCTAGTGTGCCGTATATGAAGGGGGGGTTATTTATGAGCAGCAAACACAGAAGCCTGTGGAGGTGGACCAGCTCAGATGGGGTGCCTGAAGTTCTGGCCAGCAAAGCGGGCCTTGTCGCCGAGCTCCTCCTCAATCCTAGGAGAGAGTGATGACAGTTAGTTACAACGGATGAGCAAAAGAACCCCTTAACTCCGTTGATAAAGGTCACTGTAACTGTAGGGTTAGGATTTCTGGAGTGGACTCACCTGAGCAGCTGGTTGTATTTGGCCAAGCGCTCGGATCGGCAAGGCGCACCAGTCTTGATCTGGGAAAGGAATCCAATGAAATATAAGACCCAATCTGGAACGTTAAAGCTACCGTAGAACAGTTTGAATAGTCCGCTCTGAAAAATCTCAACAGCGGCGACGGCAAGAAGCTTTACCTGTCCAGTGCAGAGACCGACCACCAGGTCAGCGATGAAGGTGTCCTCCGTCTCTCCAGAGCGATGGCTGACCATCACACCCCAGCCGTTGCTCTGGGCCATCTTGCAGCTAAGAAGGAAGGGACACGTTTAAGCAAAGACAGTCAGCATATACTTTATTTACTTCTCTCCAATCTTTGGAGAAGACGTTCCGACACTCACGCCTGCAGGGACTCTGTGACGGAGCCGATCTGGTTGACTTTAAGCAGCAGGCAGTTGCAGGACTTTTCAGCCACACCTTTGGCGATGCGTTTGGGGTTGGTGACTGTGAGGTCATCACCCACCACCTGGATGCTGGTGGTGGCTGTGAATTTGGACCACGCCTCCCAGTCGTCCTGGTCAAAGGGGTCCTCAATGGACACCACTGTTAGGGGAGCAGGTGAGGGTCATGTTGGTTAAGACGCCACTGAACCCACAGACCCCTTCAACCTGCAGTATTTGATGCTTTTGACCACTCGGTGGAAGCAGAAACATGGAATCCTCCGCTATGTTTATCAGCTTGAAGTGTTTTGGCAAAAAAGAAGAAAGTTAATCTATTCTCTATTACATTGGCTAACCTCCTTTTTTGTAACATATGCTCATATTATTTGGCTCCCCTTAGAAAAGCACTGAGTGGCGACAGTTTTCGGGTTGCAAAGAAGCGGCTACGTGTTCAAACCCACCTGGGTAATCTTTGACGAAGCTCTTGTAGAGGTCAGCCAGCTTGTCGGGGGAGATGTAGCGGCTGGGGTCGTCGGGGGACTTGAAGTCCAGGTCGTACTTGCCACCCTTGTAAAACTCAGAGGCAGCCACGTCCATCCCGATCACGATCTTGTCGGTGTAGCCGGCCTTGGCGATGGCATTTTTCAGCAGCTCTAGAGCTGAAAAAAGTAAAAAGAAACTACGGTAAACCCGACAAGACAGGAGATATTTGCCATGAAACCAAACAAACATTCACTTTTTACAATTGAATTACCGTTGAAGACTCTGTCCATCTGGCTATCGAGGTCTTAATATGAACACCAGACGTCGGGCCATGATACGATAAGGTACAATAAGTGAAGTGAAAATCTATTGCTTTCATTGCTTACTGACTTTCAAGAAGTCATACTGTAACTCAAGAAGTCATAAATTAACTTTCTTGTTCTTCTCCTCCTTCGAGCCTTTACTCAATCTCTTATTGTGGTGGTTCAGGTTTCCTCTCACCTTCCTTGTTCTCCAGGATGTTGGGGGCGAAGCCTCCCTCGTCTCCCACATTGGTGGCGTCCTTGCCATATTTCTCCTTGATGACGTTCTTCAGGTTGTGGTAGACCTCGGCACCGATACGCATGGCCTCCTTAAAGGTGCTGGCCCCCACGGGCAGGATCATGAACTCCTGCATGGCCAACTTGTTGCCTGCATGAGAGCCGCCGTTGATGACGTTGAAAGCCTGAACGGAGGCGGAGAGGATCGGCTTTCAGCTAAATGGAACCCCGACTGACAACTTATGATTCTCCGGATGGAGCATTTACGGCTTTACAAAGTCATGAGAACATGGCTCGGTTAATCATACTCACAGGCACCGGGAGGATGACCTCCGGGTTCCCAGCCAGGTCAGCGATGTGGCGGTAGAGGGGGACGCCCTTCTCTGCTGCGCCGGCCTTGCACACGGCCAGAGAGACGCCCAGGATGGCGTTTGCGCCAAACTTAGCTGGGGAGGGGAGACACGAATATGTAAACATATTGTGCGTCGACTTAAGTAGCGAAGCATTTTCTGATTTTTAAATCCGTCAATGAGCTGATTAGCGTCTTACACTTGTTTTCTGTGCCGTCCATGTCCAGCATCAGCTTGTCGATCTTCTCCTGATCTGTAACGCTCACATCCTGGATTAGACAAAACGGGACAAGTTATATTGTACCCTTGGAAATAAAAACATCAGGTGTGTCTCCTTTATTCAAACGAAACCACTACACTGTACACAATGTTCATCACAGCATCTCAGAGTTATATTACTGAAGCTGAACTAACGCAATGTTTATAGATACCCGTCTATACATCATACTTTTATTAATAACAACATTAAAAAACAATGGAGGTCAATGTAAATGAACAAAAAACAAACAGTTTGCAGACGGCCAGTACTGAGGCCAATGTTACCAGTACTTTGGTGCAATCACTTGCTATTAAGTTTCCAAGGTGTATTAATTATTAATTCAAGACAGCGATCCATTAATTTGAGGGCTTTGACACAAACACACAGCTATTAGTCAAACAATAAATGGTCCTACCTTGCTAACCAGTGCAGGTGCAATTTGTTTATTGATATTCTCAACAGCTTTTGAGACACCTGCAAGGGACAAGCAGACCATAACTGACCCAGGCAGCAGAGGACATGCAGAGCACAGATGACCACAGTTCCCCTCATCCAATCTCATGTGTAAGTACTTCTGACTGACGTGAACCAGTGTTTGGCCTTCTAAGATTGCTATTCCTCTTTTTTATCTGTGAACATCTGTTAGTGCCCGTCTGGGTTAGTTTCCTAAAGGCAAAGCCATTCTTCATGCTGCAGTGCAGACCGATAACTGAGAGTCATTCTGTTATTCCACACTTTATTTACCTGGTTACATAATGCAGGGGCCAAGAACTCATTTATATATTTAACTGCTCTTTTGACTCCTAACAGGAGGGAGAGAGATGGAGGAAACAGAAACGAGGGAGAAAGACACGAGGACAGACAACAGAATGCGCGGTGGCGCTGTAATGACAGGAGACAGAATGGAGGAAACCAGAAAGTTTATGGAGGGAATCGGTGGGGACGGCTTACCTTTGCCCATGTAGCGCGTCTTGTCATTGTCACGCAGCTCCAGAGCCTCATAGATGCCCGTGGAGGCGCCGCTGGGCACAGCAGCTCTGAACAGACCTTGGAGACACAGAGGACATTTTGTTACCGTCACATCAGAAGGTGCTGTGTCATGTTGGACAAGACGGCGAAGGTCGGACTGCGGTTGGATCAATGTGGAAAACTAATGTTCCCTTTCAGCCGTTCCCATGACTGCAAACTACGCGGTGGCTGCGTGATATTCACGTGTGGACAGAAACATGTCTGACAGCGTTAAGAGGGGAAGGGCTTTGGGTATCGAAGGACTAGGAGCCACTAAAAGACACCAAAGGAAGCAATCCAATCAGCTCAACACATTCCAGAGTTTTTTCTGGCCAGAGAGAACTAAAGCCAGTCGTACTCGCTGTGCAGCAGGAGGCTGTGACGCAACAGGGAAAGACGGGATACAGACGTGTGCAGTGCATCCATCGGCGGAGCGATGCGACGCCCCGCCCCCACACACAGGGGACATTTTGGAGTCAACCATCTGAGGAGAAAATGGGAATGAGCAGGAATCTGTTCAGTTTGCTCCGTGGAGCGGTGTGCGTCTGAGGGGATTTAGGGTTTAGTCCAGCAGGCTTAGGCCGCGAGTTCAGGCTTAGCAAATCATCTGCATCAGGACATTACCGAGCTACAGCAACACACATCAGCATATGAGCTCCGATGGTGTACATTTTATCTGGGTGAAACCCACGACCCGAGGAGAATAAAAAGTAGAGGATACAACAGTCACTCTAGAAGTCTCCATCATTACCAGAGCTACTGAACCTACAATATTACAACAACAAACAGCTTTTCTAGCCGGCAGCAAATTTGTTACGTAACAAACAGTCTTTACAGTAAAGACATGCTCTGGGAGCAGCACACTGGCTCTGGTATGTGCCCATATTGATGCCAAAACAGGCCAGGCAGACTTAAAAAGGGAATCCTGTCAAAAAGGAATAAGAAACAAACAAATATAGTCCTATTTACAGTAGCCTGGAGCACTTAGAAAACATCCCAAACTAACGAAAGGACAAGTGGGCTCCACTCGCTTCCACGCCACTGCTCATTCGGGTCGCTTCATTAACATTCTGGGGACGTTCATTGGGTTGAGCCGGCCTTTTGTTTTAGCTTTCAGAGCGCGACAGCTCGCCAGGAAACTCACAGTCAGGCCATTAGTTAATTGACTCAATTGATCCAAACCGCAGGCCGCCAATAAGGTGAAGGGAAGCAAGGAATCATTTCAACACAACTCCTCCGTCCCGAGGCCTCAACCCGCAGGTCCGTGAGGAGGACGTACGGAGCCATCTGTGCTCCCAAACAGGGACCATTACAGCGCTGGAGGGGCGGCGACATATTTACAGGAGCTATTTTCACACATCCACCATGTGAGCTGACACACCGACTTCATTAGCCGAGTCTACGGATTCACTACGCTGCAAAATTTGGCAAGGCACCAAAGCGTGAAACTTTGCTTCCGATAAGACTTCCTTACTGCAGCATTCCACTAACTGGAAAAGAATTACATTGATTAGGTTTTTAGAACCGTTCAAATAACCACAAGAACAATATGTAGTTAAGTTAAACGAGCACCAGTTTGATCTAAACTGATGAAGTAGATAAAAAAGTGAAAAACTTCATGCAGTACCTTTCTTGGTGTAGAGATCGACCTCCACAGTGGGGTTACCACGGGAGTCGAAAATCTCCCGAGCGTGAATCTTGAGGATGGACATGGTTCTGGATCTGCAGATGAAATCACAGGAAAAAGAAGTCAGTACGGTGCTGCTCCACAGGCGACGCTCACAAGTCACCTGCGCTGCTACTTACTGAATTAAAGCTTTGAGTTGGCAATATTTTAAAAGCTCAAAATGTATTTTGCTTAAGATTAGTTGAGAGACATAAGAGTAGACGAATGATCTAACGCAACATGTGAGAGCAGATCACACCACCGGGACCAACTGGTGGAGGCTGGGCAGGACGGCAGATATATGAGTCACGGGGGGCGCGGCTTACGCAGCAGAAAGAAAGAGAAGAAAAAGAAAAGAATCTCTGCAACCTCGGTCCGTGTACCAATACGTCAGATTACAAATCAGCATTGCAAAATTCTATACAAAACGGAGTTGGCTGCACAACTGCCGAACAGGGAACTCTGATAACGGCCTTTAAAAAACATGTTGGACTTCTTTTTCTCCGAGTCATGCTGCATTGATATGGGTTCAATGCCTCAACAGTGTAATCTAGCAGAGTCCTCCTTATCTGTCCAAATTCCAGCTATTGATTTCCATGTGTTTCGTCCAACTTGCTCTGCTATCCAGGCACTCCGTCCCACATGGGTGGACTTTGAGGACAAGCAGAATGGCTGGCAAATCATCGCCCAGCCGCACGCAGTAATTCACCGGGGCCGAGTGTCACCAACAAATTTAGGCTGATACCTGCGTTGGCAAGATTTTGTTGAAATTTATTTTGAGAAATATAAGAATCAAAAACCAATTGGTTTTGGAACACGGTTAATCATCTTCTATGGCCATGAACTAAATAGTTTTGCACTTTGGAATACTGTTTGTACAAAATACCACATATTTAGAATTAGGAGCACTATTTACTAACTTTATTCATGCAAAGCTAAACGCTAGATTGATCAGTAGTGAAACTTGTAATGTGTTGCCCGTATAAAGAAAGGCTGACAGAGTCAACAACAAAGCAGCATGTACTTCTGTCGCATTCACAGTGCATTTATTCGGCTTTATTCATCAGGTTTTTGCCAGGAACCGTGCAGAGAAAAGGAGCCACACCGGCAGCACAAAATGGCCCCCGAAGATAAATAAATAAATTGAGAAGTGACACCCGATGCCGGACGGGCTCGTGCGTGCACGCGTGGCTTCATCCTCACTTTGGATGCACACTGGGATCCGCCAGCAAGCAGAACCCGTGTTTTAAAGATCAGTTTGAATCATTCCTCTTCAACAACGCCCCCCCGCACTGCAACTGGTGGCCCCCTGCCTGCAGAACGCGCTCCCTCTCTCACTGCGTGGACTGAAAAAGACACGAGTGGGTCTTTAGAGAGACATGCGAGGACAGACATGCAGTTGGACTTGCAACGTGACGCCCCCCCCCCCCCCCCCGCCTACCAGCCCCCCCGCAGCTCTACATGGAGTGACATCGCGCCAGCTGACGGTCTCGTTTTAAAAATAGACAGCCGGCTGCGGAGGACTCCATCCTGCGAGCCACACGGCCCGACAAGAGGGGACGTTTAACCCGCGTCGGTGGACGCAGGATGGCGAAGAGGACATCGGCGAACGACCGGGGCGAGCGACTCTGAGGTCACCGCCGAGGTTACGAAACGCCGCGCCATTAAAAATAAAAAAAGCTATAAAAGTTAGTGAGAACAGCGCGGAACCAGGCCGGTGGGCCGCAGCACGCGTTGTCCCACATACATGTATAACACGAGGGAGAAATAGCCGGGCCATAGTTACCTTTTTTTCCGGGCCTTAAGCGTGCGCGAGCGCGGTGCTGTCTTCTCTCTGTCGTGCGGGCAGCGCAGTGACGCCTCGTCCTCGCGCACTAGGCGGAGGAAGCAGGAAGCAGGAACGCAGCCTCGCCATTGGCTGGCCGCGGCGAGGAGAGAGGATGCACGTCCGCCGCTCTGCACACTTTACATCCCGATCAGAGACCGCGGCGGATTCTTTCTCTCGATATTCTGCACAGCGTCGTTTTTAAATGCGAGACCATTTTTATTTGTTTTACAAGTAGGGAGAGGGAGGAATCGCGTTTTATTCGAGGGGGACTGTGGGAAGTGTAGTTTTTGGTTGTCGCTATGCGGAGAGATGACGCGTTTTGGGTACGTGCGGGGCAGCAGGATCTCCGATGCGGCGGTTCATCGCGGGTCACGTGTTACTCGCGGTCACGTTCTTTTCTTCGCTGAATTTTCTTCAGTGTTAGAAAAAGCGGGTGTGCTTTTCCTATTAAGTCAAATGAGTTAATAGTCACACGATGTGGTGATTACTTTTTTCTAAAGGTGTCTTTACATCTACAAGATCTGTTTTTGCTATAATAGTCAAATGATGATGTATTATTATGTAATCTTTATTCAGGATTCAGCTCCATATAATATGTAAACGAAATGCTGATGACATGCCAATGGCACATCTAAACTATTTCTTCTTTGTTCCAAAACTTTATCTTGCTATATGTTATTGCCAGTATTTGAAAATTCATCAGCCTTATTGACAACAGAAGGGTTTTATGCCCCCACTTTCTCGCCCCATGAATGAATATGTTGAAGTATTGCATTTGAAATCTGCATTTTAAGAGTGAATGCACTGGTTGAGGACGAGGACATTTCAGTAATGAATCCCAACATGCATGAATAGTGAGTTTCCCACCTCACATGTGTGTCATCGTGCAGCTGCGCAGTGGCGGGTCAGAGCTGCTGGGGGCGTCACAGAGATGAAAGCCCCCTTCAGTGACCTTGAGACTCCGTCAGCGTTAAATCCAACTGCGCCATCTGCTGCCCACACGCTCTCATTGAAACAACAAACAAGTTTGGAGAGTGGAATTCATTATACATAAAAGTAGAGGGTAGTTTATTAATGCAGTATTCTTTATTCAGTGACCCCCTAATAAAAGGTATTTCTATTCAAAATATTGAATTAATGTTGTAATGAAACCTAATAAAAGTTTTTGACTGTTTTAGGTTCACAGAACCAAGGTTTCTACCTGAACCTCTTTTTTATTACCAGAGCTAAAGGCTCTTAAGTCTTCACTGATGTGTTTTTAAATTAAAGGCAGCACTGAACAGAAAGCTCTTCAATCTTGATTTGAAGCGGCTGAGAGTCTCAGCTGACCTGCAGATTTTGTTCCAGATATATGGAGCAGGAAAACCGAACAAAACTGCTTCTCCATGTTTGGTTTTGACTTTAGTGTTTTATGGTTGTACTACTGGATCATTATTAGATCATTATTAGTGATGTATTAAGTAAGAAGCCTTTTGATGTTGCAGTTGTTTGTTTTGCCCAAAGTAACAAACTCTAGCCAGCAGCACCTCAGACACCCGAAAAATAACATGTTACATATTCTTGGTTTAATCAGTGAAACATTTATATTTTATTCCATTTTATTTGGCTAAAATTAATGATTAGAACCTTCCTCCAGCCTGTCAGCTGGTGGCATCTGCCACCCGTGTGAGAGGCTATTTCTGGTCCTAACGTACCATCAACTTGTGACATGGTCGCCGGCAGCAACACTCTGCCAATCTGTTGGTCAACGTTGGAAAGCCGCACCAGGATGTGAGGAAGCATAATAGAGTAGCCGAGCTGTAGCACACTGCTGTCAGTCAATTTTAAGTATTTTTCCACAACCAAAGCACCAGCCTGTCTCAGTCAGCGGAGGGAAAGAAGCCGAGCCGGAGAGAACGCTAGTTTGCTGCTTTGCTGCACGCTTTTTGCATATTTCTGAGAATCTGGCTGATATTTGTCTAGGCTCTCCGGCTCCAAGAAATTGTCAGCTCAGGAGTTTACCTGCTGTGATATTGTCAGAAAACATGGCATGCATTGACTCTGTGTAAATGAATGGTTATTGACTCAGTGTCGGTTGTAACACTCACTCCGGGTCCTTTTGTTTGTGCAGATAAACTACTAAACTAATTTCTACAAAGTAAAATGACCCTGACATTCATCTACTACAGTAATTCAAAGGATTAATCGGTACTCCGTTTATGTTTCATGCCATTATCACCTTAATGCTAATAAAATGACCTGGTTAAGTAAATCACAAGATAAGGGGAGATGGGACCAATACTATACAGGGAAATTGTGTAAAAGCAGCAAAGAGTGACAGAAAATGAAAAGAAAAGATAATACAGTTCCAAACGATTTGAACTTGGAAGGACAAATAATAACAAAACAGCTATATCACAATAAACCCAATGGAAGCATTGCTCGTGAATGAAGGACAATTGGTGTAAAAACAGCTGTTTGAGAGACTCAGGTCTTGCTGGTTAAATGAGGGAGTGCAGCCAACGTTTACTGTCAACAGCGCAAGTGTTTGCACGTGTTTACGCGTTCGTTTGTTCTGAGTGTGTGACCACCATATGTGTGTATAAATGCGGATAAACTTGGATGTGATTGCTGTGTTCGTTGATTTGATGTTTACGGGTTGGTTGGACCATTTCTTAACAATAATAACAATAACACAGATTTAATCATCACAGCCAACCTCCCATCTTACTGTTGACAGCAGGCCTAGCGGTAGAAATGATAATATGTGTGACCACGACTAGTAGTAGAATTTCTGTGTTAGTTAGTATAGTAATGTATTTTAAATTGAACATATTGTATATATTTTAATACTGTACACATGACATCCATAATGTAATGTTAATCCTGAGGGAAGGATTTCTTCCTTATTTTATCCCCATTGAAGGGTTTTTGAGGGCGTTTTTCCTCCATGGTCCCTGTGATGAGGCGTTGTATCAATTGTAGGGAGTTCATCCCGTACTTAAGCCCTCTAAGTAGATTTTTTTGCTGAACATAGAAGCTTTTGTTTTTTTATTTCTTAAATATTTTCGTTTTGTTTTCTCAAGACCAGCACAGGACGCCGTACAGCCTGCAGCGGAATTATAAATGTATGTGGGCTTTAAATTACTAGGCTTTCTCCTAGCCAGTACAATCACACCATTTAAGACACTAAGACCTTGAAAACTGTTATTGTCCAGGCAAAGATAAACCCGGTGATTTACTGTGGAACAGGACAGCTTCGGTTCATTTCTTAGCGCTGAGGAACATCAAACCTGTGGCTTTGTTTTTTAATGAACTCTGACTTGTGTGTGTGAGTTGAAAACCCTCCCCTGTCATCTCACCCACAGATATCCGTTCGGTTTTCTCCATCTGGAGTTGTTTAGAATTGTTTTGAATCAGTCGGTGTGTGTTGACACAGGACAACAACTGGCATCAATCAAATGCAGGCCGCCGAGAGGCCGTAACTCCAGTCCAGAGAGGAAGAATGTGAAACTGTGTTAAAGCTTGGTGAGTCCTCAATTAGTTCTTCGCACACAAGCAGACCCAAACACAGAGGGCATTTTTATTGCAACACTCGTGAGCACTCTCAGTTTGTTCTGTTTTGGCAAACTACACACATCTGAGACACTAAGCTCAGGCATAAAAAGTGGAGGTGATGGACATGTTGTGACTTGTGTTCATCTTAGGACATGTCCACATGTATATGTATGTATAAAATATTATGACATGTATACTACTATAAAAGAGGAAGGTTCCAGAAAAATTAGAAAATTAAAAAGGTTTTATTTAAAACCAATAATGCCAAATTACGACGCTCCTGTTCGGTGGTATTAATGTTATAAATGAACTGTGTGAGCTGCGGCTAATGAGCCGATTTTGCACCCTGAGAAATGCCACTTTCACTAAGGCCTCTGTTATTCACACACTACAAATGAGGAACAGTCCTTCCCGTCACTACCCCGGGCTGTTGAGCAGAGCTCTGGGCGTTCTTAGCAGATATTTCAACACCTCCCTCCACCCTCACTTCACATATAGAGAGAAACCCAGTGGGAGCTGTCAGAGTGCTGTGTGGAGGACCAAGAGACGCAGCAATGGAGTTCTTCTTGGTGATGGTCTCCTCTGCTTTGGTCTGTGCTGTTAGCGCTGGAATTCCTCATGACGGAATACACTGGACATACGCAGGTAGAGGTTTGTTTAACAACCACACATTGCATGGCATATTTATTTTTTGTAAATCATTTTAATAGTTCAGCTGAAAATGACAGAAACGTGTCCGAGTTAGATGTTTGATGCGGGTGAAGGCGCATGACAGACTGTCCTGTGAGTATTTATTTTGTTACAATAAGCTGCTAAGTTGTTTCTATTCCAACATTCACTCGAGGAACTTGTTTTTTTCTGGGTGAAGAGCGCTGAATTGAACAAATACCTTATCCAGTGTCAGGTTGCATCAAGGTGTATGATTAGTTGTATTCAGCACAACGGTTGACTGCTAAGTAATAGGGCAGTTAACACAAACGTCACAGGGAAATACACAAATATCCAGTAGAACAAGTCCTGTACAGGCAAGTAAAACCAATTGACTGGGACCCGGTTTGCCAGTCACTAACAAGGGCACATACAGTGTCACGGGGCCACTCTAAGTTCCCCTGCCCCTCAGGTGATAACAGTTTTTGGGTGCTTGGTTTTCTTCAATTAGAGGGAGCCTTGGACCAGATGCACTGGCCAACCAAGTACCCCGCATGTGGTGGTAAGAAGCAGTCCCCAATAGACATCCAGAGGCGCAGCGTGAGACACAACCCAGACATGCTGCAGCTGGAGCTCAACGGATATGATGCTCTGGAAGGGAAATTTCTCATGTCCAATAACGGGCATTCCGGTAAGATAAAATCTGTAGATGTAGTCACCTTCAATGTTGACTACAACAAAGACTATCCAAAGGACCATAAAATGAATATGTTCTTGAGCCTTGCTGTGTTTGAATCCTTTTGAGAAACAATGTTAAGAAAATGAAAATGTTTTAAATTATGTTTTCATTTGTCTATGGTATAAAACTGAGTTTGCACATTATCAAATCTTTCTCAAATTGTGTAATCGATTCCAGTGAACCAGTCTGCACATATTCGCTTATGAAGAGTATCAGTACTGCTGCATAGTGAAAATGTTAAATTAGTTTAACATTTAGTTAAAAGTTATATTAGTTTATAAATAAGGTGAAGTTAAACAAATCAACCGTCGCTTGGAATAAAGGAAATACATCTAAAAATGTGAAACGCTATTGCAGTTATGTACAATATTCGTGATTTGTAAGCTGGTTCCTTTTTGTTTTTCAACAACACATCTACATAATCTAAAATATGAGTTTATGTCTCCATCAGTTCAAATTGACCTGCCTCCCAGCATGGCGATCACTAAGGGCCTCCCAGGAAAATACACAGCGGTCCAGATGCACCTGCACTGGGGCGGCTGGGACCTGGAGGCCAGCGGAGCAGAGCACACCATTGATGGTATCCGTTACATGGCAGAGGTTGGCTTTAAAAAAAGTTTTACTCAATAGACAAACTAGGGTATGATTAACTTTGCTAAGGTCCCTGGTGCACCAAGAACAGGCCTTCTATACAGTTTCTTCTATACATCTTCTATACAGACCTAGTGGTGGAAGCTGCTTTTGTTCTCAAGTCATTACACTTTCTCAGGTAACCACAGTCTGTTATAGAATTTATCAACATAACACTTTATCAAAGTATGCAATTTTCTGGTGAATTTCCTTTCTCCGCGACCCTGTGTGCAGGATAAGCGGTTTGACAATGGATGGATGGATGGATGGATTTCCTTTCTGAACCTGAGCTAATAAAATTCCCAGATAACTTTTTATTCTTGTATTTAATACTTTTCTGTGCTGCACCCTGAAAATTCTTGTTTTATTGTTTAAAGTTATGACAATGCTAAAGATTTAACTATGTGCAAAACAGGTCATTGGTCATTTTTGCACCCATTTCCTTTTCCACGTTGTGTTTCAGCTCCATGTTGTCCACTACAACTCTGACAAGTACAGCAGCTTTACAGACGCCAGAGATAAGCCAGACGGGCTGGCAGTACTCGCCTTTTTCTATGATGTACGTAAGGCACAAATACCTTTGTTCGCTCTCCTCATTGATCTGCTTTTTGGACCACAAACGTTTACAACATATAAACAGGATGTCACCAGAACTTCTGATGAATGATCTTCAGTTAGGAAGTTCACAAAAAAGTCTTTGTAGGGGAAAGTTATTGTGCCCTTTGAAGTGTCCTGCTGAGGTAAAGGCTCCTTTCTGTGTTAATGTTGAGCCATTGATTGAGTTTCAACACATTGGCGTGACTTGGTTTCCAGAGTAATTCTCCGGTTCTCAGACAGTGAAGGTGAATCAGCTGCCAGAGGTCATTGCTGCAGCAACACCACATCCGCCATGATAGCAGCATAGGGGGCTCAGACTATTGGAGAGATATTTGGATGAATTCATTTGTGAAACAAATGATTCAGAGTTACTGGTGTTGAAGTTTGAAGGGTGATTAACAAAGCGTATGTGAGTCCTTTCTTTCTGCAATGAGGGATTAATATGGACATTCTATGTGCAGCTATTAAATACATTCCTTAATATCTCATCTCACCAAAATAGATTGGTAAGATTTGTTTTAACTGAACATTTAAGCTTCGGATTTGGTTTATTTTCAGGACGGGCATTTTGAAAACACCTACTACAGTGATTTCATCAACAATCTGGAGAAAATCAAATATGCAGGTGCGTTACTGCGTAAAGTGCACGTAAGTTAACCAAAGCTAGTGCTTAAGGTCTAGTGTGATTTGAAAATAATCCCAACAGGTCAGTCCATGCACATATCAAGCATTGATGTGCGCTCCATGCTCCCCGAGAACATCAACCACTTCTTCAGATACCAGGGCTCCCTCACCACGCCGCCCTGCTACGAGAGCATCCTCTGGACCGTGTTTGATACTCCCATCACTCTCTCACATAACCAGGTACAACACACCGGGAGTCCTTTCTTTCAAAATGTTTGTATAATTACAGCGGACTTATGTGCTTGTTTTGAACATTATGTGGACCAATGTCACAAAGCATTCTCTTCTTCCCTGTTGTGTTCAGATCAGGAAACTGGAGAGTACTCTGATGGACATGGACAACAAGACGCTGTGGAATGACTACCGCATGGCTCAGCCTCTCAACAGCCGTGTGGTGGAGTCTTCTTTCCTGCCGCGCCTGGGAAAAGGAAGTATGTAGCGTGTTGCAGAGGTCTGATTACAAAACAGGGTGATATCATGTATTCCTCAGAATGGACTTGGCCAAGACATTCAGATACTTCACATTTTTCATTCACCTCTTTCTTTTCAGCCTTTTGTCGGCAAGATGAGATTGAATCCAGGCTTCTGAATATCGAGGGTCTGATAACGTCTCTTGGAAAGCACATCCATTCAGGTGAGTGGTAAATACTGATGAAGATGGCTAGATAGTAAATTAAATTAAAATTAAAGTGCATGTGCTAACCTTCTTTCTCACTCATGCCCCAAAGGTGGACTTCGGCCTAACAGATATGGTAAGTCCCTCAGTTTCATTTTCATTTGAGATCAAACTGCGATTTCCGACTGTGAATGATGCAAGAGTGATGTCTGATTCTATTTTTCTGTCATTTTTCCACTATTCTATCAGAACCCCGCGCTCGGTTTCCCCTAGTCCTTGACTTCCAGGAGAAAAATGCTGGAAGTTATGCTTTGGCCCGCCTCAGTCATCCCATGGAACTGAACTCCTTCACTGTCTGCATGCATGTCCTGCCTCAGCTCGAGGGGGTCCACACCGTTGTCTCCTACGCCAGTAACGGCAATGACAACGAGCTGATGATCTCCATTGCTGAGGACGGAGACGGGAAAGAGGTGGGCCTCTGGATTGGAAATGAGTTTGTCAACCTGCCGCACAACTTTAAGTCCTTCGACTGGGCCAACTACTGCATCACTTGGTCGTCCCAGACCGGCGGTGTTGACCTGTGGATCAACGGCATGGTGGGGGAGCAGCGGTATCTGAAAAATGGATACACAATCAGCCCAGGTGGTGTGTTCATCGTGGGAAAGGACCAGGACGGATTGCTGGGCATCACCAATGCAGACGCCTTCGTGGGCAAGATGACTGATGTCAACGTGTGGGACTACGTGCTTTCCACAGCAGATATCCGGGACCAGTTGTCGTGTGAGAGAAACAGCACCGTGGTGGGAAATGTGTTCAGCTGGGGAACAACCAAACTCAGCATGTTTGGGGGGGTGCAGCTGGACAGCCAGTACAGATGTCCCTGAAATGACTGAACAGGTTCCGTTCGCATGAGCTTTGAAATGCTGCAGTAAACCATTTCGCTGCTGATGGTGGGGGATTTAAAATGTGTTCAATAAAGAATAACGTATTTCTTTCAAACCCCTGTAAAATATTTAATGCAAACTGTATCATGTTGTTTTGGCCATGTATTCATATCTTAGCCTCATCAATAAAAGCTTTAAAGGCACTCGTTGGTTTACATTCAATCATGCATGGACCCGTTCACAGCTCTGTGAGGCTGCATTCGCACACAATTTTCCCAATTTCTAAGATGTTATTGACACAGAGACAATGCACAAGGGATGTATGCTTTGACAATGTCCTGGATGTCGACTAGACCCGATCCATTCACAGCACGGTACGTAAGTACCAGTGTTTTGAAGTGGATGTGGGCAGCCACTGGTAGTCATTGAAGAGAGCGGAGGAGTGGAGTAGTGTGGGAGAAATTAGGAAGGTTAAAGACCAGTCGAGCTGCTGCATTCTGGATGAGCTGCAGAAGTTGGATGGCGGGAGAAAGTTACAATAGTCAAGGTGGGAGATGACAAGAGCCTGAATCAGTACCTGCGCTGCCTTCTGAGTGAGAAGGGGATGTATTCTCCTGATGTTGTAGAGCGTGTACCTACAGGAACGTATTGTCACTGTATCGTTGGGAGGCAGGAAGGCTGTCAGTGTCACACCGAGGTCCCTAGCAGTCAAATTCAGCGTTAACACGGAGTTGCCAAAGTTATCAGTTGAGTCCTAGGTAGGAGAACCTTTTCACGGAAGGAGAAGTAGTTCAGTCTTGTCGGAGGTTGATTTTCATTTCAGACAATAGTTCGCGGACCGGTCAAGAAGGTTCGACGGTATAACAGAGGGGTAGTAGTCTTTGCGAGCGGACCGACCGGCGGGAGGGGAGGGGAGTAGTCGCGCGCTCTCTATTCGCTGGTGGTCGAAACTGCCGTGCACGGTAAGAGGAAAATTGTAAACGTTAAGCAAAATGCTTGGTGACGCTTGGGAAATATGTCAAGAGGGACGAGCGCACATAATTAGGAGATAATACAGTCAATTTTCAAAATAAAACATTTTTCAGAAAAAAAAATCTTTCTGTGGCGCGGCCCTGTACCAAATGGCTCACGGACTGGTACCGGTCCACGGCCCGGTGGTTGGGGCCAGTGTGTTAGAGTGTCTGACCCGCGGAGTACCACGGAGTACCTGTGACTCGTTTTAATCGGCCTCTGGTTATGGTGTCGGACCTCGGGTTTCCATACCGGAACACTGCCTATCCCTAAAACTGTGCACAGGGAGTATGGGACTCTTTTCAAAGTCCTCCGCCCTATTCCGTTACAGGATTAGTTTGGTTGGTTGAGAGGCCAGGATCATGGTTCTGGGGAGCTTGAGCCTTACTGCTGCCGGGTTGAGGCTCTCAATTGCAAACGGCCTGATGAACCTTTGACCCAGCTTCTTGGACTCCACCCGCAAGGGTAGGTCCCGACCACCTGGTAGTTGGGGGCAGGCGTGCGGTGTCTGAGTAGCAACCTGCAGATTGGAGCAGGGTAGCTCGGGCCCTAGCCCAGGTCTGGCGGAAGCGGCGGACAAATGTCTGGACCGGAGGGCAGGAAACCTCTTTTTCTAATGCAGGGAATAGGGGTGCCTGGAACCCATAAGCACATTGATACGGTGACAGGCCTGTGGCAGAGCTGGTCAGGGTGTTATGCGCGTACTCCACCCACATCAACTGACGATGCAGTAGAGAGTTGTTTCCATCTCCTGATTCTTCCTCTCCGTCTGACCGTTGGATTGGGGTTGAAAACCAGAGGATAGGCTGACAGTGGCCCCCAGCAGAGCACAGAATTTACCAGAAGATCGAGGAGAACTGGGGTCCACGATCCGAGATGGCATCGACTGGAATCCCATGCAGGCAGAAAACAAGCTGGCAAATGAGTTCACCCGTTTACTTAGCTAAAGGGAGCTTTGGTATTGGAATGATATGGGCCATCTTGGTGAATCAGTCGACAACTGTCAGGATGGCAGTGGGCCCTTCAGATGGGTGTAGTCCGGTGACAAAGTACAGTAAGATGTGGGACCACGGACGATGAGGCACAGGGAGAGGATGCAGGAGACTGGGCGGGACCTGGTGAGAAGGTTTGTTCTGGTTGCACACTGGGAAGGCATTGACAAATTCCCTGGGGTCCTTGTTCAACGAGACCCACCAGAAGCGCTGCCGCAGGACATCCTGGGTCCTCTGTATGCCCGAGGAGGGCACCTTGAGGAACGAACAGGCTGGCCAGGAGGGCATGCGCTGGGACCTGCTTGATTTGTCTACTAGCAGTTCTCGGTTACCAATGTCATAATTTCTTTCGGTGGGGGGAACGAGAAAAAAAAGCACAAGGATGGAGCTTTTGGTCAGTTGCCAAACGCTGGGACAGGACACCTCCAACCCCTATGTCAGAGGTATCCACCTCACACCACAAATTGTCTGGATTCGGTACTTGAAGGATGGGTGCGGAGGTGAACCTTAATTTCAGGGTCTTGAAGGCCCCTCCGGCTGTAGAAGTCCACAGGAAAGGGGTCTTGGAGGAGGTGAGAGCGGTGAGCGTGGAAGTCTTTGACGTATTGAATGCCGTCTTCCACTCATCCCATTCTTTGATCCGGACAAGGTGATAGGCGTTGTGGAGGTTAAGCTTGGAGAAGATGGTGGCTCCTTGAAGCAGCTGGAAGGCCGTCGCGATGAGTGGCAAGGGGTACCGGTTCTTAATCGTAATGTCATTTAGCCCCTTTTCCACACAGAAGAATCCAGCTCCTGTCGGAGAGGAGGAGGGGCGGATGAGAGCAGAAGCCAGGGAGTCATGAATACATTTGTTCATCGCTTCTCGTTCCGGAGCAGTCAGGGAAAAAAGGCAACCTTTTGGTGGGAAGGTGCCAGGATGGAGGTCAATGGCACAATCATACAGACGGTGAGGAGGCAGAGACATGGCCTTGGATTTGTTAAACACTTCCTTGAAGTCCAGGTACTTGGCAGGAACCCTCGTAAGGTCCGGCGTGGGCTCATCGGGCATAACACCTCGTAGAACGGAGGCTTGCTTCAAGCAGACTAGATGACTGAATAACTGATGGTCTCGTGGTGTTATCTAGACAGCAGCATGTGGACCGGAACGGTCTTGGGCATCACTGTTCCCAGAAGGTGTCCATCCAGGGTGCTGGCTGGAACAGCCTGGGGAAGAGGTATCCGTCTGCTCCAGAATCCAGGAAAGTGGAAATTGTTTGGGAGCCCCCGGAGAATAGTAGCTGGACGTGAAAAAGTGGTTGTCGATTGGGAGATTAAGAAACTGCTTGGCTCACCAGTACTCTAGAACGTCCCACCTGCATGGGTTCAGTGTCTTGGGAAAACTCCAGAGCCGACGTGTCCTCCGGAACGGTAAGCTGAGGAAAACTAGATGGTTTCCCCTGGGAGGACGGATCCCAACGTCCTGCCGATCGCCTGAACTGGATGCGGCGATCCAAACTGTTTGTAATTAGTCCATCCAGTGAGGCGGGTAGCTTGAACAAGATGAGTTTGTCTTTGTCTACCCTTTTCTTTCAAAAATGTGTTGATATAAAGCTCTCCAGGTTCAACGCCACCAACACTAACGGAATGCAAAGCACTCTGCCGCAATATGTCGACTAACCTTAGTATTGGTTTGTTTTCGTTAGCTAACACAAACAAACTAACCTTAAGTTAGTTAACTTAAGGTAAGCTAACACAAACCGACCAATACGGCGATATAAAGCAGTGCACGTGCTCACAACGTAGTAACTCCGCAAGGAGCGGATCGTCATCGTGAAATTAATACACAGTTTTTCAGAATGAAGAAAAAAAATATACATATATTATGTGTTATGTTATATGTTAAATGAGGGGAGAAGGTGGCAGTGGCAGGTGGCAGGTTACGATCTCAGAACAGCATGGACCTCATAAAGTATCAGCCTTCCTTTGTCGTTCAAAAGTAATTAATTTATTCAAGGGCAGGGGTGTTTAGGATTCAAAGACATGGTGGCTTAGCCCAGAGGGGAGTGGCATGTTTGCATATACTTCAAACGAGAAAACACATATGTAGCATGTTAGAGTTATAAATAACTTCAATTCAATTCAGTTCAATTTAATGACATCAGCATTTTTTTAAAGCCAATAATGCCAAATTATTACACCCCTGTTTGGTGAAATTAACATTATTACCTGTAAGTTCAACTCTGTAGGCAATGAGCGGATGTTGAATTCTGAGAAATGCCACGCACCAACCGCCAAGTCAAATTCCTTGTATGTCTGAGATATTATGGCAATAAATGGTTCCTGAGTCCTGATTCCACTAAGGCCTCTGTTATTCACACACTACAGATGAGGAACAGTCCTTTCCCGTCACTACCCCGGGCTGTTGAGCAGAGTTCTGGGCGTTATCAGCAGGGATTTAAACACCTCCCTCCACCCTCACTTCACATATAGAGAGAAACCTGGTGAGAGCTGTCAAAGTCCTGTGTGGCAGATCAAGAGACGCAACGATGGAGTTCTTCTTGGTGAAGGTCTCCTCTGTTTTGGTCTGTGCTGTTAGCGCTGGAATTGCTCATGACGGAATACACTGGACATACACAGATAGAGGTTTGTTTAACAACCACACATTGCACTCATTATTATTATTTTTTGAATCATAATTGAGCTGAAAACAACAGAAACATGTCTGAGTTAGATGTTTGATGCGGGTGAAGGCGCATGACAGACTGTCCCGTGAGTATTTATTTTGTTATAAGAAGCTGCCAAGTTGTTTATATTCCAACATTCACTCAAGGAACTTGTTTTTTTGGGTGAAGCGCTCTGAATTGAACAAATACCTTATCCACTGTCAGGTTACATCAAGGTATATGATTATTCGTAATCAAAGCAAGTAATAGGGCAGTTAATACTAACGTTGCAGGGAAATACACAAATATCCAGTAGAACAAGTCCTGTGCAGGCAAGTAAAACCGATTGACTGGGAACCGGTTTGCCAGTCACTAACAAGGGCACATACAGTTCCACTGGGCCACTCTAAGTTCACCTGACATCATGGGTGATCTGACTGGGGGCTCGGTTTTCTTCACATAGAGGGAGCCTTGGACCAGATGCACTGGCCAACCAAGTACCCCACATGTGGTGGTAAGAAGCAGTCCCCAATAGACATCCAGAGGCGCAGCGTGAGACACAACCCAGACATGCTGCAGCTGGAGCTCAACGGATATGATGCTCTGGAAGGGAAATTTCTCATGTCCAATAACGGGCATTCCGGTAAGATAAAATCTGTAGATGTAGTCAACTTCAATGTTGACTACAACAAAGACTATCCAAAGGACCATAAAATGAATATGTTCTGGAGCCTTGCTGTGTTTGAATCCTTTTGAGAAACATTGTCAAAAAAATGAAAATGTTTTAAATTGTGTTTTCATTTGTTTATGGTGTAAAACTGAGTTTGCACATTATCAAATCTTTCTCAAAGTGTGTAATCGATTCCAGTGAACCTACAGTCTGGACATATTCGCTTATGGAGAGTATCAATACTGCTGCATGGTGAAAATGTAATATATCTGCACAGAATTTATTGACAGAATTAACTTTTAGTACCAAGTTATATTAGTTTATAATTAAGGTGAAGTCGAAGTCAAACAAATCAATGGTCGCTTGGAATAAAGGAAATACATCTAAAAATGTGAAATGCTATTGCAGTTATGTACAATATTCGTGATTTGTAAGCTAACAAGACATCTACATAATCTAAAATATGAGTTTATGTCTCCATCAGTTCAAATTGACCTGCCTCCCAGCATGGCGATCACTAAGGGCCTCCCAGGAAAATACACAGCGGTCCAGATGCACCTGCACTGGGGCGGCTGGGACCTGGAGGCCAGCGGAGCAGAGCACACCATTGATGGTATCCGTTACATGGCAGAGGTTGGCTTTAAAAAATATTTTCAAAATGAAAGTTTTACTCAACAGACAAACTAGGGTACGATTACTTTGCTAAGGTCCCTGGTGCACCAGTGAAGCAAGAACAGACCTGTTTCTATACAGACCTACACAAAAAATGTCACCGTAAATTAACAGTAACTTCCTGGCAGCAAGGACGCCAGGAATTTACCGTTATTCTATGGTAGAATACCATAAATGTTTTTTACACTATGTTACCGTAAAATGTATTACAGTAAATTGGCGTGAACTTTACAGTCAATTAACAAAATACTGGCAGCGGATGCCAGTAATTTGCTGTTTTTTCTTGGTACACTGCACACTACAGTATTTTACCGTATAATGGATTACTGTATATTACTGTAACTGCATAATATACGATATGTTACCATACAGTTTGTTACCATAGGATTACTGTTTTTGTGTTAGAAATACCAGAATGTTAGTTTAATTATAACCGTATACTTTTGCATTTAATTCCCCACAAATTAAAGAAAGACAACCAAACTCATTTCCGTTATAGTGGTTGGAGTTTATTAGATGCCTTTAAGACAAAAATGTTAGACATTTGTAACCAAGAACAAAACATTAAAATATGCCACATGTATACAATAATAAAAAAAAAAATCATAAAATTATTAGGAACAGGCTAAACTAACTGCAACAATACTCTATGGAACACTTTCAATTGACCGCAGCAAACGGCTGGCGTTCCAGTGGCTACTGTAAAACAAATCAAAATAAAATATTTAGAAACACTATTGGTAAAATATTAAAATTAGACAACAAAATGTAAGGAAAGAGAATGTTAATCATGCTAGGCAAATAACTATGTTAAACTATGGGTGTTTGTGATAAAAGTGACAGCTGCATGTATAGTAATGTCCTTGTTATGCACGTACAGCACCCTGTGAGGGGAGGGGAACATACACCGCGCTGCCAAGAACCCCAGACGGCCAGAGACCGGGTGTGGGCGCAAGTAATCACACCAACACCGATGGGTTTGGTTTAAACAGGCTAGCACGTGCCAGTTTATTAATAATGATAATAATAAACAATAGAGGGAAAATGGGAGGACGGCTGAGCTGATCCAAAACAAAGAAATTAGCAAAACCCCCACCCCTTACCTGTCCCAACGTCCTACACAAAACACTTATTTACTCTGGCGCTCGAGCAAGGCGCCCTAACCAAAAATACAGGGGGTGGATCGCTCAGATCTAACCTGGTGTGTATAACAGGAGATATCCCTACGGGTGATGTATGCCCAGGGCGTCTTTCCTAACACTCCCAAGTGCTTTCCGTTCTCCCTGGGAAGGACACACGAAATACAAATGATTAATACTTTCAATACTCCAAAACACTCCACCATGTACAACCAATTTCACAAGAGCACCCCAAACACAACCTTACACCCTGCCTGAGAGATCTGGACTGAACAACCAGAAACACATAAATACAGCTGATGGGACGATGCGATTGGAGGATGGGAAAACAGAAACCAGCTGTAGGAGATCACGGGAGGGCGGATGAGTAATGAAGACAATTAGCTCCACCTGAGGAGGGTTATCACACACACAGAACACAGACAAGACCGGGGGTCGTAACAGTCCTGTAAGTCAAAGTCATCATTGTATCTCATGAGATACTATCTTATTATAATGACTTACAGCACCTGTTTTTCAGTGGCTGACATGGGCTTCCATACATTAACCTACAACAAATGTAGATGGATTGTGATTCACTACACTTGTATGTGTATTTACACCACTTCATAAAATATATGTAACATGCAGTTGAATTACGCTATTATCGTAAATTGACAGCTTTAACTGTTTATTCATGACATTGGTCGTTAATTTACAAACAAGGGCTGGACATTTAACTGTAAATGTCTTTTCTGAGCCTGAGCTAATAAAATTCCCAGATTCCTTTTTTTCTTTCTAAATATAATTTGGTATACAATACTTTTCCGTGCTGCCTGAAAATGCTTGTTTTTTAAATTTAAAGTTATGACACTGCTAAAGATTTTACCATGTGCAAAAAAGGTCATTGGTCATTTTTGGCACCCAAACTGTTTTCCTTTTCCACGTTGTGTTTCAGCTCCATGTTGTCCACTACAACTCTGACAAGTACAGCAGCTTTACAGACGCCAGAGATAAGCCAGACGGGCTGGCAGTACTCGCCTTTTTCTATGATGTACGTAAGGCACAAATACCTTTGTTCGCTCTCCTCATTGATCTGCTTTTTGGATCACAAACGTTTACAACATATAAACAGGATGTCACCAGAACTTCTGATGAATGATCTTCAATTAGGAAGTTCACAAAAAAGTCTTTGTAGGGGAAAGTTATTGTGCCCTTTGAAGTCTCCTGCTGTGTTAATTTATATGTTAAGCCATTGATTGAGTTTCAACACATTGGAGTGAGCTGGTTTCCAGAGTAATTCTTTGGTTGGACAGCGAAGGTGACTCAGGTGCCAGAGGTCATCGCTGCAACAACACGACCACATCCACCATGATAGCAGCAGAGGGGGGCTCAGACTATTGGAGAGATATTTGGAACAAATGATTCAGAGTTACTGGTGTTGAAGTTTGAAGGGTGATTAACAAAGCATATGCGAGTCCTTTCTTTCTGCAATGAGGGATTAATCTGGACATTCTATGTGCAGCTATTAAATACATTCTTTAATATCTCATCTCACCAAAATAGATTGGTAAGATATGTTTTAACTGAACATTCAACAGCTTCGGATTTGGTTTATTTTCAGGACGGGCATTTTGAAAACACCTACTACAGTGATTTCATCAACAATCTGGAGAAAATCAAATATGCAGGTGCGTTACTGCGTAAAGTGCACAAAAGTTAACCAAAGCTAGGGCTTGAGGTCTAGTGTGATTTGAATATAACAGGTCAGTCTATGCACATATCAAGTATTGATGTGCACTCCATGCTCCCCGAGAACATCAACCACTTCTTCAGATACCAGGGCTCCCTCACCACGCCGCCCTGCTACGAGAGCATCCTCTGGACCGTGTTTGATACTCCCATCACTCTCTCACATAACCAGGTACAACACACCGGGAGTCCTTTCTTTCAAAATGTTTGTATAATTACAGCGGACTTATGTGCTTGTTTTTAACATTAGGTGGACCAATGTCACAAAGCATTCTCTTCTTCCCTGTTGTGTTCAGATCAGGAAACTGGAGAGTACTCTGATGGACATGGACAACAAGACGCTGTGGAATGACTACCGCATGGCTCAGCCTCTCAACAGCCGTGTGGTGGAGTCTTCTTTCCTGCCGCGCCTGGGGAAAGGAAGTATGTAGCGTGTTGCAGAGGTCTGATTACAAAACAGGGTGATATCATGTATTCCTCAGAATGGACTTGGCTAAGACATTCAGATACTTCACATTTTTCATTCACCTCTTTCTTTTCAGCCTTTTGTCGGCAAGATGAGATTGAATCCAGGCTCCTGAATATCGAGGGTCTGATAACGTCTCTTGGAAAGCACATCCATTCAGGTGAGTTGTAAATACTGATGAAGATGGCCAGATAGTAAATTAAATTAAAATTAAAGTGCATGTGCTAACCTTCTTTCTCACTCATGCCCCAAAGGTGGACTTCGGCCTAACAGATATGGTAAGTCCCTCAGTTTCATTTTCATTTGAGATCAAACTGCAATTTCTGACTGTGAATGATGTAAGAGTGATGTCTGATTCTATTTTTCTGTCATTTTTCCACTATTCTATCAGAACCCCGCGCTCGGTTTCCCCTAGTCCTTGACTTCCAGGAGAGAAATGCTGGAAGTTATGCTTTGGCCCACCTCAGTCATCCCATGGAACTGAACTCCTTCACTGTCTGCATGCATGTCCTGCCTCAGCTCGAGGGGGTCCACACCGTTGTCTCCTACGCCAGTAACGGCAATGACAACGAGCTGATGATCTCCATCGTTGAGGACAGAGACGGGAAAGAGGTGGGCCTCTGGATTGGAAATGAGTTTGTCAACCTGCCGCACAACTTTAAGTCCTTCGACTGGGCCAACTACTGCATCACTTGGTCGTCCCAGACCGGCGGTGTTGACCTGTGGATCAACGGCATGGTGGGGGAGCAGCGGTATCTGAAAAATGGATACACAATCAGCCCAGGTGATGTGTTCATCGTGGGAAAGGACCAGGACGGATTGCTGGGCATCACGAATGCAAACGCCTTCGTGGGCAAGATGACTGATGTCAACGTGTGGGACTACGTGCTTTCCACAGCAGATATCCGGGACCAGATGTCGTGTGAGAGAAAGAACACTGTGGTGGGAAATGTGTTCAGCTGGGGAACAACCAAACTCAGCATGTTTGGGGGGGTGCAGCTGGACAGCCAGTACAGATGTCCCTGAATGGACTGAACAGGTTCCGTTCGCATGAGCTTTGAAATGCTGGTGGGGGATTTGAAATGTGTTTAATAAAGAATCAAATATTTCTTTCAAGCACCTTTAAAATATTTAATGCAAACTGCATCATATTGTTTTGGCCATGTATTGTATTTATATCTTAGACTCATCAATAAAAGCTTTAAAGGCACTCGTTGGTTTACATTCAATGATGCATGGACTCATTCAACACGGAGTGAAGACTCTACTCTGAATGTAATCATTTTCTTTCAGAACGCCGTGACCTTCACTGCATCCTCCAGGTTTTCTCGATTCTCTTTCAGTGGCAAACCTCCATCACCCAGTTGGATCTCCACTTTGTTCCTCTTGGCAAACATCTGGCATATCTCCAGGAAGGTTGTGTTCTTGGTCTCAGGGACCACCAGCCAGATGTAGATCAGCGTGACCAGACAGATGAAGGAGAAAATTATAAAGCTGTAGGAGCCGAGGCCGCTCTAGAGGGAGGAGAAGGCACAGGAAATCAGCATGCCCTCAAGATGAAAAATTCTAAATGTGTTTGTTGGACATGAACACGATCCAACTTTAAGGGGAAGTATGATTTGCATGCTACTTTCATTGGAATCCTCTATGGTGGTTTCAGACAAATTCGTTGACTGGTTATGTTGTGGTTTGAAGATGAGGTCTTGATATAAAGTAAACTTGCTGCAAGCAGAATTTTTGTGTTCATCTCTAAAATTTTGCCACCCATTCCACTCGAAAAACACTGATAAATGAGCTGCTAATAAAACAGAGATGAATGCTACCTCTGCTAAAAGAAGATCACACTTGAGTATTAGCCAATTAGTTCTGATGAAGATTTGAGCCGAGCGTTGAGAAACATCCCTCTGGTGTCAAAGTGTGCACAGACAAAATTCTGCACAGTGAAGGTCTACAATCCAAGTTTAGGAATAAGATAAATTATGAGCAAAACACACTGGAACACAGAAAAGTACATCTCAATCCTTGTAATGTATTTGTTGAGATGCATTTACATTGAAGTATATTTAGGTTTTCTTTGTGAAGATTATTTCCACTTTGAATATGACACTCGGGATGGTTGTCAGCCAATTCCTCCACCCTCCATTTAAACTTATATTGGGTTGCCTATTCAGTGTCTACTATTAATAGTTGTAAGGAATAGTTAGACAATGCGACCATGTCTATTAAATAATAGGGACCAGCCAGCACATAGTTAGCTTTGCTCAGCCTAGAGACAGAGGAAACAGCTAATCTGGCTCTGCACAAACGTAACGTACGTATCCCTTTAATTAATACTTACTGGAAAAAAAAATTACAATCCATGCAAGTTATTTTGTTGCCCGGAGTGAGCCCAGAGCTGTGAGGTAGTTATGACAGGGCCCTGTGATTTCTTGTCTCTTTTACTGTTTGAAAGGAATTACTGATCGCTCCGTTTGCTGATGAGCTCAGTTTTTGTAGGTTTGACAGTTTGTTTTTTGCCTGGACTTGCTACCAGGTATGGTACTGTTTTGTTACACGATCAAATAGAAACTTGTTGTCACGACCGGAAAAGGGCCCTGAACCCAAATGCACGACTCTAGAGGCAAGGTTCAAAATCAAAAGTTTAGTAAAAAAGGCCCAAAATAAAAGGAGAGGGAAAACCCTATACTAAAGCTAAGAACAAAAATGATGAAAAAATAACCAACGGAAATTGAGACTGAACAAAGGGCAAAATTAACAAGACCTGGCAGGGGCAAAAGGTCAAGAAATTGAGCCTGACCAAGGTCCAAAGAAAATAACCTGACAAAGGCATATGGCAAGAGTACGCGCATGTTCTCTTTCACATGGGACAAGACGAATTGGCACAGGACAAAGGGAGGCACAGACAAGACACACACAGGGTAAGGGCACAGGTGGAAACAATCGAGAGGGAGGTTCATTTCCAAAATAAAACAGAAAATCACAAGACAACATATACACGAGACCAACCTGATTATTTAACTTAACAACGTTTCCTGGATATGACTCTCGTATTAAGACAAAAACGATATAACAGTTCCAACTGCAGCTTGTGTGGTGCCATTTCGGGGTCTTGGGACAGGGGACAGGACACCAGCCGATCTGACTGTTGTCAAAATCAGAGAACCTACAGCAGAATTCTCCGTGCAGGTCCCCAAGTGATTTGCTGTATTTGTTTGAGTTTTCAGGTGCCTCTACTTGCATGGCAAGTGTGGGGAAAAGATCGAAAGATTTGTTCGCAATTTGTCTGGAGAACAAAGTGAGCTTGGATTTGAAGGCATGTTTGTACATGTTGTGAAAAAAACTGATTTTTCCCCTGCAGTTTTCCCCTGAGCTCATTCATGTGTGAAAATATGTCCACAGCAAACGCAAAGTCACTAAGCCAGTTCTTGTAGCTTAGCTCATGGGAATTCGTCCGATTTTTAGTCAACTCCAAAAATGCGATGATGTCCTCTTTTAGTTCTCACAATCGTAACACTTCCCCCAAAACCCCCTTGTTCGTATGAAGTTCACAGGTTTTACCATTGGATTCACCACATCATTAAGCTGTAATACAGACTCACAAATGGATTCCTGATGGATGAAGCAGTCAAGGAAAATAACATCCTGGTCAGGGTTTCCCTCTTTCAATTTGTCCTGGATTCTTTTCAACAGCCCAACATTTCTTCAAGTTAAATTTGGCGATCCATCCATTGGGACATTTCGGGACAAGTTTACTCCAAGGTAGCTTTATTCTTTCGATGACAGCAGACACCTGGTTATACAAGTCCTCTCACTGTGTGGTTCCTTTCAAGGACTCCATGGTCACAAACTCCTCTGTTATCACAAAACTGTCGTCAATGCCTAGGAGGAAAATGGGGAGCTGAGCAGGGTCATCCAGTGCTTGTGAATATAACTCAAAGGAATCAGACTTTAAAATAAATCGGCTGGCTATATTTTCATCCACCAGTTCCACATGGCAGGTCACAGTCCTGCGTGAGAAACACATTTTTCAAATTTGCTTTTGTATCTTCGGCAGATTTCGGCACCAAACATTCTTTTACAAACTCCCCTTCGAAGAAAGGCTTGCTAGCAATTCCTATTTTGAATGCCACCAAAAAACCTGCCTTGGTAGTTGACAACTTCTGACCCGTAGCCTGCCGTTCCTCCGTGAACTGTATGCTAGCGTAGTTAGCATGCTTCGTAGCAAAGTGACGGCAGATATTGTACTCCTTGAAAACTGCAACAGTTTCCCGGCATATTAGGCATACTCCCTTCTACTCCCTCCTATTGGACTTCGTTGAAAAAGCATTTTGTTGTCCATTCCATTAAACATGCGGCACTCATTGTCCACTTTTCGGTTCCTTGATCCGCTCATTTTACATTACATATATATAGAGATCACTCCGGAACGCGGATCCGTTCCGTTGATCAGATCCGGTCTGTATACGACCGGAATCTGGAATGGATCTACGTCGAAGATTCAGACCAGATCCAGCTCGGATCCACGCCCGTTCATAAAGCGGCTCATTCAGCCCTAATCCAAAGCGGATTCATTACTCATATCTGAGATCATTGAATATGCATCAATAGAACAAATACATTCAACCATAAATTTAGGCTGCCTGTTACATGCCTGCAGCATTTTAATTGGGGATCCTATGTGCGGCTGCATAGTGTCCGGTGAGCGATCGACAGGCGGTGCGGATCCGGTGCGCGAGGCCAAAACAGAGTCTGACTCCAGGGCGGATACGACAGACTCAGGGTGGACCTGCCCCACAGTCGACTGCTGTCTGCGAAGTTTAAATTATTATTTAATATATATATATATATTTGGACAAGTTTGGCGGGCCGAATTAAAAGGGCTAACGGCCGAACTTTGGCCATGTCGGGATTAGAGGCTTATTAAATCTGGATGATTATGAAGTCATGTCAAATCAGGAATCAAAAGGAAAAACAGCTAGCTGAGCTTCAACTTAAGAAGTGAAAGGGTATCTGCACTGTGAGAGGTTATAATTTGTGTGTTCGCATTAACCTTTCTCCATTGTATGCCAAGGACTGCATTCCTGTGAATCGCTATCATATCGACCTGCAAAAAACTGCAAAACAATGGCCTCACTTAGCAGCAATCGCAGAGAAGATGCCACCTCTCCTCAACTGTGAAGTTAGACTCTTGATTGGGTATAACTGTCCCAGAACACTGACACCCAGACAAATAATTGTTGAAAAGGACAATGAGCAGAATGCCATCCTTACGGACTTGGGGTGGAGCATTGGGTGCAGGCTGCTCGTCACCGTGCCTCAATGAAACAGGATCAAGCCTTTGTCACTGTCAGGGTGTGGGTAAGGCAGGACTCAAATGCAGACGTCAAACCAAAAAGACTTTAATAGTCAAAAACTCAGAAAGGGCCAAGGGGCAAAAATACAGGCAGGAACCAAGAACATCAACAATCAACAATGACGCGACAAGTGACAAGAGACACACACGGCTTAAATACACTAGGGAGGTGCAGGTGATTGGACACATGTGGAAACAATCCAACAATCACAGGGGATGACAGGACAAAATAGGAAGTGAAGTTACCCAGGGAGACAAGAGGCAGAAAATAAACCACACCGTGACAGTCACAGAGTTACTGTAAAATAACTCCCTATAGTTATGCTGATGGATGTGATAAGGGCCCTGGAATCAGACTTTAAGGACAGTGTCACAAGAGGATCTAATTTTCCCGACCAAACCTAAGGTAGGCATAAGGTATATAAGTCCAGTATCTGGGCGAGCAGTTCTGGTGTCAGTGGAAACGGGAATATCTTCCCAGCATCATCGCAAGGCAGCACTGGCATACACAGAGGAGAAATCTGTGTGCCTATCACATAGCGATGGACATTGATGAACTGTTGCCCAGAGGTGAAGGGAGACTCGCTAGGGTCTTAAGCCTAGTTTATGCTTCTGCGTTTTCAGAGCGACGCAAAGAAACGCAGATGCAAGAGCCCCTTGCGTGCCCCTTGCGTGCCTTTTCACACCTCCTTGCGTGCTTGCGTGCGTTGACCCATTTTTCTGAAAGTGAAGCAAGCCTCCCGCAGCGCACAGGGCTGTGATTGGTCTGCTAACTACATCCTTTACGGAGTCACACATTTCCGGTTTCATAGCGCAATACCGCCATTATTAAAACAAGAGTGTTTACGAGAGAACGGATCAGATTGAAGAGCTTCTGTCGGAAGAAATGCGTAAATATGACCACTCCTACAAGCCGTCATTGGCGGACTATAAGGACGTGCGGATGGCCTCTCAATTCATGGAGGGAGATCTCCGCAAACGTCGGTTTGCCGGTCGAGGGGAACAAAGTTGTGGAGGAAAATACGGGACAAAGGTGTCCCCGATAAAAAGTAGCAGTGGCAATGCACGGGGCAATAAAGTCTATGATAAATAATTAAACAAACCAACAACTTTCACACAGAAAGACGTGACTCTCTAGGTCGTCCTCGACAAAAAACGTTACTCCACCTGGTGTTCTGGCGGTGAATTGCTCTGCAACACACGCAAGACTTTTAGAACCATAAATTGAAACGAGTGTGTCGACACAACGGTGCGTAAAGACGCAGAAGCATGCGCCAGCTGTTAGAGACTGTTAGTGGTAAAGACGGACTTGTAAGGAGAGTGAAAATCTCAGTGGTAGACTGAAGAAGAAGGATGAGCGCCGCCTTATGGAAATCTCTCCATAATGGAGTGCCCGGTGCAAAAGTCAGTTCTTTTAGTAGAAGCTTCTTAAGGTCATGATTACAAAAGCTCATTGAAGTTCCTAATTTGAAATTATTCATAGTTCATTTGCATGTTTGCCGTTGTTACAAGTTCTTGCTTGTTTTCTTAGTTTTTGCTACATGATAGGAGTGCTTTTTTGAAAACAGGTGTAATTTTATATTGTGCTTTTCTAAATACCCGAAGACGCTTTACATAGGGAAAAGACGGACAAAACAAAAACAAGAAAAAACAAGAAAGAGAAACGAGCAAACAAAATAAATAAACCAAACTTCCTATCTTTCTTCTGACTCAATTCAACCAGTTCTTATAAATTGTGTAACTGACCTCCAGGAAGGGGAAGACGAGGCCAACGGTGAAGTTGGAGAGCCAGTGGACAGAGCCTGCGACCATGAAGGCAGCGGGCCTGGCCGACTGCCTGAACATCTCAGCGGTCACCACATAAGGAATGGGACCTGCATGGGAGAGCAGAGATGTGGTTGACCACAAACAAAACACATCATTACTCTTCATGGTCACAGTGAGGATGCTCATGTCTCAGACAACCGAGTTCAAATGTACAACATATATCATTACATGTCTGGGCACATCCAAACAACACTTCAGCTAATGGAGCTCCTTTTTGTAATCAGTGTGGGTGTAAATAACCGCTGGTGGGGTCAGACTCACTGGGTCCTATAGCGTGTCCTATTACGTAGATGATGACACAGATGATGCTGATGTAGGGCATCCACGTCACGCTCTCCTGTCAACATTAAACAACAGCTGCTGTTATCATTAACATTTCATGCTGATGACTTCAAAAAGGAAGAAAAGACATAACAAATTCTCAGTAATGGTGGCTCTGTGTGAGAAGATTGTTACCTGCTGCGCTGTTGAAAGTGATGCCTGTCTGAAGATGTTGGATCCCGGTGAGATTACAGGCTTACAGAGGGCAGCACTGGTTTTGTGGTTGTCTGAAGGCCAGTGTTTTTTCATACTAGTAGGCGAGTCTGTTTTTATGCCTCAAAGTTCTCATGACCCAGCAAATATAGATGTCAAGTCATCACATTTATTTTCCAGTGCATTAATAATATTTTATAAAAAATGGTAGTACATTGACCCATTTGTTGTGCTTACTTTCAGCTTTAAAGGGCTGGTTCTTTTTTGTCATTGTTGATTGTCTGACATTCCATCAATCACTACTTTTTTGTGTACCTCCCAGGTTTTTCTTCACCAGATCCACACACACACACATCTGCTCCCAACTCCTCCATCAGCTCCACAGTGTATATGTACCTTCCCTTTTTGCCATATTCATCACAGAACAGTCCAACTCATAAAAACAAACTGTAATTTTTCCAAAAATATATACAAAAGATATATTGTTGTTTTTGTGGTGCCAGAAGGTTTTGTAAACTTTGCCCGTCATTTAACTGTGTATTAAATACCAATCCTTAAACAATTCTTTCTTTGTAGTTCAATGTCTAAACTTTCATCTTCATGTCATTAATTCAAACAGTGAGAATCACAGGAAAAACAAATGGGTCACCTGTTTGAGAAATGTAACATGAACAAATCTCCTGACCTCCGGGTTCAGACACTATTGACGAGCTAAAAAGATCGTGGCCGACCCCTCTCACCCCGGACATAAACTGTTTGTGCCCCTTCCATCTGGCAGGAGGCTGAGGTCCATCAGGACTAAGACCTCCCGCCACACCAACAGTTTCTTCCCGTCGGCAGTCGGGCTCATCAACAGAGCCCGATCCCCCACTGCCTGACTATAACATCCCACCGGCCACTCCCCTGCACACTGCACATGTCACTTTAACTGTCATTTATCACTTTGTCGTCACTCGTCACTTTGTTACTTGTTCGCTAGTGCACTTTATGCGTAATATTTTTTTTACTTTTTTTTTTATATTTTAAATTTTTAACTTTAACTTTATTCCCTTGTTTTATACTAACCCATAGCCTTATTCTACTAACCCATTGCATTAGCATTTCATCTTACTTTATTTCATTACTTGTGCACTGCTGTCTTGTTGTCTATTGTCACACTGTCTACTGTCATGCACCATCCGCCAAGACAAATTCCTTGTATGTTTGACATATTTTGGCAATAAATGTTTCCCGATTCCTGATTCCTGGTAAATAACAGCGGGTTACTTTTGCTGAACCACTAGGGGGCGGCAGAGTATCATGTTTTAGACACACTGAAGACGTCACACAGTACCTGGAAGTTAAGTGCCACGGTGAGCAGCACACAGGCTACACAGCAGATCCCAAACCCACAGAGGAGGAGCAACCGTCGTCCTGAGGCCTCCACAATGAAGACCTGGTGAAACAAACTGTTCAGCGCTGTCGTCTCCTGCTGACACGATCGAAGAACATGCTGTAGATGTCAACAGGGTACCTACAGCAGCTATGGTCATGAAGACATTCACGGCACCTGTTCCCACAGTGACGTACTGGATGTCATTCTGCTTGACTCCTGCTGTGGAATAGATGCTATCGGCGTAGTAGTAGATCTGACGAGGGAGAGAAATACGTTATGTTAGGGATTTAAGCCAGAAGTGCACCCCTAGCGGTGGGAATTATAATACGTGTAATAATGTTTAGTGTTAGAATTGTAGTTTGTGATGTTAGATATTAGTTATTACATTAACATGTTAGATGAAGTGAATGCAATTTGAATCAAACACAATGTATAGTCATTTAAAACATATAAACACTGTACACATTAACATTCTGTCTCAATGTGATGTTAAAACCTGGGGACGGATGCTAATTGCCGTCCTTTATGAATTTCTCCCAATTTTATCCCCAACGAGGGTTTTTTGGGAGTTTTTTCTCCTGTCAGGTAGTAAATGAACAACTTAATGTAAGGCAGCCGACTGAGGCAAATGTCTTGAAAATTGGACCACATGAACTGTTTTAGATCTTATGATGAAGTGTGATGAACGGTGATCATTAATGATGTGTTGTAATTAAGGTGTACTAGTTATAAGATGAAGACAAACTATGCATGCTTTGTTATGTTCACTCATTGAGGCATAAAGCCAACTGTATCTGCATTGAATGTATTGGAATGTGAGGGACAGATAGGACAGAGAGGTTTCAGGTTACAGCTGCAGCTTCACACCTCGATGTGAAGGGGACAGTCCAGGAGGGGACACTCTGAAGAAGAAGCCAATGACATTCAAATGCACCAAAGGCACACCTCAAGAGTTTGGACTGTTAGAATTTACCTGCAGCCGCTTTGATAAGTCGCTTTAGACTTGCTCAGAGAATTCTCTATTTCGCGAAATATTTTACTGTTCGCTTTGTATTTCACTTTGTAATTGTATTCCTTATAACGTTGTTTAGTTATTAAATACTTTTTGATTTTTGAATTTAAGCAAGCTGACTCTTTTGATTCTTCGTTTCCAGCTGGGACGAGAACAAAGGAGTGAGGCCTCCCTCGAGGGCTTTCCGAAACCCTAACAGTTACAACCAAATAATGAGCAAAAAGTTGGAGAACGCAATAAAAAAAATAAAAAAACATTAGAAGTGAAAAAGACAGAACAGATGTTTAAGTGCTGCATCCTGATCAGAGTGGTCATCAGTGAGTCCTGGCTCACCGCGTTGACCCCCGAGAGCTGCTGGCCCATGTTCATGACGATGATGGAGACCAGCTGCCAGCGAAGGGAGCGCTGGGACAGCAGGCTGAGCACCGACAGGTGTCCCTCTGCCTTCTCCGACTGATCCTCCAGACGCATCTCAGAAAGCTCTGCGTCCACGTCTTCCCAGCCCCGGAGACGCTGCAGCGCTTTCTTTGCGGTCTTCTCATCTCCTCTCTGGATGAGCATGTACCTGGGGCTCTCCGGGAAGAAGGGCAGCAGCAGGAGCTCTACCACGGCAGGGATACCGGTAATACCCAACATCAGGGTCCAGCCTGGAGACAGAGGGCACAGCCCTGAGTCCCCGCAAATCAGCTGTCAAGGATTGTACTTCAACAGTTAACCAAGGAGGAAGCCAATATTTTACCTGTGCTGTTGCCCAGTATGTTTCTAATGCCCAGAACCTGTGCACTGAGGATGCCGATGGTGATGAAGAGCTGGGGGATGATGCCGAGGGCTCCCCTCAGGTTTTTGGGAGCGAGTTCTCCCAGATACATGGGAACCACGTTTGACGAGAGACCTGCACAGAGGAAACCAAAGATACATAAAAAATTACACTTATAGTACTTATGAAGTTCTGATGGCTTGAACAATAGAGCATATCTTACCCGCACAGATGCCCACTATAAACCTGGCCACAATGATGATCTCATATGACTTGGCGATCTCACTGACCCCCATCATCACTGCAGGAGCGATGGAGAAGATGTTGTTGAAGAGGAGGGTGCCCTTCCTGTTGCAGGTTCGATGCGGTTAAAGTCATGCTAGAGCATACAGTATGCATACACCTCCGGTACTGCATGACACATGTGACCTTTTACCTCCCCAGTTTGTTGACCAGAGGGGCCACCATCAGGGAGCCAAAGAAGCCTCCTAACGGGTACATGGACACAGAGAGAGACCACAGCAGAGTGAGGAGGTTCTTCTCCATCGGTCGGCCATACCGCTCCAGGTAGGTGGTGTTGTAGAACTGCTGCATGAACTGAAGAGAGCAGGACAATGCTGATAAACATGCGAGTGACGCTGGCCTCCATCGCTGCATGTCACGGTAAAGATTGTGTTTCTTTGCTTGGGTTACCGTTGATGGAGAGTTGACCACGGCCACGTTGTAACCATACTGGAATGACGAACCAAATGCAGATATGAGCGTTGCCAACACCAGCACCACAGTTAGTCTCTGCAGGGAGACATTCGCGCACCATGTGAGGCCACTTTTTCCACTCCACAAACATCCCCCGTCATAATTACGCAACATTTTCACAAAACATTGAAAACAAACAGCGATGTGATGGTGGTGATTATCAGACCGTGTGTCACTCACCCCTTTCCTCTCCTTTGGCTTTCCCAACTCCTCATTCTCCGTCATGGTTGTGTTGTGGACTCGGTTTCAGCAATAATAGAAGCACACTTTGATATTTTGGCACCGCTGCATTCTGTCTGCCCTTTGGACACCAGATCAGAGAGCAAAGCTGCAGTTTACTGCTTAGCTACAGTTATCGTTTTCCTGTTGCCTACTGACTGTGCCCTTAAGGTTCAAAACGGTGCTGATTTTCAAAACGGATGGACCTCAGTGTTGATTGTTGTTCCATTTGAGGGATTTATCCATTTAAACGCTAAAGACAGCTCATCTACACTCATTACTGAATAGATTTGCTTTCTTCAGAAACACCACACCTTCAAATATATTTCTACGTTGTCTATTTTGTCGTGTGCTGCAATGCCTCTCTGAAACTGAGGGCGCTTGTCAATACGACGGGCCCTGAGGGCGTTTCCTCCTAAATGTGAATGCTACGTGTTTACTGGAGCATCACGGCAAAATTAACGCTAATACACCGTGCGTGTTGGTAAATAATGCTGCTGGTAAAAACGTTTTTTGGGAAGTTACTTGTTTATAAACTCATACAATAAACTAAGAAACAGGTCCAATTAAAAAAAAAGACCCAACCAACTTTTCTGCAGTTAAACGGAGCTTTGGACAGCTTGTTAGGTCGACCTACAACATAACCAAGGACAGTAAGAATATACCGTTATTTTATACCATCGAATTGGGCAGTTAAAAGTTGATTATGTCAAGTGGCTTATGTGGATTCTGTGAAGTGGTGCAGTACTCCAAGCTAACTGTTGGGGGAGCTAATGATCAAACAAGAAGACAAAGCAAAACTCTCATTGTGCAAGGTGCAAAGTTTATTTCCACTGTGTCACTTTAGTATCTTACATCCTCATTATTCCCCACTGAGACCAACCAGTAATCTCTCGCTTTGTGTATCTAAAGTTTGTAAAGTTTTCTTTCATTTCTAATCAAAACAGACGGTTCCAGCTCTGACTTATTGCCCATTACCTTTGGTGGACAGTGTGTTTGAGAATCGTCTCCACGAACCACCGATGCAGCAAAATGAACAGCCTTGGCTGTGAAAAGGATCACTTCCATTATCTTGACTGGGTCACGCCTTGCTGTGCAGTACGGCCCTTTGGCACGCTTCAACTTAATGCATTAAGTGGGCAGAGAGCCAGCGAGTGAAAGAGCGTAAACCCTTTTCTTAAGTGTTTCCACGAGCTCCAGTTACTTCAAGGTCAGCCAAATCTCAGAACCGACACAGTGGATTAACTCCTGCAGGAAATACAGTGTTATCTGCCGTCCTCAAGGACAAAGAAAAATGTCACTTCACTCATGTTCTCAGACGACCTCTGCACTGTTACACATTACTTTACATCCGAGATATAATTAGATCCCATGAATAACAGTCTATTTTCTCTCAAACCAGGGCTTTCTCTCTGTGAGGGTCAAACTAACAATAATCCCTGAAGGATCAAATGAAATTGTCTGTCAACAAGGAGGAATTCCTCATTACTCACCTTTCTCAACAATCACCACAGTATGAATCTCATTTCAATGTAGCTCATCTTCTCGGAGACGGGCTCATAGAAACTCAACGAGACTTAGACAATATTTATATTGGACAATAAAGAGCTGAGGGAACTATGTGAAGTGGCACTGTGGTTGTGAGCCCCGCGGGGTTCGGCGGGTTCACGCTGCTCGTTGGTACGCGTTCGGCCCGCTGCTCAGTTGCGGAAACGGAAAGCAAACAACAGCAGGGGGGTCAAAGAAGAAGTGAGGCTTACAGGGAAGGAAGGAGAGCATGTGAGCAAAGATCACACATCCTGACCACAATGACAGAAATGACGCAGAGTTCATTTTAGCAAAACATCACTCGTGGAGTATTGTATATCTGAAAAACGTTGCAACTGTGAAAGCAGGGAATACTGAATACGCACATGATAGGAGATTTTTTTTTTTTCCAAATTCAAATGTAATGTTTAATGTGTTTAAGCTTTTATACAGTGACAGAAAACTGTACTCGTAACATGTAATTTACTTTTCTTTTAAGAGACGATAAGATGTAGTTATGTTGTTAATGTCAAAAGTCTGTTAAAGGTTGTATTTATTTTAGAATTGTAATTCTGGGGGAATTCAATTTACATTGCTGAACATTTGAAAGAGATAATCTACTCCACATTTAAACAAGCAACAACTAATGTGTAGCTGTGAACTGTAAATAACATCTGGAGTTCATGCTGGCAGGTTTTCACTTAATAAACATTCATTAAACCCTCTCAAAACACACTGGCAACATTAACAAGAGCTTTGAGGAAATTAATGAGTTAATTCACTTTAACTGACATTAACCCGAGCTGAACAAAAGCTTCTTGCTACATCTTTCAGGCTGACAGACTGACAGTTGAATGATACGATCAAGAGTCACTTCTCACTTTTGTTTCTCTGCAAAGGTTCAGTATCGGTGACGTATCACTTAAAGTGAGAATACTGTACGGACGACGAAATATGGGGCACTTTTTCCATCCATAAATACAAAAGTTTAATAGTCAGTGTAACAAGATAAAGAATAGAATATTCATTCATTTCACAGTGCTAACACCATAATGTAAGTGAATCGGCAAAGTACATTATGAATAAAGCGTCCTTCAGAGCATACAGCTTTTCAAAGCATAAACCAGTAAACATCTACAAATAATTAAAAGTGTGACACGATTGAAAGAAGTTTGATGTCATTCGTGATATTCGATATGCACCACTCGAAGTCCTCCCCCATATGCTGGTGCACAGCCATGCAGTGTCACCCTCATCACCCACAGTGCAGAGATGTGACTTTTCTTGCGAAACAGATGTGCGTGCATCTGCAGAATCGCCAACCTTCTCTGCGGCCACTTTGCTGTGATGAGGTTCGGAGTGAAGCAGACCCCCCCACCCCCCCCCCCAGTGTTTCTTCTTCTCACCCACAAAATATCATCGATCGATCCCGACTCGACTGGCGCTGTCCTCTTCCCTCTGCCTTGAGGTGTCCTGTCCAGGCAGCGGCGTGTGAGGGGCGCCGTGCGAGGGCTGCTCGCCCGCTCGATACTTGGAGCAGCAGCAGAGCGCGGCACAGAGGCGTGTGCGGATTGGCCGAGTAAGCAATACAAACATGATGCAATTGGCTGCTCCCTGCGAGGTGTTGCCAATTCCCTGTTGGGACAAAAGAAAAGTCTTTTAAGGAGAGTGTAGCGGATTTGATTATTCATTTAATTGTTTGGAAATTTAACAAAATCTTGTCATTTTATTGTTTGACAAAGAGATAACGTTATATTTTTAGTTGAGATAATGAGGATTTTATTTGATTGTTAACACCTGTTTTAATTAACTGATACAGCCACTTCATTTGTTATTAGCTATAAGAAAACACGGTATACTGTATTATTACAGAAAATAAAATATTCTATACACAAAGTAACAATATGTTATAAAACTGTCCAACAAAATATTAAATCATCAGGTTTATTGTAAACTCTCCTTCTACATTTATTAATGTAGCACATTTTGAAAAGTATTAATGCTACTTTTTAGATACCCAAACACATCCTGTTATGACGAATCTGGGATGATTCACAGGCTTGACAGCGTGCAATCACGTCATCACAACAGCACATGAACAACACACACACACACAAACACACAATGTGCTGTCATACACACCAGCCAACACTCACACAGACAAAATCTAAAGGGAGAGGGTTTAAAATAAACTTTAGACTCACATGTAGCGTGACCAGCACTGGGTTCAATCTGGCCGCAGAGCCCGCTAGCAGCAGTATGAACCGCACTGTGCTCCAGATGCGCAGAACGATGAAGATGATGGGAATGAGCGTTAGCTTCATATCCGCCATGGAGGAGAAGGAGTTGGAAAGAGGCCTGTTGGCCAAGATGGGACGGTACTCTGACAGGGCAGCGTGCTGCGTCCGACACGCACAGTGACACCACATTTTGTAACAAAAAAAAAGAAAGAATAACATGATCACTGCTTGAGGCGGATGCAACAGAAAAACAAGAACAACATGTTTGTTTGCTGGATATCTTCAAAAACATATACCTGGGTGGGTTTTCGTTTTAGTGACTTATTTTCATTGGAGGAAGAGATTCAAAATGTTGTTTTGTTATTCTGTACTGCAGTTACATTTATATTACAAAATGGAACGTGCACAAATGTATCTGTGTATTTTTTTTTTGGATGATGCGAACACAGTCGAGGATTAAAAACATTATCTCCTCTCTTTTGCTTGCCGTTGGGCCGTGCCATCTTCAACCTATGTAGCTAGCAGGTACCCTTACCGCTATGTATATGTGCCTCTTGATCAGGATGTAGAGCACCGGTAGGGTGAGGTAAGCCAAGAACTCCCAGATCTTCCCAGTCAGCAGCATCCAGAGGACGCGGTCCGGAGCGTGGATGCTGACCCAGCACCAGCCCACCGACACCTCGGACGCATCGTAGCCGATCTTATTCAGGCAGACGGCTGCAACGGTGATGGCCAGAGGGACACCCCAGCTAAAAGGGTTAGAGGATTAAAAGGTACATTCTTTAAAAAGGTCAACTTCCCCTCTTCGAACATCTACACATGTGTTTTCATAAATATTTGGAGGGTTAAACCTCCACAAGTGTTGCAAAGACATGTGACACCATGTGATTATTTTGTCTGTTACATAGTGCCCTGTGCAAGGTCATACCAGTTGTGTTGCTTTAACTTTGACCATCAAAAATACATTCAACAAAAGGTATTTTAAGAAGCAATGTTCCCAACAAAACCTTACTTCTCTTCTCAAAACACCAATTTCAAAAGTGATACAATATGTGTGTGTGTGTGTGTGTGTTTTGTATGTAAAGCCTAGATAAATGGCTCTGTGTGATCTTCAGTTCAATGGAACATTTGAGAATTGACAAACAAACACTGCGTTGAGCTGTACCACGGGGAGAAACTGTTCCTGTGTCCAAAAATAGAGCACTAAACCACAGCAGAGCAACATCTACAAAATCAACATGCGGAGAAAAGCAAAGCTGAAAAACGATCGCCCTCACTCTGTATACCATGTCTGCATTGTTCTCTGACAAGTACAAGTGAATATGCTCAGAAGTAATTAAATATGTCATCTACAAAGCCTTACGGTTTGTGGTACATTAGGCATGTTTTCTGTTTTACACAATTGAACTTTTTTCTACTTAACTTGACACTTTTTAAATACTATTACTTATACTATCATCTTTTGCACCAAGTTGGTTCGTTCACTAGCGGTTTGAGGGATGTTTAGAAGTTGGTCATGAATTTTATCCAAAGAAAGCCTCTTTGTGGTCAAACAGGAGGCCCCACAGCCCGACAGTGTTACCACGGCAACGGAGCCCTACACACCTGTAGCTGTAAGCGAGTGAGGCTAATTTGGCAGACTGGAAATTTGTCACTTAATTATGAACAAATCATCTCGGACAAGCACAAGACAAATAAGTCAGCAACCTAATTTCCATTTTGAGAACTAGTTTTGTTAATTCTGTCCATAATGGATGAAATAACCCCGCGTTGGCTGCGTTGTGTGCGCTTCCTGTCCCAGGGTGCTTCACGGCACGCGTCCAAACCGAGACCCATGTGTCCTCGTGAGTGTCCCCCGGTCCCTGAGGCCATAAACAAACATAAGCCAACTTACTCACCTGACGAGGTGGAAAAACAGCACCAAGCTGTCGGCAACTCTCTGGCTGGACCTCACGATGAAGACGTAGAGGTAAACAGCAATGGCCACGGTCCAGAAGAACGAGCTGGTGTTGGCGAAAGTTGACACGGCTCCTTGGACAACGCAGTCCAGCGAGTCGGTGCGGAAGACCCGCCACACTCCGAAGGCGTAGGAGACGGCCGACAGCCAGTCGGACACGGAGAGGAAGACCAGCAGTCTCCTCGGGGTCGTCCTCAGGTCGGACCAGGCGACGTAGGTGAGGACGATCAGCGAGGAGCCCGCGCACGACAGCGCGCAGGAGCACAGCACGAGCACCTGCTCGGACAGGTACACGACGGTCTCGTTCCCAGCGGCCATCCCCCCTTCTTACACAAGTCACTTTAATAAACTTCCTCCATTGCTTTTTCTTTTCTTTCTTCTTTGAGGAAGCACGAGCGGACTTTTCCTGCGGCGTGTAACCGCCTCCTCCTCCTCCTCCTCCCGGGCCTCCGCCTCCTCCTCCCGCGCCTCCGCCTCCTCCTCCCGCGCTGCACCAACCGGAGCCCGAAGCAGAAGTCAGTCAGCTGGCGATGAGGAGACTATTTCGGGCTCGAATGTTCTTTACTTGTGCAACCGTGGAGCTGTGACACGTTTGTCTCATAAAAACAGATGACAGTGTGTCATTTGTCCCCATTTGAAGACGTAACAAAAGCATATATGCGTGTGCGTGTGCGTGTGTGTGTGTGTGTGTGTGTGTGTGTGTGTGTGTGTGTGTGTGTGTGTGTATATATATATATATATATATATATATATATATATATATATATATATATATATATATATATATATACTATACAAAAGTTTAGTGGCAGAATTGAGCTGCGAAGAACTTATTTTCCCTTTTGCTTATTTCATGTAAAGTAGCAATAGGGATCCCAAAACACATAACTTGCATTGCAACTAATCATTATTTTCTCTTTCCAAATCTTTGAATTAATTTTGGTTTAACTGGATACACTTTATGTCCCAAAAAACATCTTTCTAATATGGAAAACGTATACTCAAAAGGAATGTCTTGATGACAACGACATGGCAAAAGTCTTTAATCTTACATAAAAAACGTAAATCCTCCAGTGTGAGGATCGCAGTGTGTGGTTTGTGCTTTATAAACGATTGTAATGATTTATCTCATACCAGTTTTGTTTTTGTTCAGGAAATTGATTTTAGCCTTAATTACTGTTAATATAAGTAAAATAAGTCTTTCTGCAAAATGAATGAATTCTCTCTATTGCTAACCGAACTGATCATAACTGACATTTCTTTGGGGGGGAAACAAACGGCTTTAGTCACATTGCATTAGTGATCCAACAGTTAATAATAGTTAAAGTTAATATACATATTTAATTACAATGTGCTGGTCCCCCTTTACCTCAAAAGTGAATTTGTTATCAAGCAGTTCAATAGTATACTTTTGAGACATTTTTGATTAATGACTAATGTCCGCCGTTAACAGCAGCTGTTATATCTTCTGTGGACTTTAATTGTGGGGCCGTAGCGAAAGGACCTTGTGTGAAAGCGCACATTTTATTGCTTGTGAATTCTTGCGGCCCCCGAAACCCCCTGCATGCTCTTTTTGTGTTTGCAGCAATGCAGTGGTGCGGTGTCTTATTCCTGTTTGCAGAGAACGCGTCTGCAGTATCAGCACAGGACCGGCAAACAGTTTTACAATACGCAATATTTTCCATCAAGTTTCTTCAGTGAACTAAACATTCTGTAGACGAAAGCTGTATTTGGGACGTTAAATTAGGATCAAACTACACACTCAGCTGCGTCTGCATTCATTGTTTACCCTTAATTACAGTGCACCTGGCAAGTGGGCCATTCTGCCTCATCGGCACTCATTAGGTCTCCTCCGTTCGCATGGCAACATCGTCTTTTGAGGGTCCCAAAGAGTTGATTTTACACAGCGCAAAGTCTTTGTGAAACTATATGTTTACATACTACTAACTGCATGTTTACTGTGAAAACAAACAAGTAGAATATAAGCTACGTCACTTTTATTAATTCATTTTCCATCGATATTCAATCACAATAACTCGAAAAAACAGACAAACTACAACTATTGAAGCAATATTAGATTTGTACACAAAAAACAACATGCAGTTGCAGCTGAAAAGTTGGAACCTGAAGTCATGTTAAACCAAGCCATATTATCTAAATATATGGGATTTTAGATCAATGTCAATGTCATTTTTTACAGACTGCTGCAGTGTTAAATGAACAAAAAAACATGCTAAAAATGTCCATTTCTATCACACGATGGCAGCAGAGGACTGTAAGTGGATAGCAAGTATGAGTTTGATGCTTTAATTCAAATGTAAACATGCAGAGGTCATGTGCTCGGGTGATCTTTCCTCAGCCCATTCTGTATCAGGTCCTCAGCTCTGGTTAATTCCTACATCCTCTTCACACACGTAGGAACCTGCAGTAGCAGATGGCTACGATGCTGATTCACGTTTTGCCCCCCCCCCCGCCCTCGATGGCTCTGGTCCCAGGGCCTGTTATTGCGAAGAGTTTCTGCGGCAGTATACTTGCTGATTGCTTCGTTCTCACTCCTCACAACAACCAGCTAAGACACTGCCAGAGAAACACCCACAGCAGCCACATCCGACCGCCGGCCGCTCCGCCTGCCTCCCCCCTGCAGCATCCGGACTGGTACACACCTCCACCCGTAAGTCTGGCACTGCGGATGCTCACACTTCCCGTGCCCGGCTTCCTGGTGGTTGTTGGAAGGCTAAGGCCTCACGCTGAACGCCCGGGGGGGCGCGGGGTCCTACGCCAACAGCTTGAAGCTCTATAAGAGAAGTAAGAAAAGAAGTAATGAATAACAATTGGAATAAACCATTATACATTTGAAGTAATCTGGAAATCTATATCTTTTTTTTGGGAGGGGGGGGGGGGTTCGTGCATTAACATTTAAAGATGCACTTCCCTGCCTAACCTGGTCTTATATAACTGCGCCTCGCTGCCCAGAGCTCCTTCCCAAACAGACTCTTGATACTCCTCCAGGCTTTTACCCGGCATCACTTTAAGTGTACGCAACTTGGTCAAACTCCCCCCCAACTAAGAATAGACTTGCCGTGACTCATGACTTTGCAACAAAAAGCTGGGTTTGATTTAGCTCTCATCTATTTATATGCGTGTGTCTATCTGATCCCAGTGCCATGTAATGCCAGAATCCGTGTGCTATCCGTTGCGTTTGCTTACTGCAGGGCTATTTTGGGCCGGCTGACCACTCCATACGGTCTTCTCTCCTTGCCGACTCTGTTCATAGTATCGATGTTGTCTTGTAAGCAAAGCAATCTGCAGTCATTAGTAAAAGGAGAAACAGGGAGCTGTAGAAGATTGAGAGGTGTCGCGTGCGATGTTGGGTGAACACCGTCTATCTGGAGTGTCTTAGCTGTTGCTATTTGTATCTCTGTGCATTTTATGATGCATTTTTGGTTGAATAACTGGAAATTCCTCGATGTACGGGTGGTTGGAACATCTCGACCCTATTCCATGTCAAAATTCTGATACTTCTAAAATAAAATATTTGGGATGCCCTGAGGCTGATGCTCTGACTAAATGTGTATTTGTCTGTGCCTGTCTTACACACACGGACAGTGATGTCCACTGAACCGTTTGCCAAGGTCGTCTCTGCCCTCAGCAAACACATGATGACGGGAATTCCTTCCTGCTCAGGGTTTGATGTAATCCCTAACGCAGGATTGAGGAACGCCGGGGAAAACAGCACAGTGCCTGCTAAATGAACGACCGGCCGCCTCCCTGCATCACACGGCAAACAGCCGCTGCAGCTCACAAACCTGGATTCTGTCTTACTACTTTTCTACAATTCGCCAAAGTGTAAAAATGATGCTGATAGAAAATTCGTTAACAGATTTGTTAACTGTACAGATGTAACAGCGGCGTACTGGTGCACATATGACTGAGAGAATATCCAGATGAGGCAGCATTTTCCTTTGCGAGTGCCATATAAATAATACCAAAATATACAAGGTAGGCCAGAAGCCTAAAGGGATTATTACAAGTCTGCCTGAGATGAAGTTTAAACAAAAAAATAAACTTTACGTTACTTATTTTAAGTTATTTACCATCAAATAATTCTCCACCAAACCAAGAACCTGGAAAAAAGAAATGTCTTTGAATGTGCAATAAAGAAAGAGTTTTCTGGTTAATGTACAATGTAAATAGTTTTGTATAATTAATAGTTTTATTATATATAGCTAATTTAGTTTTATTTCTCAAAGAAATATTCTTGAATTATGACGACCTAAAACACCACTACTGAGTTGAAGTTTTCTTTTTCTTTGGGATCATAAAGGACTTTTTGGTAGGTGTGTGGTGTACTGACTTTAGATATTTAATTAACTTAGTCTTATAGAGGGGCCTCATAACAGGAATTGTACACAAAATGCCGTGCTGGTTTAAGTAACCATTTAACTCTGCAGTTCATGTCAAAGTCTCCCTCTCCGGGTCCCTCTGCTGCACAAATGCTGCAAAACGCTTTCACCCGGCCGCCCCAAAGTGTTCCACCCTGTAGGCCTCCCCACCTCGCTCCCCTCTCCTGTGCATTTCTTGGTTGTTCTCGTGTCCGCTAACAACAGTCATGCGTCCCCGCTGCCGTCCCATTGCCCCGACGTAATCATCTTATGGGTAACAATGACAGCAGTATTTACTGGAGAGCCATGTTTCTGAACAATGCTACACATGACGACGGATGGCGTGCGTGCCTGCTGCTGGAGCTTAGCCTCTCTTGAGGTCTATGTGGCACAACTGAGAATATTGATCTGGCTTGTGATTCTAAGGTAACCATTGAATTCCATCCAAGTAGAAATAGTATTGGAACTTTTGGGGGGGTTGTAATTCATTTCATGAGCATTAACTCATTGGTACTGCAGTGTGTTGTTCATTCAATGGTTTCTAATTTTTGCATTCTTGACAACACACAAGTCAAATATACAGATTAAAGTACACAGGACAACAGATGATCATCATTTAAGCCTGAATCTGGGTTTTTAACCTGTTGATAGTTAGTTAAGGTCGTCTTTATCTCTACAGTAAACGTAATTGTCCGGTGAGAAACCCCTCTTGTATTTAACCAGCCATAAATCTTTTGTGAGTTCTGCAATCTCTCTTTCAGTTTCTGCTTTTCTGCTGGGTCGCCTGTAAACAACAACAAAAACATCTGTCTTTCTCTGCAGGACCGGACGGTCGCGGCCGGGTCACTGGGGGACATGTGAAGGGGTCAGCAGTGATGCTCCGTCTGTGCAACCGTGTGTTTGGGGCGTAATCACACTTCTCTGCACTCAGTAACCTCTTGTTAAGTTACCATGGCGTCATGTTAGCAACCTTGGCTCGGATGCTTTCACTACACCTACAGCCAAGAACTCCTACTTCACATTCTCTCGTTAATACTACAATGAAATTACAGGACTCATTCTAGCCTATTTGGGTCTCCCCACACTAATTAGTCTTTCTGAAGATTTACCTTCTAGAGCAAAGGAGCTCTGTGCTCTTCCTTTGCAATGACAATTAACCCTGACGTCCAAAGTAGTGCACAGTTGTAATATGATTTGTCAGAAGGTTTCATCAGCACACACACACACTTTTAACACTCACCTAAGCAGCTCCTCCATCCACGCTCTGTCCACAGGTGCAGCAGGTCTCGGTGTGGGTCACTCCACCCTGGCACACTGTTGACCAGGAGCCGCTTCCCTCTCTTCCTGGGACTGTGGCCCCTGTGCTTCACCCAGGCAGTGCAACAAGTCAAGGCATGTTCCAACACGCCACCAACAGCTGGACCGGGTGTGTTATCCTGCTCCTAGACCAGAGGGGGGAGGAGCGGAGGATTAGAGGGGAAACCCAGAAACAGAAAAAAAAGGAAAAATAGCAGCATGACTCAGCCTGCTTGGATCAGTTAGCATTGCACAGCTTTTACTTTGAGCTTCTTAACACGTGGAGGAGTTATTGTGCGAAGGTACATTGAGATTTATTTTCTGTGTGTCGGGGTTAACTAGATTTCTTTCACGAAGGCAGAGGTGTTGAGATGAAGCGAGGGAAGAGGGCCACGGACTGGAGAAGTCTTGGAGAGACAAACGTTGCAGTGCCGGGCTGATTTGTCAGATGGTCTTTGCCAGCAGGCCATAGATCACAAAGAAGTACACCTTCCCTGCAGACTTCTTGTTCTTTGCTCTGCCCAGCAGGAAGCACTTCACAATCCTGCGTCCTTACTGGTGGACTGAAAGGATGCAAGTCAGATGAATCTCAACAGCATTGTTTTCCATACATAACATTATTAGCAAGTGGTTCTGTTTTCCTGCTATCACAGCAATAATAATAATAATAGATTTTATTTATAACGCACTCTTCATCAGCAGATCTCAGAGTGCAGAATGAACGAATGGTTTACAGAAGCTGTAACTTCATCTCATCTTACCACCACAGTTGTTAAGGCAACATCAATTACAGATCAAGCTCATCAGTATAAATTACACGACTGTGAAATTCTTAGGGGATGCATTAGCAAAGGAGAAAATGTGAAATATTCATATTTTCCTGGATCCATGATGTTGAATGCTAAATATTAATTTGAAAGCAACTTATTAGTATAGTCGAGAAAGAACCCTCGCCGATCCATCAGAGAGAGACACAATGAACCGTATCAAATGTGTAGAATCATCACCATCTCAGTGCTAATTATGCAGCGCCGCTCTGAGCAAGCTACGTTTTTTCACTAGAGGACGGGTGATGCCAGTTCATCACTGCTGTAGGGGAAGTTGATCACTGGGCAGATGCTGGGTGCAGCGGCAGAAACCAGCTCAGCAAAACCTACGTGCTAGAATATGGTCTCAGTCTGAATGCCTGAGCGTCTGAGCAGCCCTGTCGTACATCCCCGGTGCTGCTGTCCGCCGCAGCCCGTCAATAGACTGATGACCTTATCAATGAAACAGCAAAGTCACTATAATGTTACACCCGGAAAGAACTCAGAGCACTTTGCTACTGCTTGCAGGTTTGTTTTTCCCTACTGACAGCAAATAAAGAAGCCATACAACTTTGTAGAAAAGCAGAAGAGGTGTAATTCTTTTAATCTATTGGAAGGGGCGGTGCGCCACTGTGCGGCTCAGCAGCTTTTTTGACTAAGTGCCAGCAGTAGTTCCACCAACTGGATCGGTTCTTCATTTAGAATCTGTTTGAAAAAGAGCGAAATCTGGACAATGATTAAACTGGCAGGAACTCGCAGGAAATTATTTTTGGCACTTTTTAGCTAAGTAATAATAAAGAAGACAAAGTATTAATCTTCCTACCTGGGACACAGACTGGTCGGGGGAGGGAGGGGGGGCAGGAGCCCCTAGCCCAGCAAGTTCAAAGCTTGCTGCATTGATTACATCATCGGAACTGGAGTGCTGGAATGGGACAATGCACCATTGGGGGGAAGGAGGGGGGCATGTGGGGGGGGCAACCAACTAATCTCTGCAAGGCTTCCCTGTGGAGCTTCATGAGCAGTGTTGTGTGTGTGTGTGTGTGCCTGCTTCTCCTCTGTCTCTTAACACAGCCTATAGACTGCTCTTCCTCATCTCTCACCACTGTCCTGGGACAGAAGGACGGCCCGTGTCTGACAGAGAACGATGTGCATGTGTGTATGTGTGACGTTTGAGGCCAGGCTGCAGAAACTCAGCGGCTGCAGGATGCTGCAGGATTGCACCTCTGCTGCTGGCTCACTGGCTCTCTCTACCTCGCTCTCTCCCTCCCCCCATTCTCTAGTCACTCAGGCAAATTGCTCAAGGAGGATGGGGAGAGCATGTGCTGCATACTTTTTCAGCAGGGGAGAGGGTGTAAGTGGGGGAGGAGGAGGAGGATGAGGAGGAGGAGGAGGAATCTCAGAGGTGCAAAGCATGCCGGTGAAGCGCTGTGCCGGGCGACTGTACCTCTGAGAGAGACTACAGTAGAGATATTGGAGACGTAGGAGGGGGAGGGAAGAGGAGGAGAGCTGGCGGATGGTGGTGGTGGTGGTGGGGGGAGGGCAGGAGTGAGGTGCAAGGAACGTCAGGTGAGTGCGGCAATTTGCTTTGCTGGCAGCGCAGCACCCACCCTCAGTGAAAGTGTGAGCAGGAGAACTGCAGATGTTCCAAAATGATGTCAGGCTCCGGATGTGGCGCGGATCTGATGTACAGTTTTGCCATCACCCGGCCCCCTGCAGTGTGGAGGAATCCAAAAGCCAGAGAGAGGCTTTGGACTCCTGCCTCACAAAGCTGACGACGCAGGGCCGGCTTTTTCAAGGTCTCAGTTACCTGAGGTGAACTCGCAGCGGACGTAGACTGCGTACGAGTGAGCCGATCCGTCTGCATCCATCACTCAGACGGGCTTCCGGAGCACATTTAGGGCTGACTCACTTTAAGTCAATTTTTCTTCTTTGCCCACAAACTATTTTCACAAGGCTCGCGCTTGAGCGGAGACATTCAAAAGACAAAAGCAGCCACAATGACTTTTGCAGCAAGAGAGCTGCTGAGATGCTGCTGCAGGGATATTACCCACAGTATCTCTGCTCCGAAAAGAGATCCTTTCACTTCTGTTATCATCCCAGAGACAACAACTTTACCAGCGCACGCACAAACACGTCGCTTCAGACAAACTCTATGAAACTCTGCCCTGACATAGACTTTTAGGATGGAAGAAAAGTAGCTAGAGGACAACTCCATGACTGCACCACAGCTTCCCTGTCCCATGCAGGCCTCTGGCCTCGCTCTCATTCCCCCATCAGCGTACAGCGTCGCAATCCACAACTAATGCTGATCTATACTAACTCACATTAAGCAGGAAAATAAAAATGCATGTACTTTTTTTAAAGCTAAGTCAGCAAAGATGAAAGTCCCCTTTAGCGGAGGAAAGTCTTTGCGTCCTGATTAGTCTATTTGTCCTTGTGTCGAATGCAGAGTCCTCTCGACCAGCCGCTATCTGACACGCCGGCTGCTATTTCCAGCCTGTGAGTTAAACAAGGATGAGGGAGCAGGGGAGCCTGACTGGCTGGCTGGCTGGTTATTACTGGTGCAGAGGAGGCTGACAATGTTGAAACAGAAGCAGCCGGGAGCTTCAACACTGCAAGCATGCACGTACAGACACAGACGGAACACCAGGTCCCGCAAAAGGCCGATATAAGAAAGAAGGGGACACATATTAAGACAAATGTAAAAGGTAAATAAGAAAAGAGAGGAAATGATTACCCACAGATGAGTCTCGGATGGCATCGCACACTCGGGGCGGAGAGGAGGAAAACTTCTCTGCACTCACTCTGCGCCTCCTGGTCGCTGGTGATGTGCCTTCATGGCGCTGCAAAGTTGACTGCAGCATTGCCTCCTGAACAGAATGACATTGTTTGCACTCTCTCTCTTCGCTCCTCCTCCTCCTTTACGCGCTCGCTCCCCCTCCTCTTCTTTGCACGCTTGCTGGCAGCACAAACTGCACAGCTCAGCAGTGTTCCCCCACTGCCGCAGCAGATCCTGCATGAGCTCTGCGTATCTGAGTGGGATGGGACTTTTAAAGGGGAACGCAACCTGCAGGGTCAGTGTGTGTGCACATCCTCAGTCTGCCCTCCTCTCATCTCCGTCCTCCTCTGCAACACCTCCCCCCCCGAGAATTATCCGTGTAAAGGACTCCTCACAAGAGAGACCCCGTCCACGCACACATAACTCCCCATCCCTTTTTATTCATTTTCACAGTTCAGCAAAAGCTGCTTTGAGATATGAGTGTGCTCAGGCCAACTTCTCCTTTGTGCTTTTGAATTTGTCACATTATGTCTGAATATTAAGAAATATAATCTCCCTGTTGTGGGACTTTTTCAGATAGGAGTAGCACAAAGATATATTGGACCGTTAAAAAAAAAAAAGATAATTACAGTAAAAAATGGTGACACTGCATCAACTCATTGAAAGAAACTCTACATTTAATCACAATTTTTTAACTAAAAAGATTGTTTGTAAACTGGCGATGCGCAAATAAATGTGGTTACTTTATTTTACCCATAAGCAATTGTTATGAATCGTATATCAATCATACGTCAACATGCTAGAAAACACAAGGTGTGCCAAAAGATTATCACACACCACGCATTTCAACAAATGAGCAATAATCATGGAATCGGTTAAATGAATGTCGCCATCTAAAAGTTGCTATCTCAAACACTCAAAGTTTCACAATCTGCAAAGGTAGAAATATCCTTAATCTGCAATCCCTATTACCTGCATTTCATTACCCAAGGTGCACTGCTCTACTGGTGCAATTCTGCAGTGCGCTAAAATATAGAAATATCTTGGCCAACCAAATTTGTCTTCTGCACGTTGCACAACTCTGCAAGAGTGAGATCATCCATCATTTAGTCAGCCAATAGGGTTGAGCTTCTCTTTCTGCTTCACAAAAGCGCACTTGGTAGTACCCTTCCCGCCTTTCAGTGATGACATTTGCGGTGTGCTGCATAAGCTTTGTACGGATAATGGTGACTTCATTATAAATGTGTTTTAGGCATCAGCTTCTGCAGCAGCACTCTCTGCTTTTCACTGCAGGAGCAATACTTTTTCCCCCTCTCTTTGTTCTGCCTGCCCCCCCCCCCCCGTTGAACCCTGTGATCTTTCATCCTCTGCTGCCGCTTGTGTCTCACATTGACCCGGAATCCATCAAGTCAAGGCATCTGCTTTCCGGTTTTCAGCAATTTAGCGTTTGTATTTTAAATCAAGGCTTTTCTCCCTTATTAGCTCGTCTATCTGCCCTTATAGGATACGCCACTGCAGATTAAATGGCTGAATCAGCAAAACTCTTATAATGGAACATCTCTGACTAACGGGGATCAGCTGCACGAGGCTGTCGACCAGTTAGTGAGGGTATTAATCATGAGTCTGCATCATGCAAATGATCCATCGGCTGCGAGCGAAGCCTCGATCGCTGCATGTACGATCTGCATGCAGTGCTGCTGCTGCTGCTGCTGCATCGGTCCGCCGAGCCTCCCCGCATCTGTTCTCTGCTCTGTACTCTGTGACACCGGGGAAAATGCTCCCGCCAGCATATCCCTCACATAGGCAATGCCATTCTCAGTAATGGCATCCCCTGTGATGAATAAGCCATGAGGAGGGGCCCTTTTACATGTCCTATTAGATTACCTCCCTATATGCTTCACCTGGCTATACTGTCACCTCATCGCCTCTGGTTCCGCACTCTTCTTAGCATTCTCTCTGGTTATCGCAGCCAAGGGCAGAGTGTGTAAATGTGTGTTAAGGCTCATAGATCATATGAATGTAGTTTGGAGTTGAGTGATCTTTGCTGTTCATTGAATGTGTGTATACACGACCTTCACTCATGTGTACGATTCACATTAAGCTGCCTGGCGATTAGCATTTTTTTGCTGTTGATGGGAAACGTTTAGCTAAGTGGGTCCGTGTCTTTTTGTATGTGAACCTATTGCAGGCCAATAGTATTATCTTATCACACACCAGCAATAACAAACCTGATACAATGCTCTTCTAAAGGATTAAAAAAAGTTGAGGTAATGTATTTGAGTCACAGCTTGTGAGTTTTTTCTTTCTCCCCCTTTTTTTTTGCCACTCACAGCCCATTCCTCAGACCATTGATCTGCCCAGGAAAGATAATAGACACATTGATTCACGAGCTCAGCAGCTTGCTTGGTTTACACGTCAATTCAGTCTAACCCTCAATAGTCCTCAATCATGGAGGAGAATTACCTTGACTGACAACTGACTCATGGGGCTTTAGAAATGGAAAACTTAAGGGCCGTGCTGAGCAGGTTTTCCTCCCTCTCTCTCTTTTGGGTGTACGGCCTAGCAGACTTTACTCCTGAGAATCTGACAAGATGTAAAATGAAGAAAGGATGTTGGCGTGCATGAATGATTATGTGGTTACAGAGGGTATTCTCAGGGGAAACCTTGACATTGATGATGGCAGATAGAGTCAGAAGAGCCCATTCAAGCCTGCTAACAACTTCATAAAAATATCTCTCCCTTGCCCACAGATTGACTGATGGACGGGATCCTATTTGGTTGGAGCCGGTGTTTGGTGTGTGTTTCGCTGCACCAATGCTTCTTAGTTGATCACATTTTGTAGAAAATGAGCAATGCCAAGTGGATTGACAAAAACACTCTACATGAAGGACCGCAAACAGCTGTTTAACATTCAGAATTGGGACTAAATAGAAGGTGAATTGTCCCAGGCATGCTTTATTTCTTGAAAATTAAGATGTTAATCCCTGATTTTAAAGATCCCGTTTTGGGAGGCAGAGCTCGATATGAAGCGCGCGGAGTCATCGGTTCTCCGCCGGTTTGAAAGGAATGGTTGTAAAAGGTCTAGGATGGATCAACACCGTGATGAGAGAACTTCTGACAGCTGGCTTCTCTGTTCTAGCGAACGAGCAGCCGCTCCGTCAGCTGCCGGTGTCAGCAGCAGCCGGTTCGCTCTCTGCGGAGGTGTTGAGGCAAAACATAACGCACAGATCAGCTTTTACTCAGCGAGACTGCTGCCTTGATTGGGCTTCCACGGATAGTGAATATGTATCTCAAGGATTTGTGTGACATTTCCAAACAAACAAAAAAAAAAAACATAGTTCTGCAAATTGTGTTTTTGCCTGGATATTTTTTCAGCATGTCATGGATTCAAGTTGGCTCCAGTTAAATGCACCCTTTGTAATGCAGTTTAAGTATAGTTTTCTGGATAAAAATAAAGACTTTGGGTTCATGTGATGTGTTGCAGTAGTATGTGGATGCCATTAAACTGCAAACCAGCTAAATTACACCTGTAAACACGTTTCAAGGCTAAATCTCACTCCTTTCTTTTTGACAAACAAATTCTTGGTAGAAGCGAGTTCAGAGTGACAAACAAGACAAAATGACCATCATGAAAACATTGAAGGACCTCAATGGGATGAAAGATATCCTTTCATGGGAACTGCCACACTCCATCACTGGGATGCTGCTTTTTTCTTCCAAAAATAATTTGTGTGATTGCGATTTTGAGCCAGAAAACCATATTATGTTTATTACAAACTGTGCCATTTGTTATTTGTGTCATTTTCATCTGCATAGCTGGCGAGCTATTTTTGTCTCCCTCCCTGCTGCATTGTGTTCTGCGTTTCAGGTTCAGGAGCAGTGTTGCACATCCTCCTCAACAATCGGTGTGATCCGGGGAGATGTGTGTTGACTCCCGGCCTACATTCACTACCGCCATTTGTTACCGTCAAAAGCAGGTCTGGCACAGAGGGACCCGCATAACCAGCAGGCTCCTACAGAGTGGCCCGTTGATGTCTGTATCTGCAGCTCCGGGAGGATTCCTGACATCTGGACCGTCTCCAACAAGAAGCCGTGAACTCTGAGGAGCCTGCTGCTTAATGAGGGAGTCGTGAGCTGCAGGAACGGACTCATATTCAGAGGTAGCGTGGCCTTTCACTGTCGAGCCTCTTTGTGTTTGTGCTGGCCGACAGAGGATGTGTTGTCGCTGCAGTCGGACCATTAAGGAGTCAATAAAATACAACAACGGGAAACCAGATAGTTAGTTATATGACATTTTGTTTGCTAAAGGGACAGGGTTAAACCGTCTGATATGGTAGAATAATATTGGCGCAGATACCTATTAAACGGATCAACTCTTGATTCATACTAAATACAATACAACACTGCATTGGACCGTCTCTACTGTAAGTAAAAAAGTTTAATGTAGTGTGATATTCCAAAAATGGGCAAAGGGAGCTCTGGCATCAGATTGGTACTCTGCATGATTATAAACAGCTGCTAAGTTGATGATGAAGGTCGATTAAAACCAATCATTACTTTGCATATGTGTCTCTGAAGGGAATACTGAGCTCATAATGTTGTCTGATATTACAGAATATGGGGCTAAAACACCTTCATCTACCAAAACCCAGAGAACATTGACTGGCAAGAGTGAGTTTCTGAAATGTCCCCATGACCTCAATTCGAGGCAGCTACGTCATAGTTTGCCTTTAGAGGAACCATGATATGCGATCCTTCAATAAGTCATTTTCATCTTTTTAGTTGCCAATTTCCACCGTGGACGAGTCCCACGTGGATCTCGTTGACACACACGCTTGTCGAATGGACGCAGCCAGGAGAGCATCAAACACGTGAGAACCTGTGCCGGCCATCTGCCAAAGCGCTGTGTGACGGATGGGAAAAGGCCGACCCGTGTCGCGGGTGCTGTCCGACGAGCTGTGTGGGCAGAGGACGGCCTTTAGCAGAGTGCAGACGGGCAGGTCACCTCCTCTCCTGTGGGTCTGCACGTCTGCTGCCACGTCAACCAGCAGAACCAGGCCGCGATTAATGTCACAGTAGGGAGGAGATGTCGGTGCCGCTAATATGCAAGGAGAGATTCTGAGCACGAGGGAGCCGAACGGCAATAAAATCAAGAAAAATATGTTGTTTTTTTGCAAAGTTGAAAATGTAACAACAACATTTCCTTGTAGTACTCAGGGAATTGCTTTAAAGAGTTTAATCAATCAATCGGACAGGGAACTGCCAGTAGAACAAACTCAAAAATAACATTTTCTGTAGCTCAAAGGTGGATTTGATGAATACCAGCAGTGCTGCTTCTTTTTTATTCCCTGTGAAAAAACATCGCTCAGAATGAAATCATTCTGTCATTACAAATAAAACCTGCGCTCGACCCGTTGGTGTGTGCAGAAAAGGAGACCCCTTAATCTGCAGATCACCCAAGGAGTCTCTTGTCCACCTGGGGCCGTCCGGGGAGCTGTGCTGTTCCACTGCCGATTGCCTTCTTGTTTTTTAGCAGCAATGCACCATTCAAGTCTGCAGGCCTCTTGACAAATGAGCAGCGATCTGAGCAGAGGGGATGCTCGTACTGCACCACACATCCTGTCCACATCCTCCTGCCCCGCAGTGGTGCACCTCTTTTAACTGACACGCTTTTCTTTTCTCTAGACCTTCAGGCGCTCTTCTCAGGGTCACACAAGTACAGAAAGTACATGCTTGCTGACGCATGTACGTGCAAAGACACCGCTGAAAGAGTGGGGAAACACAAGCCATGTGCATTTTTATTCCTGCTCCTTTATAGCAAAGTCAATCTGTATTAAGTTAGCGTATTGTATACTTCAAATACTTAAAATATTAAGACAAAAAAGCTGAAACAATACCTTTGTTCAGGAAAATATTTTGATGCCAAAAAAAAGCTTTTCTCTGTTTTTATATATTCTTGAATTGACAGAACGAAACTAGTATTGCCGGAGTGAATACATTTGTACCCCTTACTGTCCGTGCACACTACTTTATTAACTGAAGATTAATTTGATCTTGTCAAAAGGTTTCTGCGTCACAAAGCTGCACAGGTCTTATATTGCAAGCCTTCTACTGAAATAAGAGAGGTCGTCTCACCTTCAAGAGGTGTAGAATGATGAAAAAAGGCACCTTGAGAGTTTTATGCAAGTTGCTTCAGTGGCAGATATTTACTCATGTCAATGCAGATTTGTGAGTCAGTTAAGAGGCCAAAAGCGGAGGATGTGGATTACCTGGCGACTGAACTAGTCCTGTGGCTTCACCGGCATGTCGCCTGCAACTGTAACCATCACTTGAGGACAGCATCCACCCACTGGCCCTTCTCACAAACTGCATCCTAGAGCAAGTGAGGAGCCGAGAGTCTGACGCAGCATGCGATCATTCTCCTTGGCTGCGAGTGTTGCTCGGACTTGCCTTAGTGCAGCTGTCCACACATAACCCCTCCCTCCCCCCTTCTCCCCCACCAACATGATCCATCCCAACCCCCCTACAGAGGCAGTGCACTCTGCCAGCCATGGAGCGGGACGAACGATCGATCCTGCTGAAATGATGGTTTCTAAAAGGAAGCCAGTAAGCATGTCTCCCCTCCTCAACTGTATGTGGGGGAGGGAGGGGGAAAAGGGAGGTGGGGGGGAGATATCACCAAGCTCAGCACATATGCACCATTGCTGCATGAGAAAATGGGATTTTCACCACAAGACAAGCTGAGGGGAAGGTAATTCAAACCTCCAAGCTATGTTCCTCACCGAGGATGTAAAACGAGCCGTGTTACCTTCAGACGCCTCACAAGTGGACAGATGAGGTCATTTAAAAATTGTCCTATTAATTCCAGTACTCGTCCCCGAGGAATCACATGCCAAATGGGAAAATCTGCAGTTAGGGACATGAGGAGACAGAGAATGTTCATTGGGGAGTCGGCCATGCGCTGATGAGCATGTATGCCATCGCATCCAATGTATATGATTTTTAGAATAAGTGTTGAATGAAGTGGAGCTTTGGTCAGACGATACAATAATCTAATGTAAGGCTCTGCACATCAAGAAGGTGTTTATTACAGAGACACCACTAGATGGCAACAGTGTCCTAATATTTCCCAACAGTCAGGTGAAATTTGGTGCATGCATAAACTGTGACTCACACAGGGCTGCAGATTCAGAGGAAATTCCAAGCAGGTTTATAGCACAGTTGCAATCTGACACTGGAGTCCCTAATTCAGCAAAATTGTCCGTGGTTGGTTCTTATTCCATTAACGAATGAACGTTGTTGTTGTAGAGGAGCTGCTGTTACTGAAGATGTTTAAAAGAATAGAAGTGACCACCTCGGTTGTGCGGGACCTGATGGTCGTGTGCTGGGTACTTTGACCTTGTCACTCACCGTACTTGACATTCCCCTGAGGTCTGAGAGTCAGCCAGGGCAGGATGACTTAGACTCACTAACTCACTGATGTTTTGGGGATTTTGCTCTCGTCTCCACGTCATCCTCTGTTTGTTTTTTTTGGAAACCGTGTCAGCGAGGGACTGAATGGCCTGGAGGTCGAGTTGCACAACAAAGTGCCCCAGTGTGCCATTGTATAGTGTCACTGTAGTTGGTTACTGTTGTTTGTGTATGTGTGTGCGTGTGCGTGTACGCAAAGTGAATTATCCATCACCATTGAACATCACATGCATGCCCTTAGGACAGTCAATGACAGCTTAATTATCTCTAAGAATGCATTTAAGCAGGATACTAGTACACAGGGAAACCGAAATACACTCTGGTTATATTTTGGCGTCGCCCTATACTATACCAAGGGACAAAACTATTCCGCTATAAAGATGTCTGTTATAAGGAAAAGTGTGACGGACGCCCGCACTGTGGACTGCAAAGCAACAATACAAATGCCATCCCAGGTTGTGCTGATGCTACACGCAATGGCCGGAGGAGTTATAGTCTGCAGGAATATGTCCTGCTTATATACGGGCCACCTTTGTTTACAACCCAAGAGACGGACCAAAAAAACAAAAGCAGCTTTTTATAGTTTCACTATGAATGAATTTCAAGTAATAGTTATCATATTCTGAATATTGTTTTACACATATACACATTGGTATACTGAATTGTTTGAATAAGATGTCACTGTAATGTCAAACTGTTGGAATAAATGTTAAATATTTAACTGCAAAGTAATATTTTTTTGCATTGAACTATACTGAGATTTCTACTGAAAAGAAGAAAAAAAAGAATCCACCAGCCGAAACGTGTCAACGTGAAGCTGACTTCAGGTCGGTCAGAGAGGAGGTGCTAATCAAGCCGAGCAGCTGGGAGCATTTAATCACGTGATGCCAGAGCTGGTACGGAGCAGCCATCATCATTTCACCCAATTCATCACCAGGCTGAAGTGGCCGCAGGTAAAGCCTCCGAGGAAACGGAACCCTGCGATGGAGTAACCAGGGGAAGCCTCTGAAGCCCGTCCCGGTGTCCTCCTCCCCGTTGTTCCCCCACTTTAACAAGGTTAGCCGTGCCCCCCCCCCCCCCCCCCCCCCCCCCCCCCCCCCCCCCGCGCCGCCTCTCTCTCCTCTCCCCCTGCTTTTCCTGCTCATACGCTGCCTTCCGTAACTCGTCTCTCTTTCATATCACGACCCCCTCCACACCGGTCCAAACCGTACAGAACGCCGCCCTCTGGTCGTCTCCCCGGCGTCCCGTTTCGGAAGGACCGAGGCGCCCGTGTCCTCGCGCCTCGTTAGCATTTAGCCGTGTTGCGGGACAGCTAACGTGCTAACGCGGCTCGTGCTGCCCGCCGTGTAGCGGAGCTCCAGGTAACCCGGAACCGAAGCGGCTTTCTACGCCGGACCGACCTGTAGGCCGCGGGCCGCGTTAGCGAGCCGGACAATGGGCTCACTTGTCCAGGAGGCCTCGTTCGCTCAGGTAGATGTTGTGGAGGTGTGACGTTACTTTTCACGCGCCGCGTTACGTGTCGAAGTGTCTGTTTGTGTTCAGCCGTTGTGGTTCTGACTTAACCGTCGTTCGGAAGCAGCTGACTTGGTACTGTTTTTGTTTTGTGTCATTTTATGTGATGCCCAACCAATTTATCTCAGCGAATTCTGATTTTGAAGTGAGGTAATTATCACTGTTGGACTACACCTTCCAAAAAGGACCTGATCATAACTGATCTAACTTAAAAGACAAAACAGTTATCATTATTGTCTTAATGCATTGAAAAACGTGTTTCTGCATAACGTATTTGTACTTGCACAATGGATGTCTTTAGTAAACCTTGAGCTTTGTACACCCTGCAGGTCAACAAACAAGCCAGGGCTTAAGTTCGGGTGGGCCCCGTCTATATTGGGTCTCAATAGAGACGAGTGTTTCCTGGCTAGGCAAAACCATTGAGCCCTTCCTCTTGCATTTTAATAAGCTGCTAACCAAACCGGGGGCCCGGGAACCCCAACCAGGCCAGGATCCTAGCCCAAATATATCCCTCCACAAGCCACCTATTATACGTGTAATGGGTCTGTTTGTTTTGAAGTCCATGGTAAAATTGGGAAGACCTCTCATTGTCCTGTTTCTATTTACTTGAGTAGGTTTTCTCACATGGCGACGTGAGACTTTGCCATAGCGAGAGGAATGCTAAACTGCTGGCTTAAAGTGCAAATTAACATGTTTCACCCCCCCCCTGAATGGATGGACAGGCATTGGAAAGGAGATGGTTTACATTCAGATGCTGGCTACCCGCTGCTTGCTTTTTCTTCCCTCTTGTTTTCCGATCACTGTAGAGACATGACCCATTTAAATGGTTGTTTACTTGCATTAAAAGCGGAGCCAAAGCACTTCTCAATGAACTCTTGTCTACAATTCAATTAGAGTGGCCATCCCAGCAACACAAGGTTACACAACGCTCTCCTCAGCCCAGCTGCAACACAGGCGGCAGTACGAAGACCAAAGGGCAGCAGGAGCCACAGGTCACCATAAAACAATGGCCTGGCTGTTGACCTGGAGTAGTCCCATTGACATTCAGATTGGTTTAAAGTTCAAAATGAAATGTAGAAGTAAGAACATAATCGGTATAGGCGGGTGTTTTGCAGGTGGACTGGGGGGGGGGGTCAAAGCAGTAGTTTCACAGCCGGTGTCAAACATGCCATCGTTGTTTCTGGTTTTCTCAAACCGTTGCAGCCTCAAAGAACTTCAATGTCTTGCTCATACTTGAGGGAACTTTTTTTTTTTTTTTTTTCTCAGCCAGACATTTCATAACTTGCTTTTCCGGTTGCTCTCTGACTAGACCAGCAATTTCTTATTTTATGCTGGAGTTTCCCCCCCCCCCAAATCTTTCTATTCATTCTGTTCTGTATTTGGAGACTGGGAATCGTGTCATGTGTATTAGCTTTTGAGAAACTAACTCTACAATGACCGAACCATAAAACTTAATGACCTGTTTAAATGTGTCACCTGTACGTGGGGAGTCAAAGTCCTTTCTGCCCAGATGGCATGCACTTTGCTGTAGCTGCTTGATTCCTCGTCCTGATTGGAGACCATGTTTTCAGACTCTTCTAGAACAGTTTTATCAAGATAAGATCGCCAAAAATGAATGTGTAAAAATCAGGACAACTGATACATTTGCCTTTCAATTGTTTGCCCGAATACTAATTTACCAAGAAATGGAACGCAAGAACACGTGTGTCATTTAAGCACACAGAGCTCTTGACAATAAATGTAACTTGTTTTAAGTACAACGTAGAAGCCGTTAAGATCTGAATATTGCTCTTCTATTAGACAGTTTACTAATTGATGGATAGACATTATACAACTGTTCAATCTATGAATGAAATGCATGAAAATGTCTGATTAGCCTTTTGCAGCCCTGATTTGTTTATGGATGAGGCAACAAAGGGCAGTCTTTGGCATAACTAGTGGAGTATTCAACATGTCAAGTCTACAACTGCACATTTGTCGAATTTTAATTATGCTGTTTTAATTTGTTCCAGCAAACCAATCTGGCACTGATCAATTGGACCGCTCTAGTCCAATTCGATATACATAATCCTTTTTCAATCGATCACAAATATTTCTAGTACAGCTGAATAGCAGAAATGTGGATCTTGGTTGGCTAAACATTGTATGGACTCGTATTCTCTACATCCTGATTTAACGTCAGGTTGCTGAGCGAGAATGCGTTGAGCTGCACCTTTTGCCATCGTCAGAACAGTTTCCTTTTGCGTAATATTATCGTGTGTACATTTAAGTTTACATCTCAGGCAGAACTGTCTGGTAGTGAATTCTAAGTTTGATACAATATTCATCACAAGAGAACAAAGCCACATGCATCTGCTGTTCACTGATGAATTGATGTTAAGCCACTGAGTTTACTGTTAAATGTAAACATGCACCAACCTTTTCAATAGATGCTATATGACGTAATTGCAGAAGATGTACAAGGCTTTATGATTAGCTTGTCATTTATTTGACAAGCTAATCGTAAGGGAGTTTATCCTTTGTCCATATTAAATGTTTAGCTAAAATAGTTTAATAATTCATTAATCTTTTTTCTCATTTCTTTTAACCTGCAGGAAGCGTTTGAACAGCACCTGGCCGAGACGAGGTAGCGACAAACCTGCTACTTGGTTTGCAAGAGCACAGTGCATGACGGTCTGAGGCTGATCACTCCCCCGTGAAGACTTTGAGGAGGGCGGGGTGGGTGCAGGGGGACAGCTGCAATAACCACTCCGAGCATGGGGCAAAAAGTCCCAGGTGGCATTAAAACCATTGATATGCGGGACCCAGCGTTCAGCCCCCTGAAGCAGGAGCTACAGGCCCTGAGTCACACCAAGCCGTCTCGACTGGACCTGCTGCTGGACATACCGCCCGCCAGCGCAGACGTCCAGGTCCAGCACTCGTGGAACAACGATGACCGCTCCCTCAACATCTTTGTCAAGGACGACAACAAGCTGGTGTTTCACCGGCACCCCGTGGCGCAGAGCACGGACGCCATCAGGGGGCGCGTCGGCTACACGAGGGGCTTGCACGTGTGGGAGATCAGCTGGGCCATGCGTCAGAGGGGGACGCACGCTGTGGTTGGAGTGGCTTCAAGTGATGCCCCGTTACACTCGGTGGGCTACACCGATTTGGTGGGGAGCAACGCCGATTCCTGGGGCTGGGACCTGTGCCGGAGTAAACTCTACCACGACGGCAAGAACCACCCAGGAAAAACCTACCCGGCCTTTCTCGAGCCAGACGACACCTTCATAATACCAGACTCCCTGTTGGTGGTGTTGGACATGGATGAGGGGACTCTGGGTTACATAGTGGACGGACATTATCTAGGGGTGGCATTCAGAGGACTAAAGGGCAGGAAGCTGTACCCTGTGGTGAGCGCCGTGTGGGGACACTGTGAAATAAGAATCCGCTACATAAATGGATTGGATCGTAAGTACAAACTCATTTGTCTTAATCTTTTGTCTGGCTCTAACACTACCAGTGGCACGGATTAATGCAATAAACAAAAGTGGCCCGTATATGAGCTGGACATATTCCTGCAGCCGCTTCCTGTAGAGCTGACTCTCACTCCTCCAGCCATTGTGTGTAGCATCAGCACAACCAGGGATGGCATTTGTATTGTTGCTTTGCAGTCCACGGGGCGGGCGTCACACTTTTCCTTCGAACAGACATCTTTATAACGGAATAGTTTTTTCCCTTAAATCTCCTAGATTTTGTCTTTACTTTAAAAAAAAAAAATTTTACTCAAGAACTATACTTTCTTTTCTACTCTGTGGTGCCGCCATTATAGATGTTGGTACTTCAAAAACCTCCAGTGGTCCTTAATCTTTACGGGCAAACATTTTTTTTTTGTATTCGACTAAAGCTACTTGAAAGGACTCATGAGCATTAAATGAAGCAAAATCCGTTATGAAAACATGCAGTACTACCCTCGTGTCAAAGTGCTGTGCGTTCATTTGTCTTTTATGTTCAGCTCGGATCTTGCGACCTACTTTAGGCCTGTGGAAAACCAGCACCAATGCAATAATATGCATATAAGTTAAAAAATTTTTTAGCACGTTCTTATTATTGTGGCATGTTGGAAGGGGAAATGTGGTGAGGCACTTTGTTTGATAAAGTTAATATCGTGGGTCTTTTTATATTCAGTATAAAAGTAAAGTAATATTTTTCTTACTCAGTATTTTTTGTCTTCCCGTAGCTGAACCTCTGTCTCTGATGGACCTGTGTAGGCGTTCGGTGAGGGTGGCATTAGGAAGAGAGCGTCTGGGCGAAATCCACAGACTGCCCCTGCCCGCCTCTCTCAAGAACTACCTGCTCTACCAATGACGCCGCCGATGGTAACGACGCACTCGGCAAGCCCTCCTTTTTCATCTGGGATCCTTCTCGGGTTGAACCCGTTTGACAACATTGCTTAAGCCTCCTGGACTTGCTCAGCCTTTTTAAGTGCGCTTTTGTGATAGTGGGTGGACACCTTTTGCGTTTCTCATCCCGTTTCTATGACTCTTTGCAAATGTTCTCAAACTTTATTAAATCAGGAATCACTGACCGCTATGCACATGCTGATCCGGACGATGCCCGGACAGTCGCCGTGTTGGTGTACCTCCCTGTTTTTAAGGCAAATGTGACATTTGTGGTCTGTATCTCTGCTGTGACTTTATTCCGAATTTCTATCCTAGCCTTTTTTTTTTTTTTTTTTTAATTTGTCATATGTCTTTGCTCAAACGGAACTGTGATGGATATTAACTTTTTAGAGTTGGTGCACAAAGCACTGCAAGCATCTAACCACAAGGTGGCAGTAAACTAATCTGTCCATGCTCTCAACTTGTATTGGAACTTTAATTCCCATTTGTTTTTAGAATTTTTTTTTTTTTCTTTTTAATGAATATTTAATAAAAATGTTGCTCACACATCGCCTAAAGGAGATGCTGACCACTAAAAGGTGAGTCTGCATTGCGGCGTGGATGAATGCACTGAGGCAGCTCCAACCTCTCACTGTACTCTATTACTCTGCGATTATGGAAGTGTGCCTCAGTGCTTACATCAAGGTATCCGACGGGATCATCCACACCAGAAATTGTAACATACGGTTAATGTCACTGTGATTTATTTCTAGCAGGTATCTGCAGGAAATCTAGACACATGTCTTTTTAAAGAAACATTTCCGTCACTCCGGCTTTTTGTACGTGCAATAGTTTTCAGGCACAAGCGGAATGGGGTCTCTGTGATGTTTTCTATTTCACCAGTCTGGTTTGCATATATCCAGCCAGAGAATAGGCACTAACCAATGAGCAGGGCACCATAACAAGAGACAATCTGCAACGTGCTGCACAAATGGAATAAAAGCTTCTGTGTGTGTGTGTAAAAAAATATATATGTAATTATATATATATATACATTTTTTACACATTACATACACTTTCAAACACCACGTCATGGACCCGTTAACTAGTATTTTTAAATGTGCAGATGTTTAGACACTGCGCCTCATTCTATTTTCCTTGATTTCAGCTTCCATTTTATTTGTATTGTAGATTTGTATGTCTATTAAAGTTTATTTCAAAGCATATATTGTGCATTGTACAGTAATTCAGTGAAAATGTCCCTAAGCTACTGGGGACAGAAAAAATGTGTTCGCTGCATTTTAGGTGAAATCGTTAAATGCTTCATGTGATGACTTGAGATCTATGGACAGTGTCAATACGTTAGATGGGCTTCATACAGTATTTGTTCAGGTAGAATTCAGTTCAGGGTTCTGGTAACATGGATTTCTAACGCCGGGGTTCAATGTCCCTGTAAAGGTTTCTTCAATGGGGAAAAAAGATTTGCAAAAGATCTGTTGTACTTTGGCAATAAGAACTTTTCAATATGCTACAGGTCACCGCACAGCCTTTCTATAAACATTCGACCTTCTGAGTTGTGCTTTTAAAGTGTGGTCAATTAAATATAATGTATTGCACCGCTGCACCTCTTTCAGAGCGTAAGTACAATTTTAGTTTTGATGAAGCTGGATAGAAGGGCATTTATATATTATGTGTGACATTACAAATGTTGCTATAAACCGTACCACATCGAGTGAAGTGTTTATGCACATGTATGTTACTATGATTGCATTTAATGCAATGAATCAATGTTGAATGCAAGAATTCTTACTGCTAAGGCCTAGTCCTTTATTTAATTTAACCCGAACCCTAAAGTGTAAATTGGCATATGTCAAAGCACCCATGAAGCTTTTACATGACCTGTCATTTAGCTGACTCTTTTATTTCAAAGCGACTTACAATGAGTGCATTTAAACCATAAGGACACAAACCCAGAAGAACAAAGTGCACATTCCATCAAATAAGCCGATTTACAACTTGCTATAGATAAGAGCCATTATATGTACAACTACAATTTGTTAGTGTTTTTAGTCGAGGTAGAGTGTGAAGATGTGAAGGCTCTCTGCGGTCCGGATGTGATCAGAGAGCCAGGACAGAGTTGTGATCTTGTCGAGTGTTTGGTGCCTTACTCGGTGCCTATAGGCCACGATCATAACACCTGTGTGTATGTGCAGAGTCTCTAAGCCGTCAATATACGTCACGTAAGACGTAAAAAGCATTCAGACACGTTATTAAACACAACGTAGTTCTCACCATACGTTTTTCAACTGCTCATTGCCTCTGAGATCAAAAACACAGTAATCAATACGAAACAACCATATTTAGTCTGGACGCAGTCAATGGGAAACATGACGGTGTAGAATCATTTGAGCCTTGACTTTGTGATAACTGGAATAGAGGACCGTCTGGTGCTTCTAGAGAAACTCCTTCCTGTCTGAAAGTCATTGATGTTGAGGCTGCTGGGAAATGACCTTGACGTGTAGGTAGAAAAAGTGACAACCAGCAACCAGCCACATCCCATGTGGCTGGTTGCTGGTTGTCCCTTTAAAGATTGTAAGCTAAATGGAATAGTATGAAAATAGGGACTGTGGTACTTTCGGTTACACTAAAATGAAAAGAATGGATGAAACTAGCAGACACACCCTGAAATACCTTTTAAAAAGGTAAACCAAACAAGTGATTGGCTGTTTAATAGAACGTACCACATAGTAATGTGAAAGTTCCAGCAATACAGAAGGTGAGGCACTGGCTTTTTAAATGAGCCACAGGATCAGTTGAGGACAAATGAGGACAAAGGCCACGCTGTTCTCCTGTTTGGTCACACGGTGTCACAATTTACAACTTCCAACGAATCCTGACAGTCAATCCATTTGGGACTGTTACTTACAGGTGAAATAAGTATTCAGATCCTTCATTTAAAGATTACAGAAGTACATGACAGTTTCTGCTTTCAAGATGATGCATGTTTGGCTTATTTGTTCTCTTTATATTTGCACTCTTCCTACAATACTGTAACTGCTGGCTGAGTATAAATAGTTTTATCTTGAGAGCTATATGTACAACAATGTATAATATTCAAAGTATTCCTAGTTCCTCGGACTGATATTAGATTGTGAATACTGTAATGTGTGAACAGCATTTTACAGTCGTTAGTTGATGTGGAGGTAGTTAGTATAAGATGAAGAAAAGGACAGAAATTGCAAACTCCTGCTTAAGACATTTATAAATGCTGGTCGAAAGCAGTACAGTTTGTGGGCACCAGAGGTCCCAATGGAAATCTTTTAATGCCGTGGAGTCATTTTTCAGGCCCCTTGCAGACCTGTCCTGGTTGTTGGCTCCCAGCGGAGATCGCATATCAGCGTCTGAACTGAAGGAGTTTCCAGTAAACCTGCCAAAATGCTGATTTTGCACATAATCTGACCTGGTGGCACAAAAGACCAACAATAAGAATAATTTTTGCAGTAATAGCCAGTCTTCTCACAACTGGCCTCGTTTACTTATGTAGAGAAGTCAGTATTAGATGGAGACTGTTTTTATGACTAGCTTCTAAACTTAGTTTTAAGTAAAGTATTGGATCACCTGCCAAGGGACGTCAGATCCAAAATTAGCTGAAGCTACAATCTGCTGAATGAATGGAGACATTTGTACTTCGCATAGTCCCCTTTAGATTAAAAAATGTACATAGTTACTTTTTAATTAATTGATCTTAACCGTGTCGTCCTACATTATTAACACATAATGAAAAACCTTTGTTATTGTGATTTCAAAGATCTCAAAAGTGCAGCTGTTTTAATAAAACTGTTTTGACACATATGTTATCGCACAGATAAAGGGGGGGAACAAAGTGTCTGTATTTTTCTGTAGTTTTATAGCCGGGGTATCCTGAGGGTAATAGCTCACCAACATTTATTACTCAATATACTGTACAGCACATACCATAACATCACATGACCATTATGGAAAACAAGCTGGCATTGGGTCATATTTCCGCTCCAGTTTAAGTCAAGGGCCCTGTTGTCCTGTGATCTTCCCTTTGAAAAAGATGTGACTGTTTATGCTGACCATCTACTTCACAGGGGGATTGTAAAAGAATAATACAGTATTTAGTATTAGTTTAGTATTAATAAAAAGTTTTTTTGTAATCATACATATTTAATTCAATAACGATAACGGTTCTAAACCCTGCAGAATAAAACAATATAGAAGACCAGAATAAATCCAAAAGCTAGAAACTGTTATTCTGCTGTTTTGTTCATCTCTGTTGAACATAACAATGCTAACCATTGCCCAAACAACAAGAAAATACCGATAGCACATCTGTGAGCACATGTTTTGACGTCACAGACAACACCCCCGTCCGGCCCCCTCTGACGTAAATGGTGAGCAGTTCCTCACAACACCCACCGCCGCTCCACCCAGCCGGGACGAGTGGGGCGACACTGCGCTCGCACGGGGATCACACCACCGTTGTTCTTCTCCTTTGCGAACCAACGCGTTTCTAACAAGCCGCGCAACTCGAGTATGGTGACGGTGTGAAAGGGGACAGAATGGCGCAGAAGGACACTCTACTAAATCTCTTTGCAGGGGGGTAAGTCACGTGAGCGCTTACGTTATTGCCTTTAACCAGAGTAGTGGTGCGTCAATTATAGCGCAAGGGTTCGTGTAATGCGAAGGGTGTTGATTTACACGAGTGCTTTTGCGCCTCCTCGTAGAAGTTACTCGATGATCTCGCTCATTTTCGCCATTAAAGAGCCGCTGGTCTGCTAGCGACGCAGCTGAGCTAGCTCGTGTTAGCGCAGCACAATATGCCGCATTTATACCAGGAGTCGTCGCTTTATATGACTGCGTTCTTAATTACTGCGTAAATGGCCGGGGCGAATTAAAGCAGAAGGGTGTTTTTAGTAACGCTGTAGTCGTACATATTTTATTTAGTTAGGAGTCCAGCGCTAACGTTACTTCCTTGCGGAAGTTTTGCTAACACCGGCTCCGCTAGCACCTGCTAGCCACCGTTAGCTAGCGAGACACCGCTGTATGCTCCTGCTCTAACATTAGATGTTCGTGTCGGGGGTAATAACGTTGCGTGTAAGGTGGCGCGCTGCGTTACAAGTGGCGCTAAATGTGTGCAATGAACCGGCCGAGTGTTGGCCGGAGGTGGCGCAGTGACAAGAGATAGCAGCCTTCAGCTAGCCGTATGCTGTGTCCTTCGGGGTGACGTAACGTGGAGTAAAGTAAAGCGGAGGCGTCCGCGCTGGCGGTGCTGGCGGCGCTGGTTAACCTCCTCTTGATGACGTCAAGGCCCGTGATGTTACCGCGGTGCCGGTGGCCTCCAGCGGATGTTAAAGTCGCATGTTAAAAGCACTGGCTCGTTAAAATGACGCCATTTTACCCTTGAAATGTTATGAGGTTACGAAGTAGCTACACTTCTTTTGGCTCCACACATGACCCTTGTTGACTCGTTATTCTGGTTGTATATCCTTATGGTTGAAATGCACTTATTTAAAGTTGCTCTGTATAAAAGCGTCAGCTAAATGACATGTTATACAATTTAAATTCGTTGACTGTATAATACCAGGATGCTGACTGCTTAAATTTAACTATCTCACTGTAGTCAGGGGAGAATATGTGTTTACCTCTCAGGGTGTGTGTTGAAGTACTATCGACGCGATATCATTTTGCAAACACATTTGTTACTTGTCAGAACGCCCACACTCTTGCTTCCCTTCGCCAGGAGATTTCATGGCTACAACAGTTCAACAGCGCTTTGTGTCATAATGTCTACATGTTTTTGTTTGTCAAATTAGGTTATGCAACATGGAACATTGTGCACTGCGGAGTACGACTCCTTTTGTGTCGTGAACTATCAGAATGCCCGGGTGGACAGGTGTCCACGCATCCGGGGGGGATAATTAGGTCAGGTGTTCCTTTTAGCTGAGATGTCTCACTCTGTCCCTGCACAACCGGTACAGAGGCTTAGTCTGATCCCTTCCAGAGTTCTAAGCGTGTCACAGACAACGATATAGACATGGTTGATAAAGGCTGTGCCACTTTGAACTGTAGGTAAATAAATGCATTATTCTTTTAGCTGGAATAGAAAAAAGTTATGTTCTCCAAAAACAGGGAATGGACTCCATCCAACTGCAATCAGACCGTATTAGTCGTAAAGCCCTCTGCACTAGATGTGCTGGGCTAACTAAGTTTTTCCACTGCAGAGCCCGGAACCGGCCTTTGACCACACTTGTTCATTGCAAACAGCCGTAGCTCCTCAGCTTTGTTTTGATGAAAGAACACTATGCTCAGTGTAAGCCGACACAAGTATCGCAAACAAAATAACCCCTCTACTTGGGTTACATACATGTATTTGCTTGTATGATGCGAGTCCATCATCTTAATTTCTCATTTTATATGTTATCGATTTGCAGATGTAGCGGCACGGTGGGAGCCATCGTGACCTGCCCCCTGGAAGTGTTGAAAACACGGCTGCAGTCCTCCGGCCTCTCCCTCCGACCCGTCTTCCAGGTCCAGATGGGCACCCTCAACGGAACCGGAGTTATTCGCCCTGGGACAGTTACTCCAGGGCTCCTGCAGGTCCTACGGTAAGATGTTGCTGTTTGTTGTAGTGGCTTTTTCCTTGAGGTAATTTAGTTTCTTAAATCTTACATGCAGTGAGGATCTGAACATTTGTCTTGGGTGTATTTAACAGGCAGCCCGAAACCGTGTGCACCATGAAAGCACCCCTCTAGTGGCCCTGCTTAGCTTGGTAAGAACTAGAAGCAGGGAGCCAAGACAAAGGAGGGGAGATTTTATGCAGGGTGCTAAGTCATATTACACTTAGAGGGCCGGGGGCACGACTTGGACTGTTGCTGTTAACTTTTAAAAATTGTTATATAATTTTGTTTTAAAGCCCCCCCCCAACATTATTATCCACATTTTACTGTAAATTTAAATCTTTTGAATTTTCCTAAGCTGTTAAAAATAGCATTTTCCATGGCAATCAGTGAATTATCTTTGCATTTACAGGCTTATATTTATTTATACATGTGTAAAACTATTTCTGGACAGGAAACCCCTTCCCCAAGTCATTGAAAACTCCATAATGAGGTTTGCATTATTGTTTTTAAACTGTTTTTGAGGGGAGGAGTCTGGGTATAAAGTGAGAGGGAGGGAGAGAGAGAGGTGGAATGTGTGAGAGACGAGTTACAAACCCCAACACGATTTCCCCCCCCCCACCGTTGCACGGTCCCAGACAGACCTGAATATCATCTGGCTAATGAAGTTCACTCCCTGCAAAGAGTTTTAAAAAAAACCTTGCAGGGACATGGCTGACGTGACAAGTCAGAGAGGACCGGGTTTCACACACTTGATTCAACCAGCTCAGTTGAACGGGGCTGGAAATCATCCTCGTTCCCATAATAGAAGTGGTTGGAATAGTCAGACACAGACCTTTACTGTGACCTGTAAAGAACGTTTGACCTGTGTATCCCGTGTATTTATCTAAATTAAAATGTTAGCTTTTTGACTGTGATTTTTCTGTTGTTTCAGCTCCATACTCGAAAAAGAGGGACCAAGATCACTTTTCCGTGGGCTGGGGCCAAATCTCGTTGGCGTGGCACCCTCAAGGTACAATTAAATCCGTGTCAACACTGCACTCAGGCGCTCCACCTTTTCCTTACCAGGGAGTGTGTTTTTGTCATGACACTTTGCCAAACTCTGTTAAGGACGCCGGCCGTTTGAGGTACAGGTTTGTGATGTCAACCATTGAAAGAACTATTCCTAAACAATGAACAAAGCAAATGCTAAAAAGGTCACGTAGGGAGGCGAGTGGTGGTTTCTCAGTAGTCTGTTTTATGTGGCAGGACACTTCCGAGTGTTTTAATTGTCACAGGCGACCCAAGGAAAACAAAACGGAAGGCTGTGTTTATATTTTAAAACTTTATTGGCTGAAAGCAATAACTGGTTTGTATAAACCGAAAGCTGTTGTCATGTCTACAGAGTTCTTTCACTCAGTTTAGTTTTTGTTGGCTACAGCGTTCGTCAACACAAGTCCTCTGTACTTGTTTTTGATTAAACTTGAACAATGTAAAAGATTAGCTCAAACGTTTGTTTGATTCTGAGACACTAAAATACATTAATGGTGCAGTTTTATTTTTAAGTTCAATTTCCACCGTTTTTGTTTATTTCTGTAGTGTCAACAAATAGTTTGTTGTTTGGCATGTTACCTCGTGGATGATAATTTAAACACAATGACTTAAAATAAAAAGCCGTGGTGAATTTGCCATGGAAATGTTGATTTAGACTCTGACCCTCGGTTGGACTGAGAAGGTTCAGAGGTCACGTCTGCTCTCCTCATGGTTAATGAGTAGCCGAGATGTGATCCTTTGCCCGGTGATTCCACATTCGCTCCATTCCGCTTGCCAACTTGGACAGGCTCACATTCGGGGCAGCTCTGTGGGGACCCGTGGTGCCCGCTGCTTATTCAGCCCATTCTGGTGCACTGGCGGTTTGTTCCAGAATCCAAGTAGAGAAAAACAGGCATTGGGGAAACCGACTGCTCTGGATGCACTCTGTCAAAGGCCAACACAAGTCCAAATGGATTCTTTTGCAGAGTTGCCCAGTTGTTCATAAAAAACACATTCACCTATTGAAATGCATTCATTTAATCTGGGTGTTCTCACCTTTTACAGCTGCTTCTGTCTTGAGTTCTCACCAGTTTTTTCTGTGTGTTTCAGAGCCATTTACTTTGCTGCGTACTCAAAAGCTAAAGAGACGTTCAATGGGCTGTTTGTCCCTAATAGTGGAGTGGTGCACATGTCCTCTGCCGGTGTTGCAGGTGAGCAGTTAGCATGTTGGCCTTCCTAACACACACATAAAATAGCTGTAATACAATCCAGGGCTCTGCAAAAATGGTCTTACCCACTGGCTGATGCGTGTAAGCATTCTTCCTACGTGCCATTGTTTTTGTATAAAAACAAACCGATTTTTTTTCTTGCATATATTGATGCTTTTGCTCTGTGCTTCCTTTAAATCAAGCGCAAACTTCTATTCTTACAACTTTAAGATGAGTTACACTGAGGGATGAATTGAATCGTATGTCAATGTGAAAATAAATGTGCCTCTTTTACCTCCCTGTTCTCAGCTTTTGTTACTAATTCTCTGATGAACCCCGTCTGGATGGTCAAGACCAGAATGCAGCTGGAGAAAAAGTGTGTACACTCCCAATTTCACCTATCACGTGTTACACTTAGTTTAATTTAAACACCTCCAGCTAAAATATATCATTTATTTTAGGCGCTACCCAGGTGTCCAATTCTCCATATACTACGACCTTTAACAGACCTCCATGATGGTGTCCTTGGGTTAGGCGGTCTTTGAGACTGAGCGTGTGACCCGGCTCCAGGAATACACAGTGCTGACGCACTGACCTGCGTGCAGAAGAAGAGTCTATATTTACATTACTGAGTACAGGGCAGTAGTATCATGTGAGGACTTGAGAACAGATCTGTTAACTCAGTAACAGCTGTACTTGGTATTGAACTCGAGAAGGAAAGTCCAGTGTTACATACTTCCTCAAAGGGCTAAAAGGGTTGATGTCCATTAACAGTTAGAATATCCAATAGTTTCCAACCCTGATCTTCCCCACCGAGTACGACTTTGGCATTAATGAGGCTTTTGGTCTTTCTCCTTTTTTAGAGCCAAAGGAGAGAAGAAGATGAATGCACTGCAGTGTGCCCGGTATGTTCACAAAACGGAAGGAATTCGGGGCTTCTACCGAGGCCTGACTGCATCTTACGCTGGCATCTCGGAGACCATGATCTGCTTCCTCATCTACGAGACGCTGAAGAAACACCTCGCCGCGAGCCAATTCGCCTCCTCGAATGGCGGAAAGGAGAAGGGAGCATCGGACTTCCTGGGTCTGATGATGGCTGCTGCTTTTTCAAAGGGGTGTGCTTCCTGCATTGCCTACCCACATGGTAAACACTAACCGCCATTGTTCGTCGCTTGCAACACAATGACAGGGAGAAGTATTTGTTTGGTGACTAATGTGCTTTTTGTTTTTTTTGTTTGTTTTCCTCCACAGAGGTCATTCGAACGAGGCTTCGTGAAGAAGGCAGCAAGTACAAGTATTTCTTCCAGACAGGACGGTTGATAGCGGTGGAAGAAGGCTATGCAGCTTTTTATAGAGGACTCATTCCACAGCTAATTAGGCAAATCCCTAACACGGCCATCGTCCTCTCCACGTACGAACTCATTGTCCATCTTCTTGGGGATTCAAAGTGAAGAAGCCGCTGGGAGCCTGACAAACGATGGATGGGACCCAAAACGGGATGGGCAAGAGACTTTTGAAAATGCAGTACATAAATTTTATTTATGTGGTGCTACAGAGACTTTTATGGTGGCGCTGAAGCAGGTTGTACTGTTATCCAAAGAGCTATACACATTATTTTATTAAAGGCTTGTTAGGAGTTTTTCAAAAGCCACTGAAAAAGTCATGGTACTTCAATTAAAACTCCACACCTGCGAAAAAGGTCATCTTGTTAAAGGGTTCGTGTTAAGTTAACTAAATTATTGTATATTTTGTTCTCTTATGTCATTGTTTGTTCCCTTATCAGTGGTTAATGTACCAACACGCATGACTGCATAAGTTGACTCTTGGTTACTCAGATTAAGTACTAGTATTAGTGCTGTTCGCTGAACTGTAACAACCACAAATCATTGAGTTTTGCTTTTCAAAATCACTTGTTTTGAGCTTTGATATTTTTCAGAAAATTGTATTGTAATATTTTTCATTAATATACATACATACATACATGCATGCAGACGTATATCTGTATGCCGTCTTTGTGGGTGGGGGGGAGAAAGTCACCTTTTTAGAAAATAATGACAACTTGGATGCCTATTTGACCAATGGCGCAATAAAATGCATCAAGAAACATAATCGGGTGGTTTGCTGAATTCTCTTGTAACTACACAAAACTAGCACAACCGTGATGAAAGCACACTGGAAGAGACGCGTCTGCACTGCAAATATGCAGAAGAGGCAAATGACTCTGGGCTGGTTCTGTTAAGAGGTCCAAATATTGTAGGAACTTTTGTTTGATTTATGACTGAGCTTTTGTTTTACAATAATTTGAGTAAAATCTTTTTTTTTTTATGACAGACTTGAAGCAGACACAGTTTTGAAATAGTTTTACACAACTTGACAATTTTTTTTTTTTTTTAAACTGACAACGGCCTGTCACGTTGCAAAGGTACCATGAGTCAATCATTTTCCAGTCCTGCCACAAATGATGGGCTTGGTTGAGGTGTATTAACTCGGATTTGTTGATTTCCATGACACAAACCTCTTGGCTTTGCATTGATCTTCGGTCGAGTTGCAGTTCTCGTTTAGACTGAAGCAGGTTTGGCAGGATGTCTTTTCTATTGCAGGATTCCTTTATATCCAATGCCTTCTGCAGCTCTCCATGCCAGGGCCTGAGAGGACGCGGCTCTGTTCCGGTTGATCTTGGACTCAAACAAGGAACTGAAAGTGCAAATCTATCTCTATTTCATACATCCGACATGACTCAGCAAATAATGTGTTCTGATCTTTTCGTCCGCGTTGTAGAACAGGCTCACGAGGGATGACGGGAAGGCGTGTTCCTTTTTCACTTCCTCATAAATAAAGGTGACTAAATGTCATAACAAATGTTTCCTAACCAAGCCATTGTGCAAAACAAAAAAACTAAACTAATGAAGCAGTTTTTGTGCTAACTTTTAAAACCAGGCCTTATGTCCTTGATAAGAATAAAAAAAAACATGAAATGCTAAAAATATAGACCTGAAGTAAATACACAGAAAACTAATCGCATTCATTACTTTGCCTTGATTCAGTGATGAAGCCTGATTTTAAGAATGTTTTTGCAGTAAAAGAGGTTGTGGATTTTATTTATTTTATATTGCATGTAATTCATTTCAAATAAGAGCCTTCCTCTGGCTGCTGAAAAAACATACAGCCACAATCAAAGACGACCTGTCCAGGTTCACAAAACATAAATCAAGTCAGAAATTGACAAAGTTATTCCAAAGTATTTTTATTCTCACATTTGACGACTTAAGTGTCCCTTTACGCCGTGTGACGTTAGGGAGGAATTAACATAGACCTATTTGTCCGATAAATAAAGTAAATGTGCAGTATACAAAGCCCTCCTTCACCGCGCACCGGAGGTGAAGCTAAGGGACGAGCTGTGGTGACCTCTGTCTGCCGCGGGGGGGAACGACTCCACAGCTCAGCGCCGCTATTCCCCGATGGTTGACGTTAGGATCGCGGCCTAACGGTGAGTACTCGTTAAGTGTCATATATCACATTACCATGGTTATTTACATCGTGTCAAAGTCTCGCTTTCTCTGGTGACAAGAATGAACTAATAATAGCATTGCTCCATTGTGGATTATGTCTTGACACCCGCCCTGTCAGAGTCGGTCTGTTTAAAGTTACTTAGCCGTTAGCTATTAGCGACGACGTCAGTTAGCGGACCGGACCCCCCCCCTTTGTAGCACATGAGCTAACGTTAGCTAACTCAATGTTTAGTTCGGTCCCCAGCTTCCAACGCCTGCCTGCACCATCACCACGACGACGGGCGCCCTTACGACCCGGCGGTCGGATGGACGGGTGAGGGGAGCCATGCTGAGATTCCTCCATATCCCTTTAACAGGTAACGCGAAGCCCAGGTAGCTGACGTAATGACGGCAGGTTAAGATTGTGTGTCGGCTAAAGCTCTGACTCTGATCCAGGAGCAGCTAGCTAACGATACCGTTAACTTTAGTAGTTACGCTACTTTACGTTACTTTGGTTGGCGTGCTACAATGTTGTAAAAAAGTTTTAAAAAATAAAAATGTTTTGTCATATTTTGTTTAAACTCATGGCATAATTTATAGGGGTGAGGAATATATATATTTGTAAAATGACGGTGAAGTAGAATCGACCCGTCTGAAAAAAAGCAGTTTAAGTGAACACACTGACGAAATGAGCTTTCAATGCAGCACTTTTGTATTCGATCATACTAGTTAGTGTAATAATTATGCTGAACTGCTATTGTTGACAAGTTTTAATTTTGTATTTATGTTTGTAATGTCCCCACAGGCCTGTTGGGTGTTCTGTGGGATGGAGTAGCTGCTTTTGGTACGTCTGGGATTCCCACTCTCCTGCTGCAGTCACAGCTCTTCCCACATCTTCACACGTCTCTTAAGGTTTTTTTTCTTTTTCTCTGATCCACAGGTGGGGTCAGATTAGTAGATGGGGAGAACAAGTGTTCCGGCAGAGTGGAGGTCCTCCGCCATGACCAGTGGGGGAGCGTGTGCGACCATGGCTGGGACCTGCGGGAGGCGGATGTGGTGTGCCTGGAGCTGGGCTGTGGCTTAGCCGAATCTGCCCTTCATGGGTCGGCGTTTGGGGAGGGCAGTGGAGAGATCTCGCTGCGGCATGTGCAGTGCTCCGGACACGAGTCCAGCCTGACACACTGTGCTGTTGTCCTTCACAGCGACGTCCTCTGTACCCATGAGAAGGACGCAGGGGTAAAATGCTCAGGTGACGATTCAGGCCTTTAATCCACCATGATGGTTGAGGGATTTCTGAGTTGATTTGCAAAAAGCAATCTGGGTGCATCTAGACATGCATGTGGTCTAATTCAAATTCATACTACATGCATTTTCAGGTAATCCTAAATCCTAATTCAAAATCTTTTCTGTGGAGTCCCCAAAATCTGCAACTCTTGTCTTAAAAGAAAGCACATGACATCACACCTTTTATACCAGTCAAAGGTTTGAATACATTTTCTCATTCAATGAGAAGGTATGTCCAATCTTTGGACTGGCACTGCATCTCTTGAGATTACTCGCTACCCTTTTTTACATCCTAATAATTTTGTCCTCTAATCCACATTTTTTACCTGTCTTTACACCCAGGTACCCTTTTAACGCCCACCCTCACGCTGCTGTCACCTCACACTGTGTTCTCTCCTGGCGAGGCCGTTCGCTTTGGCTGCAGCGTTTTGCTTGGTCACCACCTCAGTGACTTCCACCTGTACAAGCATGGCGTTTCTACACCGCTGGTTACTCAGAGGGCGGACCAGACACAGACCAAAGTGGAGCTGACATTGTCTGACATAGAGACTTTCCACCAGGGCAGCTACAGTTGTGGGTACAGGATCAAGGGTGGCTTCCCTTCTCAGCTGCTGAGCTCCCCGCCAAGCAACTCTATAAACATCACTGTTGGTGAGTCATAACTTCATCGTCTTGTCTATTATAACACAAGAGATGCCGGTTACAGCTCCGAGTGGACCTTTTGAGTTTAGTATATTTATTGTTACACATTTGTATTTTAACGCCTGCTCCGTTGTTGTACTTTGTTTTATTTCTACGTTTCGTATGATTTAGCATTAATACGTTTCTATTCATTTATTTGTTTTTCATAAAAAACAATTCTTTGTATTGTCAATGTAATGGCATTTTTACATCTGATGTTCTGATTTTCTAGTTTGCTTTCTATGGCTCCTACCGGTTAATAATGACCAAACTAAGTGTAAGAGCCTACCAAAATGTTGCCATTTTATTTTGAATGTTCAGCCCCAAGTTGGGTACAAAACTTCTTTTTAGCAGGATGAAACGTCTGTCTCACCCCGAATATTATAACGCCTTTTTAATTCCTTGTTGAATGACCGCAGTGGAACTCCTGACTCCCCAACATTGGTACAACACGTCCGCTGAGGCCCCGGCTGGTTCTGTCATTAAAGGCCACAGTTTCAACATCAGCTGCTCCACCCCGCAGCAGTACCCCGGAGGCTCCTTCCAGCTGCGTCTGATCCGCTCCAACGGCACAGTGCGCCAGTCCCTGCCTGCCCTCACCCCCGTGGTCACTTTCACCTTCCCCAGTGCCCAGAGCGCCAACGAGGGATACTACTACTGCCTGTATCGGGTCCAGCTGGGGGGGCGCACCTTTGTCTCCAGAGAAAGCCAGCCCCTGCCTATAGCCATCAGAGGTGACACTGATAATATTATAAAGACAAGATATGTTTGTACGGATGCTATTCTTTACTTATGTTACCAGAGTGTCTATTAGATGGAATTTCAAATCATTCATATTAATCATTTAAGACTCTGTGTACATAAACCTCTACATGTTTTCCTCGATTGTATCACATACCCATATATGATAACCTACCCTGTATGTAACTCCTCCTCCCATTCTCAGACCCAGATCCAGTACTGAGTCCAATGGTGATCAGCTGGCTTGTGTCCGGCCTGACATTTGTGGTAGCTGTCATTGTTCTTCTCATCGTGGCCAAGGTGCTGTGCAACAAGGAGAAGAAGCCCACTGAACTTGAGCGAGAGACCAGAACCTGTAAGTTCATTTTTCTAACAAGGGCTTGTTCGGATTTAGGCAGACGTGGGACTTCTAGATGACATCCTGTATGTCGGCTGTGACTAGTTGATGTGTTTCTTCCAACAGGTGTGGATAACACTTATGTTGCCTTATCAATTAACAAGCCATGAGGGAGACTGCAGGCCACCGTATCACTAAAGGTATTGAAGTGCACATAAGATGCCTATAAAATGGTATCTATCCTCCTTGTAAGTTTTCCCGTTTTCCAACAATTCAAAGGATATTTGATATTTGTTGCACCATCTCCTTTATCCTTGCGTTTTTCCACTTGTAATAACAGCAAGTGGTACAAGTCTTGTGAGGGTGGATACTTTTTTATAGACACTTTAGTATTTGATCCTTCATTGTCTGCAGTGAATTGTGCCACACAAGTACACTTTAAAGTGAAGCATTTTATTTCTAATCCTTGTTAAAAGCAGAATCCCAAGTGAGAGGACAGCAAGGGGCCCCATGACTCAGGCGGGAGGAGACGGGGCGCACAACAAAACAGCTGTCGGTCTTCCACCTCCGGAAAGAGGCACATGGTGGGCGCAGTTCAGTAGAGTCTGGATAAGGCAGTTTTTACGGGACTAACGTGGACCTACATCGCACCAAATATCCGCCTTGTGGTATTGGTCGGAAACGATGGATGTGATGGGGTTTAAAACCTTCTATTATAACTAGTATTAACTAAAAGCTACAAAATACTGACAGTATAGATTTGTTGTCATTTCTACATCTGCGAGACTGTACGCCAGATGTATAGTGGGAACAGTGCAACTAAAAGCTAAATTGGGGAACATGCATTTGAAAGACATTCTGTTATTTAGTAACACCAAAAGGCTCCACTAGCTTATGTTGTTCTCGCTTCTACGGATCAATGATCCTTAAAGGATTACGAAGTGGTTTTGTATTTTAGTCTAACCCAATGCATCTTATGCCGTTTGAAATATGTAGATCATTGCACTTAAAGTTCATAGAAGCTGTAGTGAATTAAAATATGCTGTTGTTTGAGCTTGTTGTTGTCATTTGTTGACCATCTACATTCCTCTCTGCATAAACTGTTGATGGATCTATTGCATTAGATTGGACTACATGGAGAACACATTTTAAGTGTTTATTTCTATATCCTCAATTGCTTTTTTGAATCAGTTACTATGCAATTCAAACATTTACATATTCAAGCTCTTTTAATAGTTGAAATAATGTTACAGCAATACAAAACACATCACATCAAACTCTATAAAATGTAAAAGTTGGATAATAAAAGTGCACATTCCTAGTGGAACAAAACATACACATGTCATTACAGCTTGTATAAAGTTCAATTTAATAATTGTACCCAAGATAAAATATTAGTACTTATTACATTTTGAAAAAAAATCCCAATTGTTCCTACAAAACCACTTAGGCACTTTTATGACAGCTGGTCTGAAAGCTGTACTTTTTAATAATTATTTCTGATAACTGACAAATGGAAGCATTTTTGATACTGAATAGCAGATTGATTAAAGCACTGACGTGAGGTTTAGCTGTTTGTTATTGATATGGACACACTCGTTCTGTGTATTTTTAGTGCAAAAAAATTATGGCCAAAAATTGATTTAAATTTGGCAAACTGACATGTCTCTTATTCAATCAATGGAATATGAAGTTTGACATTTTGAGATTTTTAAGATGTGGTTAATAAAGTATGATCTTCCCATGCAGATAGATTCATTGTGAATGGCTGAAAGAGTATATTTAATTGTCTGAGGTTTAATAACAATAAAATGGGGTTGTAGTCGGGGTTCTTTATGCTCTTAATATAAAAAACCTTAGTCAACAACATCTCTATTTCTAAATATTTAACCTTATAATAATCCATTGATCTTAAATTGCTGCAATCAAGATCTGTGGATATAGAATGTATAGTAAAACTGCCATAACATCTGGAAATAAATTAATTTCTTGCCACATTTAGCACCACAAGATCACCAGTTGGTGCACGGGGCTGTGGAGGAGCTGCTGATTGATGATATCAAAAACCTCACCAGATCCCACTGAAAGCATCCAGGGAAGAGGAAGAAAGCTTTTCTATATTTCTTTGTGATATGTGCTGGTCCTCCTGGTGTCCTCATCTCTTCTAGTAGTGTTGCTGTTTGACAATTTTACCCATGACCATAAGCAAGCACGTAAACCGCCACTATAAAGCATACAAATATTGCATTAAGCCCAATGTCAGCAAGGTCTAAATTAAATGCATTAACCAAAATACATACATCCAATCAAAATGCACCATTATGTATAATATCCCCTTAAACCAGGCTTTCATTTTAAAAAAATCATTCTATTCCTTTGAGGGATTCATTTGCTTCCATGCTTGAAAAAATTAAGTAGAGGAAGAGAACCACAGCCAGGAAGAAGACAAACTGAACCCAGAGTGGGATGAGGCGAGACGACTTTGGTGCTTCTGGCGATTTCATGGGGGTCGATTTCTTATAGGAGTCTCTGTAAGTTGACGGTGTGTCGTACATGTCCGACCTAAAAGGAAAGTAAATTAACCATGAATACATCTAATTAATATTGCTGTTATGGCTCTGGGTTGAGTGACAGTAAGGATCTTTTTGGAGGGAAAATCAATGTTATTTATTTATTTTTATGATTTCTTTCACATCAAGACATTTGATAAATAATGAATTGCTTTAAGCCCTCATAAATACAATATAATCAAAAATAATACTTTTATAACACAGGTAAAATACCTGTATTGAAAATAGTAATAAGGTAAAAGCACAAACATACTCAGTGAAATATAAGCCAGGGATGTGAGTTACGTTGTTAATTAAATTATTATATTGTTACATTGATGCATTAATATCTATGCAGCATGTTGCTGTTGTTTGAGTTTGGGCTCCAAAATCCATTGTATATGTTGTCTGGTAAACCATACACCATACTTTCTAAACTCATACATTCCTACAAAACCATAATCTTTAAAGTAACCAGTCACTGCAGCTGTGTAAGAAAAGCAGTAAATAGTACAATATTTGCCTCTGAATTGTCACAGAGCAGAAGTACTGTATGTAGGGTAGAAGTCAAATGAGGTACAGTAATGAGGTATATTGTAAAAAGTGACAAACAAATGAGATCATCGTAACTAACTAAAAATAGATTTTGACGACACTATTTGACTTGAGTACGAATACACTTACTCATCGACCAAATCTCTTCCTCTGTATTCAGGCATTGCGCTCGAGTAGCTGGAGTACGATTGTCTGTAGAGAGAAACAGAACACGTGTGGAAACTTCTCACCAAATGAGACGACAACCAATGCAAAGATTCATATATTGACAACTTACACAGGTTCAAATTCCCTCTCACTCTTATCTGATCTTGGCCGTATGTAGGAGCCACTAGATGAGACAAAACAAGATTAGATTTACTTAAGCAAAGGTAATGCATGTTTGGAGCTGACAGTAGAGGAACTGACCGGTCTCCTGCACTTTCATTCCTGACCTGCAAGATGGAAAACAGTGATAAGAAGTAGTGAAGTGTTGCACCAGTGTTTACATAAACAAAGCATACCAATACACAAAATAACCTTTTCTTACGAAATATGTATGTTTATTTAATTAGTAGGCAAGTAATACCATTATAACTAAAGACAGCATGGACAGGGTTACTTACAGGTGTCCTGTATACGTAGGTGACTTCCTCTGAAATAGAAACACAAACACGTGTAACATTTTTCAATTACACTAAAACTTGCACATTTACTAAATCTAATTGGCCCGAGGAAGTACAACATTTGCTACCCAAATATTGTGTGACCTCTTGAAGGCTGAAGGCATCAGCGGATTAATACAGTTAGTGATGGTCCACCTGATCGATGTTCACAACAGCAGCACAGATGTTTACAGTTGTTTTTCACTGGCTCTGTTCTCTCTTGTTAAAGGAAACACAACAGCAGCACAGATGTTTTTACAGTTGTTTTTCACTGGCTCTGTTCTCTCGTTAGATGAAACACAACAGCAGCACAGATGTTTTTCACTGGCTCTGTTCTCTCTTTTTAAATAAAACATAACAGCAGCACAGATGTTTTTACAGTTGTTTTTCACTGGTTCTGTTCTCTCTTGTTAAATGAAACACAACAGCAGCACAGATGTTTTTACAGTTGTTTTTCACTGGCTCTGTTCTCTCTTGTTAAATGAAACACAACAGCAGCACAGATGTTTTTCACTGGCTCTGTTCTCTCTTTTTAAATAAAACACAACAGCAGCACAGATGTTTTTACAGTTGTTTTTCACTGGTTCTGTTCTCTCTTGTTAAATGAAACACAACAGCAGCACAGATGTTTTTACAGTTGTTTTTCACTGGCTCTATGGGTATTTTTTTTAATCTTTACAACTTTGGAATATATTTATAATTATAAAATTATAATGGCAAAAAGCTTGTTTACCACCAGCACTTCAAGGAACGTAAAATAATACGTTACATAATTGGAACTTTTATGGCATTTGTAGACTTGTGCAAAACAAAGCCGTAGTATTGAGGAGTAAGTTACCCTCTTCTCGGTAGAAGGTTTTATCAGGGGAGGCTTTGGAGACTTTCCCTTTGGCCATGGCCTCTTTCAGCTTCCTCTCATACAGACCTCTGGTGGAGTCTGAGAACAAAACAAAACGAAGTCACCTGAGAGACGACGGGCCACCAAACCACACTATTACACGTATAGCGTGTGTGTGTGTGTGTGTGTGTGTGTGTGTGTGTGAGAGGCCCGCGTGAAGCCGGCGGGCGTTAACCCTGATTTAAAAAAGAAACGGGCGCAAAGCGACCGTTGAAGGTGAGCCACTCACCGACCACCGGCCCGTGCTTTATCCCGTACTCATCCAGAAGGTCGCTAATGTCCTGGGCGGATTTACTTCTTAGTGAAGACATTTTTTTGTTGTTTGATTTTACTCGTTCAGGTTTCTGTGATGAGTTATTGGTGAGTTCCGGTTTCAGTTAAGCTGTTAGTTTCTTTTACTAAAAACCAGACCAACAGCCCCTCACTCCTCCCACCGAAAATACCAGCGTGCGCTTGTTTTGCCGCGCAAAAGATAAGAAAATATCTGTGTGGAGTCGAACGCGGGTTTGGATGGAGGGATCGGGTAAACCCCGCTCTCGTCTATTCACCCAGGTGATGAAAACATTCGAGCTTTCCGTCAAACGTACGTTGTATCCGTTCGAAACATTCTTCTTCTATGGTTTCAAGTTTCCATGTAGAAGTACAGCAGCGCCACCAGCTGTGTGTTTGTAGTCATATTTACACATTCTGCTGGTTGAAAGCAAGCGAGCGAGGTGACGTGTTTATCAATATTAAGGACATTAACCATCAAAAAGTTAATACATTTTTTTTATTAATTAATGTCATTATGAAAAATTAACCCGTTTACGTGTCGTCTTATAAATGGAAGCAGTGTATCTTTATTTTTCAATTTCGTATGTAAAAACTTGTATATGAAAGGAAGTAAATATATCTGTCCTTGCAAAGGGCATAACATGTCAAGAGTTACACAGCTCCTCTAATAGAAGGAGAAGTATCTCAACCCTGTAAAGTACTTTGGTAAATGTAAGTTATATCAGATTAAGGCCCATTTAGCACTCATATAATCAAAATGTTACATCCAAATAAAGGTAGAATATGACTTATCTACAGTCCACAAAACATCAGCATCATTGTAAAGAAAAATATATATCTTTATTAAAAACATATTTAGTAACATACACAAGAAAACCGTCATTTCAAAGTTCAGCACGTATTTAAGACATTACATCATTTTGGATCTTTCGTTGATCAGCCGTAAGCAGATAAACATATTTCTATGACCCCCAAATTAGGTTTAAGGTTTTTAACCTTAAAAGAAAAACACATGGTCAAAGCAGCCCACTCGGTCTGTGACAAACCAGAACATGAGCAGTCCAGTCAGTATCGCGAGACCAATCTTCAGTGTCGGCTTCAGCATGTTGGAGCACTGCGGGAACAAAGGACAGACAGGCAAAATGAACCAAACAATTCAGGAACTAAGGAACAACGTGAAAGTCCAATAAAAGCCTGTGAAGACACACTTTGTGTTTGCTTGTAAAAATATGAGTGTTGATGATATCTGATTGGTACGTTCTCTGGAGACTCTAAGAAACCCAGTTTTGTGTGAATGTGCTCATGTGTCCAGGTGCAAACCTCAGACGTGTCTGCAGAGTTCAGGTCCTCCTCCCCATCTATGGAGCTGCTGAGTGAAGCTCTGTCACTGCTGTAAAACAAGGACGCACACCCAGTTGTGTTGTGTTTAGATCGGTCATAGCTCAAGTTGTAGCTTTTATCCAAGAAAGAAAAAGTAACACAAACTAAATCCTACTCACCTGTCAGTTTCATAGTGAATGACTTGCGATAATGGATCTGCACAAAACTGAACTTTTACCAGCCTTCCTGCAAGAATGCACAAATGGAAACTGATAAGTTGTTTGCAAATGTGATCTCACATAAAGATTGCCCCCTTCTTCAGCCTCACTCACCCCCTCTTTCATTCTCTCCGTCGCTGTCATCATAAAACTCGTAGAACGACTTGATTCTCTGCTGCTCTTGTTGCCAGTCGCTCTCCTCTTCACACTCGTCGTCTCCCAGCTGTCCTGTCTCAGCGGAGCTTCCACAAGCTTCAGGTTCCGTGTTGAAGACGAAGTTATCGTCCAGCGATCCCTGGTGAGAGGACTTGCTTGTTTTTGCATCCCCTTCCTGTACCACCGAGTAGCTGTTGGCGTCTTCTGCAAGACGCAGAGTCGCGTCTGAAAGCGGCGTGTCTGCGTCCTCTGTGGTTAACATGTCTTCAGACAAAAGAGGGTCAGCTGTTAACAGCTCTGGGTTAAAGTGATTGTTGAAATCTGCCGGATCCATTCTGTCGTAGCAATCAGAAAATGATGCTCTGCTGCCACCGCGAGTCTCCTCCAGTTGATCTTGTAGATACGTACTACCAAAGAGTTCTTCGTCGCTCCTTTTTTCTTGCACCTCATCGTCACTGGAGGTGAAGGATTCACTGTCACTTGTCGCACTGCCATCATCAAGCCCCGTTGCAGATGCGTTGCCAGACACGTTCTCCACCATGCGTTTCTCTCCATTAGCCACGTCCACGCTGCTGAGCTCATTGGCTTCCTGTTCTAAATATCTGCTGTGCCGGTTCCTGTCCCCCTCCTCATCAGAGTCCTCCGCTCCTCCCATCTGCATCCCATCTGATTCTTCCAGGAAGGTGTTCTGCTGAACAATTGAACTGCTGCCGGATGCACAAGCCAATGCTTCTGACTGGCGCTTCATATCTTGGTTTTTACCTCCCTCTTCTACATATTCACATGAGGAAAAGTCTGAGGGATAATCTGCAAAGCTCTCACCTGCATCTTGGTGCTCCTCCCCTGAGAAAATATTCATTTTCTCTCCAAGTTTCTCACTATCAACTTCAGCAATAAGATCCTGCAGATTTTGCACCGATATTTCTGGAAACTCCCTCACTGGTCCATCTCCACCAGGACCTTCAAGCCTGTTCTCACAGCACGGAGGGAGAACAGCTTCTTCTTGTTCGACGGTCATGCCCTCTTGCTTGTAATCACACGCGTCCTCTTTCCTTTCCCTGTCTTGCGCATCCTTTTTAATCTCGTCACTTCTTATCATCACCTCGTTGCCACGTTTAGGGACTTTCTCAAAATAGGACACCTCCTCATCAGCCTCCTCCATTCTAACTTCAGGGTCTCCAGCCCCCTCGGGGGTCAGCGGATGCCCCTCAATCAAGAACCTGTCCTCTCTGTCACCATCGCAAAACTCGTCGCTACAACTAAGCCACCTCAACAAACCCCCTGGTGTCTCTCCTGGCGCCACATGTTCTTCTTCATCCTCTTCAGAGTCAACCTCTTCCATCTCTCCATCTGAGCTGGTGTAATCTTCCTGCAGCGTTCTGTCCCTGCCCACGACCACCGCGCCTCCAACATCATCCTCTTCGCTGTTTTCAGCCATGTTTACATTTTTAGTTTCCATGTCAGACGGCACTGCAGTCTGACCTGTTGCTTCCTGTTGCCGAGCTCCGTCTCCCTCTGTGAGGAAGTTGTCTTGAGAGACGTCTCTCTTGTCTGCCTCAAATCTCTCCTCAAAATTTAAATTCTCAAAGTCCAAATCTTCATCAGGAAACGGCTGAAGAGCTGTTTCTGCGACAGCAGAAAATGAAATACTTTAATAACTAGTTTAGAAAGACAAGAAATTAAAAGTAAAAACAAAACAGAACTAAGACATTCGGGGTGTATTTCTTACCGGAAAAAGCATCACTTAGTAGATCAGCAAAACTTTGTTCCATCTTCTCAAATAGAGAAAGCAATAGTTTCTATTGTACGAGTTCTATCAAGACAAACATTACTGCCACCGATAAGCTCTTCTCGGAAAGGAAGAGAGTGCGATGTAACCCTCGTCGCTTGCTGCATGTGGTTTCCTGTCAAACAGACGTTGCCTACATTTCGCATCATATCTCATATTATATGTTTGGTTAGATATATAACTTCAACAGTATACACAATGTAAACCACACAGTACAACTGAAGACAAATTAATTAGATTAAAATGTGTGTCTCTCTTAAAAGTTAAATCAGAAAAGTAATTTTTTGCGTTGATTCAGGAATTCATGAAACAATGTCAGTTTCAATGTGGTTTAGGTTTCAGATGCAATAAATAAACTCCAGCTGTTGCTCCTTCATGTTTAAACCATGTTGTTGTTGTTGTCTAACTGAGATGAGCGCAGTGCCACTTAGGTGATGAGGAATAGTCATTAAAAACAACTTTTGTTGCCAGTAAATATTTCATTGGAAACTTTTATTTATTGTCAAAACTAAAATCCAGTGAAACTAGTTAAGATCAGACATGGTGGCGTGTTGCCGGTCGTCCCTACAGCTCACTGCGGAGGAGGTAGCGGTGGTTTGGCTTCAGGTCAACTTCTACAGGAAAATGATCACTCACCTCCAGAGCCTAAAAGTGCCATCCGACTCAGTTAATGTTCATTGTGTGAGTACAACTGAAGTAAATACGGTCACACGTGTGTACGTCACCTCCTCCTCTGTCAGATGGAAATGCTTTTTAAAGTTGAACGGCTGAGCAGAACCCGGCACCACGCTGGAAATAACCTCACGTCCGTGGACAATGATCCTGTGGAATCACAAATCGTGTAGGACATCACCCTGCAGCGGAAAGCCCTTCCCGTAATCTTGAATCATTATAGAGAGTATTCCGTTAATGCATATGAATGTGTTACAGCGTTCAGCCGTTTTCGCTGACCGGTCGTAGGCACAGTGCGTCTTCTCACGGACGGTGGTGTCTTGCTCATCTCCAATTAACCAGTGAAATTTGGGGTCACTCCTCAAGCGCACAGCTCTCCAGCCCTTGATGGTGACGTAGCTGCAGCCGGCGTTGAGGTCCCCTAAGATCACCACATTCTGGGGGAATTAAAGGAGACAAAAAGGGAAGGTCACCAGTTACAGACTACTCGTACATGTTTGTGTGAAAGATAAAACATGACCAGAAAAAGTGAAATGAACATGTAATATACTGTGTTAAAATGAAGTGACGGTGGGTCAACCTACATCAATCTTCCACTTGTTGTAAATGCTTTTGAAAACTGTATAGAGTTCATTAATCTCCTTCATGGCATTTCTTGGACAGGCGTGATGTCCAATCAGGACGAAATCCTTCACCACTGCAAAGTAACCACAACCCACCAAAACAAAGAGTCATGACACATGTTGAACACATGTTCAATGAGTGTGATTACAAGCAAGCTTCAGTCTTTTCCGGGTTTGCTGACATGTTGAACTCAAACATATGCAGTGTTTACATACAGTACAAGTTGTCTGTGCACGAGCACGCGCCTCAAATCGAGCAACAGCTCTGCACCGAGAAGCCTGAACCCTGCTGCATTTGTTGTTCTGCTTGATTTAGTGTTTTCGTCTGATCATCAACAGGGACATTATTTCTATCTGTATGAATATGGTGTTGATATCCAACTGGCTTAAATATTCTTAAAACCTAGGAAAACAAAGTCAATCTGTGAAGCCTCAGATCGTATACAGCTGGGATCACAGCGCGTGCTTTGTGTGTCCATTGGTTCATCGTACGTGTCGTTGGCGAGTGGAAGCGAACGACGAAAGGCTCTCTGGAGAAGACATCTGTGTCGTTGGTTCCTTCTCCTTCTGGTTTAGAATACTGATAATGCTCTTTGACCGTCAGCACATTGCTCCTGGAGAAGATCAGAGAGGAAAAAAAGACAACGTCATGGATTTCATGTCAATCTGTCCATTGAGAGCAACGGGTTTATGTTTGATTACGGGTTACCTGTAAATGTAGACATACTGCTCCTTGTAACTCTTCCTCCCCAGCCGCTCACTTTCCACGTAGGAGTAGGAGTTGGATTTGTCCAACCTGCTGGCGATCACGTAAACGAGTGGTTGAGACAGAGGGTTCACCAGATAGAGGCTTCATCACATGCAGTTTTTAAATCAACCACCCTCGTACCCGTTGAGATCCTTCAGCAGAGCTTGAATTGCTGCTCCTTTAGAGTCTCGGACCTCCTGAATAAGACACACGTCGCACCGAGAGAGAATCTTGGGAGCAAAATAAAAATCAGTCTGGTATGCAGTTCTGTGTGAATATTGCTGTGGTTGCTGTGCAGTAGAGTACCTTTAGCAGAATACCCATGACCTTCTTGTTGTTAGCCTTGGATTCACCAAAGCTCTGGACATTGAAAGCGCAGATTTTCAGGGAAGACGCGGCGTTGAACACACACAAGCCCACAGCAAACAGTAGAACTGAAGCCCTCATCTCGTGGAGGAGTATCGCTCTGTTAAGTAAAACAGAGCCAAATCCTCCCAGTCATATTATGAAGCGTGTGAGCAACAAACGCCTGCCGTGCAGCCTTACCTTCAGTGCCAGTTCCAACAGGAGACTGACCTCAGTCCAGCAACGGCCCACATCTCTTCAATGAGCTGTGGAGAGTTTGGGGAACATGCAGGTGAACGTGTGTGAGAAAGATCTGTGTGGTGGATGTGCTGCGTCAGGGCCCGTCGAGAATGGAGCTTCATCTGGAACGGCTAAAACCAGCCAATCCCATGAACAATGGTGCTTTGTCTCCGGGATTGAGTGTAATCAGACAATAGACGATGCCACGTGGCCACGGCTGTCAGTTTCATGAACATTTGTGTAGAATTCAGAACATATTATTCGTTTCAGTGGACGGTTACCTCACAGTGCTTTTGCATCACTGAGGTATTTAGTGCCGGACACATCTTAGTTGTGATCGGGATGGTTCAACCTTTACACTGACAATCAATGTTTTATTGCAGATCTTGGAGGGTGTGTATGAACGGGTCCATACATGGGAACGTTTACTTTATAAGTTAGAGGAGATCTTACTCAAAAGGGAATCAATGTTGTTCAGTGGAGGATGATTTCTTTAGGACGCAGCGGTATTTAACGTCTGAGATCAACTTCAGGGTGGTCCTTCTTTATGATGTCTTCATTAACGGAGATCTCACGTATTATGCATTACACTTAAGACACCACATAGTCCAGGTTATAACCAATTACACATCATTAGATTTGAACTGAAAAAGCTTCGAAAGTGTTTTGATAAAAACTCAACAAACCACAACATTCATTATAATAACAATATTACTTTATTCCAGAACACGTAAAGCTCGACTGGCACTTTATTGCATGCTTACTCTCCTTTCTTTTAAGAGCATCAGCTAAAATACCCTCTGTTTTGTCTTTGTGTAAAGGGTTTCATGGCTTTTTAATGATTCAAGGTGGTGCGTGTAACGCCTTAAAGGCAACGCAGTGCTGCTGACCTACAGTACAGTACAAAGGATACTTCCTGTGCTCTTATTTGTGTGAGTTGATATTATTGACACAAAATCTTACCAACCTCCGCCAGCTAGTGACGTTTGCTTTAGCATGTTTTTATTGTTGTAACATTAAAAAGACATTTTTTATTTTTCACACTGAACCTCCTGCAAATATCCTCCCCTTGTCAACACAACATTTTCACAAACGTCTGAAATAAAGAATTATAACACAACTACATCCTAAGTTTTTTAATTTAAAGCAACAAAAACAAAAAAACATTTCTCCTGATATTATCATATTGGTCTAAAACAGCCTGAGTGTTGAGGAGACGCCATGTCCATGAGATAGTTTTCAATACGTGTTTCCATGTCTGAGTACAGGTCTTCCACTTGCTCCCTGAAAGGAGGATGCCACAGCCACAAAATGGCAACGCCCGCCACAGCAAGGAGAAGGAGGAAGGTCACGCACACTTTCCACCAGGAGCCACATCGTGTCTAAACAAACAAAGTGAGAAGAAAGGTCAAATACATCTATTTTTATATACTATATATATATATATATATATATAAATATAACCATAAATAGTTGCATGAAGCTGATTTGGTCAATGAAGCAAAATAATCTGTGACATTGACAGTTTAAGGTTAGATGACCATTTAAAAACAGCAAGGACATTGAGTTTTAAAAGCACATGGACACACATACTCACAGAACTACACACACACACACACACACACACACACACATACACAGGGCTCACCGGTCTCCTGCTGCGGTGGCTGAGTTGCCGGAGCTCGTCCCTGCACTGCGACAGCCGGGCCTGGCTGGACCGGCATTCCTGCTCCATGGTGTGCAGCTCTGTCTGCAGCTCCTCGCACTGCGCATACACACACACGCACACACACACGCCATATAGAAAGAACACGTATCAAATTTCACTGCAAAATGTAGGACACTTTCTCTCAAAAAGTGATTAAAAAATGCATTTTGATAAGTATTTAGTGTATTTAGTTATTTGATTCAGTGACAAAGGGTAGTTACTGGAGTAGAAACTGAGTTGATTCAAATGTGTTTAGTCTACAGATAAAATATCCTCGTGCATCAGTGAAAACATTATAGAAATAAATAAGGGGATTTATCTTTGACTTATATAGCGTGAATTCATCAATATCCAATTTTGTGAAAAAGCGACTCAGACAAAACGTTAAGTTTGTGTATGTGATGCAGTACACTTTGATATCGCCACCTCACCTCTTTCTCTTTGAGTAGGAGTTTGTCCTGAGTGTGGCGGAGCTGCTCCTCCACCTGAGAGTCTCTCCTCACGCGAGGCTCTTCTTCCTCTGACGTCGGAAGCGCATGCACCACAAAGCCCTGACTCTCATTGCCGTCGTCTAGGAGATATAAAACCGTTTTCATTAATTAATGTTGCTTTGTATTCTGTATAAAAACATGAATCTAAGAGTCTTGCCTTTCTGGTGCTGGATTTCCTCTGTTAAAATCTCATAGTCTTCCTTCAGCAGACAGATGTTGTACTGGAGCTCCTTCTTCTCTCGTTGCAATGACACCACCTCCTCCTCCAGCTCGGCCTCCCTGGTTCTGATCCGCTGCAGAGGACACGCGTTTTTACCAACCACGCGGATCGAAACTCATGGCCATCCCCAATGTGAACGGCTAGCATACCTCGACTTGGCTGTGCAGCTGCTGCAGCTGTTCAATACTGAGGTATTGGTTCTCCATAAGCTTTCCATAGCTCAGCTGCAGCTCTTCATAAAGGCTCTGCCACTTCACTGCCTCTGCTTTCGCTGTAATCAGCGCTTCCTGCCGCGGTAAAAAACAACAAGTCAATGACATCCTTGTGTCCTTCAACACAGTCAAACAGAAATGTTTCTTAATCGGGTTGAAAGCGAGATGTATGACCTGCATTGTCTCAGCCTTGATGAGCGCATCAGTTTTTTCCTGTATGACCTTCTGCAGGGCGATCAGGGCCTTCTCCTCATACACCAGTTTCTGCCTCTCCAGCTGTATCCCCAGTTTTTTCACTCCATCTTTGGGAAGCTTCTGTAAGTACAAACATCTGTCGAGTTAAACGGCCAAATGCCCATCAAAGTAGAGTAGACGCTGCAACAGAGAAGTGAAGAGCAGCTCGGCTATTTTAGGAAGGTCAAAATGTTTCGTTTTTTGCTGTGAAACTATTTTTCAAGAAGATTTAAAAAAACATTAATTGTTTGGGGTCTTTACCACCAGCTGCTGTTCTTACCTGCAGGCAGACTTGCAGCTGCGCTTCCAGAGCCTGGATCTTGCTTCTCAGCAAGTCTTCAGAGCAGCGAGCCTGTGTGGGTTAGAAAGGAAATGACTGACTGTCACGCTGTGGCTTGCAGATAGAACATGAATGGTTCATCTACCAGAGTCTGAACTCACCACAGCAGAACACAATCCACAGCAGTTAAAATCCAAATCCAAAAACAATTAAACCAAAAAGGGGAACACAATTTCTTTCCCCTTCATTCATTACAGCCAGAGCAGCCAAAAGAGAGCTAATGAGGATTCATGTAGCTGCTGACTGTCACTACCTTCCTGTTTAAGATCGACAGCTTGCACTACTCCTGTGCAGGAGGTTAGAGCAGAAGCAGGAAGCTCCAAACCACAGACCTCCCTGAGGTAGCAGCATCGGCAAAGACGTGTTCAGTGTAACATCAATCAGGGAGGCAAAAACGACAACATGGCCTCATAAAACAAGAGACATTTGCTGGTACTTGGAAACTGTAACTGTGACCCACTGGGACGTGCCCGATGAGAGGCCTCGCACACTGAGGCACAGTCTTACCCTCCATATTGTGCTGGAGGAGTTCACCAGGCTGGACGTGGCTTCTTGGAGGGCGGAAAGCTTCTTCTTCATCACCTCCTCTCTCCACAGGGCCTCCTGTACAAAACACACAGAGGAGAGAGGGATGAATATTGAATCATTTTGCATCCAATGTTAAAGCTTATAACATATGTTTGCATCCTCTCCACTCTGTTAAATATAACGAATATTATTTGCCTAAATTGGTCTCAAATATTAAAGGGAGGCGATTTACTTTGTACAGAATTGTTCTTACAGTAACTTCAGAACAAATGAACAAAGAAGAGGGGAGTGATGAAGACACACACATCTTTTGTGTTAATTGAACAGTTAATCTAATTCCATATTAGGCACCATAAGCTACGAACCATATATTAGTTTCACTTTTCATTCATTAGAGTTACAATGTATAATTAAGTCTCTGACAAATTACATACAGCAAAGAATACATTTGGAAAATAATTGCTGTGTTTACCTGCAAGTAGTCAGTTAGCTTCTGAAGATCCTGTAATGCATGAGGTGGGAAACATCCAAAACAGTCACATTTAGTTAAATCCAGTATAGAAATGTGTAAATGTATAGATTTGAAAACCAATTTGATAAAGTAACGGCTTGAAACTCACAGACTCTCTGACCATGACAAGACCTGACCTGCGCAAAAGAAAGCATCTCATTATAGAAACACAGAACGCGATTACATCCCGCTTTGATGTTCTGTGTGACGAATAGATTCAACGCACTCTGTCTGCACGCTGGTCTCTCGCTGTATATTCTTCTGGAGAATCTTTTCTGCTCGGATGAATGCTTTGAGGTTTGTCTTTTGAGCTTTGAGAAAAAATCAAAACATGTATCCTTCACGGGCCGACGAAAGATCATTTTATAGCCTCTGATGAAAATGCTACACAGCTAAGCAAGATGTTTACCATTAACACTATTCTCTCTTCTGTCCGCGCTCGCCGCCCGGAGCTGGTTCGATTCCTTTGCTGCTGGCGTGGAGTTAGATGCTTGTTTCCTTGCTTGGCCTTTCTCCTGCCTCAGCAGAGTTACCTGTTCTGTCCATAATGAAGCCTGGGAGATGTGCAGGGAGAAGAGGATGCGGGTATTGTTACTGTGGACGTGGAAAGATTAAACATCTGGTGAAATAACACATATAACTTATTACCCAGTTGCTGGTGCTTTGGCCTCCAGAAACGCTGCTGTTTGGTGTTAAAAACATAGTGCGCTTCCCATCAGCGGTTGGAGTATACTGGACATTTGTGTGCAATGTCTCCGACTTGCTAATTGAACTGTATTGTTTCATGGAAAATGTATTTGGTGAACGTTTTTGCCCAGAATAATAGTTTGTAGTATTCGAAGCACACGCCTCGGGGCTCACTGATCTCCTCCTCAGAAATTCACGTTGCCTTTTTTCCTTCAGTTCATTCTTGATCCGTCTGGTGTCCACTTCTCGAGTGGGGCTGCGACATGACGTCACGTTGTTGCGTCCTCGCAGGTGTTCCCGTTTCTCTGCCCTGATGTCCACCATCCGTTCAAAGTGTCTCACTGGAGAGAGCTGGATCCCACTGACAGTCAGGGCGTCCATGGCAGCCCGGCTGGCTGTTACAGTGTCTCCGGCCTACAACCACAATGTATCCTCGAATTTTGTTGTAGTTGTCTTACGTTACGAAAAATACACAGCGTAAATGTTATAGTTGAAAGGGCACAATGCACTGGTGTGTATCAAATGTTATAAGCAGGTGAAAAATCGAAAGATAAACTTTCTTAGGAGTTTTGTTGTTATTTTATTATTTACATGTAAAACACAGTATCTAAAATGTGCCCCTAAACTCCTGTGGTACAATTGTGTATTTTCCTGATATTTAATCTCAATGGCAGGTTACCTGCCTTGACAAAGGAAAATAAAGAAAGAAAGTTAGTGTTTGTTGGTGAGCAGCATGCACAAGGCAAAATGCACAACCTGGACAGTATATTTTAGGATGCTCTGTGTACAGCAATGCCACTTCTACTTGAACAAAGCAGGGCAGTGGTAGTAGTGGCTTGTATAATGGTAATTTTAGTTGTATAACAGTGAATGTAATGTAGATGCTGCAGTGGTTGCATTGTTGTTGATGTTCGTCAGAAAGCTGAAATAACGCTGAGTAGCCTACAGTCGACGACAGCCTCGCCTCTGGAAAGTGTCGATTGAGGTTTTGGAGGGAAAATGTGCAAGTTAATGCAAAGAAAATACATTGCTTGATAAACATAAAACCACAACAGGTCTTACCTACAATGCCATTTCATTTAGCGGGGAAAGGTCTTCACGAGGCGATTGAGAAGTCAACCCTTTTCTCATTCTTCTGAAATAGTGCCGGAGGTTTTGTCTGTGTTTCACATGTAGCCGTTTCGGTTGAGCATTATTTTACAGGAAGTGAAGTGAACCACAGCGTCATATGTTCCTCTATCTCACCAGCCACTCGCATCAAACTGATGCCATACACGGGTGGGCCCAAAGATTACAGACGCAGACAATTCCCCCCAACACGCGGCCTGGGATAAAACACACCGCTCGGGAGATAGAAATGTGTGTGTGGGTGCGGCTGCTTCATGGAAATGTGCATAATGTTCAAGAATAGCCGTCTGTTTTCTTAAAAATGTGTTGAGAAGCCGTAAACGTCATCAGCTTCACTATTTGCTCTTTGTCTGTATTGCTGTGTAGGCCTATTTGTTAGTTGCTTTAGGCTGACTGTCTCCTTTTTTTAATTGTTAAGACGATTTGATCACTCGGGACTATTTTCAAGATGAATCCACTCAAAACCCTGGATCTCAGCATCACGCGTGACCTAAAACTCCACGTATACACCCATTAAGTTAACTACACCCAGACTCGACGCGGCAGGTCTGCGCGCAGCGCCATCTCGTGGTGGGTTTCCTTAACGACGCCTAGAAACAGTCGCTCTGCTCTCGCGATGCTTCACGAGGTTATCGTGTGTTTCCGCCATCCTTGTGGCTCTTTGCAGAAGGGCACGAAGAGGCCGAAACAAGGGTGCCCCGCATAGCAAGAAGCTCTTCATCCTCCAAACATGCTGTCAAGACTCGTGGTTGTGTCAGGTACGTCATATCATCGCTTTCGTCGATTAGTAAAACGCACTCAGCTCGGACACAACAAGACTGTTGAGTGGTGTAAAGAAAAAAATAAAGGGAATGAAGCTGAAGGGTAAAGGGAAGGCCGCGCATTGAATGAGACACATGCTAATGCTAGCTTCTAATCCAGAGACTACAAGCAAGATGTAGCATTACGACCTGAAGCTTATTGAAGTTCATTGCATATACACGCATAGACCGCTATTGAATGTATTGTGTTTTCTGTGTTAATGTCAGACATCACAACTATTTGGTTACTGCCAAGTTAGATGACGATAGCTAACGTTAACTGCACACCAGAGCTAGCTTTAGCTAGCGTTAGCTCTGCACGCCAGTAAATGTCACCTTTTTGACAGCTAACGTTAGTCTCCTTGGGCTTTACGTTTTTAGTTGAAGGATAAACCCCATTGGCTAAACATTTCAAATCCCTCTTAAATATCAATGTGAATATACATTTCAATGTGCAAGTTGTTTCATGCCCAGACGAGTGGCTACTAGACAGTTATGCCAACATCAGGTATTGATATGACCTCGTTCTTTAACTTGGTTTCTGATGACTCTCGTAGTAGTTTTATATATCTATATATAACCTGTGCATTAGGTCTACTTCACAAATACCAATATCATGTTATCAATCCAACCTTCATGAAGGGTATAACTTTTAGCTTTTGATTAAACATCTTTTTGATTTTTCTTAATTTGATCTATTAGTCATCCAAATACAGCAGCTTATTTTCCTTCCTGAATTTGTGTCATTGTCTCATCTGTTTGCAGCTCATGGCCTGAAAAGCAGCAGTCCCCTTGGAGCTGGGTATGTGTCTTTACAAGTATCCTAGAACTTAACCGTCTTGTTTAGTAACAAACATTTTTTGCAACAACATCTAGAAGTTGTTATGTTGTCTCCCGCAGTCTGGTCCAGGCTTCTCGCTCCCTGCACACATCGTCCCAGAGTCGGGCCCCATTGCCCCCTCTGCCAGAGAAGGGAGGCCAAGTCCGCCATGGCATTTTCCCTGAGGAGATTTTCCAGCTCCTCTATCCCAAAACTGGAGTTACAGGTCAGTAGCCAGAGGCGAGATAAATTTCCCATATTTTCAGTTATTTCAACGTTAATGCTTAAAAGATTGGAGTACCGCTGTACCTTTCCCTCACGTAGAATGACGAAGAGCAGTGTTATCAAACTTAAAAGGCTGTTGCTGGTTTAGGACCACATCACACTAATGTTATTATTGATGTGAATTTAGTTTATTTGTCTTACGAACATAAGTTTTCATAAAACATACCATGAATATACTTTTCTCACCAGGACCGTACATGCTGGGCACTGGCCTCCTCATGTACATGCTGTCCAAGGAAATCTACGTCATCAACCATGAGACCTTTGCTGCTGCTTCCATCGGCGCTGTCATCATTTACGGTGTCAAGAAATTTGGCCCAAGTGTTGCAGCTTTTGCTGACAAACTGAACGACGTGAGGCGGACACCAAACTATTTTACATTTTGTATCTTTACAAACCATTGTAAATTCAGAGTGGTGGTTTTATTTGTCTTCATAGATTACTGTTCAAAGATGATTGGTCTTTTTTTGTGCACAGACATTATAAGCACCCCTTACTGTGTGTGTTTCTGCAGGACAAAGTGGCTAAGGCTCAAGAGGTGAAGGATGTGTCCCTTACCAGCTTGGCTCAGGCTATTGAGGATGAGAAGAAGGAACAGTGGAGAGTGGAGGGAAGAGCAATGCTCTTTGATGCTAAAAGGGTAAGCAGAATGGGCTTTTGACATTTTTATTTAATATAGTCTATTTACTGTCCATAATTCCTTTTGACTGCTGCAAGCTGGTCAGCATTACTGTTATCGACCTCTGCTGGCAACAAGTACAAATTGCAATAACACAAGTAAACCTATGTGTAGGAATATTTGGTGCTATAATGCTATGAGAAAACAAGCTCATTATGTTAGAATTGTCAGTAAATAAATGTGCTTGAATTTGTCGTCTGTCTTACTGAAATGCAGTCATTCATTTAATTGAATTGATTAATGACTGTGTTTATTATCATATTGATGCTCTGTGATCACCATAAATGCTTTTCTTCAGTAATCCCAACAATTGCCATTTTAAAGCGATTATGATTCACAAAAAATCAAACCCAAATCATCAAAAAACGGCAATGTGGCTATCCAGAAGTCATGACCTGTTTACTCAAGATTATCCACAGATCTTGATCTAGGATGAAGTTCCTTAAATTTCCTCAAAAGTATCAAATATATTACAATAGCCAATGAAAAACAACCATTTAATTTAAAGACGAGACTTCTCAGACACGGCCTGTGCATTGATCTCCTGTGCTTTTTCTTCTTTGAAGAAGACATTTTAGCAACCCAAGTGTGGACCAGGTATTTCCACAGTATGGTTATATGGACTCCTCTTTATCCTCAGAACAATGTGGCCATGCAGTTGGAGACCAACTACAGAGAGAGGCTACACATGGTGACCAACGAGGTGAAGAGGCGCCTGGACTACCAGGTCGCGCTGCAGAATCTCCACATCCAGATGGAGAAGGAGCACATGGTCAAATGGGTGGAGAAGAGCGTCATCGGCAGCATCACTCCTCAGCAGGTCGGTCTTTAAGTGTCAAACTGTTCTTAAGCCTTCAGCCGCGTGTTGATTCTCAGTTTGGGTTTTGACCTGTGTGCAAAGACTGCATTGATGATCCAATATTTCTCTGACAAACCTTATTAGTATTTTGAAAACTTCTTTTATGAATAACTGGACTAATATAGAACTGTTCACACCAGTGAACTCTGGCATTTCTTCTTTGTTTAAAACTGTTGATTACAGCTTACCTCTTCAAGCAACCCTTTAATAATATTACTTTCTTTGGTCACAAATTAAGGCTGCTAGATGTGAATATTTTGAACAATTGAATGTTGATATTGAACAGTGTGTCCGTGTGTGACCATTGTTTACATAAAGAGACGAGGTGACTCTTGAGGGCTTCACATCTGTTCCTGTGTTTGTTTGTTTTGTTTTTTTAGGAGAAAGAGAGCATCGCCAAGTGCATCACAGACCTGAAGGCTCTGGCCAGGGCCACTCAGACCAGCGCTACGGCCTAACCGCCAAGTCTTCAAAGAAGACTTCTCTATGTCCCAAGACGAGGCGCTCACTTCTCTACAGAATAATCTATTTGTCTCTGTCAATATGTTAAGGGTGTGTACAGTACTGACACGTCAGCTGATGGTAAAATAAATGGTTCTCTTATTCAACTGGCTAGTTCCATTTATTTTTTTATTTTTTCTTTCAACATTTCATTTAACCTTTAGCTTATGTGTTTTCTCGATGATGTTATGTGTGATTGTGGAAAATATTCACTATTTTTGAGGCCATAAAAGGTAATTGCATGATGGAATTTTTTTGAGCACTTAAGACCTTTGATCACTTTGAAGGAGATACAGCAAAGCATTTTCCTCAACCTTTGGACTCATAATGAGTCACCAATGCATCTCCCTGTGCCTCAAATACTTATTCTCAAATGACAAACCCAGCCAGGCCCCTTGATCCGTCGCTCACGTCAGATTGTTGCACTTTGGTCCCGGTGACTTGAAGCAGGAAGTCGCGCATTTTCTCTGTCGTCTTTATGTGAGGAGCGGGCGCTTGTTGCCTCGTAGGAGATCTATTTGAAAGAAGGGAACAATGACACCGGAGCGCAGCGTACACTGACGGGTAATTAATTCATTATGTAAAGCTGATTTTGACGTTGCAATGAATCAATGAAAGGTTAAATAAACATTGACCAATGGTGGAATCTTAATGTTTTGTCTTAAGGAGAGTGTGGTGTTGACCAGAAACTCATCCCGGTCTACATTCAATCGAGCGACTATATGAATATATTCTAATATATATTTCTTGTGATTTTTATCTTCTTGCTGAATTGGAGCAGGTGTAATCAGAATTTCTTTGCCTCAAAGTTCCCTTTAGTGATCTACCATTCAATCACTCCATTCACTAGTTGAAATCTTGTAATAATTACTAAATCTTTGGTCTTTTAAATCATAAATTACTAACAGTTAAGTAACTGGTAATTTCTGTCTTGATCAGGAGGAATCAGGAAACATTTATTACTAAAATATGCCAAACATACAAGGAATTTGTCTTGGCGGTTGGTGCGCGACAGTAGACAGTGTGACAATAGACAAGACGGCAGTGCACAAGTAATAAAATAAAGTAAAATGAAATGCTAATGCAATGATGCCTCACTGCTTCTGTTTATATTGAGGTTAATTTTCAAAGCTATTTAGCTAATTAGCAGACACAGTCTATAGTAGAATAATGGGTATATATAGTGTTCTACTTGTGATCAGCCAAACTAATATACTGTCAATAGGGGGAGACTAATTAACTGGAGTAATTTTGGGCTGAACATCTTTGTCTCAATCTCACAGGTTTTGGTGGCTTCTTGCGATTCATTGAAGTTTTGTTTTGCCGAAAAAGACCGATATTGGTTCAAAATGTTTGGAAACGGCACACACTTCTCGTTTTCCCCGAGGTTGGTAAATTGAATTCTACTCGCAAGCACTGGAATTAATTTAGTTGTTTACAGCACTATAAACACGCGCTAACACCCATTCACGATAAAACACTCCGGTGTTGTGGTAACTGCAGTTGATGATTTATCTCCACTGGGCGTCTGCTTTACCTCAGGGGTTTCTCACCGGAGGACCTCCCTCCGCAGAGGCGAGCTTTCCAACAAGATGACCTCAATGTTGCTCCTCTGCAGAGAAACAATATGTCTAGACCCAGTGGGAAATCTATATACAGTATGCTTGCACATAAAGTACCATCTCATCTATTTATATTTCATGCTTTGTGAGAATAGAATCTGTTGAACCTTTTTTCTTTTTTTTCGCCACATCAGTGCAAAGAAAGGAGTATTCAGAGGTGCTGGACAGACATCCTGACAACTTTCATGTCCGAGTGGAGGTAAAATGAGTGTGAACAGTGCAGCAGCATGGAGACATATAGCACAGCCCATCGCCGTCTTCATCCATGACTTCTCCACACTGACTCCTCAGCACCTGATCACCTGCAAGCTGGACGGGCAGGAGGTGAAAACAGTGGACGACTGTTTGGCCAAACTCAAGAGGCTGGATGCCAAAGGTCGACTGTGGCCTCAGGAGATGGGGATGGAGATTCAGGGCGGATATCTACTGCTCAGTGACATTGAAACCAAGGTTGGTGGCCTCACACGTCAGGACATTTATTAAGCACGACACGTGGACAAACGCATGTGGACATTATATATTATGTATTATAACATTCATCTGGAGTTCTAAGAGTTCTGCAGAATATCCATCCATCCATCCATTGTCAAACCGCTTATCCTGCACACAGGGTCGCGGGGGGGCTGGAGTCCATCCCAGCCAACTTTGGGCGATAGACAGGGTACACCCTGGATTGGTCGCCAGCCAATCGCAGGGCTATTTTTCAATCCTTTGTCATTGAATATGAAGTCTACAGGAATTGAAAACATTCCAATACATTGATAAAAGTATACCATTGTTGCAGATAGAAACAGAACGTCCTTGTGGTCTTTCCATCCCTGGTTAAGAAAATGTCAGTCTCTGGCATTTAGATCTATTAGAAAACAATCTTAGTTCCACTTTTCTCTGTGTGTGTGAAAACATTCAACATTGGTTAATAACTGTATTTTCTTCGTCATAATGTGCGTCCCGTTTAATCTGATTCTAAAGTCGGAGCTGGAGTCGCTGCCTTTGCGCAGCATCTTGGAAACCAAAGCTGTGCTGGATAGCTGCGCCTACAACTCCCTGCTGATCCTAACTGTGCAGGAGCGCGGCAGACGGGTCCCCCAGGTCTTCATGTTCCAGTGTGAGGAGACCGGGGTGAGTCACGTTTCAACTCAAACTTGAACCTCTGAAAGCGACCAGGCGAGGATCATCGGCAGTAAGCAGTGTCGCCTTTTCATAACGATGCTCTTTGTTGGTGTCGAGACGGTTTGATGTAAAGCAAATGCGTTTCGATAGGCGGACCTGATCAAGAAGGATTTGGGCGAGGTAATCCGAAAAGGAGGTGATGATGATGGACCGCGCAGAGCCCAGCCGGACATCAGGTGCAACATGTCACATCTCAGGGACAAAATCACATTAACGAGAAGGCGACTTAATGCTTTAACAGCTGTCTGTCGGTAACGTTGTCAGGGCCGATCTGGAGAACATCATCGGGCAACAGGTTTCAGGGAGTTTTCGGCAAGCCGGGCCTCGTCCTGTCCAGCGAGAGAGGAGCCCGCCCCCACTGGACCAGCCGGCCGCTGGGTGGAGGAGCAGAGAACCAGGTGGACGCACGCTCTGAAGAGCACATTTAAAACCAAAGTTTCTTTAAGTTCCTCAAGGTCAATGGAGGCGTTCTTTGCAGCTAAGATGGGTTCAGTACGTCTGACACTGGATGATGACGTTTGTGTTCACACAATTCTTTTTTTTCGTCTGGTAGAAAACGTGCCTCCTCCACCTTATGTTGGCTCACAAGAAGCAGAGATGTACCGACCTGGTCTTCGTGGGTCATATATTGACCCAGAGGCCGCTGAGCAGATGGAGATAGAGAGGAACACGGTCAGTACTGCCACTCAGGTTGTTTGCATTAGTCACGAATGATAGATTTTGAATCATTTCGCTTATCTCAAGGAAAACATGCTCACACACACGCGACAGTGTTTAAGAAAGCTCCCACAGTCAGCCAGATGATTTGTGCCGTGCGTCTGCTCCTTTCCACAGGACATTTTAAACCACATCCTAAATGATGTGGAGTTCTTCATGGATAAAGTGTCTGCGGCAAATGAAACTTCTTTACCGGAAGTCAAGAAGAAGAAAAAGAAAAAATCTAAGAAAAATGGTAATACCTTTTTTTTTTTTCTTCTTGTTAAGGAAGCCATTATTGGAGAAGTAATGTCATTGAGGTGCTGATACACAGATTGCACAGATCTAGATGTTTTTTTCCCCTCCTCTCTAGAAGCACCTGCTATCATTCTGCCTCCCTGGGAGGAATATGTTTCCTTTCTTCAGAGAGTCAAGTATGGATTCAATCTCCTGGTAAAAACGTCATAAAATATCTCCAAAGTCGCTAACGAGTTGTTTTTCTGGAGTGAGGTTGCAGCAGAAAGCCTCGCAGAGTGAATGAACAGCTCTTTTGTATTACAGGCCCAGCTGGACGGGTGTCTATCCGGCCCTACTGCTCCTGACTACGTCCACATCTTCTTCGATAGTTTAGGCGCGGTAAGATCTTCTCGGCGTACGTTTCACTGGCCGAGTCCACTTTCAATGCACCACGGCTAACACCTCCTCCATTTGTCAACAGATACTGCCCCGGTACCCCGCGGATCTTCCCCCCACTGTTCTCTCTCCGCTGCTGACGGAGGCAGCGTTGCAGCTGATGTGTGAGGTCGTCAGCCCAGAGGAGGACCTTCTGTGGAGGTCTCTGGGAGACAGCTGGAATATCCCCGGGTAGATTCATGACCCATGCACGCTTACACAAGTCTTTGCCTTTATCAAGCCGGTTCCCTTCTCGTATATAGCACTCTGATTGTGGCCCTGACGCGCCCCGACCCGGGCGTAGTTTGAGCGTGTGTGTTTGCAGTTGCGTAAATGTCGGTCAAAGTTTAGTTTCAGTCATAATAGACGAATAGATAAAGTGTGAATTGAAACTTAAAACTCCTCATTTCAGTTTGAATTTGTGTTTAATTTATTAATGCTTTAATGAGCAGTTTTAAACCATTTATAAAAACAAGTTGGGAGGCACTTTTTATGTCACTAGTTTTTCAAGAACAAACCTGCAGTAAACTTCTTTATTTCTTTCTTTGTGCAAGCCATGTTTTTCTGTTTCTAGTCTTTATGTTTGCAGCACAGAGATGAGTGGACTCAGTCTCATCTGACTCTGGGCGAGACAATAACTGAGCCTCCGTCCCGTAATGTCAAAATCCCTCATAATTTATTTATTTTTATTCTCAGTGTATTTTATTGGGTGCACGCTTGAATTATCTCAGCCATCATCAACAGATGTCGGTAAAAGGTCATAAAAAGGTCATAAAAAGCAATGTCAGGAGGTCACTTCGGCATTAGAGCCTTTGTTTTTCCTGTCACCTGGTAGTTCTAGATGGCCGGACGACGACGTCCCGCCTTACATCCCAGAGTTCTATAATGGCTGGCAGCCGCCCCCCCCCTCGAGCATGCCCTCCCCTCTCCCTTATCAGAGCGGTCCATCGAGCACGAGCAGCAGCCAGCACTTCCCATCGAGCCCACGGGGGCCCCCCCTGTACATGCAGGTCATTTACGACTTTGTGGCCAAGAACAGCCAAGAGCTGAGCGTCATGAAGGGGGATGTTGTTCAGGTGAGATTGAAAATACAACTGACAAACATTTTCTTAGATAAAGCTTGTTTGGAGCAGAATATGCCTGAAAATATATCTGTATGTATCTCCAATTAATCACTTTAAGTAAAACAGTTCAAAGTAACTGTAGTTGGATTTGTTTTTTGGCTCCCACCTCTTTTGACAACATCTGTGTCATGTGATAGTAACCCAACCTTTTTCCAAAAGTAAATGAGCAAAAGTGCATAAATTTATCCAAAGTAACCATGCATTGCTTAATAAGTCAACTTTTCTTGAGGACCTCTGTAAAATAAATATTTTTTCAGCGTTGTGATGATTAGAACGTGTTTTTAAAGTTTATTTAGCTTAAGAAGGAGAATTTTCTCAACAAAATAAGGAACACTGCATCCATCAGTTTACCAGAAAACCTCCAATATATATATATATATATATATATATATATATATATATATTTTACTGGACAGAAAAGGAATTAGTTACATTACACCACTTTCCCTCGCACTCCCATGATGTACTTCTATAATACGTTACTTGCAGCTTAATTCGGACGAGGCTGTTTGTAAATTCTCATTCTCTGGGCTTTTTACAGGTGGTTCAGAAGTCCAAGCAATGGTGGCTTGTCCGTAACGGCGGCGGCGAGGAAGGCCACATTCCCCAGAATGTTCTGGAGCCGATGCAGAGCAGGGGGCCCATGGAGGACCTACCGGTGAGCTGAGGGACGCGCTGCCGTGCGGAGTAACCAATGTGTTGACATGTGACTTTATCGCTGTCCCTCCCTAACAGCGGGACAGTCGCCGTCCTGTGACTCTGGACATGAACTCCTCGTCCACAGAGGTCAAAGCCTGGCTGGAGCACAAAGGTTTCTCCAGAATGTGAGTGACGTGGCGACCGGCTGGGAGCTTTAACACGTTCACGCCGCGGACGCGGCTCGTGTGGGATGCTGGCGTCAGACTTTCGGTATCTTTTGATCCGCAGCACTGTGTCCAGCCTCGGGGTGCTGACCGGTAATCTGCTCCTGGGGATGACCAAGGATGAGATCAGGACGGTGTGTCCCGAGGAAGGAGGCAAGGTCTTCTTCCAGCTGCAGGGCATCAAGTCAGCCATCGCGGTGAGAAGTGTGACACGTGACACGCACACTCCAGAAATCCAGCTGCAGAACATCAGTAACGTTTGTCCCGTCTCCTACAGCTCGCCAGTGAACCATCCGGCCTGTACGGCCGCTACTGACCAGCCGCTTCTCTTCAGTTTGTCTTCACCACATATGAACAACTGTAATTATTGTGTCTGATTTGTCTTTGTCATAATTTATTTGCTTTTACTGAATGAAACTTGTATTTCTTAATTATCATCAGCAGCAGAGATAATTGTGAGTTAATGTAATTCATTTGTAATGCAATTTACTTCCAATGTTCTTTGGTATTTCAAGTTAATTTAGCAGTTCCACGACCGAGTGAACCAAATGTGCATGTAACATTTGCTGCAATTAAAAGTGACTTAAGTGATGGCAACTCTGTAGCGTCAGTGTCATGTCAACTGAAAGTGATGTTAGAAATGTTTGACAACAAAGACATGTTCCCTTGCTTTCCGTGGTCTCATCTGTCTGGTATTATGTCCAATTTCAACTTAAGAGTTTAAATTCTAATATCAAGTAACAGCAGATTCAGGCTCTGGACAGCGGTTTTCCTCTGAGGGCCTCATGGGGTCACAGCAGCTACAGGAACTCACGGAGTCCCCGGAGCTATTGCTTATATATAGCGTATCATGTGATTAAAGGTTCTACTTATCTAAATATTGATACAAAAATGGGTTTATATTTACACAATTCTGGAAAAGTGAAAAAGACTCAAACAGACACAACCAGCCAGTAAACAGCTTATAAAATAAGACAAAAATACAGACAATTGTTTCTCTAATCTTGAATTTATTGGTTAGTTGCACGTGTGGTCATTGCCTTCTACTCTTTCTTGTTTCCCCACTTGGCCACCCTGCCGTTGACGGGAGTCTTCATGAATCTGTTTGACTTCATGTAGGCAGCGATCTTCTCGAGAGCCTGCGGTGACATGAGATCAAGGCATTGAAACAAGAACATTTATCTCTGTGACATCACAGCGACGCAGAGGAACACAAGAAGGTATTGATGTGCCGTTTGAGGGTTCTCACCTCGAAACGGGTTAGAAGATCTTGGAGGTTCTTGAAGTCATCCAGACACGTGGGATGGAACATCTTGTGTTGGTCCAACAGCTCGTACATGATGAAGTCCACATAAGTGATCTGTTACAAAGAAGTTAGAATCCACAACGTGTTGAAAAGCAAAATAAAGCCTCAAACCAGGCAATCTCTAGCTCCACAAATATATGGTTTTATTTGAGAAAACAGTGAAATGACTATTAAAGGCCCCATTGCAAGGATTTTAGCCTTTAAGATGGATTTTTGTTTGATTTACCGCTTGGTTCAGTCTCCTCTCATAAACTATAGATTTCATAGATAGATTAACGGAGCTTTAAAAAATAATTGTGCCACAACTTCAGATATGAAGACGTGGCTGACTGCATACCTTGTCACCAGCAAACCACTTCCTGTCCCCCAAGTAATCTGAGAACTGCTTCAGTAGCTTTGGCAGATTCTCCAGGTAACCTGCCTTCATATTGTCCTGATTTGGGAGAAGTGACGCTGTCATTAGTGAAGAATTTGAGGCATAACGTGAGACGTTACGTTTTGTAAAACTTTACTACATTACATTACTACTCACATAATCAGAGTAGCAAAGCCGCACAAAGCCGTTCCTGAAGTCCATCGCCTGGTTCTCCAAGAAGTCCACGCGGACTTTCTCATCCTCTGTCTCTCCACCTGTGGTCAGATCACAGTTAGTGGAGCACTCGGGGAATAAAGACTGAGGTGCCACACCAGAAAAGTGTACAGTTGTGTGCTATCTGCTCTTTAAGTAGATTTATACCAGAGATAAATCATAGTAGAAAGAACCCGCAATACTTACACATATTGTGCTTACGAGCGATGTATCTCATGATAGCATTGCTCTGCACGATCTTCCTGTCCCCATCCTCCAAGTACGGCAGCTGTAGTGAGACGTTAATTCTAATTATTAGTTTGCGTTTCATCATTTGCCAGATTTATACTTCTATTAATACTCAAAAGTTAAACTCAATTACATTGGGGAAGTGCATCCCAAGTTTGTCTTTTACATCCAACCAGCTTTTCCTGCTGTAGTCGGGAGCTGTGTGCAACAGAAATGTGGGTTAGATGAATAAGCAGAATGTTTATGGACACTTAAGTCACTAATTGGGTTGAAATGATGACAACTGTTGGTTGCATTTGTTGAGTTACCATCTCCATAGACGTAAAACTTGTCCTCATACTTGGAGCCGGTGTACTCCAGCAGCAGACGGGCGGGCTGGGCGAGCTGCAGGAACAGAAATCACCATTTCTTAGCTTATGCAGTACAACAAGGCATGAGGAGACGACACAAATGTATACTGATGAAACCGCATCAAACATCCGTGTTACGGCAAAAATATGAATTCATCAATATATCAACCATTTATGAACGTCCGGTATTAATAATAAATATGGATCACAATCACAAAGTATTATTGATGTACTAATGTGCATTGTGTCTAAACAAAGCATTGCTTTGTAAAAAAAAGGTGAAAGTACAAAACATTTGCCGTAGACTTATTGTGCGATACAATCCAATCATTGAGGTTTTAGGTCTTAACAAAGCTTAAATAACATAATGCAGCTTATTCAATCACCCTATTATTACGCAAGTCAAAGTGATGAACAGACAAAGTGAAAAAGAGCAACCGTTGAAATGGCTTCAGGCATAATGGGATTTTAGCTGTTGTATCTGAAAGTTGTAACCAATGTCGTTCACATGAGCACATTCTGCTTAATTGTTTACGATATAGTGTGCAGAGCTGAGATTTTGTCAGGGGTGAAGAAAATATCCAGGAATTGGAATTAATTTGGGGTTGTAGCCATGTTGTGCTCTGCAATGTGGTTGTTTGTGGAGCCCAAAGTCCTTGATAGGGGCGGCCTACTGGAGGTGGACAACATTGGTCACATTCTGAGAAGCAAAGACATGAAGGTTCCACCCCCAGGACATTTTGGTTTAAGTAGATGTTTTTTCCTGCAGTCTAGTGGACTTTTGGGTGGGAGATGTACAATACCTGAACTTATTCTGGTATTCTGGTTCATGTTCATCTGATGACTCGTAGGGCCTTCTAGACTTGAGCTGAACATTGAACAAGAAAACTATGCCTATGTACCACAATATAGTTTAATTAATAGACCTGTGTTTAAGATTTGACAAAGGTATGTTGATTGACATCTTGATCCCAATGATATTCAACCAATTCTTATCTGAAACCTAACATATAGCCTCATTGATCACTATATTATATACATAAAGTACTATGAGGTTAATCACAATTAATTAATGTAGAGACACAGATAAGTATGAGGTACATTTTTAATTTAATTTATTGTGACGTCTATACATTAAATTTAAGTAACACAAAGACAAATGGTAGGTGGGTATTTTAGAATGAGGCCCTGCAGTAAAATATTAACTGTTTAATTGTTGTTACTGTATCCAACCTCCTCTTACTTTATGAAACCTTTATAAAGCTAATGCAGTGTGACGTAATACAACAGCCCTGAATTAAACGTTCACCTCAGTAACGTTTTGTGTTTCTTCCATCCAATATGAATAAAATATTATTTTAAATGAAAACGAAACAAGCTTGATAGTAAAATACTTAACAGCCAAGAACTGTATTAAAATGTGTTAGAAAGACCAGCTGATGCGGTGACGTCATCAAGTCCGCTGCAGTTTGAATTGCGGAAATGACCGTTCTCCGTTCTGCGTCCTCGCGGACCCGTGAGTCCGTCTCCCGAGGACGCAAGTCCGCAGTCTTTAGATATTGAGAAATTAATGTTTATGAGCGAATAGGGTTACAGATGCGCTCCTTAGCGCCGTCAACCGCCAGGCGGTCGGCAAAGGAACGAACGCGTTTCGGACCAAAATCAGTTTTATTTTTCTTGCGTGAGAAACCGGACGTGTTGCCTGAGCGCGTGTAAAAACATGCAAAAGCGTGTGTCGCACGGCGAAACCTTGAGAGTTGGCAGCTCTGGTGTGTGTGTGAAAGGTTATAAACTTAACAGGCCTTCGCTGTAACTAGTCACCCAAACGCGATCTTATTGACCTGCGGCGGCCGCCGTCGAAGCCCACACATCGCTGCACGCAACAGGTTCTACTTCATGAACAAAAAAGACGACGGAACTCACCCCACGAATGTCCCAGTAAGCCAGTTTCATTGTCATTTTGGATCACTTTTGGAGACCGAATGTGTCTGAAAGCGCTTCGGTAGCTGCTATAAATCGCTGGGCGGAGAGGGGGCGGCTTCATTCTGTAAGGGGGCAGCGGGCGGGGGGTGGGCGGGGCGAACCGGTCGATCACGCGTCTGAGTGGAGAGATCTTAGACCTGCTGGACAGCCATAGGCTCTCGGTCACAAGACGGATTCAAAATCCAGCCTGAGAATGCGTTATCGGTCAAAGTAAAAAATAAGGCAGTTGCGTAACAACAAAGCAAAAAAATGCGGTCATTTCAGTTTGCATAGTTGCTCATGTTCATGGTGTGTCATGATGACAGTGCAGCTGCTCACACAGGTATATACCCACCTGGCATGACATTGCAGGTATTGAATAAAATGGGCAGAGCTGCCAACTTTTTAAAAAACCTTGGGAGCACCACAGACTACAGCTGCTCCTCTTCATCTTCTTTTTGAAAGATTTTTAACACTGATCTGATCCATTGAGATATTTTGCCTAATGATTTTTTATATATATATATATTGGACATAAAAGTAGAAAACGTGATCAAAAGGACTCGAAACAGACACAACCAGCTAGTAAACAGCTTATAAAAAAATAAGACAAAAATATAGACAATTGTTTCTCTTATCTTGAATTTATTAGTTAGTTGCACGTGTGGTCATTGCCTTCTACTCTTTCAGTAGCTTTGGCAGATTCTCCAGGTAACCTGCCTTCATATTGTTGCAAAGAATGCCTGTTATGCATATTGATGAGAGAGGATTTTAGCTGCTGTATCTGAAAGTTGTAACTCATGTCGTTCGCATGAGAACGTACTGCTTAATTGTTTACGATATAGTGTGTATGAAATGTTATTAACTTAACAGGCCTTTACTGTAACTGGTCACTGGACATTTACGGTGTTAAACAGGTAACCGGAATAAAGGTTATTGTAATAGCAGATTCTGGACAATGATAGAAGAATGTGGAGAACCCCTCTTACTACTTCTGTACAATAAATTAATTATACCATACAAATTGAGATTTTTACAAAGTAAAAGCTCTATAATTGCAAGTTGAAAAACACCATTTCTCCATCTTTTGAATTAAAACAGATTCCTCAATAGTTCCCGACAAAGACCAATTCATGTGTGTCAAAGACCTCTCTGACTACTGCAGAAAAAATGAAGTGAAATGAATGAAACCGAAGTATTTCTACTGTACAGATCTGGAGATTCCGGTTTTATTTTGGCGATTAAATCTCCTCTCGTTTCAGGTTCCTTGCCCTTCCTGATGTGTCACCCGTCCGATTGTCTTCCCTGATTCCTGATTGTGTCCACCGGTTCCCTCTTCCCCCATGTGTTCATATAGTCTGCGTCTCCCTTTGTCTTGTGCCAGTGTGTCAACCTACGTCGTCATACCAGCAGTGTCCATAGCCATAGTTTGTCTCGTGATCACCGGTCTACCTCGTGTGAGTGCTTTTTCTCAGAGCTCTTTTTTGTTCCCGTGTCGGGCCTTAGTTAGTTTTTTGATAGTAGCTCGGTTTTCCTCCTTTTATTTTTTGGGGATTTTGTTGTACTCTGTATGAAAATAAACTGTCATCCTATCAACCCGCTCTGCGTCTGAGTCCTGCCTCCCGCCCGGTACTGACACATAAATAGTTGTCTTGAAAACATGCATCAATCATAGTTTTTCATTGCTATTCAAACATTGATAATTATGTTTTTGAAGTTGCAAAAACAGGGCTTTAACAATAAAGTACAGTAAAAATATTTCATGTTCAGCATGCTAGTAGTCAGAGAGGTTCTTTACACAGGTACATTGGTCTTTGCCTGAAATTATTGAGAAATATGTTTTTATTGCATTTCAAATATGGATTTATGGTCTTTTTGAACTTGCAATTATTACAGTAAAAATATTTCACTTTTCACGTTAGTCTTTGACTGGAATTATTGAGAAAAGTATTTTTATTGCAGTTCAAACTTTGAGAAATGGTTCTTTTGAACTTTGAAAAATAGGATAATTATCTAACTTTGTAAAACAGTAAAACAATCCTTTTTTACAACAGTAGTCAGAATGTTCCTGAACACACATAATTCAGTCATTGTCCAGAATATTTGATTGAATAGCTTTTACTCCAGTTACTTGTTCAATACCGTAAAAATCAAGCGTTTGCTGAGTTCACCTCAGTGGGGGGGGGCAGCGGGCGGGGGTGGGCGGTGCGAACCGGCTGATCACACGTTTAAGTGGAGCAAACTCAGACTTGCTGGACAGCCATAGGCTCTCGGTCACAAGACGGATTCAAAATCCAGCCTGAGAATGCGTTATCGGTCAAAGTAAAAAATAAGGCAGTTGCGTAACAACAAAGCAAAAAATGCGGTCATTTCAGTTTGCATAGTTGCTCATGTTCATGGTGTGTCATGATGACAGTGCAGCTGCTCACACAGGTATATACCCACCTGGCATGACATTGCAGGTATTGAATAAAATGGGCAGAGCTGCCAACTTTTTAAAAAACCTTGGGAGCACCACAGACTACAGCTGCTCCTCTTCATCTTCTTTAGAAAGATTTTTAACACTGATCTGATCCATTGAGATATTTTGCCTAATGATTTTATATATATATATATATATATATATATCGGACATAAAAGTAGAAAACGTGATCAAAAGGACTCGAAACAGACACAACCAGCCAGTAAACAGCTTATAAAATAAGACAAAAATACAGACAATTGTTTCTCTAATCTTGAATTTATTGGTTAGTTGCACGTGTGGTCATTGCCTTCTACTCTTTCTTGTTTCCCCACTTGGCCACCCTGCCGTTGACGGGAGTCTTCATGAATCTGTTTGACTTCATGTAGGCAGCGATCTTCTCGAGAGCCTGCGGTGACATGAGATCAAGGCATTGAAACAAGAACATTTATCTCTGTGACATCACAGCGACGCAGAGGAACACAAGAAGGTATTGATGTGCTGTTTGAGGGTTCTCACCTCGAAACGGGTTAGAAGATCTTGGAGGTTCTTGAAGTCATCCAGACACGTGGGATGGAACATCTTGTGTTGGTCCAACAGCTCGTACATGATGAAGTCCACATAAGTGATCTGTTACAAAGAAGTTAGAATCCACAACGTGTTGAAAAGCAAAATAAAGCCTCAAACCAGGCAATCTCTAGCTCCACAAATATATGGTTTTATTTGAGAAAACTATTGCAAGGATTTTAGCCTTTAAGCTGGATTTTTGTTTGATTTACCGCTTGGTTCAGTCTCCTCTCATAAACTACAGATTTCATAGATAGATTAACGGAGCTTTAAAAAATAATTGTACCACAACTTCAGATATGAAGACGTGGCTGACTGCATACCTTGTCACCAGCAAACCACTTCCTGTCCCCCAAGTAATCTGAGAACTGCTTCAGTAGCTTTGGCAGATTCTCCAGGTAACCTGCCTTCATATTGTCCTGATTTGGGAGAAGTGACGCTGTCATTAGTGAAGAATTTGAGGCATAACGTGAGACGTTAAGTTTTGTAAAACTTTACTACATTACATTACTACTCACATAATCAGAGTAGCAAAGCCGCACAAAGCCGTTCCTGAAGTCCATCGCCTGGTTCTCCAAGAAGTCCACGCGGACTTTCTCATCCTCTGTCTCTCCACCTGTGGTCAGATCACAGTTAGTGGAGCAGTCGGGGAATAAAGACTGAGGTGCCACACCAGAAAAGTGTACAGTTGTGTGCTATCTGCTCTTTAAGTAGAAGAATACCAGAGATAAATCATTTAATTTGAACATTTACGATGAATGAATAGAAATGGAGATGAAACAAGAAAACATCTCTTTTAATCAAATATGAACAAGAAGAATAAACCCGCAATACTTACACATATTGTGCTTACGAGCGATGTATCTCATGATAGCATTGCTCTGCACGATCTTCCTGTCCCCATCCTCCAAGTACGGCAGCTGTAGTGAGACGTTAACAATTATTAGTTTGCGTTTTATTATTTAAACTTCAATTAATACTCAAAAGTTAAACTCAATTACATTGGGGAAGTGCATCCCAAGTTTGTCTTTTACATCCAACCAGCTTTTCCTGCTGTAGTCGGGAGCTGTGTGCAACAGAAATGTGGGTTAGATGAAGAAGCAGAATGTTTATGGACACTTCAGTCACTAATTAGGTTGAAATTATGTTACTGTTGGTAGCATTTGGTGAGTTACCATCTCCACAGATGTAAAACCTGTCCTCATACTTGGAGCCGGTGTACTCCAGCAGCAGACGGGCGGGCTGGGCGAGCTGCAGGAACAGAAATCACCGATGAGGGAGGATTTTAGCTGTTGTATCTGAAAGTTGTAACTCATGTCGTTTGCATGAGAACGTGCTGCTTAATTGTTTACGATATAGTGTGTATGAAATGTTATTAACTTAACAGGCCTTTACTGTAACTGGTCACTGGACATTTACGGTGTTAAACAGGTAACCGGAATAAAGGTTATTTTAATAGCAGATTCCGGACAATGATAGAAGAATGTGGAGAACCCCTCTTACTACTTCTGTACAATAAATTAATTATACCATACAAATTGAGATTTCTCCAAAGTAAAAGCCCTATAATTGCAAGTTGAAAAACACCATTTCTCCATCTTTTGAATAAAAACAGATTTCTCAATAGTTCCTGACAAAGACCAATTCATGTGTGTCAAAGACCTCTCTGACTACTGCAGAAAAAATGAAGTGAAATGAATGAAACCGAAGTATTTCTACTGTACAGATCTGGAGATTCCGGTTTTATTTTGGCGATTAAATCTCCTCTCGTTTCAGGTTCCTTGCCCTTCCTGATGTGTCACCCGTCCGATTGTCTTCCCTGATTTCTGATTGTGTCCACCGGTTCCCTCTTCCCCCATGTGTTCATATAGTCTGCGTCTCCCTTTGTCTTGTGCCAGTGTGTCAACCTACGTCGTCATACCAGCAGTGTCCATAGCCATAGTTTGTCTCGTGATCACCGGTCTACCTCGTGTGAGTGCTTTTTCTCAGAGCTCTTTTTTGTTCCCGTGTCGGGCCTTAGTTAGTTTTGGATAGTAGCTCGGTTTTCCTCCTTTTGGAGCGTCCTTAGTTTTTGGATTTTGTTTTACACTTTGTATTTTCTTCCTTTTGGAGCGACCTTAGTTTTTTGGGATTTTGTTTTGTACTCTGTATGAAAATAAACTGTCACCCTGTCAACCTGCTCTGCGTCTGAGTCCTGCCTCCCGCCCGGTACTGACACATAAATAGTTGTCCTGAAAACATGCATCAATCATAGTTTTTCATTGCTATTCAAACATTGAGAAATTATGTTTTTGAAGTTGCAAAAATAAGGCTTTAACAGTAAAGTACAGTAAAATTTCATATTCAGCATGCTAGTAGTCAGAGAGGTCCTTTACACAGGTACATTGGTCTTTGCCTGAAATTATTGAGAAATATGTTTTTATTGCATTTCAAATATGGAGATATGGTCTTTTTGAACTTGCAATTATAGGGCGTTAACAGTAAAGTACAGTAAAAAATATTTCACTTTTCACGTTAGTCTTTGACTGGAATTATTGAGAAAAGTATTTTTATTGCAGTTCAAACTTTGAGAAATGGTTCTTTTGAACTTTGAAAAATAGGATAATTATCTAACTTTGTAAAACAGTAAAACAATCATTTTTTTTAAAACAGTAGTCAAAATGTTCCTGAACACACATAATTCAGTCATTGTCCAGAATATTTGATTGAATAGCTTTTATTCCGGTTACTTGTTCAATACCGTAAAATTCAAGCGTCTGCTGAGTTCACCGCAGTGCAGCGAAGCCCACACATCGCTGCACGCAACAGGTTCTACTTCATGAACAAAGAAGACGACGGAACTCACCCCACGAATGTCCCAGTAAGCCAGTTTCATCGTCATTTTGGATCACTTTTAGGAGACCGAATGTGTCTAAAGGCGCCTCGGCAGCTGCTATAAATCGCTGGGCGGAGAGGTGGCGGCTTCATTCTGTAAGGGGGCAGCGGGCGGGGGTGGGCGGTGCGAACGGGCCGATCACGCGTTTAAGTGGAGCAAACTCAGACTTGCTGGAAAGCCATAGGCTCTCGGTCACAAGACGGATTCAAAATCCAGCCTGAGAATGCGTTGTCGGTCAACAATAAGGCAGTTACGTCACAACAAAGCCAAAATGAGTAGTCATTTCTGTCTGCACAATACATTTTCATGGTGTGTCATGATGAATAGGCCCTGCAGATGCTCATAAAGGTATTCTGTATGAGCATCTGACATGACATTGCAGATGTTGAATACAATGGGTGTACTAGGTGCATGTTTGTATAGCGATCCGGTTTCACCCAAAACAAATTCAAGTCCAGACAGAAGCCCAAAATTAAAGCTACCGTCTGACTGGAATGCAAGAAGAACTCAAAGGAGTTTCTTCATGGGGGGTTTGTGCAATTGATTGCTTCCACGCAAAAAAAATAGGAAGAAGAAGAAAGTTCACTTTAACCTTGAAAATTACTGAATTGTTTTTCGTGTGGAGCTTTTGAAAGTATCACATGGTCTTCATCAGCAGATTTGCAAAACTTTCAGTAGTTTTAATGATATAATTTTAGCAATAGCACAGCTAAAGCTCTGGAAGGATCTGGTAAGTGTACCTGTGCATTAACTATAAGAGGACAATTTTTGTTTTCAATTTGCTTTAACATCATGTTTTGATTGTCATGAGAAAAATCATCATAATTCAGTATAGAGGGAGGAGCATTTGCCTATTTAGTCCCAGAAATACTAAAACTTATATAATTTACAATGATTCAATTACAGAAATGCTTGCACAATTAGGTATGCTTATTTTCAAATGACAAATGACATTTTTTAGAAATATCCTCTATTACTTTTCAGTTGATCAACTAATCTAAAACACCACCAGATGCGCTAAATCTGTACAACAATATGTAGTGATATTATAAGGTTGAAGTGTATATCAATTTCTTACTGTTCATATTGCACAACTATTTCTTACTGTACTTATCTATTTATTCACTTATTACACTTTCCATATGCACATACTCTGCACTTTTGGCTATTTTGCACTTCTGGTTGGATGTTAAACTGCCTTTCGTTGCCTCAGTACTTGTACCCTGTGCAGTGACAATAAAGTTGAATCTAATCTAATCTAATATGAGGTTGAAGTGACATTGAGCTATAAGAATGTATTTTTTGCAGCCACATCACAATCTTTTTTAATTTTGAAGCCGGTTGGAAATTAATGTTAGACCAGCTGCTCACTTTTACCTACAATGGAGAGTAATGAGGTGAATATGATATAACCTCCTTTATTCAGTCCCACAACTGCACACAAAGCAAACCACTAACTAATAACGGCTGAAGCTCACTCCTTATTTGTCTAAATGAATTCATCATACTTCAAATGTCATCTCTTTTGTAACCTGCTGTTCTTAGTTTACATTATTTGTCATTTTCAATAGCAGCAAGACACACCAAAGATAACACCAGGAGCCAGAATGAATGCAGCAGTTTAAAAAGGGTGTGTCCACTTAATGTTCTCTATTTAAATCTTTGGCAGCATTTGAACTCTGGTAACGTTTCAAAACTGAATGAAGAGATCATGTGTCATTTCCTGTACTCTGACTCAAACGTTATATGTATTTTAAACATCTAGGTGTAAAGGACACATTGGAGTTTGTGTCATGTGACATGTGACAACCGAGTGGCATTACTGAACACTTTAATCTGATAGGAATTCCAAAAAAACATAAAATGAGGATGCAGGGAATGTGGTGATATCTCATAAGTATATAAATGAAAAATAATGTAAACAGAGTTGGCGTAACTACAGACAAAACTAAGGGTAGCTACGAACCCTTATCTCTCCTTCTCTTATCTCCCGTCACTGGCCTCGCTGCACAGAAAGGAGCTCAACATACCCAGGACATCTTTTTATTATCTGGCCTAAATAACCCCCAAAAATCTCTACTGATACACGGGTCACGTTAGACATCTTATACAATGTTGTTTTTCACTATATATATATATATATAAATCCTTTTTTAATATGACGTCAACGCGCTTGATGCACTTTTCTTTGTGAGCAGGAATACAGACTCCTGCAGGTCTCGGCCTGCTCTTAAACAAAACTAGGGTGTGTTGCCTTAAGGCCGGGCTAATTTACTCCTCCTAGACAAGAATGACCCGTTATTGCCAACTATTAGCAAAAGAGTGTATCGCCCTGCAACTACTCTAGGTGAAAGTAAATTCATTTTACTGAAAAAGAAAGTGCTAGAAAAGTCCACTCCATCAACATAATATGATTCACAATTGTCTACAGGTGCAGGTCCAGGTGTGCATACAGCTGTGTCTGGGTCCTGATGCAGACTGCTGATCACTTATTTGGGACACTTGCACTACGGCCTTTTTAGGACATTTGTACATGCTGTTCTTCTTCATGACCCATTTAGACGTAGCATACTGTGACTTTCTTTCAATGCACTAGTGCGACCTGTATGACCTTCTTTCAACATTTACCTATTTAGACATCATCTTTTAGTACTTGTTGGGGATCTTTTTCTATACTATACCAATACCTTTCTAAGACTTTTTATGACTATGACTTTGATGACATGTTTTACTATGACATTTCTGTGACCTTGTTAAACAGGCTCTACTATGATTTTTGTCTACATAATATACTATAACTTCTTATGACATAAAACACTACTAATTGTTTTGACATGCTGAAACACTGTGCCATGACTCCTTTGGATCCAGGATGCTGCAGCTTGTGAAGTAAATACGTACTCCCTATAAGAACTAAAAACAAAACACAATACACCCCACAGCACAAATGCGGCTAACCAAGTACTCCAATATGAACATTTATTTTTTGTCGACACAATTGCAATTAAATAATATTTCCAGAACAGCACATATGGTTCTCTTGGAGGGACATTTTGGGCTTTGGAATAACACCAAGAAACCCCAGAGACAACGACAGGACAAAGATTTAAGGCAGGAGTTTGAAAACGGTGTGTCAAGTTTCTCAAAACAAAAAAAAAATTGTATGCAAAGAGTGAAAACTGAATGAAAAGATCATGCATCATTCACTGTACCATGACTAAAATAAATGTATGTATATTTAATATCTGAACATAAAGAACAGATCAGAATTACTGTTCAGACTAAAACAATCATCAATTAAGAGTTACTGCAATAATATGCTACACATAACTAGCAATACTGCACACAAGAAAGAACTATTGAGGAGCCATCATGCATGTAAGGAGTGTAAAAAGAACCACAACAATCAAATGAAACAGAACAGCCATCTGTGAAATATGTTGTCATTACGAGTGGTAAGAAAACAGAATTGAAGATTTTTAAAGCTACGTCAAAGTTTGGACCTCATGTACAATGTGTAAGACATACTCCAAGGAAATAGGGGGCAGCCTTTCATATCAAACCTGCACTGACAGCGCAGATAAAATGTGCAAAATTCAAAACTTCAGCCTTGGAAATCTGCAGCCGTAACACTTGATAGACCCAGGGCGGCGCGCTGCCTCCCAGTGCTGGAGTTTCTAATATTATGCCCCTATCGCCACCATCAGGTGAGGGGCGGGCCGAGTAAGCGTTGTCATTTCAGAAGATATCTCTGTGACACCACCAGTCTCTACACATCTTACACATTGCACCTTTAACAGCTGGTGCAACCCAACAACTAACTACTCCACACTGCACACTGGTTTTTAACTTGAGAGTAACCATCTCCATTCAGCAACTTTCAAAATCTGCTGAAATGGTACAGAGAGCATGACCTCAGTGTCCTCAATGGTGTAGCTACAGCCCTGTATTGGGCTCTTTAGTGTGAAAAATCCTTTCAGATGGTCATTTTATTAATGGGTTCAATCTTGAATGTCAATATTATTAAATGATTGTTACAGGAAATACAAAATCTGTGCAGAAAACAAAAATCACAATGTTTATAAATGAATACATCGAGAGACATTGTGAAATTGACAAGACAGATCATACAAAGAAAGAGGAAAGAAACTAAAGGAAGTGAAGACCTTGGGTACACAAATTATACAGTAGATCCTCTCTCGTACTGCCAGTAGCAACTCTCATAAAGCTCGTATCTTTTCTCCAGGTGTGATATGTCAAAACTGTCCAAAGTCTCGATGGGAAAAGAGGGAACGCCGAGAGTGTTTGTGTTGTGGTGCCTGTTCACTTCTCCCCGTGCCCAGCTGCCCAACACAGACTTTCCTCTTCCTCGATGGTCTCCAGCTCGTCTGTGCGGATGGCCTGTGTGATTAAATTTAACTCCTCACACAGGGTCTCATACCGGTACGCCACGCGGATGTCGGGAACGTTGGTGCGCCGGATGTCGTTGCACTCCTGCCCCTCCTTGGTGTGATTTGGGCCGAGCCAGGAGCACTTCACCTGGTGCATAGAAGAGAAGAATTAAAATTGTCCGCCCAGTAAAAGACCGGGGAGGGAGTTGTGTTATTATGGACAGTAAAACTGCATCACGTGCGTTGTGCTATAAAGATAAGTGATACCCTTTGAGAGAAGCCGCTCATCAGCACGCTGTTTCTGGCCAGCTCACACATGTCGCAGGAGCTCAATTTCCACACCTGGGCTGCAATGCTGTACTCCTCCATCAAGGGCTCCTACACAGATCACAAACCAAGCAGAGTTTTAATGTATCTGTATTAAAACTAAGATTAAGATTATTACACAGAAAATGTGTCAAATGTGTTAGGTTCCTAATTAGAGTGAGTGAAATAGATCTAAACCACTCATTTCACATTTTAGAGGATTTAGGGAAAAGGGTACAGAAAACCTAACCAGGTAGAAAGTCAGAATGATTGACAGGCTGTGCGTACTGACCTTGGTGAAGTGAAACTGCAGAGGGTCGTCGGTGGACAGAGAGACCACGAGGCCTCTGGACAGGTACTCTGGGAGAGGGTTACGATGGTAGCTGAGGAACAGGCTGTTGTTGCTGAGAGGGGACATGGCGATACCTATCTGGGCCAAGTAGTACAGATACTGCAGCACAGGAGCCTGGAGGACCATAAAGGCACAATACGAGCTGTAATAAACAATCAATGCTGCAGGAGTAGATTAATACCACGGCTTATATCGTTCACCAGCCTTTAAGGAAGTATTATTAGAACACTTTAATGCTCAGCTGAACAAATAGTTAGTTTCGGACTAAGAAACTGAGCAAAGTCATGATATTGAAGCCACACCTTTCTGAGCAGCAGCCCGTGGGAGATGTTCTCAGACAGCATGAAACCAGACACCAGGTGATGGATCGGACCCGCCTCCCCACAGTGAGGACGCAGGACCAGCGTGGGAAAGCCGCGCTGCCTGGACCAAAATACACAGAGACTCAGCGGATTAGAGACCACAGCTTCCCGCCTGGCCCGAAGGTCACACAGTTATGCAAGCTATACCATTCCAAAAATAATTACATGTAAAATCTTCTCTCTGTGTTTACAAGCTGGAAAGAATGTAAAGGAAAAGAAAAACGGGAAAAAAAAGAAAATTAGATGATGTACCTGCGCAAGTGATTGAGCACGGTCATGTTTGCGTACATATAATAGAGGTAGTAGGAGTAGGGCGGATTGTCCTCCTCTGTCCAGTTGCCTGGCAGCGGACTGTCCAGGTTGAAGATATGTTGCTCTGGTTTGGATTCATCATCCACACTGTCAAAACCCACGACCTGTGAGAAGAGGCAGCAAGAGAAACCCTTTGAGTTCTGTCTCCACGCGAACAGCATCACTTCACGACTGCCCAGTAGTAACTCCATACGTGCTGCAGGAAGAGGTGCAGCTCTGGATGGCTGCCCGGGTTGACTGTGACCTCAAACAGAGGCGTGAAGATATTCTCCAGCATCTCCTGGAAGTTGCACAGCTGTTTCTTCGTGCGGTAGACGTCACTTTGAAGGAGAAATGCAAATGAAGAAGTGACTTGTGAGGTTATGGTTGTGTTGGTTTGTCTAATGTCTGTCTGCATCCCTCATAAAAGGTTTAATCAGTGATGGAATTGGAGTACTCAGGCATTTGAAGTATGAGATACTTGGCTTCCAGGCAGTTGTCTTTACAAAAGGTTACAAACTCTAAAGGAGCATTTTTCCTTTTTTCTATTATGTTGCATAGTGCAATCAATAACGCTGAAATATATTCTTGTGTATCAAGCGGTAAAAGGTTTGGAATTCCTCAATATTCTATTTGAGTAAATGCAGTGTCATACTCTCATGCACTACTCACAAGAGTCTGGGCACTTGCACCAGCCAGCGCACGTTGGTGGAGTAGACCTGATGTTTTACAGCCCACTCGGCCAGTTTGTCCCACTCGTCCCTGCAGCGTCCGTAAATGGACAACCTGAGCTCCACGTTCTGGTACTTGCTCTCCTCCAGGTCTGCCATCACCTCCTGAAAAGCAGTGACACAATCAAGCAGTAGGTGGCGGCAGTGTCTCGTGCACAGCTACCAGGGGTAATGGCAGTTCTTAAAGTGTAAGTGAGCACCTTAATAATGTGTCCAAAGTATTTCCCCTCAATGTAGTTATCTGTTTTGATGAAGATCTCTCTCAGGATGGACTCGCCAATAGGGTTGTATTTGGCATTGAACTTGTCAAAGCGATGAAAAGTGTTACGGTCCTGCCAGGGGAGTTGAAACACAGCAATTCAAAACCCCCCCTCGCATTATCTGATGCTGTTGTCCTGAGGAAAAAAAGAAATGTGACCACCGATTAGCCTTTTGTCCGTCCATCATGGCCGTCACTCACTGCGTGCATGTCCAAGGTGTCCACGCTCAGGTCAAAGGCCGTCAGGTTCATGGTCTCAAACACCTGCATCAGCGTCTGGCCCTTGCCTCTTTCTACATGCACAATATCCTTAGGATACTTCTTCATTGCCCTTTTGATAAAACGCAGGAGGTGCTTCTGGTTCATGCAGGATGAGGCGTGAATGTGTGTGTCCACCTGTGAAATAAATTTAATCATTTCTTTCTCATTTCTTTTCTGTCTGGTTCTGGGTAAAGAATTTCCATTAAGCCAAGTAGAAACAGGTGTCAAGTTCACCTTACGGATATTGTAAAAGTCGCGATGTGGGACCTTCTTCTGGGCCGCCAGCTCTTTCATTTCATTCAGCAGAATGTGCATCTGGAACTTGGAGCTGAGGTACTGCAGGCGACGGTAGCAGAAGGACTTTCTGTGGCACAGCGAAATATAAACAAGAAATTGGCACTTTCTGAGAGACATTGAACGGGTTGCTCAGATGATTAAAACGAGTAAAGTGACCAGGAAGTCAAATGATTAACAATTTGACCGGTCACATATCAACACACAGTTGTGAGGTCAACAATAAGGAAGCGTACACTGGTCCGTTGATGATGAGGGCCATCATCACGTTCATATCAGCGATATACTCCTGCAGGTCTGGGTACGGCAGGTCCAGCTCGGTGCCCCTGTTGGCAACATCAGAACTTAAGCGGGAAAGTCTCTGCCGCCAACTTAAAGGTGTGAGTCTAAAAGCATCCGACCACCTCGAGCACCACAAGATACCAGCCAGATGCCGGCGCCGTGTCACTGAAGTCTTACTTTTCCAAAGCGCTCCTCGTTGTGTACACGTGCATGACGCCGTCCACCATCTTGCAGCCGTAGCCCGCGTCGGGGGGCATGCTGGCAGGGTCCGGGTTCTCGTAGGGGTGCTTTCCGGAAGCAGGTGGGCGCCCTGTGGCATCTGAGAGGAAGCAGAATGTGGCACCGCGTCACGGCTCTGAACGAAGGTGCGCGCACGTGCAACCAAGGTCTGGTTTTAGGAGCCTGCGCGTTGAGGCAGCTCGGTGAGGAGTGTGTGACAGATGGGTTGTAAAATCTGTGGGTGGAATTGGTTAAACCCAAATATAAGAGCATAGCACATGCCGCTGTACATGACTTGTAGTCCTATATTTAACAGCCCGTGTGTAGCACTTCAGGGGGCCAATAGGGTGTTGACTATTGATCTGTCTTGGATGAGGGACCTCCTCCTGTTGCTTTTACTAGTTTTACCTCATTTGTATTGAGAGTGTGAGAGCAGAGGATGTTTTATACAGAATTCTTTGGAACAAATTTGCGATTCAAGATTTTGGCGACAAATTAATGACTGAAAAAATGTTGATTTTACATTTTTAGTATTTCACAACCACAAAGATAAAGAACTTGCATTGATAGAATACAAGGAAAAGGCAAGAAACTCCACAAAGACAAGAAGTTGGAAAAAGAAAATGATACTGTACATTACACTAATAGATCTATTATCCTTGTTGTTGTAGAATATCTTTTTAACGAATCTACTCGTTTGAGTATCCGTGCCTCGTATTTGTATTTATTATGGATGAATGTTTTTTTCTGCCTAGTTTCAGGATATCAGTCTGGTGGTGGAGATGCGTACATGCGTTTAAACCTGCAGTGCCTGAGGTCTCTGGGATCTCCTCCTCACAGACGTCCAACTCCAGAGGTCTCTCGCTCAGCTCCTGGAGGCAGCGAGCGGTGGTCCTGCAGAAGCTCTGCAGCGACAGACCCATATACTTCTGTCTGATGAACAGAGCCTTCACCACACACTTGGCTGCATCCAACAGATCTGTGAAGGGAACCTTGATAGAAGAACAATGGAACGAAAAGGAATTAGAAGAAGGTGTTATTTTTACTGTGAAAGACCACAAAGTGCTTCTATCATGAAATACTGTCCTTTCCAATTCTCCAATTCTACCTTACTGTTACTCTCACATACCCCACATTTCTCCTCTCCAGAAATAGCAACTCGCTGGTACTCTTTCTCTGCGACCGGTTCTCTCTCCTGCAGGTCAGGAGATTGGCTCTGCTCCCTCATGTATCTGATAATAAATCAACCAAAAAATGAACACTATTTTCTAATCTGGTACTTTAAATATACTTACACATTCACTGCATGATGGCACAACTGTTTCTTACTGGCAGAATAAAGCACTCACTCGAGATCAGTGGCGCTGTCGGTCTTCATGAACTCCTGTTTGGCTCTCAGGAGGATGTCGGGTTCAAACCTGGGAACAAGTCTCATCATTGTTGGCTTCTGGTTGCAAATGCAGCTGCAAATGCTGGTGTGTTCTTCCATCTCCTCAGTTCACTTACTTCACATCCTGGCTGATCTGTCGCTCGAGTCGCTGGCGTCTCTCCTCCAGCTGTTCAATCGGGCTGTCCTCTGGAAATTCATAAGGGGCGCTTCGCATCTCACTCTCAGCGAGAGTGCGTGAGAACAGCTCCTTCAGGCACACATACAGTAAACAACGTCTGAACTTCTAACCACAATGCATTTTAAAGCACGTAAACAGAGTGCTAACCTCAGCAATCTCCTTGTACTTCCCGTCCATGGATGTACGCAGGTCAATGGATTGTTTCAGGGCCACCGGGATCCCAGGCAAGGAATGCTGGGAAGTGAGGAGGTGGCGGGCACCGCGGAGATCAGCTGGAGATGAAGAACGAGACATTAAGGGCTCGGCATCTTCTAATCATAGTCAGACACGTAATGCCTGATTTCAGTCGCTGAAACACCGCAACTCATTTCGGGTCGAAAGGTCATTAATCAGTTTTTGCTCAAAACAGCTGCATCGTATTAACTTTTAATGAGACTATCAGCCGAGATAAAAATAGCAATCATCGAAAGCGGGTTCGACATGAAAATGAATCATCTAAACGAGGTTAATCAGTTTAATGAGAGAACTCTGTCTTTATCATTTGTCATTCCTTCAACACAGGAACAAAGGTTTAGTCAAACCCATTAGTTCACGGAAAGGAAAGAAAAAGAAGAAGGAAGATGGCTGGCGAGTGGATGCTTGGAGAGGGAGGTTGTCAGCAGCGATGAGGAAGACAAAGATTTGTCTTTAGGATACATTTAGTGAGGAAAGACAATCCCTTTCTCTGCTTCACTGTTTTCCCTCTGGGTGAACATTTAGCAGTCTGTCTGCCATGTTATTAATCTTTCCCTCGAAACTACGCACCCTCCACTGAAACATTCATCATCCTGTTAAATATTTCATCCCGTGTGAGCTGGAGTGTCATTGATCCTGCTGTCTGTCAGCAGAGATGGACCACGAAGAAGGTCACAGAGGGCACAGCGAAGGACGCGCGCGCCCTCTGCTGAGCGCGATCCATTCAAACCCAGCACGTCTGCTGAATGTAAACAGCAGAGAATACCACAGGGGCCAATCAACCGGGCCGATTGGGACTCAACTAAAAACTTCGTTTCAGTGGCCACGGTTCTCCACGTCGTTTATCAGAGTGTTCAACCAACACGTTGCACAACAAGATTTTTCGGCATCAATGCGTACAGATCATACAGAAGCATCTCGGACTGAAATACCTCAGATAACACAAACTTCCCCCCTGTATAAATATTCAAGGGGGCACATGCTTTGACCTTTAAAAGATTAAATAGTTGAGCTTAAACATTAAGCTTTAATTTGGATTCAAATCAACAAAATGACAAGCAAATAATAATAGAATTTAATGTTGACCAATGAAATCGTCTCTACAGGAAGAAGACTGAGACACAAAATGATGGTAGATATACAGTAGATAGATATATGTTTGGAAACCATTAATACCAATAATGCCTAAGCAATTCTTCAATAAAATATGCAGGAAATTGAATTTGAATAATCATAAAGTTGATAAGGAAAGTAGTAGAGGACACATAGTCAAAAGTGCACACATTGCTAAACAATTACGTAATTGGGGTGTATGTTTAAATGTATAGACATTTGACAATTTGATTAAGCACATAAAACAGTCAAGACCAAAAATTCAAAATGAAATTGAGACCTGAAACAATAAAAAGCGTCATTTTTCCAGCAAAAACACCACACATTCCATTCCCTGGTTCCACACAATGAATTTACTTTATCATGTTATCTGTGGGTTTTGGACTTCTGGGGAGAACAAACAACATATCTAAAAACTTACTGTACTGTAAAAAGGAAACTTTGCAAACAAATAATCGCAGAAAAGTTTAACTAAATTATAATGAGAACACATGCAGTAACACATGCAGCGAAGCCAAACTGTCCTCCAGCCTCAGTCACAAAGTCCATCCACAGATGCTGCAGGAGGAGGACGCCTGTCTGTGTAATGAACTAAGATGTTATCTCTGCTGTCCGTTCGGTGCACATCAATTCGCCCTGATAACAGTGGACGGCGGTGTGGAGGGCAGCAGCCAACCGGCGGCAAAGACATCTATACAAGGCCACGGCAACGTCTGGCCCAGCCAAGCCTGCTGGGCCCGCAGCTAATCCCCTAATGGCTGCTATATTTGGAGCGTGTGGGGTTACATAACAACTCATCCCGCCACGGTTTGACCACAAACCACAGAAAGTAAAACCCGCCATGGTTCACTTTAACAAATGGCACACACTCTAGTTGTATGACGCTTTTATTTATCCAGCAGGAAGAAAGCAGCACGAGGGCCGGGCTGAGTAAAACATAAACAAAGCAGGACTGAAGGGTCATTTTTATTTGTTTTTAACCAGATTAGATATCGTTTAAACTATGGAGAAGCTCGTGCTGTTGTACCACCTCCGTTTTAGTGCAGATATTAGATTCCTACTACTTACCGATTTAGATAAAGTTACTTTGAAGAATGCACCTTTTATTTCCGTCTTTGATGTACCAAAAGAAGGCAACAGTCTCAATGTACACAAACCATCTATATTTTGAATAAAATTCACACTTTATCTAGAAACATTACATATCTCACTTGGCATTTGAAGCCCACTGTCCGTATTTGAGTTTTTGACACAATGTAGTTTGAACACAAAAAAAAACAATCTACTTTTCAGTCTGGCCTCAACGCCGGAATATGAAGTCACAGCATAATAACAACTATCTCTGGCTGCTCAATATCACATCATCATCAATGCTATAGGATAAGCACACGACGCTCCCCTGCTCCTCTTAAGGATGCTTACTCCTCCAGCATCCCTCGATGGCTCTGCATCAAGCTGCAGACGTCTCTCCAGATGTGTTAGCGTACTAGAACAAACTTCTTTCCTGCGTATTCTTTACTACTGTCGGATTTCTCATTTGAAGGAGACAGAAAAGGAATTCAAAAAACATGAAGGCAGGACCTCAATTAGGCCTAAAAACAATCCTTCAGAGTCATGAACAGTTATTGATTTGGTCGGCCTCCATGCGCGCAGTTTTAGTTAGCAATCAATCAATAAACTAAACACTATAGACAGCACTGCTCAGCGCTGTTACACGAAGCCGTCAAGGACCAGGGAGGAGGAGTGAGGACGTGAGTGTGAAAGGAAAGAAGGGGGAGAGTTAGAGGGGAAGAGAGGAGAGCATTATTTGTGCTTTTGCACGGGACAAGGTTAGTGTCCCTGTCTCTACCTGTCTCAGCGTTAGTTAATTAACCCATTAGTGCCAAGGGAGGAGGGACAGACGGGGAGATGGAGCGTGACAAACAGCACGTGGCCCAGTCAGCTGTTTGTCACGCATGCTAAACATGATCGGAGGGAAGGACGGAGACAAGAAAGAACCACTTTAAACAAACTGGCTAAAAAGCACACACGCTCTCACACACCAACACGCCCTCATAGAGTCCCAGACTCGTCTCCTCTGTTTCCTTAGTCCCGATCATACATACAAAGGGCTGGTCCAGCCGATCCATGAGCTCATCCCAGCGGCTGACCCCTCTCTGCTCTGTCTGCCTCCCGGTTCAGGCCAGCTGTCGCTGCACTCGCCTCCTCTGGAGCTGATCCTCCTCATTTAAATGCCTCTGACATTATTCTGGAACGTACCACTGGAGGAAGAGGGAGGGAATGTGGGGGGTGTAGGATGGAGTTCCATCCTGCCGTGAGTTTCCCCAGCAACACCCCGCGCTCTCCTCTAGCTTCTCCCCGCTGAGGGGGACCACGTTTTGGGGATGTTTGTGTCGCCAAACATCGGTGCGCTTCGAGACGTCATGGTGAGCTGAGCACAGCTGCAGTTTGAAGGAGGGGACCGTTGCCTCCACGTCCTCACATGGATGAAATTAAAGGGCCGGCACGTTTTCCGCATTATCGTTGCAGCAGGGACACACGTTCCAATACGAACACAGAACTGTGTGTATGCTAAAACTGCTCAAATAGCACGTTCATAATTCTTTGAACTGATGTAATTTCACAGAGTGATATTTGTGAAATCTGACATGTGGCTGCAGTGTGCAAGTTCCTCTGGGGTCATATCTCTTATGTCATATCTCTCTCCTTTTATTATCCTTCTAGTGGAACAATTGCTCAGGATAACAGCTGCGTGCTTGAATTGCAAAAATATGTAATGAACATTTTACTGGATTGCACTTGTTGTTAAGGTTGGATTTGTTATTCTGTGTCACAAATATAAATATATTTGTGACACAGAATAACAAATTTTTGTTATTCTGTTAAACCCATTTTTTCCTTTTGGGTTTGTGTAGTTTCTAGCAAAAGTTACTGAAACAGAAATGTTAGTGAATTCTATTTCCAGCGTGCCTGTGAGTATTGTATTAACACCAGCATCACTGTGTGGGATTCCTTTTATATAAACTGTAGTTCCCATGTTTACAATGCGTTTTGCAAATGTTTTTTTGATTGGAAAGCAACCGAGGCCTTCGAGACAGAGGCAGTAGCTCTATTAGGCTGAGAAAGATCTGATCAATTCATTTAATGAGAATATTGCCATTTTTATCGATAAGAAAAGTCAGAACTTTATAAACCGGTTATACAATAGTTCAAAACCCAGTTTGAAAGAGGACAGAAAAAAAACACTGAGGGCTACATAAAGCCAGACGCAATCCAACTTCAGGCCAGATTCAATAATAAGATTAAATTATTGTGTTTCTTTTCAAGGCTCTTACAGCCAAAATAGCAATCACAAGGTCTAATCAAACAGATGAGGCCTCAAGAGGAGCACAAACAACAATATTGCCATTCATTGATTCATCTGGCTGCTCCAAATCTTCAGACCAGGCTCTCTCTAGTGGTCAAATACTGCATCACACACACACACACACACACACACACGCACGCACGCACGCACACACACACACACACCATCGTTTGCATGTCTAAGAACAAATGTAACTATAGACGCTTGCAAAGCTTCAATCTACTCTTCCTAAGTTTCATTATTTAGTAGAAGCAAAAGTCCTGCATTCCAAATTTGACTAAAGTAAAAGCATACCAGAAAATGCAATGGTTAATATTTATATATATTATATTATTATTGTGAAATATTAACAGCTAAAGAGATGTCTGATTTTGCACTGGTCTCGATGGAGCTAATTTAACTGCTTCATGTGATATTGAGCTTTTTCTGCCTTGAACAAGGAATCACACATTTCTTGAATGAAGATGTGCACGGTCGCAATCAATCATCAATCATCTTTTGACCAACAGACCAAAGGCTAAACACATGATTGTCACTCAAGATAATGAATGAGCAAATCTTCATATTTAGGCTGATGTTTGTTATTTTAGTTTAAAAAGGAGTAGTTGACTATCAAAACAGCTGTTCATTAATTTGATGTCAGTTGATTTATCAACGAATCAACTAATAAAAGAGTTATCTGACAAGTAGCAAGTAAATATGAAATCTCTAGTACTTAAGTAGATGTTTAATGAATAACAAGAGTCAACATACTCTACAATATTCCTGCCACTCAATAATGTATTTTAATGTTATATCGCGTAAACAGCAGCATGCAGCGTACCTTCCAAACCAGATTGTGTCTCTCCACGTGTCGATGTGTTGCAAACCACAGCTGGCATCAAATAGTGACTCTATATGTAAAGCACCACACCATTAAGTATGAACAACAATGCAACAGAAGGGTGATCCCACCCACAGGGACAAAGTCCACGAGACCCCCGACGGGCCAGATGTTGGTTCATATAAGACCCAAACAACTAAACAACTGGAGGCGGTGCGGACGCACACAAGGAGTGACTTCCTGGAGGTTATCGGAGGAAGGTGTGTTGGGGTGGGAGCTCCGAGGCTGGGTCGATCATTATCTGTGCAGATTGCGTTACTGAGGGAGTGACAAGGCTTAACATTTAACTTACAGGGTCTCTCTGCTGTAATTAATTAATGTATCTGTTCATGTCACAGACCCCATCATGTGCAAACACCAAGATGACAAAGAGTGACACAACCAAAGGAGGAGGGAACAACACGAGGTCGAGGTACAACGTGTTCAAAGGTCCATCATCAACCGTGCGTACTGTATACATGATCATCCAGTAAATCATTCAGCTCAGTTCTTTGGGATTAATGTATTTGTAGTATTGCTTTTCTGCAGAGGTGGAAAGTAATTCTGCACTTTTTATTAAGCATTGCTTAATTAGTTTATAAAATATGATTGGTACAAGTTGAACTAGTCAACAGAACATGAAGCTACAATATTAAAAATGCTGTTCACACATAATAATGAATTAACTCATGATACTATATAACATGTCAGAAGGTACTTTCCCTAATGGAGTATTTTCTAAAATGACAATGAATGAATATGTATCTATTTTACTGATGTATTTGGTCTTCTTGTGAATCATTATAGATCATCTGTTATTACACCTTTTAAACACTATCATGCTATATAATACAGCTAATGACGATTATAAGCAATTTTGTGCAAAGCCCTCATTCTTCTTTAGGTTGTCTAACAAGTGTAAGAGGCACAGAACAGGCGGACGGGTGAGTGGGCGGCGCTCGAATCTCACAACTACCTTTTCACAGCCAGAGAAGTGATTCACACACGGCTGTGAGTCTAAATATGGACGGACGCAAACTACACTTTGCCTCAGCCCTTCACACAACAGCTGCTAAAGAGAGCAAAGGGCTGTTTGACACACGGCAGCATGTGTCGAGCAGGTCTATAGGCTTTCAAAAAGAGGTCGGATGTGAGTGATTCAAATTGATCTGAGGCTGATTAGATGAGCAGCTGGTCAAACCACTCCGCTCGCTCACTGCGCTCCTTGTTGCTCCATCACAGAGAGCTAAATGCTCACAATCACTACAAAATCATGACTGTCCTGGCTCCTAAATGGTGGAATGAGCTCTCCAATGACATCAGGACAGCAGAAAGTCCACACGTCTTCCGACGCGAGCCAAAAACACGCCTCAACCGACTATACAATATTATATGCTGTATATATACTATGAAAACTGTAGTTATTAAATCAAATGCTAACAATGACAAATTATATATATATATATATACAGAGCTGCCAACTTTTCAAAAAACCTTGGAGTGAGATTTTGTCGGGGGTGACCAAAATGTTGCCGCGCACGCAGCCACACGCGCTGGTGGCTCAAATATCAGGAAATTGGAATTCATTTGCCGTAGTACCCATGTTGTACCCTGCATTCTGGAGGTTTGTGGGGCCCAAAGTCGTCGATAGGGGCGGCCTGCTGGAGATGGAAAACATTGGTTTTATTCTGTGAAGCAAAGACATAGCTGATGGTCCACCACCAGGACATGTTGGTTTAAGTAGATTTCATGCATTCTAGTGGATTTTTGGGTGGTATGCCTGACCTTATTCTGATTCATGTTCATCTGCTCATGACTCGTGGGGCCTTCTAGACTTGAGCTGAACATTCAACCAGAAAACTATTGCTGTGCCTCAATGACTGTCTATGTACCACAATATAGCCTAATTAATAGACCTGTGTTTAAGATTTGACCAATTTAGATTGATTGACATTTTGATTACAATGGTATTCAACTAATTCTTAACTGAAACCTAACCTATATTGTTAATAATTGTATTCTTAAGAGCACTTAATGATTTATGTTCAGCAAAAAATGACAAATGTTATGTGAGCAGCCTTTATAAACGATGCTATGATGTTTTCAGCGTGCAGTATACCAAGAGGTCAACAAGGTGCTCTCCTGCTGCTTGTTATGACAGTTTACATTCACCACTCAAAATCACACGCACAAACACAACTAATCATTTATTTCCAGATTTAAAGTTTAAGAGAGTGAGTACTTAATTGAACCACATGTCATTAACACTCCTTAGTCTTTTCTCCTCCTCAGTTTCTCCTGTTTGAAAATCTTCTTCTGTTGCTGACTGCGGGACTCTTTGGGGTAAACAGGACGTCTATGCAGCGAATAGGTTTACAGACGCGCTCCTTAGCGCCATTTATCGTCGGGGAGTTTGAAAAGAAACGAACGCGCTTCGGCCCAAAATCAGAATTTTTTTTTTTGCCGTGAGAAATTGGTTGTGTGGCGTGAGTGCGTGTGAAAACATGCAAAAGCGTGTGTCACACGGCGAAACCATGAGAGTTGGTAGCTCTGATATATATATATTTTCTCAAATATATATACCTGTGTGTATATATATATATATATATATATATATCTATATCTATATATATATATATATATCTAGATATATATCTAGATATATATATCTAGATATAGATATATATATATATATATCTATATATAGATATATATATATATATATAGATATATATATATATATATACAATATCAAACCTCCTCCTTTTAAGTAAACTACTCGAAAAGCTCATTTTTTCTACAGCCAAGCGCCTTCTTGGCCATAAATACCAGTTTTAATGTCGTCCTGTGAGGCTCTTGACTGCACCACAGTACTGAAACTGCTCTTGTTAAGGCTTTCAACAACATCCACTTAAACACAGACAGTGTCAGAACTACACGCTCTGTGTTACTGCAGCTCAGCGCTGCATTGCATGTTTTTCCCGGTGTTTTGATGGTTTTAATGTCTTCTTGTGAAGCGCTTTGAAATATCTTGTTCTTGAAATGTGCTATCAAATGTACAGCCTTGCTCTGCCTTGTCTATACCCTGACTAGCTAGCACTTTAAATAGTCTGTCTTTCTTTGTTGATTGTTGTTGTTGTTGTTGTGGTTGTAAGCTTCTTTGGATAAACAGCTAAATGAAATGTAATGTTATATAATATAAAGCTGCAGCCCTCCACGTGTATTCCACTTGGCTATTCTGATTGATTGGCCAGGTAGATTGGCTAAAAAGTTGAGGATGCAGATGCAGTTGAAGATAAAGCTTGATTTAGATCATCATTAAGGAGACAATGTCCTTTATGATCTTGTGATGAACGACTGCAGCAGATTCAATAATATCAATCCTTTATCCAGGTTTGAGTAAAGTGGCAATGGCAAATTCATCCAAAAAGTCAATAAAAATGTTATCGAATGATAGTGTATATGTAGATTTTTTAGGAAAAACAAAAGATTTAGTCTCTTGAGTGTCGTCTTTGCCTACTCAGATGGCTCATTTGGTGCTTTAACAACACTATGTGTGAGTCATCTTATTGTGCCTCTGCAGAATAATTGTAAATGAAAACACAGAGGACAAATCTGTGCACAGAACAGTTTTATTTATCGTCAGCGCAAAAATTGTTTTTGACAATGCTTTTGTCACAGCATGTCACTATCTATCGTACATGTGACCTAGTTTTTTTTACAGCTACAACACATGTTATGTCATTAGAATTAAGTGCCAGTAGAGGTAGATTTTTATCTTATATCATCTGCTTTCAGATAAAATCAACTAATTGTAATCTAAATTATTACAGCAGTGTTTTCTATTAAATGTATGACGTTGAAGTGACCTTTTTTTCACATTTTGTTGAAAAGTCTTTTGGATTCTGAAACGACGCGCAGTGAACAAAAGAGGGCTGTCATTTTGCCACGTGGTCATTCTACGCTCTTTGTAGTTTGGATGAAAGGTTGACCAGCGTGTGCATACATCAGAGTGGAGCCTAATCCTCTCATTCAGCCGGGATCAGGTCCTGAGGTACCAACCTACATATTCTATCTAGGCCACATACCGCCATCAGGCTACATGGAAATCCCTCTCAACATATTTCTCTAACCAACACGTTAATAACAACAGGAAGGATTTTCAGGAATATTTTCTCACATGGCAACATGTTTTGAAAGGATGTCTGATGTGGAACGGGTCTCCAACCCATGATGGACCTTTTAATTATTTAAATTGAAACATGGCAACAGAAAAAATGGGTTGACATTTGAGCAGCGTCATAATTGTTTCCCTGGGCTGATGGTAGAGAACGCATGGAGCCTTTATACGTTGTGTTCCTAATAAAACAATGAGCCAGACAATTAGTGGTGAAAAGAAAAGCTGCAACCCATCTGCAACACTGAGAAGATGCAGGGTTTGAATGTCAAAATCCTCCATAGAGAGGATCAACTAGCACCTCCATAATCAACAGGTCAAACTACTGACAACAAGTATTTCACAAGCGTTTCCTGTGACGAGTCTTATCTGATAAATGATCATCAATCAAAGTACACGTCTTCAAAAAGTCAGAAATCCTAATGCACAGTCCAGAGGCACAGCACCTCAGGCTCATTCAATGTGAGACTCCTCACCCGTCACTTTACCGACACACTCACTCCTTCCTCCTTCTCCATCCCCATGCAACCCCCACTCACCCGTGCTGGCTGCATACTGCAGGCTGCCCCGCTTCCTAAAGGGGGACAGGGGCTTGTTTTTAGCCCCGGCGGCGGTCGCTGGGGGCAGGTTGGAGGACATGGTCTTCAGCTTGGCAGTGATGGGAAACGGAGAAATGAGCGAGTCAGATCTGTGGAGAACCGAGCGTTTGAGCGCTGAGGAGGAGAAGAGAGAGAGGAAGGCGAGGTGATACAGCACAGATGCCGGCCGCTTGAGGGGGTTTGATTGCAGTCAGCGTAAGTGTGTGTATTCGAATGTGTGTATGGGAGTGTGTGTGTGTTCAGCTTGCTACGTGCCTGTGAGGAATTCCAGACTGGTTGGTCCAGCGTGGAGCTGCAGGGCATCTCTCTGCAGCGAATCAGGCCCCGCCCCCTCCGAATAGCACTCTTGTGCCTGAGCTGCAGCTGATGGAGGCTGAGGGGCGGGAGGGAGGGGCTCGACTTCACCCCTGCAACGCATGAACACACTCACACACACGCGCACACATACATACACAGGGTACAAAACACACGCGGCAGCCTGCAGTTCTGCTGTTGCTATGACAACAAGAATTCAGGAGCAAAGCAATGGGGAGAAAAGTTATGTCTACAGAAAGATGGAACTAGAAAGATGAAAGGCGGCAAAGGAATGTGAAACAGAAATCCTATGCAATAAAACTAATAATGATCAGAATTTCCAAAATGTTATTAGCTTATGCCCAATTGGCTGATTGTAAAGCGAAATAAAAAGTAAGGTACAAAATCACTGGAATAAAAAACGTTGATGATGCAAGTCGAGCTGTGAGTCCAAATATTAACTACCGGATGTATTATCTCCACATTTTATTGACATTCATTTTCACTGACTTTGATGATAGTTATTCAGCTCCAACACTAGGTGAAAACGTGCATAATGCTTTGATTTAAGACCAAAGAAATGCTCAACTAAGGACATTCTGATGATCCCATGCTGTACCGTATCAGCTCCAGCTCAAAGTATCGCTGTCCAAAGCCATGTCAATTGTAAAGCATTAATATAAGAGATGGAATAAAATCTAGAATCTAGCTCTCCAACACAAACATGCCGTAATCCTCCGGCTATGTGAATATCTCTGTGAAAATCTCTTAACTGATAAAACTATCAAACAGGATGAGGAAGCAGACCCAACTTAAATTGATTTCATATATAACTGAATTCCAAATATCATCTTTGTGTTATTAACAAACAAATTCATTATCAATGAAACCGAAAACATAAGCTTTTTTTCTGACAAACCTTTTTCTTTCTATTTGAATATATACTGTATATAATCCTCAAGTGGGCCTTGCATGAAGGACAAGCGGCTTTAAGACGGAAGTGAGAAATCTTGTGTGAAATGTCAAAGTTGAAAATACTTCATAATCAAAGTGACAACAAGCCACGATGGAGTGAATTAATGATTAGTGATTTAGTTAAACAAACATCATTGGATATAATAGAATACCCATATACATGTTTAAATAATAGTATATAAAAGTATAAGTATATAAAATAAAAGTATTGTCAGGAGTAATTAACATGCGTGACGTCGATGCATGATGAGTAGAAATTAATTTTTATTCCAGATAAAAAGTCTAGAAATGCTGATGAGAGAACAATCAGCCCATCTGACCTCTCTACAACATTTATGGGTGTTACACAGAAAACATATTACAGGTTGGTGGAAGACCTCCTGGCTAAATAATACTGTAATATAAGATCATTACAATGACCAGTTACAATACGAACATTAACTCCGCTGTTGTGCAGTCAGACTATTTTTCACTTGTTTCCTCTGTTGTTAATTTCTCTTCAGGAAAACAAACGCTGACTTTGGACACACAGCTCCCTCTGATGGCAAAGACACATCTGTGCATGCACCCGGTGACGAAAGCATTAGGAGGGAATCTGGATAACGTTCTACTCACAGAGTATCCGAGGATACTGTGTGCAGACACTTAGGAAATACTTTGCACAGTAGGTGACCAATAAGTTAGCGGACAGTAACAGACACATTTAAGTGATACGATTTGGGGTTGTGGGAGAACCAAATGTGGATGTAAACTGAATGAAAGAAGAAAGGACGTGAGAATAAGACCGTGTGAACAGATAATTTAACATCAGTGTTTTGCACAAAATGTCTTTAAATATGTGAAAATAGTTTGTATTCTGTACAAAACGAACAAGCATTAAAAGCACAGTTTATTTATCTCTGTAATTCAACATTGAAATCAAATAGACAAATATTAATTTAAATGCTCAAAATTGTTATCATGTGAAAGTGATGAAAGTGATGATAAATCCATATAAAATTGCCCCAAAAACATTTAGTGTCACCCTTTATATTCAGAGTTCACGTTAGCGACAAGAAGGATTTACACAATGTTTTGTGTAAGAGGATTAAGTATCCCAACATCGTGCTACAGTTTGAGGTCGCCAAGCTTCCCCCATCCGTCACCAAGAGGAACGCACTCACTTATTTGGGAAACTTGATGAAAAGCATGTCGAGTAAAACCACATTAGCTCATCGGTGGGACATGATCTCCTGTAATTGAGTCTACTCAGGAATTACAAAAACGTCCCCACGCGTCACACAGAGGAAAAGTAAAAAGGGTCCACCTTTATATATCAAACACAAGTTCACTTTATGTTGAGTTGGATGCTGACAGAGTAATTATTGGATTTCTACAGGGGAATATTACTGAGTCCAGAGCTCTTTGATTACCAACATATCTGCCTATTTATCAGCACATATTCCCTCTAAGAGGCTCTACAGTTCAACCCCAGTGAAGATCCAGATTAAAACAACATAATTAGAATTATTTCTTGTGTATTTATAGATGTAATTTGAGATATTTGAAGATGCATTCAATGGTAAATGTGATCACCAGAGTGCTTGTGTTTGACATTATAGATGAAGCCTCAGTTAGCCTCGAGCTTGACCTACTTCGATATAATCGAATAAACGGAGGATCGGTATCCATTCTCTCTGCACTTTGCTGTAAAAAAAACACAAATCCTACACATTTCAGTTTCCCTGCACCCTCCACCAAAAAAGTCTGTGTGTTAAGCCCCCGCCTCCCTCGTTGATCTGTGGCCCTGTGTGTAATCTCGTCAACAGATAAGAGACGCAGGCGCTGAGCACAAAGCAGGGCGAGGCCATCCACCTGCTAATGGGATTGGCCACCATCTCTAGATGTGCCACTGTGTTTAGCCTGCTTGGAAGCATTCAGGGGTTTAGACCCAAAACACCATGGCCCAGTTCATTAGCAGCACATGCTTAGGCAGAGTGACGTGAGTCTAATGCCCAGTATCTCAGCACAGAACGGGACTCCGACATTGGTGCAAGTGAGGCCGTGTGAAAGGGTAAAGCAAAGGGAAAAGTCTATTTTTTTGATGCATTGATGTGAAATATCTGCACCTAAACAGTAGTGGTAATCAATGGAGTGGTTTTCTGTGGAGCAATTCAAATTTGACTAAAATGATGAACTAGTATACAAATGCCTGTAATGTTGGACTTCCTTAAAAACAAGAACAACAAGAAGCCACTTTGGGACTTGATGTAATCATCGTTTCGCCTTTCACCTTCGTTCACACTCAGTCTAAATTGGGTTTGATCCCAGTCTGTCGATCGTTTAGCTCCCCGCTGAGCCTGTTTGACCCTGACCTCACAGAACTGGTACCCGTACCGTTTGATCCCACTCCTCTTGGACCAGCTCCTCCTACAATAAACCTAAAGAGAAAGTTAAAGAGCCGTGGGAACAATATGTGCAACGTTCACAAAAGGACAGGAATCCGGCATCCATCCAGAACTCCACCGGCAGTCTTTACTGTACTGTCTCTACTATGAACCGTGATGCTCGCGTCTGACACACACACACATGTTTTAAAAGGTCAAAAACGATTCCACCCGTAAGATGCGTTTAGCTGATTTCCAAGGTGCTTTTTTGGGGGGATAATATGCAGCAATGGCTTATCTCAAAGTAAGTCCTCAAACATGCAGGGGAGGACGCAATGAAGGCCCACTGACTTCCAGCCATCAGTAAGCATCATAGATCAACTGCTCCAATCCTGCAACCAAGCGCTCAGCACACATAGAATCCTGACTACCGTCTCCTTTCTGAAGGAAAACGGGAACATTTTTTAGATAGTTCCAGATATGTTGGACGTAACTTTTACATGTAGGTCATGTTATGCTCAGACCACACTAAACAGCAAAGAGCAGTGTCAGTTGCTTTATTTAGCAGGCACCACACCACCTGGGATTTAAAGGTCTTAACTATAAGAAGTTTAGGAGAGGTTAATGCCTACCGGCTTCGTCCACGTGACTGACACTGAAGTCAAGGATCTGACAGGAAGTACTGCATGGATCAAACGTATAGACGCTGACTGCAAGCCACACATTTATATAAACGGATGCCTCGTTGCCAATCCAGACCTTTGCAGGTCTAAATGTTTTCAAAATGTATGCAGGAAGCTCTAGGATGACTAATGTGTCTTTAGTATATAGTGTACTGCATATACTCTGCATGTATACACACTTACACACACACCATAGACGCTGTGATGGTTACAAACATTTTGCATATGGACAAATCAAATCAATGACTGAGGAGATCAATGACTCACTAAACCTGAGTATTTGAGGGGGTTTATTTTCAACTTTTTCTTTGCATCATTTATCATTCACTATTGCCATGCTATTATGATAATTGGATTGACTGGCCAATCAGGAAGAGGCATCTTCTAAGTCAGGGGTTTAAGCAGAGGGAATTAAAGGGAGGATCTCTGCCGGAGAGAGCCTCTGAAATGAGTTGAACCTTGAGAGAGTCTCACTGATCACCTAATCGAAAGAGTCCAACAAAGCTGGGAAAGCTCAGGCACCTCCCTCTCAATCCTGCATCCGCTCGGAAATCGCCTTTCAGCACGATTAGTGTTGCAACCAGATTCTCTGCTCCCCAGCTCACAGTGAACCGTCAAAATTTCCTACCTTGAGGATCTTGAGTTTGAGGAGGAAGAAAGCATGGGTGCGGGAGCAAGTGCCGAGGACAAAAAGTCCAAGGAGTTGGAAAAACAACTTCAAGAAGATGCCGATAAGGACTCTAAAACAGTCAAGCTGTTACTGCTTGGTAAGTGGACTCATGAATAGTCTTGTTGCGAGTTTTCCTTTTTGTCCCAGACTGGGTTCTGCAAAGGGATCAGACTGGATGCTTTGCTTTTTAAAAAATTCAGCACTTAACTAATTCTAAATTTGTACTTTCTTTCTCGGCTTGAAAAAAATGTCCCGTCTGCAAAGTAAAACAGTAGTGCTGCAGTCAGCCAACCATCAGCAGGTGTAACTGCTTTTTAAATACAGGCCATCCCTGACCTGTTCAGTCAGTACTAATCATGATTAAGGTCTGGGAAAAGTTTCAGGATAGATGATTTACTTAATGTTACAGGTCCAATTCATGATAATATATTCACGAGCTAATTCAGTAGTAAGTCAAATGGCTCATTTGCTGTATGTTTTTCTAATCTTTGATTTGAGCCATGTGAGGCGCACTAAACGTCTCTGAGACAGCTGTTCACTGCTCAGTTAGATGTGAGGTACATGGTATACTCAGAGGATTTGTTTCTGGATTAAACTCATTAGTTTATTAAAATTTTTAAACCCTTTGCAACACTCACTTGGAATTAGTGGAAGAGAAGTCGAGGGACGTACGAGAGAGATGTTTGCAGGTTGATCAGCTAACACAAAGATCTGAGACGGAACTCACTGCAGCACTTTTTTTGGTGTACTACAGATTTCACGTCGGTAAAAGACTCTAACGTTGACTTACATTTAGAATATAAATACTGCAGATACTTGAGAGTTGTGTCTTTACCACTATGGTGTTTTTTTTTTAAAGAATCTGAAGATCTTTGTTTGACCTTTTTGATATTTAACTAATACATTCAATAAAAAAGCAAAGGAGTGAAATGGACTTTTGGATTTTTTTTATCCTAGTATCTACAAATGAGGAATAACTATCAGGACATTGGCGCTTAAAACAATCCTAGCCTTTGGTCTAAATGAGTCACCGGCCAGCTGTGATATGTCAAGCCGATTAGCTAACTGGTTTAGTGCAGATCCACTTGGTGAAGTCTTTGTTGATCCTCAACCGGCAGTGTGGAAAACACATGGATAAAAAAAAAAATGTACTACAGAAAAAGTAGAACATTTTTCACAACATTGCATTAGTCTCTCAGAGAGTAGTCGCTGTGTCACACTTTTCGAAGACCCTTTATCTGAATGTGACGGTGCGCTGAGCATAGACATAATTATTGGTGAAGATCTCTCAATTAACTAGAATATTTAGGGTACAAAACAATAGCTTTTGCTAAGAACGCCATCAAGAACATAGAAATCTGAATGTAGTGAAGTACTGTGTAGCTTCTAAAGCAAAGCTCTGGTACTCTATTGAATCTAAAAAATCTGCACCCGTTCATAGAGTTAATTAACTAAATCCCAGACTTAGTCCCTGCAAAGCCTAAAGACACATTGGCTAAAGAACACAAGGTGAAACAATGACTCCGAGAGGATAACGCGCTCTTAGTTAAATCGCCAGTCTAATACCGTAATAGTGTCACCTTTACTAGCTGATCTTCAGGTAGTAAAGGTGACACTATGACGGTTGTGGGGTAAAGCAGGGAGACGCTTTGGGTTGCTAAGGGATTTGCAATCTTGAGCTAGCACAAGCAACCGGTCCTTAAATTGTGCATAACTGCGCAGTTCACATTGTCCATCAATGTTCAATGGATGCACAAGTTACATTTTCACTGCATGTCTCTTGTCCTGTCTGCACGGCCTCATTCTGCGCCAGTGGGATTTACTTAAATTTGGAGACGTCTGCCAACCCACTGAGCTTAGAGGAATTTGCAACGGAATAAGCCTTCTGATAACCTGTTGACCATTTTACACTACATTATACCTTAGCAAGACAATACAGGTAAACGCCTCGTTGGTTCTAGGATATTATGTTGTTCTCAATAAGGGATCTTTTTGCTAGTCTCTAAAGGCATCACATGAAACCGCAGCCAGATCACTTGACACAACCTCATGGTCACTGTAGTTTCAAAGACCAGTTCAGACAATGAGTGGTTATCACACCCATAAACCATCTGTCCTCTACACGGGCTCCAACAACATTGTCTCGTCTTGCTTTCATCACCTTAGATTAGATTTTTCTCAACTGTGGATGATTCTGTTACATGAGACATGAGATCTACATTATTATTTTACACTCAACACAAAATATGTAATTGTAAATGTAAAAAATGACATGTAATGTAATGTAATTTGGCTCAGACAATAGAAAGACTTTGTAAAACAAAGTCAGTTACATGTAAAACTCTGCTTTTGAATAACCGTGAAATGCTGACGCACATCTATGTGTGTACAGGGGGACTTACTTGTTGCTTACTTTGTAAATCTATTCAAAATGGAAAGAGTCAGTTTTCACATATACAAGCTGAATGTAATTGAGTTTTTGTACCGTGAGGTGAAAGCCGACATCTGCAAACGTTCTGAAGAACAGATAAATGGCCCTTTCTGTCAAAGTCACAGCATTTTTCTCTATTCTGGCCAGACCAATTCTTTAATTGCTTGTATAATCAAAGCACATTCACTACCGTTTACATCTTACAGTGGGGTTTGACTCAATGGCAAGTCAACCATAAACACAGCAGTTATGTGTGTTGTTGCTAATCTTTTTATTCTCTTACAGGTGCTGGTGAGTCAGGCAAAAGCACCATTGTAAAACAAATGAAGTAAGTATTAAAAAAATGCATGCAATTTATAACTAGTGTACTCCCCACCATGTCAGTAGCAAACGTTTCCAGTGCTTTCATTCTCATCAGTCAGGCATAAAGCCAGCAGGGAAAAGCTCCCTCATCTCTGACTCTTATACTTGCGGCGAGGCCTTTAAACAAAAGGTCAATAGAGCAAACATCCGCTTACTCTGATTTGTCAGCACTTGTGTTGTGCTGTCAGTTTCACTCTGGCCATGAGAGCTGAGCGAGGTCAGAAACACACCACAGGGTGGCGCTGTGAGTACAAGCTCCAGGGGATGTCATGTTGTAGGTCATCACATTTCCTAAATATAACAGGGACTAAATGACCAATCAGCTCAGCCTAGCAGAGGTTACGTTTTTACAAATGTTGGCCTCTGGTACGACACACTGTCATCCATGTTGCAGGATTCTCCATCAAGGTGGTTATACAAGAGAGGAACAATTGGAGTTCAGAGCGATCATCTACGGCAACATCCTGCAGTCTGTTCTGGCCATCGTCAGAGGCATGGAGATGCTGGCCATCGATTTTGGCTCGACAGCTTCACAGGTCTCACACGACACAAGACGTACACCTGATTAACTTGCAGATATTTCATTTTCACTGACATAGAATCGTACAATGAAGAAGTTAAAAGTACTGTGCCGGTGCTAGTGGATCTTTCTGTGTGCATGAAAACCACAGGAGAATGCACAGAAGCTGCAGAATTTGTCGGACTCCATTGAAGAAGGAACAATGCCTGCCGAGCTGGCTGATGTCATCATGAAGCTGTGGAAAGACACTGGCTTGCAGGCCGCCTTCGACAGAGCTGCTGAGTTCCAACTGAACGACTCTGCTGGCTAGTGGGTTCATGTCTACTACGGGGATTAGTACAGTAAAGGGGTTACATGCAAAACTAAAGGTGCAGCGGGTTTAGCATTGATAGATAACGGGTGATTTCACATCTGAGGCCTGACTGTTGCACGTTTTTTTTTTTCTGCCATCATCAGCTACCTCAACGAAATGGACCGAATCAGCAAGTCAGAATACCTCCCCACCGAGCAGGACGTGCTGCGATCTCGAGTCAAAACAACCGGAATCATTGAAGAACAGTTTTCCTGCAAAGAGTTGTACTTCAGGTGAGTCACAACACACGGCCCTCGCTCAGCGAAGAGGCTGAACGCAGCGAGGTATCCGGGACTGACTTCCCGTGTGGTGAACAGGATGTTCGATGTGGGGGGCCAGAGGTCAGAGAGAAAGAAGTGGATCCATTGCTTTGAGGGCGTGACCTGCATCATCTTTTGCGGAGCTCTCAGTGCATACGACATGGTGCTGGTGGAGGACGATGAAGTGGTGAGTTGAGGCCTGCAGAGCGCGAGACGGCAGACACGTGAGCTGGTGAACTCAAACCTGGTTGTCTCTCATCTTTGCAGAACCGCATGCACGAGTCGCTGCATCTCTTCAACAGTATCTGCAACCACAGATTCTTCGCGTTGACCTCCATCGTGCTTTTTCTCAACAAGAAGGATCTCTTTGAAGAAAAGATCAAGAAAGTCCATCTGAGTATCTGCTTCCCAGACTATGATGGTAAGACAGAGTCCTTCAGCTTTCAGGAGGATGTGTGATGAGCAAACCATAAGAGAAGACTAAATTGATCAAGTAAGGCATCTTGAGATTATAAGTGCAAACATGTAAGCAGTGAGCAGTGATGTAAGCAGTTATATCAAACGCATGTCAGCTGACCCACACAGAGATGTAGAGTGCTTGATCCGAAGTATCAACAGAGTACTTTTGTTCTTGTTAGCAGAAAGATTTGTCTCATTCTCATAAGTTCGCTCCCCGGTCAACACCCTCCGTTTCTCTTTAGGCTGCAACTCATACGAAGACGCCAGCAACTACATCAAGTCGCAGTTCCTGGAACTGAATATGAAGAAGGGCGTGAAAGAAATCTACTGCCACCTGACCTGTGCCACCGACACAAGGAACGTTGAGATTGTGTTTAACGCCGTGACAGACATCATCATCAAAGAAAACCTTAAGAGTTGCGGCCTCTTCTAAGGAGCTCCGGGTTGAAAAGAGGTGCGCCGTGACCACGTGACATCCCTCCCCGGGACCAGATACAGACTAATCGGGTCCAGATGAGGCAGACCCCAGAAACTCCCATTTAACTCCCATACACCTAATCATGTCGGACAATCCAGAGTTGCCAAGCAACTGACCACAAACCAACACAATTGTGTAGCTTTGAAAGGAGCAAAATGCAAACCTCTACAAGACAGAAGCAACAGATTCTATAAATCATTTAAGGTGCTCTCTACATGTACGATTCATTTGTTTTTTGTTTTTCTCTCCTTCGCAGGACTTCCTTTCCTACCGTAACCCGTCACTTTATTGGCATTAACTGAGAAGTGTACTGCTGGAGCACAGAAGATCCTTTTTGTTGTGTTCCCGTCGAGCCAAGTCCTGGCCCTGTACCGCTCCAAGCGCATCACCACCTCCGATATTACATCCCTGCGACACAACACACACTCAGCTGGGTTGAAAGAATCACAGAGTCACCGTATTGTTGCTGTGGTCAGCTTTCTACAAGGTTTTCTAAAGTACAGTATTTGTCTCACACCAAAAGGTGTGAGGAGTAGCTGCTGTAGTTGCTCATCCGATCCTCGTCGCTTGCTTTCGACTAACGCTACTGTGTTGTTAATTGACTTTATAATAAGACCAATCTCTGTTAAAAATAAATAAAACAATAAAACAGGGAGGGAAATATTAATCTTTTGAATAGCAACATTCCAACCTTGTTTTATGTTTTTGAGTGCAGTAGTCTCTGTGGTCTTGATATTTAAACTGTAAACACCTGCTGAGTAAATATCTCAGATATTTCCAGTGCTGCCGTATGTATCCAGATGACAAACAAAATTGTACATGTATCTAATCTAAATAGTGGTAATGTGTTCAATTCCTTTAAGAAAGTTAATGTGTTGAATAAATTTCAGAAGGTCAAACACGGTAGAGAAACTTTGTACATAAGAGTAGGTAATTCAATATATTTTGAAAGATAAATCTTTATGAGAGGGAAACACTAGCGGGACGATGCTTTGTTGTGAAAAGGGAATGAAAATCTACTGAGTTTGTCCTTTCTTATGAAATGTAGAGGCACGAAATAAATATGCATTAACATCGCATGTGTCTCTGTTTCTTTCAAACTGTCAGTCACTGAATAACATGTAAATGGAATCAGAGAAACACGGCTGTCAACACTGAAGGAATCTCCAGGCTGGTTGCGTCTGCAGTGCCAATTCCCTGTTCTGGTCGGACGGGAAATGGCAGAACACGGAAGTTCACTAACAATAAACCTATTGAGAAAGACAAACAAATTAAAGCGGAATTAATCTGCAAAGTGAAATTTACCGGACCGTTGTTCTAGGACATGAAATTTGACCTCAAGCCAAGACAAAGCTGAGAGTTTGAGAGTGTGTGGAGCTGACGAGCTGAACCATCTTCATTTGAGTGACCAGTCATGCTTCTACATGTAATGAGTTTTTGTATTTTCATCCAACCTCCAGTGGGCATACTCAGAACTCAGATCTATCTACCGGATTATGAGTAATTCCTTCAGTATTGCCCTTGCAGGGGAGACATGGACATGTTACATTTCAAAACGCAAACAACCGCCCAAGAAAAGGGATAAAAAGTCTGCTGACATTCTACATGTTTGTTATTCTCATCAAATCCCATGAAAACCAAAAACAATAAGGAATTTCTCCTATGTTTATTCTTCAAACTATAAAACTAGAATATTGTTGTTTTTTGTTGCTCCTAAAAAAATGCTCCTGTAGTTTATTTTGATTTAATCGTGCGTACATTCTTCTGCGGCCACAAATAGCTGAGAACCGTTCGAGAGCAGAGTAACATTTGCTCAGAACTACAGTCACAGTACGAACATGTGTACACAACTTGTTTTGTAAGATGTACGTCTTGAGTATAACGAATGGCCTTTGAGTGAGACGAGGTCGAGGCCATCCAGAATGCTTGAGTACAAAGTAACGGTACTTGTTGAGAAAACGAAACACAGGACACGTGTCATGCTACAGTGACATCATACATGGTAGGACGGTGAGGACATGATGGAGAGCTGTGGCGTGTGCAGCCGCTGGAACAAACCGAGCTAGAATATACAGATGTGCCTCAAGTCTAAAAATAGTGTTTTCAGTTTGCATGACCTCCTTCCCAGCAGGGTTCAGGTGAGAGGAGCCATCCGTTAATGGGGACCAGTGCAGATCCTCTGCTTTGTGTTGCTTGGAGTAAGATTGTGTATTCGTCTTGAAAATAGAAGGTCAACTGTGTGACCATTTAATGATGTTAAAACGTACCAAATACAACTGCAACAGAGTACAGAAATTTAGACTTCACGTTTTTGGGAAAGTTTTCTGCTATTTGTCGTTTGTAGAAAGTGGCAGACCTGATATTTATCACTGTATATCAGCAACGGACTTTGCTGGAGCAAAAGAAAGCCAATACAGCACAGGGATATTTCAAACTGTTTATGTTTAATATGTTTATATACATCTTCACGGATATCCATAGGATTAAAAAATACCTTGAAAAAAAGGATATTCTATATTGACCTCCACTGAGTGAATATTATTAGTCACACTCAAACTCCTATGGAAAGAATAACAGAGTTGCAGTGATGTGTCCCTTGTATAAAAATATTCAATAGTCAATACAATGTTGTGTAGTTAATACCTGACTATGTAGACAGTGTTGTTGCCACTGAGCTCGTTGTACTCCTGTTAACTAATCCCAGACCCAATTAGTTATGTTACATCGAAACCTGCACACGAAAAAAACTATCCTCTTTATTATTATTGCAATGCGTTCACACATCCAAAACTAGAAATACTGAATAACTGCAACTCAAAAATGGGGAAATACAACAAATATTCAATAGAAACATTGTAATATAGACTAAAGTTAGGATAAGATTCAACAGAAAACATTGGGAACAGAATTTACATATGAGCTGTAACTGTGAAATGCAGTAATGGATTTGATACACGGGCTCTCTTTTGGTCTTTGTACATATGACAGAAAAACTACAAATATGTCAAAGATATCAGAGCCCCCCCCCCACCTCCCCCCCTCCTGATGGAATGGTCTTAAATACGACACCGGATACTGTTTCACAACCGTCCCCCAATTATCACTTTCCCCCTGTGTGCTCTGCGTGGTGACATCTATTGAGACAATAATTGTAGAATCAAGTCTGCATTCAGGTGCGGCGTTCAGCTCAGTCCTTAAGTAACACCTACTTGCCCACTGCAAAAAAGACACACAAGTCCAGATTCTGCTCCCGACACCTGCAAAGTAAAAGGGAAAAATATCGGTATGGAACATAAAAACATTATGATGTGTTGTATTATCCAACCACTTGTTAACAACCACCATTGTGAAGCCTTTTAAAAGCTTCATAATTCAGGGGAGGTATATTTATTAACATTTTATATCATAGAACAAAACGTGCCGGCTTGGTCAACAACCCCACGATGCCACATTGAGTACTGACCTGCACGGCCTCGAGCTTCAGTAGAGCCCGATCTCCCGCAGGTTGATCTTGATGATGACATCGGTGACAGCGTCAAACACAAACTGCACGTTCTTGGTGTCTGTGGCACAAGTGAAGTGGGTGTAGATCTCCTTGGTGTCCTTTCGCTTGTTTAAATCCTCAAACTGGTACTGGATGTAACCGGAGGTCTCGTCGTATGAGTTCCCACCTGCGGTTAAAGAGATTGTTTATAAGAAGTTGCTCAGAATTGACGTGGAACATTCCAATATGAAACAGTGTCACTGTGGACATGAAAGCAAAAGCACGGTGCCATAAACCTGTGACCAGTTTTTCCACTTTTTTCAATTAAAAGTGTAGAGATTCACCAAGAGAACTTTTGAAATGTAAACAGGCGGCACCTAATTATTGATGACCATTTTGTTCTGCAACGACATTTAGATTCTGTGTAGAAACACCTCAAGTTATGTGATGCTCACTTTGAGTTAGAGGTCTCCTCTAACAGAATGAGATCCTATCGAGGATTCCAGGAACGCTTCCATTCATCAGATGTATAAGGAGAGTGTCTGATCGCATATGACTAAAGTTCAAACGTCATCAATGCTAATGTGGTGGATCGTCTCACCGGGGTATTGGGGGTAGCAGATGGTGAGCGGACTCCTGCCGATCTTCTCTTCAAACAAGTCCTTCTTGTTGAGGAAGAGGATGATGGACGTGAGCGTGAACCACTTGTTGTTGCAGATGGAGTCAAAGAGCTTCATGCTCTCATGCATCCGGTTCTGAGGAAAGAGAAGATACTCACAATAGCCCCTTTTCACAGGCGAGACATTTTGACAATGGTGTAAATAATAACATGAATGACAGTTTAATTTCATCCAGCCGCTTTGCTTTCCAAGTGTTGGTTAACTTCGGTTCTGCCTGGTGTCTCCTCCAATTTCAACAGCACTTGTACCAAGAGCATCGTAAACTGTACAGACTAATAAAAAGATATTTTACAAGGCTGTTAATGACTGAATCCTAATGGACACGGTCTGTCTTTGCCAGCACTTAATCTCAGTAAGAGATGTGCCCCTGTGATGACTTAATGAGGATAGATGTGAATAGAACACAGGCCATCATCAGTGTTATCAGTAACTTACCATCTCCTCATCCTCAGCCAACACAAGGTCATAGTCACTGAGCGCTACGCAAAAAATGATTGATGTGACTCCCTCAAAACAATGGATCCACTTCTTCCTCTCGGAGCGCTGACCCCCGACATCGAACATCCTGGAGACATTAATACATGTAGAGTGAATGGGCTCATTTTAATTGTAATTTACATTTAATCCCTGTGATGTATGAGGACGAGTGTAAATCCCGAGTCAATAGCAGAAACACACACACACGTGTGCGTGTGTGTCTCCCCCTGAGTCCGTCAGCGGCAAAGTGAATCTGCACTGAGCTGATAACAGACGAGCCCAATTCAGTGAGTGCTCATCTGCAGCTCCTACAGAAGGGCGGGGAGGCTATTACCGTAAATGATTCACCAATATTTATAAGTACAAGAGAAAGATGATAATATAATGTAAAAGGAATGAAGGAAATGTAATCACATTTACTGCTTTAGAAGTGGGTCACAAACGGCTGAATGCCTCACAGCAGCATTAGTTAAAAAGACTTATGAAACAGGCTGCAATGTCAGAACATCGATATGCAGCTTCTAAAAACAAATAACCAGCCGAATCCTCTGAGATTAAAGAAAAAAAAAATCAACAAAAAAGGTTGTTACTTTCATGAAACGTTTTTAAATTTTCACATGGCGATGAATCAGATAATGATGATAAAATAAAAGGCTTCATGGTGTCACTACAAGCGTTTCTTTATCGCGGCCCCCCGTCCCAAATAGTACATTACTAAGACAAAAAACAAACCAATATGTCTAAGAAAATATTATTAAACTAAGCAAAGAATGGAGAAAAATCAAAAATCAAAAATTAAATACATCTTCCATTGGAAGTATTGATCCCTCTGCGGGGGGCTGGCAAACGCACATATTTAAATACTGACCCACACGCTAAACCAGCTCTGCCTTTAAACCTTCAAAAGTTACTTCTATGGCCCACGCAGCCAACCAGGGGCGATTTCCATCCATGAACAGATCAATTACAGCCGTACTAACTTGAAATAGAGATCTTTGAAGGTGAAGTGAGTTTCCACGATGCCAGTGGTTTTCACACGCGTGCGTAGCACATCCTGCTGAGTCGGGACGTAGCTCGGCTGACAGATCCTGTCCAAGTCGTTCAGGTAGCTGAGGGACCGGGAGAGAAAGTATACACATGTAGGCTGCATTACCCCGATGTGTGCATCCGAAATACAGAAAATCATGATATAAGTATTCTGAATTGATAAAAAGACGACATAATGAGAAAGAAAAAAAAAGATTTCAGACACTTATGTCTGGAGGGGTATTTGCTCTGCAGACCTCCAAGCACTGCACAGAATCATACTAAATATGGGCTTATATTTTGGTGCACGATAAACACCGGTTCCTTGTGGGCTGAGTAAAAACAGACTAACTCCACTGGTTCCTCTCGTCTCGCAGTGCGGATGAAGTGCACCAAAACAGCTTGGATGTTTTCAAAACAAAGGAAGCGTCCTTGAGCTACTTTCTTTCAGGGAGAGTGTGATATAAACGCTACAGAAACAAACCCTACTTCATCCACGTCGGCATGACTGGACTATATTTAGCTCAAACCAACGTGTTGTCATTTTCCCCTGAACTTCATCACATAATCGTCTGGTTGACTATTATAATAATGTGAACGCATTTCACAGGTGGAAATTGACAGAAGGCTTTTTCCTTTGTCAGTTTCTCCCTCGTGTTATTCCTTTTTGTCAGGAATGCATACAGTTGTACAACAAGCTGACACAAGACCATGAGGAACAAGACGAATCTTGCCCCTGTTTCTACCACCCTGAAAATGTTACCAACATGAAGGAGGAAAACTCACTCAAGCGAGTGGAGAAGGATCACAAGACTTTTGTCAGTTTCATAGCAGGAAGATGCATGACGCAACTTCAAACTTCCCTATAAATTAGTCATAGCAGTGTTTTTATCTGGAATTTTCAGAGTGTGTCAATAAGCCGAGCAGTGTTAGAAAAAGGACACTTTTTATTTATTGGAGGTAGAATTGGAACTAAACACAGACTTTTTATTATTAGCTTATCTGCAGAAAATGTTTCTCGATTCATTGTTTAGTCTACGAACGTCAGCCAGTAATGAAAAAAAGAAAAACTGTAATTTATTATGGCGCAATCTGTAATGTCATCAAATGTCAATCTGTCAAAAACAAAGATATTCACCAGCCAACCCTCGCAACAGAGACGAGGTTCTTTCTGTCAGTAGACCGACTGATTAACGACAAATGTCAATCTCTTAGACTCAATTTTCCTTGAAAAATCGCAGCGAATGAATCTGTGAGTCACTCAGTGATTACGCGACGTGAGAAGTGAATGCAGTCCTCACTATGCGGCTGAGTCGTTGAGCTGATACTCTCTTGACCGATCGAAGCACGCCTGCACTCCGGCGTCGCCCCAAAGCCTCTGGATCACGCCGGTCAGCTCTGCCGACATCGCTCCTTCCTCTGCCGAGCTCGCTAGCACGAACAGCTGGCGGGCATCGTCCTGCCGGAGAGAAAACGACGAGCACACGAATGAGGATGTGACCCCTTTGAGAGAAACGTTCGATGCAGCGTGGATGTGGACGTACCGTCCGCGCCGCGTCCCCAAAATCTATCTTTAAGCGTCCCATCGCCCGGATGACGGCCATGATGGACTGGATGGTGTTGCTGTACACCACCACTTTGTACTGCTTGCACTCCTCTTCTGTGTAGCCGTCTTCATGAATGATTCTGACACAGAAATAAGTTCACATTCAGGTTTTGAGAGTCCAGAGCTTTAACAAATGGATGGGATGGATGAAAAAAATGTCATGCAACACTGTCATTAGTGGTGGAATTTGAGCTTTGGTGAGCGTGCAGCGTGCCTAATGTGGGAACTGGGGGAGTCTATTCAGGACCTGCCAGGCTACAGCAGGCCGCTGTGGCCATTGTTTCACATGGATTTCAAAAGGCTGCATCCTACTCTGCCTACAAGCTGAGTGAAATGACGGCCCCACTTCAATCCCACAGTATTTCCCCAAAGATGAGCCCCATTTGTGACCGCAGCTCTCGCCGTGTTATTAGACAAGGCTGCGGCTAAAAGCGGGAGTGAGTCACTGTCTCAAAAATAGCATCGGCCTTTCTATCAGTTTGATATAACGTCATATCAGGCAGCTGTGACTTACTTCATCTGCTTCACTATCGTGCTTTTCCCAGATTCACCAGCACCTGAAAAAGAGACGCAGTAGTTAGAGGACAGCAGCCACTGCTTAATATCTGACGGATTCACACTCACATAGATCAAAAGAGCTTTTTTGTGAGGGTGGAATTTCATCTGATCTAATTTATTCATGGTTCACACAGTGTGCAGCATGTTTGTGTCAAAACGCCCAAGAGAAAGCAGCCGTGTGCTGAATTCTGATGGCGGGGATTTAAGTGGGGCCTGAGGGAAAGTACAGTACATGGTTGTGAAGCGCCACGGGGAGGAATCAGACGCTCGCTGCTCATCATGAAGCGCGTGTGTGCTGCGGCCGGGTGTTTAACAGGTGCAGAAATACAGAAAGGATGATGGGAAATAGTGAGCGTTGTGAGGAGCTTCTTTGGGACGTGAGCGCTTTCCCAATATCGTCCATCTGTGAACTGATGACGAATGAAGACCAGCGAAGTGATGTTGGGGAATATTTTGACACAACTCAACAGTATTTCTACTACAATCGGCCCAAACAGGAAACAGTCAGCATGCTTCTGGCTGAGTCCGTGTTTTTCCACTGGAGAGACAATCCCAGACATCATGCAGCTGCTCCGGGCGTTACAGAGCAGAGAGGCTACGCCGCATACGATTAAAAGTCTGTTTGCATTGAAAATAACATGTAGTGTTGACAGCCAGCAAAGAATATATACTATCTTCACTGATAAGATCTGCTATTCCCCTTTTACAGAACCCCATTTAATTGAATGTGTAATTCGTACACAGTCTTCTGTGGAGATGGCTGAACCCACAATTAGCAGCTGCTACAACGCCTACATGAATTAGTTATTACTATTGTCTATAAAACCCTCTGTTTTTGAAAGGTAACGGTGACGTTCTTAAATTGTTTTCTCTGGTTTAAAACCCTCAAAAAGGAAAAGCACATAAAAGCCACAAGGAACTTTCTGTGATCTGCAGGTTTTGTTCCCTTGGCCCGTATGGACTTTCCCCCTCGTTTCTAGTGCTAAACTAAGCTAACAGTCCTCATATTCCCTGCCGGGACAATATGGCAGCGCGGTTGATTGGCCGCGGCAGAAATAGTCCTACTAACAGGCCGATGGTAAAAGAAACATAACCGTGTCAAGCTAAGATTTTAACACAGGTGTTTGTGGTTACCTGGTGCTTTGTCTGTGTGCCACGTGTGTGCACATGAAACATTACCAAACTCACACAACCTGCGAGAACCTCTTTCCATAAACGTCTGGGCCGAAAACCTCCTTTTACTTTGTACAACAGCAATAATTATCAGAACTGCCAGAGGAAGAATCCTTCAGAAACTGGATTGTGAAATATGGACGGATGGTTCTTCTTTAAAGCAACCTGGGACAAGTACGTTTTCAAAATAAAACATACGTTAACGTAATGCTGTTGTTCCCCTAAAGGGTGAAAAGACACGCTCCTATTGCCAGTTCACAACCCCCAGCAGGCTCCCAGGAGAGAAATATGCTCCGATGGCAAACAAAAATTAAACCGACAAATTCTTTGGTTAAGCTGCTCACACAGCGCGGGGGGGGGGGGGGGGGATGGGGGGGCTACGGGTCTTTCAACAAGAATCTGAAATGCAGGTTTTCATGAATTACTTGACCTGGTCAAACGGGAGACGATTTTCATTGGTACGGAGCGTCAGGTCTCCAGCTTTGTGGTTTGGTACAAAGAGCAGCAGCCAAACTCTTCATTTTTTCCCTAATACTCTTGTTCCAGCACAGGCAGGGAGTGCAGGGCACCGCCTGGAAAAATACCCCCCCCCGCCAACTCTGTGGTCAGAATGTGTCCACACAACAAGATTTGATCCTGCATTGTTATGTTGCACCACCAAACGCATCAAATATGTTAAGATAAGAGATCCAAAAAACCACATGAATGTGACCTCAGGTTTAACTTGTGTTATTACACTGAGAGTTTGTCCACGTGACAAAACAACGCAGTCACGCTTCCTTCTATCAACTAAACAGTGGAAACACTTTGATTCACTTCTCCTCACGGCTGCGGGTGCTGGCTATGACTTGGTAGGAAGCAGATTATTCAGCATGGTTTTGTTCTCGGATTGAGGTGAAATAAAAATCACAGCAAAAATAAGTGGACAACTGCATTTCTTCGTGAGAATAACGGCACTATAAAAAAAAAACAGGCAGGAAAACACATAAACTTATCGGATTTCGAGATTTGAAAGGCATTAAAATTGTGTTAGTCTTAGTTGTCAAAGATACTGTAATGAATGGCACAAAGCATTTTACACCTTAATAAGATTTACAAACTGGCTCTTCATTTTTCTGAAATTTCTGATAATAAAATGCTGCAGCTTATTGAGATGCGGCACTCAGTGGGCTTCATGTGCCATCAGTGGAAACCTGCATGAATGAGTGCAGTGATTATTTCATTTCTAATGTAATCGCTGCATCTGCCAAAATAAACATCCATATAATCAAATACTCTGCACTTTTACTTGGTTCATTTCTGGGGAAACATGTTAATTTGAAATCAAGTTAAAGGAAAAATGAAAACACCTAAGCAAAGATTCACATACTAAAAAGGTTCTGGTCAGTCCCCCATCTCCTAAAACTATTTCAATAGCACAGAACTTTCTACAACATATCACTCTTTTTATGTGAAGTGTTTTATGTGCAACTCTTCTTACACAACATTTCACGAGCAAAAAGAGCTGTGTCTCAACCAAACGCATTGCATCACAATTGCTTCATTACAATGGACTCGAATCTACATGTATTTACTGTGCAAAACATTAAGGGTGCATCACGTAGCTGCAGGTTATACGTGAGTCCTGTGGTTTTGGACTCGTTTTAAACTGTCCGGTATTGAGTGAGTACGCTGCAGACTGCACATGCCAAACAGACTTCAATCTGAATGGACTTTCACATGAAACGCAACAGTGGCCCCAGTGGCCCCAGTGCTCTCTGAAATCCATTACTTCCAGTGGCTTGCACCTCACCGGCTTTTCACAGCGTTATCGCACAAACTGTGCTCTGTGTGCGAGGTGCACCAATGCAAAGTAGATCCACCAAGAATGCCTGTTGGTCTTTGTCATTTTACCAAAAACACACAATACACATCTATTCTTTGTTGGTAACACTAGTTGTGTAAACGCGCACGGTTTCTGTGTGTCAGCTCGCCAAAGTAGTAAACTTCCAAAGAACTTTTCCCACATGGGGTGTTTCGTCGCCGAGTTCTTTGCGTCACCGCTCTTGTGGCACAACAGGCGAAACAGAATAGTTGCCGTACATCCAGCGATGTCTCTCCATCGGCAGTTCCTCTGATGAGGTGTGTTCAGGCACCGGAAATGTTTCTCCACATACGCACAAGCAATGCCGCCCACGCAAAGTTTGAAACCCTGTGATGAGAGGTGGACACCGACTCGTGTCAAGAGCCCAAACACTAAAAGACAGAAAGTATGGAAAACTGATTCGGGACTGAAGGTCCCCACCAGACGGCAGCGAGCATAAAAGTGCTGCTGGAAGAAGAAGGTGATTTGATCCCTTTGACACATCTGTGCAGGCCACGGTGTCAGAACCACCAGGTTTATGTCGGCAACAAATACCGGCAACTGCTGCCGTTACAGTAGTCACAGGTCGGTACAGACGGGAGCTGTTTCGGTGTGAAAACCTGCAGTTAAGTGTAACCGTGCTGAGATGAATCTCTGGCAAACTACTTCCAAAGGCTGTTGAATCAGTGCGGGAAAGAACCACGTTGATCCAGTTATCAGTCAACAACAAATGAATTAGCTCCTGTTATTACAACAGTTAATCATTTAAGTCAGTTTTCTAGCAAAATGTCATCTTGTCCGGTTCCAGCCTCTTTATTGTGAGGATTTGGCGCTTCTTGTTTTATTACATGATGATAACCGAATCACTTTGAGCTTTAAACTGTTCTTTGTGTGAATTAAGAAATATGAAGACACCAATCTGGGCTTCAGCAAAGCCATTTTTTTCATTTTCTGACATGTTGTGCGTTAACAGGCTGTTCAGACTTGTCAGCACCTGCCTTCAAACTGTGCACAAGCCGTATGGTCATGTGGAGTATGCGCAGAAAATACCAGAGAGTTAGATAATCCACCTTCTCACACTTAACTTGTGATGATCTGAAGCTCTGCTGCTTCAGACTCAGAGAGCGTTGTCTTTGCGCACAGGCGCCAACATGGTGTGAAACAATTAAATAAATACACGTTGCCTTTATTTCTCAAAACGGTCCCAGCTGAAAGGTCTAGTTTGCACTCTGATGTTAAACAGGCCTGCGTGAGTTAGAAGGTTTCTGATAAGTGACACCACTGAACAAACGCCCTGTGAGCACCTTCCAACAATCCAACAACAAAGCTGCGAGGCACACAGGACGTGTACTTTCCCTTCTACCAGGGAAACATCTGCTTTACTCAATTCTCTCAGTGGACGCATGATGAGCCACAGCTGGATTAAACCAACTAAAGCAGCAGAGTTTGGAGTCAAGAAAAGTTTTGGTTTGTTTTCCGGTATCAAAAAGCAGTTCATACCAAGCAGAAGGAGTTTCACTTCCCTGGAGGACTTCTCCCTGTCGTCCCGCAGGTTTTTGTCAATCATTTTACTCCTCTCCACCGCGGCTTTGTCCTCGGCGCTGATCGTGCAGCCCATTTTCACCGTGTCCGCTTCTTCTTCGGGCTCGGCTTGTTCAGCAGCTCATGAGTTGAAGGCAAACGTCGTTAAAAAAAAACAAAAGAAAAGAAAGAAAGAAGCGGAGTCCAGTGCGAGCTGAAGTTTCCCAGAGAGAGAGAGAGAGAGAGAGAGAGAGAGAGAGAGAGAGGGGGGAGAGAGGGAGAGAGGGGGGAGAGAGAGGGGGGAAGGCGTTGGCACTGAAGGCTCGTCGGTCCAACAGTGTGATGTGCTGAGTTTACAGTCCGCTCCGTCCGGACAGAGATTTAGAAATGACCCTCCCAGTCAGCCGAAGTTGTGCTTTAAAGGCTGCTCCCACAACAAGGTACAAATAGGAAAAAGAATAAATGAAAAACACTTTCAATTAGAATTCGTGTATGTAAAATAGCGCGCGGGTCTTCGGTCCGTTTAACAATCACTAGGTGTTCCCCTCAGAGATACAAGGCTGCTGCGCAGTCGCGGTTCATCCAGCTGCTCCAGCTGCAAACCTGCAACAACAAAAAAAAGGCCACCGAAAAAATGAAAATCGATGCGCCCCGCGGGGCTGATGGGAAACGTAGTCTCCTCCAAACTGCCGGATGCGTGAATTCTGCTCGTGCGGCCTGAATAATGCTGAGAGTCAGACAGAAACCGAGCCGACGCGATCCTCACACGCTTTCTATTAACGGACCCATCGTGTAGTTTGAAGCGTCTGCGCCCACAGACAGTCACCAGGAACATTACAGCAGGAGCTGTGTGCGGTGCAAGAGCGCCCCGACTCGACCTACAGCTGAACTGCAGGGCTTTGATCCATCTGAGCGTCTCACCACAGACTCATGCAGAACATGCAGCTTCTACGGGTCACACATTGTAGTCTTCGTTGATGCAGCTCTCTGATCCCGAGGCCTCATGCTCAGAGCAATCCCAAGTAAAGAGCCGTTTATACGGGTTTTATTCATTGTAGCCATCGGCTTTTATTAAGAGGGAATGAATAGTTGACTGATTAAATCATTTAAAACCCATTAAAACAAACACATTTCGGGCTAACAAAAGTCCTTTCTACTGACTAGACATGATGACCATGTATACTCTCGATAGGTACAGTTACTCACTGACAAAAAAAAAATGAGGTCTTTATGAATTTTCACAACCCTCCAAATTGTTTTGGGGAATGGCTCCTGTTACCAAGGCAACAGTTAATTTCAGAGGAATCAGAATATAAGGAAGTAAGTGAGAAACGAATGTGTTTGAGTTCATGTCACAGCCCTTGAGGGGTTATTCTCTCGTTAATGGCAGATTTTCTAGGTATGCGAGACTCAAATCTGTCTCAGATGATCTCACTTCTCCGATTAGCCGTTTAGTTTTGGAGAAACGCGGCCAAGTCCTCCACTGCGGCACCCTGCGGCTGACGTGATGGTGGCGTCTGTCCTTGAGCCATTTATCTGGGCGTATTTGAGCCCATCACAAAGGTCAGGCTGTTTGAACCCTCACGCCTCAACATGAAAGCCATGAGTCACTGGGAGCTCGGATGCTGCTGTGAGGATGGTGCAATCCTTGCACTTTTTCTGGGGATAAACCAGTGAAGCTATACATGCCAGAGCTAAACATTTAGCATAGATGTGGAATGAATCAAATATTTAAGGGATCTTTTTGGCGTTACCTTGCATGCAAATAATATTGCATCCCTTAGTATTTCTATTGTTATTGTTACTTTCATCACTTGATTTCAGATACATACATGGAATCCTTAGGAGATAACGGCTTTGATTCATATATGCCTGCACTCATTTGAAGGATTTTGCATCAACCTATAGTGTTCTACAGTGGTCCGTGTTTTGGGGTTTTAGTTATGGAAAATGATTGTGCCCTGACAAGGTTCAGCATCCTCATCCTTACTCCTCCTTCATCCTGTTTATGGTGCTTTATTTCCGCTCTGTGACGCTGCACCACCTGCCTACAACACCCACATGCAGCTGGGGGAGAAAGAGAGAGTTGCCCTATGCGATTAAACTTGTTATGGATGCTGCTGTTGAGCTGAAAATGTCTGGTAGGTACAGTAAATAACACCCACAGCACTCAAGTTAACGTTCTTGCTGCGTTTTTATTCATTGATGCTGATGTGTATCTAGTACACAGGAAAATCCTACCAAGGGAAAAAATATCTTAATAATGACGGATCCAAAATACCTAGTTAGGTAAAAAAAAAGATAGGAGGGGGGAAATGACATAAAAATAAAAACAGAAGAGAAACTGACATTGTGACTTACAACAAACACAATTGTAGCTGACGGGGGTCCGTGAACATTCCCGAAGCAGAGAATATTATCTGCCGTTCACCTTCAGAACAGCTTACTTCTTCCTCTGCATAATCAACAGATGGTGGCAGAAATAAGGCTTAAAGCATTCAATCAGATTGGTCGGGGCAATTTTGCTGCTACGGTAACGGAAATCCAGCTGATTGAATGGTTGATTCAATCAGCATAAGGGGCTTTGTAATGACCCGGACTGTGTGAAATATCGCAGGTTTTATTACAACGTGATCATCAATAAGGCTGAATGAGAAAGATCGCAGATTATCTAAGCAGGTGAAACCACACTTGTTGCTGCACACTGGTGGTTACTTTGTTGCATAAAATTGAACAGTTCTTGTACTGTAGTATGACCAACAAAATTAAATTAACAAAAGATAAATACACACGGGATTGTGTCGGTGATTTCTTCTTGTGCTCAATGTTGTGTTTGATCCAAATTTGGCATCACGATATCGAACCATCGCTGTGACGCAAAAGAAACAAGTTGACACAACGACTCCATTTGAAAAACAGTCAGCAACAAAGTCGTCTCACATGAAAATGAGGAACCGTCTCTGTCCTCCGTACAAAGGGGCCTTTTTTTTTTGTTCTGTCTCCCAGCAAAATGTGAGCCTTCTCTGTACGCCTTGTGTTGCTTGTCTTGTGATCATGCCAACACTCACGTATGAGGAAGTCCAAAATACATGAACACAGCAAGAAAGAGCAAGTGTGAAAAGAGGGGAAAAAAACATGTTTAGGAGATTTGTGAGTTGTCATTTTCTTTGGAACATTTGTCACTGCTCGTGTGACTTGTGCAAACTGTTGGTATTCCACCTGAGAACAGAGAGAGTATCACCCGAGTCGTCCATTTGTTGCTTAATGAGGCCAAAGCTTGCCATGTGTAAGCATTGTCTCACCTGTGTGCCGCTGTGTGTGTAGCCACAACAACCCCAGTTGTTTAGAGCGCAAACACAAGCACCCACACGGCCGCCGTGTTTACCTGTAAGCAGCACAGACAGAGGGGGACGGGTCCCCAACAAACTCCACAGTTTAACCGCGCTGCTGGCCGATGTTTTTACAAAGGTTGAATCTTAACACCGTAACTGGCACAGATATCAAACCAGTCACAATGTTTTTCTTGGAGTGGAGGGGGCGGGAGGGGGGGGGGGGTGAAATCACGAGTAGCAATGTGAGATTATTTTGGTGAGGAGGTGATAGTCACAAGACTGAGAGCAGATAAACATGATAATGATGCTCATGGAACATACTTAAAATGTGGCGGTATCTCAGGTTTATTATAAATACCATCAGAAGTTTGACACAATGAATATTTCAAGATGATTTTAAAAATGCATCTGAATAATAATTGCTCTCGACTGGGAAACTGCCACATGTTTGCATTCATTCCGGGGTGTTATGATGTGAAAGTGCAATAAATAGAGAACATGAATCAGATCGTCATTTGGACTGATGGTCGGGGGCTTCTCCATGCCTTAAAACACAAAAACATTTTGTCTGGTGTATTAGAAAGGAAAAGATAAGAAAAAAGTATTTTCATGTATTCGCAGTGGAGCACTATGACTAATTTCATGTGGAATAATAAAATCTAACGTCTGATGGAACAAATTGAATTAACTGCATATCAAAACAATCAGTTCGCTGAGCATTTGTCTTAAAAATTGTGAAAACTGATTTCAACAGAGGTTTTGCGTTTTGCCAAGATTCTTAATGTTAACGTGATGTGTGTCACACCACAGACTCATGATAAACAATGCTTCACTGTCCTTGTGCTGATATCACGCAGAAAACAGCTCAACGCTGTGGCTCTAAAACGGGTAACGTTTCATGACTTTTGTGGACAAGAGTGAGTTGATTCACACAACATATTCTGCTTTGTCTTTCTGTGAAAAGCTACACAACTTAAATCCCCATGTTATGCGGCTGGTTAACTATTTCAAAACATAATAGAAAATATCAATGAAAATGACGTACGTTTATTGGATAATTGATGACAAATTAGATGGTACACGAGAGGCAAGCTACAGTTCCGCTACGGTTTTGCAGCAGTTCTCTGATACATGCAGCTCATTGTTCGTCTGTTGCCGCTGTATGAACTCTGAAGCTTCCTCAAGGATCTGCCCTGGGATGTGGAAGTCAGCTGGCGTGTTCTGCTGAACAGCTGATTCCCGATCGCCTTCAGTCTCTGGCTCCTCCGGGCTGGCTCGGCTGTGAGAGACGCAGGGCTCCAGATTGCATCCAGTGCCCTGAAGGAACTGTAAAAAGTTCTCCTCAATAGAGGCCTCGCGGCTGGGCAGCTGCTCTCCTTCGCTGGGCCCGGCCCGCTTGAAGAGGCAAGCCAGGTGGCGGCCCAGCTGCTCGCGAATCTGCCGGTTCAGGCAGCCGTAGAAGAAAGGGTTGGAGGTGAAGCAAAAATAGCCGATCCACGTGACCACGTCCTCCAGGTGGGCCAGCGAGGCGGGAGAGGCGGACGCCACAGCCGAGTAGAGATGGAAGGAGAAGTACGGCAGCCAGCAACAGAGGAACTGCCCTCCAACTGCCACCAGCACCACCGCAGCCTTCCCGCCGCTGAAGGTCCTCTGAGGGGTGGTGCGGGCACCCGTCCCACCGAGGCTCGCCGCCATGGTGGAGTGGCTGCTGATGGACTCGGACCGCCGCCGCGGCGTGTCCATCCAAGTGTGGAGGGGCCCGTGCTGCATGGCCGCAACCCGCGCCACCTTGAACATGTTGCAGTAGACCACCAGAATGATCAGCATGGGGCACAGGAAATAGATGACCGTAAAGAAGACCATGAAGAGCAGCCTCGTGGTCCTGCCTCCCGTCCAATGGAGGGAGCAGTGTCTCTGACCGTGGACGAGAACCGAAGGAGTCCCCGCGGTCTGGTTCGCCTGGAGCAGCCACCCCAGCAGAGGCAGCGCCGACATGACGACGGCTTTAATCCAGATCGCCGCCAGAACCATCCCCACCACCCCCACCGTCATCTTCACCTCGTGGCGCATGGGGTGGACGATGTAGTAGTAGCGCTCCACGTTGATGGCACAGATGGTGAGGATAGCGGCGCTCACCAGACACACGCTCAAGCAGAGGTAGCTCCGACACAGCGCCTCGTCCACCAGGATTCGGTCCGAGAGCATCCCGAGGGGCATCAGCACCAGCGCTGCCAGCAGGTCCACCAGACACAGGTGAAACACGAAGGCAAACTTGCGCAGCTGCGGCGTTTTGGTGATGACAATCATCACGGCCAAGTTCCCCACGACCGCCAGGACGTCGATGGTGAGCATAGCACACAGTGCCAAGGTCTGATTCAGATCGACCCCGCCCCGGATGCTCGCAGCCGGCGAGGTCACGTTCGAGATATTAGCGTGCAGCGAGGCTGAAGATGCGGGGAGGCCGGAGAGAGAAGAGTTCCAGGAGGGGCTCGGCGTGACAGGATGATCCATGAGAGGATGGGACGAGGAGGAGAGAGTCCGCTGAATTTCACAGGCCCATCACCCATCCTCCCCTGTCATAGGGCGACACCGAGAAGCTCAGGCGGTTGTGTCCGTCATGGCAGCTGGAGCTGCACAGTCTCTGAATCCTGGGAGACTTTTGCCCGGAGCCCTGCAGACGATCAAAGGATCGTCTGCAGAGAGAAGGGTCCTTCTCTCTACAATGTGACCTTCACGTGGAAATATCTGAAACAAAGGAGAGAGTCCTGTTTAGAAGTATGCTCAAGTGAAGGTTTTGTGGTTCTGCAACATACTTATGATGCGCCTTACTGTGTTTTGTGGGAATGTAAATATAGACACTACTTTTAACGTGTAGGTCCAAAAACTACTTATTTGGAGTCTGGAAATATGATCAATTGATTTGTCATCCTTAAAACCATCAGAATCTTTCTTTGTTTAGATTAAAAATATGCCATGAAAACCTTAAGACATCATACTTATCTAAAGTTCATGCAAAAAATTAAACATTGGTCTCCAATATTAAACAAAACGCGTTGTCCTTTGTAACAATATGTCATTTCTATTGCTGTGAGCATCTGAATCTAGCGCTTGTGCTCTCACTGTGAAGCCCCACTTGTAGCCTGTGTCATAATTTACTTCCTATCCGGCATCTGCATCCTCAGATGTGTGTTTTCAGCGCAGCAGCTGCTGCCTCTGGGAGAAGCTAAAAGCACGGAGCCGACCATATGTTCCCCTTAGCAGAGTCAAGAAGCAGAATGGATGAGTGAATAAACTGTGCAGCTCAGCATTACACAGCTCTCTGCTGTCTGAGGTGAGTGGAGGAGAAGAACATCGATGAACACTTATTATTACAATCGGGAATGTCAGACCTTCTATGATTTTTCTCATTTATGGGAAAATACATTTTTTTGACTGGAAGCTCTTTGGAATAAATGTTGTGTCGCTACGTGGAAACGGCGGCCGAGCACCGCAGCCAGTCTGTAGCCGGCCCGAGTTGTTGAGAGGAGCCTGCGTTGTGTTTACTGTCACAACCTCACCTGGAAACAACCCCACACACGGTAAAAGCCGTGGAACAAGTGCTTTGGTACATTTCCATATGCTGCACACCTGCATGTGCAAGTTTTCCATTTCACCAGTGTGACAGGCCTCATCCCTGCAAGGCGCCTGTTGTTATTCCTCCCCACCTCCGCACAATTGAGCAAGATGGTCACCTGAAAGACGTAGGCATATGCAGACGGCCTTTTCTGAATAGGTCAAAAGGTCACAGTCACCTTCAGAGCAATATAGGAACCAATGAACCACATCTCAGCAGTGATTTAGCAGCAACCGAGCAGCAGCTTTCTATAGATTTAATCAGCATTGATTGTTTTACGGCTCTCTGGCGTCCAGGACTCACTGAAGTGCTGTAAGGACCATCGAAATGTATTTGTGCTGAAAAGAAAGATATCATCCAAAATGTTTAATCTAGTCCCTCAAAGAGCCCTTTATTACACAAAGATCCGATTCGAAAAACATCCAAAATGAAAAATGTGCTTGTTTACTAAGTGGTTGTTTAAAATTGATTTTTATCAAGTCGAAACCACACAAAGAGAACTATTTAAACATCCTAGGGGGATAAAAAGGAACTAACTGGATCTAATGCAGCACATAATGCTGCTTTTAAACATAATAAAATCAGAGCCTCGGTCAAACTGAGGCGCCAAACAAAGTCACACAAAGCAAGAATTTAGGGTTGCTGCAGAAATTCTCCGGCTGCCGACTGGAAACCATATGACCCAATAATATGCACATGACACGGTGTTTACTGCGAGAAGAAAACTAGCCTGTTGTTCGCCTGTTCCTTTTATTACCAAGCCCTCTCGCTCCTTAGCGGCATCATGCAAATGAAAACCAGGAGTTTAAATGAACAAATGTGAAATTCCCATTCCGGAAATGCTATCATTTTACATGGACACACAAAGACACTGTGGACAAAGTGATAAAACAGTGTCAATGCTGTTTCCTCCTTAAGTCAGATGTGACTCCTTCCAACACCCTAACTTCCATACACTTAAACACACACACACAGACACACACACACACACACACACACACACACACACACACATACATATACGCACATCCCAGTCTCCGCACCCTGCTGACGGAGCAGGGACGAGTGTGAAGACACATCGGTGACATACCTCAGTCTGGAGACGGCTGCTTCCTCCCGTGCAGGTTCACAGTGTACTGAAGGAGTGTCGACCTGTTTCGCTTTCTCTCCCCCGTACACACACACACACACACACACACAGCAAAGACACACTGACATCCAGCACCCCCCCCCCTCCCTTCCCCCTCCACATCCCTCCCACAGACACACGCACACCACGTCAGAGAGAGAGAGAGAGAGAGGCACTACTGAATCTCCTCCTCACCTGGCCCCTTTCATCTCGTCATCACCTCCCACCCGACCAAGCTGATACCCCCCCCCCCCATCCCCTCTCTTCATCCCTTCAAACACACACCTCCTCTCCTCTCTCCGCCATCAGCTCTCCTCTTGCCAGGTCTTCGGTTGAGGTGGGGGAGAGAGATGGCACGAAGAATAAATGAGGAGAGTGCTCCTGTCTTCCAGCCTGTGATGCACAAGGACGTGACATGCACACGCACACTTATACACACACACGCGCACACACACACACACACGCGCGCGCGCGCCCGGGGCAACTGCGGAGCCGTGCAGAGCAGACAGGCAGGCGGCGGGTGGGCAGGTTGGCAGCAGCCAGCCTCGCTGCTCTCCACTGGGTCTTAGTGCCTCGCCGGCTGTGGGCTCCTTGTGGAGGGGCGGCTCTCTGCTTGTCAGCCCCCCCCCCCCCCCCCCCCCCCCCCCGCAGGTCACATCAGGTCCCAGGCCCGACAGGAGCACAGACGTTACAAACAATAACAATAAGGAGAGGACATCTTCTTCACGCTCTGGATCAGCGTTCCCGTGCTGGTCCAGATCTCCCTCCATGCGCAATCCGGATAAAGCCCTCTCACGAGGCTGGATTATTGATTGAATCCTCTGGTTCATGTTAATGAGCTGAGATTAACGTTTGGTAAATCTCCTCACACACATCATACATTTTACACTCTCTGAACTGTTGGATGCCCGGAGGAACGACTTTGTTTTCCACTGCACGGCAAGATTTTGCAGGTCAGAGGTTGAGCTCAACAATATCATGACTCTGCTTGGGTGTAACATTTTTTTAATGTTAAATAATTAATAACATAATAACATTATTATTTCGTTTTTTGTCATTATTGAGTCAGGTAGACTCATTGAGATCAAGATAACACACACCCAGGACAGTCAGACAACCAGCAGGAAATAAGAAATGTAAGAACAGACGCCTAAAAACTAAGGAGCTGAAACAATTAGACGTTTAAGTGATTTAATGATTTCATTAAACGTTACAGCTGTTTGATCAAGCAAAAGTAGCACAATAATATTTTTCATTGGACATAATTTGCACCTTTTAATTGCGAACCCGCTGGCCCGTTGTAGCCGCCATTGGCTGATGTCCTCTGTTGTTTTCTGTGTGAATCATACTTTTAGCAATCGTGCCAAATGAGATGATTTAATAACAACGTGCTTCGGTCACAAGAAGTAACCTTTTCATGTGTGGAGGCGGCTGTTGTCTCTGTCAACTCTATTGTGTTTTACTGTGTAAATCCCCTTTTGTTTTCCAACCCAAAGCTTTATTATTAGGTTTTCATTTTATCTCAATTGATACTCTAAAAGTTGTTATTTCCTCCCCCAGGATTTGCATGAATGGACGGTTCCATCAGTATGTGACATCTCCTTTTCTTGCTGTCTATTTCCTGAGGGAATCATTCATCAGCTGCACAAATGCTGATTTGTTTTGGAGTCATTGATTTTTTGAGACGCCAATAAATCAATTGGTAAATTGAAAACAATTTTTTGTTTTTAATCCAAGTGCTGTTACTGTTCAATAGAGGTTATCTGCCATGAAGCTGCTGCGGAGGGACTGAGGTGGCTCACATGCTCTGTATCAGTATCACGTCTCTGTGACTGAAGATTTCAAAAAGCCCTCCGAGTGTTTGTGTGCGATGATCAGGGATGTGAAGATACCACTGAGGCTTTTGAAGGAAGAACTAGAGAATAAAGGATTCTTTGTGTTTGTTAATGTTCAAGTTGTGTGCATCCTGTGTGTGTTTGTGTCTGTGTGTCCTGTGACTGCGCTCGTGCGTCTGAGGTGTTGAATAATGACAGAAATAGCAGATACTTGCTCCTGCCAGGAGCACCAATCAGGGGAGGGAAATACAATGGTTTCTATGGTAACCCCCCCCCCACACCCTCTAAATCCCCCTGAAATCCACAAACAGCAGATAAGAAATTAAGAAAAGCGTATCACCCTCAGAGTATAAATCCACACACTCACTCACGCTGACGGCCAATGGGAGGACAGTTGTATGTGTGGGACGCTTATTATCTCAGCTTCCCTTTTTCCCTATTTCACAGAACCGCGGCGAGCAAATTCGTGTTTAATTACAGCTGCTGATTAAAAATCTTGTCCGTTGTGATCTCAGCTCTCGGCAGTAGGGGGAGCCACCACATTAACAAGCAACTGCGACACCTGAAATCCCAGAACACGTTGCCTTTTGTAGAGCACATCAACTCTGAAGGTGCCAACTGACTGACGCTCACAGAGCAAGACATTTAATAGCTTGTGTTGTCCTGATGTCATCGCTAGGAAATGTTTGGTCCCCCTCCAGCTCACACACGGCAGACAAAAGCTGTGGATCAGTCCTTCATGTTTTTATGGAGGGTGCAGCCAGGCAGACAGACTCACTGTTTGCAAGAGAACACCATGTTAGGGCTGAAATCAGACCCCCGCGGGTAACTTGATCCATCAAGAATTTTGCATTATTTTAGTGAACTGCGTCACTCAGGGCTTCATTTCCCCCATGACCCGCATTCCAGCAAATGAGGATGCACATCATTGTAAGATCAAAACCCAATTTAAATTTATATATGTGACTTTGACGTCCTCAAGACCACAAAACAATTAATTTATAAAACCATGCAGGAAGCCAGTGTCTGACAAAACTTTCATTATCTTTGCTCAAGTTTCCCACGTTACCCAAGAGAACAACGTCCACCTGGAGGGTCACATCACACCCTGATCACTAACCTCCCATCATGCAACAGATGAGGGAGGTTGCGCACACTTACATGAGCTGACAAAACTCTCAGAGCAACAGCAGCAAAACTGCCTCTGCCAACCGTATTGTAACAGAGCGAGCTGCAGGGAAAGAGCAGCGCTCCGAAATAGTTCTCAGGGTTTTGTTTTAGTCTGTTTGACTCAGATGGAGGGAAAAAGTGTCACCTAATATTGATTGACATGCCACACTAAGTCATTAGAGCATGTAGATCAAATATTTACGCCTGATCTCAAACATCTATTCTGCAGCACAGAGGAAACACCAGCAGACTCTTTGAATACCCAATGACATTAATTTTTTTAGGAAATACATATTTTACAGCAAAGATTTCAGTTTACTGAAAATACTGCATGACTGAAATCTATGAGTTTAAGCATTAAGATCATGGAACAAATATTTCTGCATAGCTTGCTGGGAGTCCTGGGACAGCCAGAGAAGAGACTAACCACTGAGGGTAACTGAGCTGTGCCGTTAGGTTTCCCACACTAAAGCATTGGAGTCCGACCAGACACAATTAGCTCTCCCTGTTGGCTGCAGGTTGGCACCGCCATCGACATCACACGCTGAGTCACCGGTGACTGTCGGCGCTCCGGGCCACTCTGTCTGTCTGGGGACGCATCATATCACTGAACCTAAAAAAAAAAGAAGCCAAGACTGTTTTAGAAAATAAACGAAATCGAGGTTGATATGGCGTCTTGCAGGTATTTTAGTTTCTCCTGCCGTTTATAAAATTCTATTCTGTCATTTTTTTCCTTAGTCCGCGTGCTTCAGACTCGGGACTCAAGTAGACTTTATCACATTATCACTGGCTGGAAAAATACAACGTGCTGCCTCAAGCACAGATGCTCAATGACTCTTTTCAGTGTCACTCTTTTTTATTGAGAACATCATGACCTTTCCGAATTACTGTTTCCTATTCACTTAGTGACTGACTGGTTTTGTGTCATTTTGTGTAGTTGTGTGTCATTTGTTTGTGACTGTTTATTGCAAAAACGTGTCTTTACCGTAAAAACATACATTTGCTATATGGCTTTTTTCACATTTGAATTGTCTGGGCTTTCATGAATAAAAACAAATAGCTTTAGCAGTTTTGAGGTCTGCACAGGCTTTGCTACTTTACACTGTGGCAGACAGACCTGGCACAAGAAGCCCTTTTGTTACTGTTAAAGTAGGAACACAAGAATGCAAACATCAGGTCGTTGATCTGCAGGGGTTATTGTACTGGACCAGGTCTTGACGTGCACAGTCAGTCCAGCATATTACCCCCTTAAAACCACAAGTTATGTTTTGTTTTAAACAAATGAGATAGAGCGGTTAATTTGTATTGTTAGGTGGACTTTGTCGGGAAAGGCCCGACTGTTTGCATATTCATGCTGTGCTACATGGTAACAAATTGCTGTAAATTTACGGTGCATTTCTAACGGTATCTTACAGTATGTAAAGATTATAAATATTTGTATTATTCAAAGTGTTCATTGCCTAAAAGTCAATTTTAATATTTTACCAATGACAGTGTTTCTAAATATTTTATTTTGGTTTGTTTTACAAAGGCTCTGGATTAAGGACGCCAGCCGTTTGCTGCGGTCAATTGAAAGTGTTCCATAGCGTATTGTTGCAGTTAGTTTACCTGGTTCCTAATGATTTTATGATTCATTTTTTTATTATTGTATACATGCGGCATATTTTATGTTTTGTTCTTGGTTACAAATGTCTAACATTTTTGTTTTCGTTTTTTGTCTAATAAACTCCAACCAGGATGACCGAAATGAGTTTGGTTGTCTTTCTTAAATTTGTGGGGAATTAAATGCAAAAGTATACGGTTATAAGTAAACGGTAAAATTCTGGTATTTATAACACAAAAACAGTAATCGTATGGTAACAACCTGTAATCCAATATACGACAACAACAAAATACTGTAAATTACGGTAGGGCACTGTAAATAAAACAGTAAGTAACTAGCGTTTACTGCCAGTAAATTGCAGTTATTTCACAGTAAAAATCGTTCAAGTTTACGGTAACATACAGTTATCCAATTTATGGTAACATGGTGTAAAAACCATTTACGGTATTATACTGTAAAATAACGGTAAATTCCTGGTGTCCTTGCTGCCAGTAAAATATCGTTAATTTACGGTGAAATTTTTTAGAGTGTAAGATATTGTATTTGTCAGCCATGAGCCGCTTTCTCAGCAAACTCTCAGCAAAAAAGCAAATGTCTCAAATGTTTTATTGTTAATCCTTCCCGCAGTAACGTAGTATGATTTTCATTTAAACCAATCGCTTTATCATTAAGCAGAATCAAGCTTCACGCACTGTTATACATCACGTCTTTCCACAGAAAGCAACGGCATATTTGATTTGTTTTCTGGAACCTCTCTCACTTTCATTCACTCTCATCAGGAAGCTTGAACTCAGCAGTATTTGAAAAAAACATCCAGCATAGATATGTGCACTAAGTGCGTTTACTGTCAGGGAGTATCTGCACTGTAGAGCTCAGATGTATTTCCACTTAGCGCACCTCCCTGTTTGTGTTTGAACCATTTGGACATTATGAGAATGGGTATAATCTCTAACTTTTTATTTTTAATAAGAGGATTATGTTTGCTTTCTCTCTCCAGAGATAATGTGTAGTTACATAACAAATTACATCATTCTTTAAAAACAAATAAGTCCCTTTATTCATCAGATTAATTTTAAATTTGTACTGTAAATATGATTCAACACAAATTAGAATGGTCTAATAAATCCATGTTGTTCTGCCAAGTCAGTACACAGTTTTTATGTGAATCCATGATTACAGACTCGTAGTTGATGTCGTTGTTTGAGTGTAAGAGTCTACATGCTGTGTGCAGGTCTACTTGGTCTCATTGGTTCTTTGAACTAAACTTTGATGTCTGTTATTAGCTTCGGCTGAAATGTTTAGCATGTGGCGAACGTCATTTATCTTTGACCAACTTACTTCTCCAGTACAGCTGAGCGTAGTGTGAATAATGATATGATATGGAAAAAAACAGGGGTCACTTTATGAATACCATGCAGCAATATAAATTATCAAAGAAAAAACTGTGACAAAAGTAAGTCATTTGTTTTGCTACCTGTAATTTTAACAATAATGCAAAGTTTTTTACATCAAAAAATTTGACACGATGTGAATAAAATATTTAAAAAATGAAAACGTTTTCTTTGCACAAAATATGCAGTATTTCACTCAGTTGAAGGAAAAGAAACAGTCACTGATGAGGCTTAAAGGAACAGTATTACCGTAGTCAGCAGGCAGTGTTTACACATTAAGTGTTTTTCCTCTTCAACGCCCCATTTACTCCACTTCATTAAGACCTTTCTACATTTTCGTGATTCTTTTTCCGGTGTGCAGGAAAAAGAGAAAAAGTTAGATTGGCAAACATTCTTTTGATTATATGTTTTAATAAAACTGTGTACATTTTCATGTGAGGCGTTTAAACTTCATCTTAAATGCTTGCGGGTTGATGGGTGAATTAAAAAGTCATTGTGTGTTAATGTCACACTGGCTCACTGCACAACCAATTCCCCCTGGATTGACTTGTGAGGCAAAAGCATTACTCACGCTAATTGTCTGCTGACAGAAATAGTCACGACATGCATATTTATGAGAACATTACAAATGCCACAGGTCTGCAAAAGTGAAACATTGGCAATCTCATCCCTCCTCCTCTGTCTCAACTGCCATCTTGCTCACGTCGTCTGTGCTCATTAGAGCCGGAGAGTAGTGCAGGGGGGCGTTGTGAAACGCAGACAGATGCTACACAGTTAATAATCCAAGCCAGCTGTCAGCATTCTGAAGGGTGAGAAACTAGAAAATCAGCCAAACAGCTTATTCGGGCCGGTCCGGCATTCACGCACAGGCCTCGGCAACCTAAAACAACATTTAGATCTCTGCCACAGCAGCAAATGCACAACTTTACATTGCTTACGGCTTTTCTTCTGCCAGGTGACTGCAAAATACAAACAACCCAGAATTTAAAAAGCCTTTATTTGACATTTTTGGGGAATCCACTTAATATATACGGTCCTATTTCGTTAATTCAGCAATCACCATGCGGCACAAATCCATAACGTGTCTGTAAGAACAATCCTCCCAAGATGCAGTTCCAAGCGGTTATTTTATTCTACACCGTACTGATCGATTTTTAGACACAATGTTTTTTGCGTGAAAAAAATGACTTATCAATACTTAATATACACTATTGACTCAGGGCCAATCATTGAATATCAAAAAAAGACAAGAAAAGCATCAGTCCTTCTTTTCTATGGTTTGGGACAGTATGTTCATGCTTATTGGTTCAAATGTCAAACAGTAAAAAAACATTCACTTCCTTCTGCCCTTATTGATCCTTATTGCACGTGATCAGTGACATTATGTCAATATGTGAAATGTAATGATGGAGCTCTGATGTACAGTCCGGCACCATGTTGCTACCACGGATCAATTATCATTATTCATCATCATCACAATAGATTAACAGATAGATAATAGATTTCTTTCCCTGTTTACAGCTGAATCAGATGTAACAATCTCAGTGGACGTTTGAGAGCTCGAACGCACGTGTCTTCAAATAATCACTATGATTTGTTGTAAAAGGGAGAGTTTCATTAGTACATGTCACCGGGCCCACAGCTCTGTGCTAATGACACCAGAAACAGGATGGACTGGCAATAATGACCCCGCATTAAACCTCCGTTTGCCAGAAATCGTCTTTACACCACAGAGAGCAGAGGGCTGTGATTAACACAGGAAACACAAGCAGCGTCTTTTAAACCCCTTTAAGCGCGCCACGGACTGACGCTGTCATGAAACAAATCTCTTTCCAGTGGCATGCTCTCTCTGGTGGTTTTGGGTGGAGTGGGTGGGACACCCCTTGACCCCTTGACCCCTTGGTCCCGGACCGGCGATGCTGTGACACAGATATCTGACGCCAGCAGGTTTGCAGTAGCAGTCCACACCAGTCAACTGATAGAAAGAAGAAAAAAACGGTTTTCAGAGAAGTTAAATTCACAGTATGTAATATTCAGTAAGAAAGTCCCGTATTTAAATGATACGCTAAACTAATTATGGATCTGATGACTACATGTAAGGTCCAAACAGTGTCTGTTTTGTCTGTTGACACGGCATTGATGCTCTCGTCCAACGGGATCTCACAGAAATACGTGACGCGATGTCCACAACCTATAGAAAGAACACTACCACACCCCAGAGACATTCGGACAACTAAACTAATGTTAGAGAGGAAAAAACTCATGTCATAACACTTTGGGACGCATTCCTTTTCTTAGTCTTGTGGTTGACCGTCCTGTAGATGTTTGACTTTCCATCATGAATAGTATTTCTCACCGTTTACACCACACCACCAGCTCTGAACAATGCAGGCACACATGCGTTTAATTGTGTTAAATGTGTCCAACAAAAGAATCCGGGTTGACTTTAAATTAGCGACTGTTTCTGTGGTGGCGACGCGTCTTCTTGATGCAGTAACACTGATGCACGCTGCCACGTCACACACTGTTGTGAGTGTGTGGTCGTTTCACTGACCTTTGCGAGAGCAGGTGGAAATCATTTTACCGATGGGGGCGTGGTGTGTACTCTCAGACCCTAACACACCTTTTGATTAAAATTAAAATGCAGTCGGTCATCTGAGGCCTTATTCCACTGCTTCCGACTCAAGGTCCTGGCACTGTGGCACGATTGTCTGTTCGTTTGACACTAAACTGTCCACCGCGACAGTGAAGTCTTTCGTCTCCGGTGCTTATGGGGAGCCTTTTTATCCGGACTTTCTGAGTGAGTGTCCAGTCTTGCTTGGAAGATTGGCACACGTGACAGCACCCACGGGCGAACCTAAATAATAGATGCGTCCTTGAGCAGCAAAGCAATCAAAGAAGAGGCACACTCAAATAGATTGGCAAACACACAAGTGAGCAGACACACAGGCAAACGCAAACACAGTGTGTGCTTCATTATTCACAGCACAGCGCTGAATAAATAAAGGCAGTAAACAACCCCGATCTAATGACGCAACACGACACTTGTTTTAGAAAAGCCGGAGGACACAACGTCCACCCTTCATTTATCTTCCGTCAACAAGCTCCCCTTTCTGCCCTGCTTCTCCTTTCACGGGCCTGCTGCTTTGGAGGACATTTCATCAGCATTTCATGCAAAAGTGTAGTCGATTAATGTTTTCAGGCTCCTTAATCTCTTATGGGTTATGAGTCAGTCTGACTTCTGAGTTCCTTCCTGTTTTGTATAGAACGCAACTAATTATAATGTAATGTTCCATATCCAGCTCGCTGAGGAGAAAGAGTACCAGACAAATTATTAAGCCATTAAGTTTGAATTTCTGCCACACACATTGTGATAAAAGCAGCTTGGTTCTATTTTGTTATTGCAGCAGTACATTCACAATTAAAGAGGCTAGGATAGGATTACTGTGGTATGTTACTATTGATAATGACTGTGCTTCTTTTCTTAAACAAATGCAGAAGAACGTGTGTATCAACACGGTGTAAAAAGATACTCAGGACTGTACGCTGTTACTTTCTTTCGTCTTAGCCTCATTACAGCTCTCCACCACAAAACGAGGATTCAATTTGCTGGCCGCCCTCGAGCACAATCAGTGCCGTGTGACTGGAGAACTGTGGAGAAGTCCTCTTTGCCCGGACTTGAAGTGCCACGAGTGGCCACGGGCACCGGCGCTGAGGAGTGAAAAGGGAGTGGAGGGAATTAATGTCAAGTATTCAGAAAAACAAAGACTGGAGGTCAGCGTTTTGACCCGCCCACTTCGGGTAGCGGCGAACACAGCGAGAGGGAATCCGGGGTGGGAAATCCTATGTGGCAGGGTGACGGGGCTCGCTGCACCTCTCTGACACGCTCCCAAAATGGCTCCAGGGTTAGGGTGCAGTTAAATGAGGAGAAATGTGCAAAGCCGAGTGCTAAATACAGAATGGACTCCATGCGAAACCAGCGGGTCATGCATAACTTATCATGATTTGGAATTTGTGTGTCTAACTGTTTTTCGAGGCCGTGCGTCACCGCCTATTTAGAGTCTTTTCTTTCCTTCTCCATGGGGCCCCATCTTATTGTCCGAGTGCAGGACCACAGCTCTTATTGCAAAGGCAGAGGATCAATGTTGTTTCCCCACGTTAAATTAGTAGAGAATCATTTGTTTCCTTTGGGAGCAGCAAGCAAGCATCAACTCCCTTCTTTTTCCCAAGAGGAACAGATTAAAAGGTATTAAATATACAGACTCCAATAACTCTCTCATTCAAAATATTATAAGTTATCCTCTTCTTTCTCTACAGAACATAATAATAACAACACTGATACTTATTGCAGATTGCAGATTTAGTATTTCCCCAGCTTTAAATAGACCTGTAATGGGTCCTCGGCTTGACGGTTTCACCTGACAGAGGTAATTATGCACGGTTATTAAAGCAGAGCTTGTAACTGCATTAGTGACAGCTTCAATTAGTGAGCGAAAACAATGTGTGCCCTTATGTGCTGATTATACGCATTGTTCATGCTCACAGTGGGGCTGACACCTGCAGCCCCGTGATTTAAAGCAGTGCTTTCTGCTCTCCGATGCATGCACGGCTAAAGTACGGGCCTGTTGCTAAGCAATGGGACGTGCCGAGACTACAAACAGCTTTGCTTTTATTGAGGCATGTGCCGTCCATGTGGGTTTTTCCCCGAGATATGATTGTTGAGCGACCTTGTTTCATCCCTGCAGTTCTGCTCAAACACAAAACCAAAAGTGTTGCCAAGGAAATCAACCATTTTTTTCTCTAGACCAATACTGCTGTGGTCTTTTCCTTTGAGCCAGAGGGAGGATACTGACCCCTGATGAGCTAAACGCTTGACTTAGCTAAAGTTACCTGCGACATTCACACTACAATTTAACTGATGTATTTAGAAGTTTTACATTTAGCGAAAGCTGTCCTAGTATTTAGCTGTATGATTAAACCAGAATTACAAGCAGTTAACACAGTGATGTCAATACTGCACAATAAATTAATCTGGAGGCAGCTATCATTGTGTTGCATCATTATCGTCATCATACAGTACCAGTCGAAAGTTTGAACTATTAGTATTGAACAATTCTATATTTTACATTTCAATCACTTGAAGACCTTTTGCCAGAGAAAAACAGCAAATAAAGAGTAAAGAGGTGGGCAGAAAGTTTGACTTTTACTTTCTGCTAAAAATTGTTAAGAAAGAGATAAATTATCCTTATTGGTAATTGCTTTTTCATCCAAAATTAGACAGCCAAACAAAACCAATCTGCTACCTAACAAGTGTTCAACTAGCAAAAAGAGACCAAAAACAGCTATAGGAGAGTGAATATTTCCCCAACTGATATATGTTTGCTTTGTATCTACTCGCCTTGCTACCTCTACTGCCAACAAATGAATCATATCAACTTAAAAAGTCTTGCTAAAATACTTTTTATTGCACGTCTAAAAACTTGTTTACAAATGCGATGGCACAGCAACAGCGATCATAACTGTAGGTAAACAACTCTTCTCCGTTTCATGGACGCAGCTGCAGGCCTATAACGTGCACAACCACCATGCAGTCTAATTGCATCCAGTAGTGTCGTCATGTTGCTGTCAGCTCTGAAACAAGAGTGTGTGTTTACAGTGTGTTTATATGTCAGCACAGAGGCTCGCTGGAGCACAGAAAGAGCCTGCTGTATGTAAACATCATGTACATACGTGCAATCAGAAGCGCGAGCGAATAATCCTCTCACGCAAATTCAGCCAATAGCTTTCAGAATGCATAAAATGTGGCGTAACTCCTCATGTTGTCCCTTGTGAAATGTAATCGGGTCATCTCAGGCAGTGGTAACGAGAGCCACAATGCCGTCGCCCCTTAATGGAGTCACAATCAGGGATTTCTGTCTGATTGACAGCTTTGCAGCGAAAAACACATGTTCTGACACATCTTTCAATATTTCAATACAAGCTAATGAGTGAATAATAAATTGGCAGTGGACGTTCCTCCCGGCGCTCATGGAGAGGCATCGCGTTCTTTATTTAGTTGTTGCCAAGATCGAGACATCGATCGGTGCGAGAAACCCAATCTGAGCAGGTGCACAGAGATAAACAAGAGAAGGAGAGCCACCCTTATATTTGCCAAGGAGCCGGAAACCGTCCACGAAAGGCCGCAGACAGTTGCCAGGCAACACTATCCCTATCACAGCAGGAAGTGCAGTGGAACATTAATCACTTTCAGTTACATCTCACCAGTCACAGTGCTGCAGTGGCTCGGCCCGTACCTGTTTTTCCTGGCATTGGCGGCATGTTGAGAAATAATCAAGACGGGTATTTTGTTGCAATCCTGTGACAAAATTATGAATGAATATCATATCAATACATTTTCATAAAAATCTAAAAATGTATAAAATGAATAATAACACTAATTTCAGCGTCTGACATTGGGGATGATTCCAGGGGGGCACAGTTCCGCTCACCTGGTGCTCTAACCTTACGTCTCTATCTAATTAATTAGAAGAGGGTCTCACACAAATGTATATGTCTTATGAAGTAATAGTTCATGTTGCTATTATATTAATTAGTGAAATGATTAGTTGGCTTTTTGAGTAAGAAGCTTCTTCAGCTTATTGGCAATGCACGAGTTCTCACAGCTTTGTTTAAGCCAGGCTATCTGCAGGCGAGTTGTGAATTAAGGAAAACCTGAAAGAATGTGAAAAGGCAGCATGTGGGCGGATTCACTCGAGTAAAAAAATGACAAGGTTTTCCCCGCTCAGTCGGCACCCGTAAACAGAACCAATCCAAAACACATAAACAGAGTCTACTGAGCGAGAACAGGACAACAAAATGAGCAAAGGTTATTGTTGGAAAGCTGGACAAGCCTGTCAGAAGCTAACTAAACTAATGTTCTGATTTAAATAGTTGAACATGATACCCGTGTAAACTACTACATGTGAGTAGTAACACAATTAAATTAGTGTCTCACCTTTTATAAAGTACCTCAACGACCGGTGCAGATTGTTTTTATGTACATTTAGGGAATGCAGGCAGAAATACTCAAGTGAGTGACTTAACTGCCGCTGGATTAGAAATGCATCAATCATTGACTACAATTCTACACATATTGCTGATTGTGAGTCGTAAGATAGATAATGAACCAAAGATAGTCTTGCAAAGAATAAAATAATGACACTCGTTGGAACATGCAGTGATGCACTTGAAGATGGTGAGATGTACAGATGTGTGGCTGCTTAGTTCAGCCACATGTTGTATATTGTTTTCTTATTTTACCTGAAACCTTGCAGCCACTTTGGTGTCACACCAACGGAAGTTACACATCAACAGAAATCGTTCTATTTGCGTCACCTATGGCTGGCCACGAGACCACGTGACTGCAGTCGAGTCCCATATGACTAATAATGATGGTGATGTAAACATGCATGAACCCTGCAGCTAAACGGCCACTACAGTGGACAGCGGATAACAGGATTAGCGCCAGTTCAGCCCTCTCGTGGCTTTTCGGTGCGTCTCCGCAGCGCATCTTTGGTGCGGCCACTTTCAGTGAACTGCGCCTTCTTGGCGTGAGCGCACTATACCTCCAAAATACGTCGATCGATGGAGGGTGGATCAGCTTTGCTCAGCTCATTCCTAATGACCTCCGTGGCTGCTGATGAGCCCAGACAGGATCTGCTGGAGATGCGACGGTTATCCGCAGAGGACGGATGTGCGCCGGTCTTCGTGCAGAGCATCACGCTCTGTTGAGCGCAAAGACGGCTGATCGTCGGCGGTTGTCAGCAGTTAAAATGAGGCGCGTTGTTTTCTCTCCTCTCAATCTTATTTTTTTTGCGCATGTTTTTTTTTTTAGCGGGTACTGGATGCGGCGTGAAGCAGGGTTCCTCTAGGGAACACCCCACCTCCCTCATATGCGCTGTTGTCCTCAACGGCAGACACGCACAAGACTCAGACGGGGACTGTTTGTCTGGAGCAACATCGGAACGTGATTTAACCAGACGACAGTTTTTTTGTGAAATCCAGCATCCCGGCACCGATCGAAGGTAAGAGCATCTCTCGGTTTCCGTTTCCATGTTGTGCTCGTTTGTTTGTCGAGCAGGAATGGTGCAATGCAACGTTTGAAGAGCTCTCCCACAAATGCATAGGGACATGCCAGGATGCTCCATAGCGCAAATTCGTATTATTTCACGTTTGTGTGACTTCGTGGTTTATGTTTTAGTGCAAAACATCCTTTCAGCTTCGTCTTTGGGGGGGTTGAATAGAGCGAAGGAGACGGACGGGCAACTGGGAAGAGGAAGAAGAATCGATGCGTGTCTTCCAGGAGTGTGAATGCACATGGTTTAGTGCGAGCACCGCGTTTGTGTGCGTGTGTGTGTTTGTTTTAAGGGAAGACGCACTTTGTGCAAAGCGGCAGGTTCAAGTTAGTATTGTAGGCAATAAATGCGCGAGGAGCCGTGGGGGACAGACGCAACTTACTGCATGTGCAGATGGGTGCAGAGGGGAAGTATGGACATTATGGACATTATATCCAAGTACTGCACAGCAATGCACATAAATACGTCATTGCTTTCTTTTCTGACAGACTAATAATGCAGTCAGTCCATGCTGGGCATCCATTCAGACTCCTTTAAGCTTTTACTTGCAAGACTAACTGTGGTGCGTTTTATTATATTTCCAAGGACAATTTGAACTGACCCTGAATACAAGTATACTTTTTATACTTACAGCTAATGTTTGCCACTTTTTATGTATTATCTGACTGTCATACGGGTATATTCATCTACACAAAAACAAGCATTTATGTTTGGTTTAAGGGATCATACTTTAACATGTTTCATGTGCTTACAGTTATTATTGTAGTAAAGATACGGATGGCAGCATCAAAACAGGAGAATCTGGTTTGTTCTATTAAAATAATTGTATAATGTGGGTGTGACAGCAGGTGTCAGAGATTTACATTGTTGTTGGGATTTGAATACGTGTGACATTCCCTTCTCGCTTCTACAATCTGTGTTTCTGTTTAATAATTAATGTTTTTGTTGTCTCTGTTTCTGCTTTCTTCCAGCGTGCACTTAAAAATGCCTGGAACATTCTCCAGCTGCTCTTCCATGCGTTTCTCCGTGGCATCGTGGTGAACCTTTCAGGGATTTAAATCTCCTGCTAGCATGTTGCAGCCTTCTACCAGAACAGGGGACGGCCTGCTGAAGACCGTACCTCATTGGAGTGAGTGTCCGGGATGGGTCCTCTCGCTCACCCTCTGTATGGCGCTCCTCTGGCTTCCGGGGGCAGCGGCATCCACCCTAAACTGCCATAAGACATGCATCTGCGCCTCGAACATAGTGAGCTGCTCCAAGATGAATCTGACCACCGTCCCAACAGGTCTGCCGCTCTACACTGCTGTGCTGGATCTCAGCTACAATGAGATAGACCGTCTGCGGTCAGAGTGGACCCCCGTCAAGCTCCTGAAGCTGCATAATCTCCTCCTCAGCCACAATGGTCTCCACTTCCTGTCATCGGAGGCGTTCCACAACGTGAAGCAACTGCGTTACTTGGATCTGTCCTCCAACAACCTGCAACTGTTGGACGAGTTCATCTTTGAGCCTTTGGTTAACCTGGAGGTCCTCTTGCTGTACAATAACCAAGTTTCCCAGATTGACCGCTCAGCCTTTCTCGGCATGATCAACCTTCAGAAGCTCTACCTAAGCAAGAACCAAATCTCCCGCTTTCCTATGGAGCTGGTCAAGGAAAAGTCCCACCTGGAGAAACTTAGTCTTCTCGATGTGTCCTCCAACAAGATCAAGATGTTACCCATTGATGAGCTCCAGGCGCTGCCTGCCTGGATAAAAAACGGCCTCTACTTCCACAATAACCCTCTGCTGTGTCACTGTGATCTCTACACACTCCTTTCCCATTGGTACATTCGAAAGATGAACTCCGCTATGGACTTCAAAGACGACTACACCTGTATTCTGGCTGGCCCTCAAAAAAACAAAGTGGGCGTTTTCAATCTCAGCGGTGACAGTATGAACTGCAGCACCTTCAAGGAGGCGGACGAAGAGGCTTTTTTGGAGCAGAGGTTGATACTTGGCTGTGACACCAAACGCAGGGGGATGTTAAAAACCTGGATAACGCCTGGTAATGTGGTGGTGACACCTGGAAGCAACCAGACAGCCAAAGTATTGCCAGACGGAAATCTGCAGATTGACCCGGTGAGGAACGAGGACTCTGGGACCTACACTTGCTTTGCCATGAGCGAGGCCACCAATGAGACCATCTATGTGGTGCTGAAGGTTCACAACTTCACCATGCATGGTGGCAGTGACAGCCTGAACACAGCCTACACAACCTTGGTGGGCTGTCTGGCCAGTGTGGTGCTTGTGCTCATGTATCTGTACTTGACACCATGTCGTTGCTTCTGCTGCCCCAACAAAGGTAAGGCTCCGGGTGATGACAGCATCCACTCGTCCATGCTCAGCGTGACGCCGACTCACGAGGACCCGGCGCTGAACAGGCACGTGGCCTTCATTGACTCCAAGGACTTACGGGGCCAGAACGGCAAGCTGAACCCCAGTGGGGAAGACGATGACGATGATCTGGATGCAGAGGCTGGTTCTCTTATGAAGGGGAAGAGGAAGAAGTCAGTAGCAGAGTCCATCAGCTCCGTCTTCTCGGACACTCCAATGGTGGTCTGAGATGAGGCCGACAAGGACTGGATGTTCATGGTACAACGTGGGCCATGTTTTAGATGACGTAAACTGTGACCTTGTGGGAGGATAAGAAGAAAGGAAGTCCATCTACAGCTGTCGGCAAGTGGAAATAAGGATCTCAAAGGGGGTAAAAAAACAAAGCAAGTCTTGTTTCCCACAAGGACAATAAGCAGGACCTTTCCAGCATATTAATCTGTAGCACTTAATATTCATACTGTGAAGGAATGGCAGTGTTCATGAACCGAGGGAACAACGCAAGTCTTATGACAGTGAAACAAAGACAATTTATTGTTGGTGTCAGCACTCAGGAAGTGATCCATTAAAACGATAAATTGTGGAAATTAAGGTTTGAAAAAGATTTGAATCATGGCCACCTCATAATTCTATTTATTACATGGACTAGAATAGATTCATCTTACCTAAGCATCAAAGCATAGATACGTGTGCTCCTCCTCCATCAACACAGGGCTAGAGACTTACACAGGCCGCGGCCGCCAATACATCCGTTGTTAACCTCGAGTCATCTTTAGAAAAACAGCATGCCATCAACACGCATTATGTGAGTTCTCAGGCTGATCTGTTTAAGTGGGATGAAGAGAAAACAGTAGTCCAAACATTACTAAAAGGTCATCGCAGGTTATTTCCCTTCTGCTTTAAATCCAATACTGAGTTACGCTCAGATATATCTTATGGGTCCGATCGTTATTCAGAGCTGTGTATTGTGTTAAAGGAGAAATAGAGATCAATTTACAGATAGGTATGGTATAAAATAGTTTACCAGCTTGATCCAGAACATAAGAAGAATTCATTATTGCACAGTTTAACCCCAAAGGAAGCCGTACACAATTAAAAACATGGCACGCAGCCAACAAATACAGATTAGATATAAGCAGGAAATTGTTTTGTCTTGAATGATTAGCAACATATTGTCTCAGCTATGTATACAGACCGGTACCATGGTTCATTAAACAGACTATTACACAGAGCTGACTCTGACTCACACAAGCAGGTTAAAGACCAGGTTAAAAACTGCCAGCTTGAGTTTATTTGAATCATTCTTATATGTAAAAGGAGCACCTTACACAGAGCATAACCCTGAGTGTACTCATATGCCATAAATTATGTAGTAGATTTTAATAAGTGTCACGCTGTCTTCTCCTGTAGTAGATATACGCTGCGTCAGCAGGTAAACAGAGTTCGCCAAATAATAAAACCTACTGGGTTTCGTTCAGAAGAGTATGAGTATGTTGATGAGGCTGTACGTATTTGACAGGACGGAGCTGACTTTAGCGTTTGAAGCTTCTGTCGGGGAGATTTCAGAAGATAAGTTGAATTATTTTCCATGCGAAACACCTCGTATGCTGTGCATATTTTCATCAACAAGGTTGAAAAGAGGCACGGTCAAGAAAGGGTGATTTTAATAAATGGTGCAGTTAGTGTCGTAACACAAGAAGGTTAGTAGTTGGTAAATGCTAATAGAATCTTTTGATGCCATTGTCTCTCTGACGAGCAGGTGATAGGTGTGTTACATCACGAGTCACAGCAACACAAAGCCGTTCTCTCTGGCTCCCTGCACGCTGACAGCCCCAATTCAGCCCAGATGTGTTTGCCTTTTTGTGTGTACCTCTGTCATTACAAGGCCGATAAGCAATCACTCAACCGTGATTCCCTTTAAGTCTTTAATGATGGTTGTGAGGGAAACGCCTGGAACGTTCTCTCAACATTTGTTCTCTGAGTCTTATGATTTACAAGAAGTATAATACAAGAACTTTGGAAATAATGTATTGCTCATATACAAATACATATGTATGTAAAATCCCAGACCTCTAGCTAGATGTCAGTATAGCTCTCAAATCATAAGATGTACACTTTTCTACCCAAAATGTAGGTCATGTTCACAGGTGCAGGGTGCAACGCAGCATCTTCTGTGTGTGTGTGAGAAGAGGAAGCCACACTTTTCAGAGAGGTGGTGTGTTAACCGTTCTCGCACACACATGGGACCACCAGGTGGAAATACATGGAGCAACATTTAGCACCACTGCTGGATTTTTAGAAACTACTTAATGGGGGTTGCGGAATCTAATATGGTAACAAAATATACTAATATGCCCCAAAGTAACCCAATATCAATCGAGTTCATTCAGGCCTAGTTGCCACTCGTAATAAAGGTTTCACATACAGAGAAAAAACTCCTATTATTCTCCTAAGTCCTATTGCAAAGGTCCCAACGTAGAGTAGAAGTGTGGCTTAACCTTTCTCCAAAGCAAATCTGCCTTCCTATATATATACAGTATATATAGATATATATGTATTACGAATCACTATTCTTGTACTGCTATGTTGTACTGACTCCACTCGTGTATAATCGGATGTCATTCTGCATCATGTGTGCTGCTGTGCTACTGTTTCTGCATTCAAGTCTTGACCATAAATGTTCGTTCATGTTTTAATTTTTAATGACATAGGATGTATTTTACGCTTGACAATATGGTGAAAATCTTTATTGAACATGTATGAAAACCTTCATAGGAGTGCCGCTTTTCCTAATGGGCAGTGAGCATGTAGCCACCAGTTATTCTCAGTCAGTATCGTAAAGCCATAAGGAATTAAGAAGAGTGCTTCATCAGATTGGTGGCTGTATCAGGTAACATATGGAGATCTCAAATGGATACCCTACAATTATTAAAACATAACATTTTTAAGAAAAGTCAAAGAATATTTTTTTATAAAAGCTGGGGAGGAAAACTGAGAGACTTCCCCGAGGAATTCCTGTAAGACAATGGGTTCCAAATGGATTAATTAATCTTCTCAGGACTATGTCATTTTTAATTTCTAGTTTGTTATGATGCACAAATGTTTTCACACTTGCAACATCAATAAAACACACAATCTTAGGTTGGAGATCTGTGTAGTTCACAGGCCTTTTTCTTTCTGCCGTAATGGTGTAGTTACTGTTCACTTCATTATTAAGGAAGGGAGTGGTCTTTGCCAAACATACAGCTATAACCTTTCATCTGATGGTGTGTAGCAGCAATTAAGGAAACGTCCTTGAGGCTCTCTGCTTGAAATGTGTGCAGCTGCGAGTGGCCACAGGACAGGAATGGGGCTTTTAACAGCCTTACAAGCTCAGAGTTTATTGATTACCGCCCTCAAAGATGAGCTGGAAGGTCCCTGCCAGAACAGCTGAGAGGTCTTGTGGCTAAAGTGGAATGGCTTTGCATGGTTTGCTTAAGAGCTTCTCTGACTGCAGGATAGGTGCAACCCAGTAGACATTAATGATAAAGAAAATGTCATTTGAATTAATAAAAAAGATCAAGATATTCACATTGTGCTGGTTCTATTTTTACTGTATCTCTTACTATTTCCAAAAATCATCTGTGACATATTCCTATGTTTGTGTTCCATGAGGCTGATATCTAAGGGAGTAGTTGAAGGACAAAGCTGTGACATTTAGCCAACGCTACTATGACTAATGTAGAGGTGCTAACATAGTAAATATAGAGTAGCCCCTGGGGGTTAACTGTATGGAAAATCTCATTTACAAAAATGTGTATTAACTCCAGTAAGTTATAAACGTCCATCATGAACTGATTCAGTCATTTCACCCATAATAATAGACTACAATTTTTATATAAAGTGTGTGCGCTTACATAACTTCCAGGAAATTGATAACGCTGCATTTGAAACATTAGAAAAATTGATAGCATAACGGCATCTAGTGGTAAACTTAGGTAGTGCACTATTGAATAATAAATAAATAAATTGAATAATGATATTTACCGGCCATCGCAACCATTTGACGAATACTAAAAAATATATTTCCACTTTTACATAACTGTACAATGAGTCAAAAAATACAAGTTTGGAAAAATGTAAAGGAATGTTGACAATGTGTACAACAAAATTGCATTTTGACCATCTCTAATGGTCTATTGGTACAGAACTGCAGCATCAAACAGACGACACGGGGCGATGAGGATTGAAGAATCATTTACTTTTTTGCCATATCACTTTTCATTTTAGCAGCATGACAAGTAATTTGAGGTATTTTCACAGTATTACACAAGTAACAAACTGAGTCATTTAGTCGCATAGAAAAATAGGTTGTTTGCAAAAATATATACATATGGTAACATGCAGACCAATATTTATTCCTGATGTCTGTGCATAAAAAGGGGAAGACCTAAATATTTGTGGACAGAAACATACACACACACATACCATGCAGGCAGCAGCAGACTTCTTCTTCAAGTGTCTGTTTTAAAAGGCTGGCTTATTTATTGGCTGTGAAGATAAGAGATTAACAACTGTCATCAAGAAATGTATTCATCATTGATAAAACATACAATCCAGTTCAGATCAAGAATATGATGTGTGCCACTTCCATTCATGCCATTTTAGGCTTTACGGTCACGAGTCACTAACATGTATGACATGTATGTGACCTGCAGCACGCGGCCAGCTTGACTACTCACGTTTCAGGGGTTGGATCTTTTCTCCAGGCCCAAAGCATGCGCGAGCCCGTTATTCTTTCCACCTTCTCTCCTCTCTGGGGAGGGGAGGCCAAGCGTTGACACTTGCTTCTGGATAGCGAGGAGCCCAGAGGCTGAGATTCACTGCCGTCTTTGCGCTTTTGTGCAGGACCTCTCTGGTCGTAGCCCACCACCTTCTGCTGAATCCCCAGAGGCCTCCCTCTGCTCCGGGGGCCGTGGAGAGGAAGGCATGGCTTCTTTTTGTGTGAGAAGGTGCCGTTTACTGTTCCTTGAAGGGAAGGGAGGTGTGGCTGCACCTTCTCATTGAGCACGGGATCCCTGATATGTTTGGAGGACTTTTCCTCACCGACGTGAACAACTTTCTGTGCTGCACTTGCATCCTGCATAAGTCTCGCAGACGTGGTGGAAGACGGCGGTTTGGTACTCTGAGCGTTGTGCTGACTGGTTTTGGTTTCCAGTGGTCCAAGTGAGGTAGATTTGAGGCTGCGGTAGGCTGTAGATTTGGTGGGTACGGCAGTCCTGACAGGTGCTCCTACGGTGGGATCTGAGACATGGCAGGACCTGAGACCTGATGATACTTGAGGCATTTTCCTGTAAGTTAAAGGAAAAACATGAAGGACATTACCACTCCTGTATTTCACAGAAATGAAAAGGAAAGCAGAAGAGAAAAGACAGTTCTGGTCAGCTTAGAAGCCCGCCCGTCCTATAAACTGGGAAATTAGATAAACCAGTAGGTTGTGTTTTGTGTAGCCCAGTTTGGCTGCATAGTGTGGATATTATCACTTCCTGTGATGTAGTTTAGGTGCATGAACGGCAGCCTAATTCAGTTAAACAGAGTATCTAGTAGTTGATCCTCTCGTATGCAAGTTAACATCCCAGTGATTGAGTCAGCACAACAAACAGCTAAAGTTCTGAAATATGGGCCCATTAAGGGGGAATAAGGGGGCAAATACACTTACGTCTCTGATGATGACGTGAAAAGAAATGGCAATCAATCCTTTTCATCCTCAACCAGATCAATGTCTGTCCGTTTTCTCACCAGATTATTTTAATTTGAGCTTTTTGTACTGGATCGGGACACACCATCTCCACACCCACTGAGCAACTCTTCCTTTCACCTTGTCATGTATGGATAGGTGATAACAACGTAGAGAAGTGATACTCACTTCCACAAGTGTGTGCTGACATGGCGTTCCAACATGGCCCCGAGGGCAAACCGCAGATGGTGCCATCGGCGATTGAAGGTGAAGATGCTGCAGCCTAACGTGCGGCATCCGAAAGTGCAAAGCTACAAAAAGCAGAAGCAGGTTGAAATCATACAGACTGAATCACGGGTCATTTTGAGAAGTGTAAACAATCAGTTTAAAAGTAGCACCCACCCTTTTCTTTCTAAAAGGGACACTAAATCAATCAATCGCTATAAATTCCCGGCATTCCTTAAAATAATCATACTACTTTTGCATCGCACTACTATTTCTGCACTCACCCCGAGAGGTTTAGGGTGCCAGGGTGTGGCCGGCAGGTCCACGGCTTCCTGCTGCCTCCCATCGTCACTCTCCTCGCCTGAAACCACGCTCCCTTTGAGGGGAATCTGAGGCTGCGCCTCCACTTCCACAGAGCTTTCACCTTCCGCCCGTGGAATGCTTTCTGATGGGACGCCGGAACTGCTTTGAAGGCAAAATAGATCACAACCAGCTGTGTCGTGAACGTGTGTGACAAAGTACTTTGTCTGTGTAATGCGTGTAACTGGAGGGTTTCCCCACAGGGCACCGCAGGGTAGCGCATACAGAAGACTAGCAGATTTGTCAGTGTGCAGCGGCAATGACACATTGTACGGATGCCGGTAATTGTCAGTAATTACAGACCGAGTCTATCAGCTTATTTTCAGAGCTTTTCTGACATTTTCCTGCCTACTGACCCTTGACCCACATCACCTTACTCCCCCGTAGTGTACGTGAGCAACCTACGCTCTAAACTGACACAGGGAACACATGGCAACCATCACGCAGACACAGAGCAAGAAAAAACACATTTCATACCTGAGAACGCTGTTATAAGTTATTCTGGTCTGAAGATGTTTCTCTGGTTGTTGTTTCTCGTTGTCTTTTGATCCGACAGGAAGCTGCTCCGTATCTCGATCTGCAGAAGGAGTTTTCTGCTCCTCTGTCAGTTGATCGAAGGTCTTAGTCCTTCCCAAAGCTTTCTGCTGCTGGTGGATAGAATCCGTCTGCGTAGAGAAAACAGGGGTAAAAAAAATAGAGGCTTTAGATGCCACACCAAACTATGATAAACAGATTTAAAAATCTCCTATCTTCCTGTATCAAGTGACAAATGCAACCTCTAAGACAAAATACTTGTATCTTTGTTCGTAATGAACACCAGTAAAGACACAGGAAACAATATTAGACAAAAGGCCTTGAGAAGGCATCTAGCGTTTACGGTGCATATGAGCTCCTGGCTGCTCAGCTCCTTCCTCTCTGGATCCAGAACCCCACACGGTTTGTTCAGGTCACACTTTTTCTCTGTGGTGAAGAAAGCAAACACAGTAGTTAGTGAGCAACACAGACGGTCAACCCGAGGCACTAATATTCATGCAATCTGATCATTGATTAGCACTAATACACTACATTTTTGTTGAAGAGACATGGCAGAGAAGCAGTCGAGGAAAAAAAACAACGCATGTTGTGTATAACAGCGGACTTACTATCGATGTTTTTGGAAGTCCGGCTGTAGGTTCTCGTTCTCCGCAGAGGACCACGAGACTCACGGGACTGCGGCGCTGTGGGCTTCTGCACTGAGGGCAGGGAGGACGCGTGGGGTGGGAGGGCAGACTTCTCGTGGGGGAACCTTTCCAGCGAACGAAAACTGCAGCGGTAATTAGAGAAGAATGAGTGAATGCAATACAGGCTCGGAATATAGACGCAAAAGGTAACTGCATTCAGGTTCATGCCAGTTCAAAATCACGTAACATCGGAGCATATTGCAAAGCATCTTGTATGTAAAACGTAATACTTATTGAGTTCCTCAATGCTCTGCAAACATTAGTTACTGCATATTGAACATAATGAAGAGCTAGTTCATTCATTCAGATTTTGTGGTATATGCTTCTGTTTCACCTACATCGGTCTTCTTAGAGCTTTAGTTAGATTCAATAAAGCAACAACAGAAAAAGGGGAACTGGGCCACATTCTTCAGTTAAGCTTCTTCTAAAATCAGATAATTCATATTCCAATTTTTATATATTCCAAAAATTAAATTGTACACAGTACCTCACAGCGTCCTGCTGGGCCTTGCCAGGCCTGTGCTGGTGCACCGGTGATGCTGCGGAGGAAGAGGAAGAGGAGGGGACACTGGTTTCATGGCATCTGCCGTCTTTCCGCCTCTCTCTAGAGGAGGAGTGATTTGCAGGAGGGCGCGCAGGACAAAGGCGCTGCTGGGAGGCTGAAGCAGAAGACTGTCCGCACATCTTTGGGAGAGGACCGTGCCGCCTCTCACAGTGCTTCTCAAAGGCCTGAGGCTTCACCACCTGGCCACAGTGGCTGCACATCACCAGATAGATGTCGTCGTGTGCTGGGCAGTGCCCAAATGTGTGCATATCTGTGGAGGGGAGCAGAAGAGTCACACCGATGAACTGATGAGGATTGAGGGGACACAGATCGCACCGGGTGGGACTGAGGGTCACGTGTCACCTTCTTTCTTGAGGGTCATGGTCTCAGGCGGGTTTCTGACATGCTTGCTGCCGTCCTCAACATTAGACCCAGCTGCATGAAAAAGTCAAATAAACA